>NC_081415.1:38382391-39101766 GCF_030272615.1 Cryptomeria japonica
CATTAGGTTAAACCATGAGTCTTTCAAGTTGGAGAACTAGTGCTAAAGGAAAACCCACGCAACTAGGCAGACCGAGAAAAGAAAGGAAATTTTAAACCAAACAGGTTAGGTCCATTTGTGGTCACAACCGTATTTGGGTCATGAGCATATCAGCTATCAACACAGGATGGAGATCAACTCGAGGAACTTATCAATAGCATGCATCTAAAAAAGTTTTATGTCTGGAAAAAAAAAGAGAGAGAGAAATATCAAAAATAGTGAAATATCAGAAAAAACAAAAATAAAAAAAAACCAGAAATCAGAAAAAGTGCAATAAAAACAGATGGTGAAAACCTTGCAAACAGGTGCTATCTATCTTCTAGCTCTTCCATCTATTAATTCATTCATCTTTCTACTTGTATTCATTCATTTTCCATCAGCGTTGATCATAATCAAGCCTTTGTACATACACAGGCATCCCAAGTGGCTTCTTGCCATGGTTTGGATCATTGGATATATCATAACGACTTTGTTTCTAGGCTTGGGACAAAATCCTACACCTAGTTGGGGGCAAACACTCGATCATTTTAAGCTTAATCAAACAAGTAGAACAATAGTTAGACAATTCTTATCAAGAAAAAATTGAGACACATCCAACGTTGAACATGAGATCAAACTATCAACCATCAAACTATCACAAAATCAATCTAAGCACATCACACACTTTTCTGTGGATAATATCTTTTGGATAATAATTTTAACATGATTGTTCAGCTTTTCTATATTGATTTTTTCTATCATGAGTTCTAAGTGACTCCAAGATGTCTTTGACTAGAGGAACAAGGAAGGAACATGATATTTTTCTTGTCTATTGTCTAAAAATTAATCATTAATATGTGCAAATTTGTCTCAAGACATGATCATCAAAGTATCATTGAAGACATTTCTGATTTGCATATTGAAATGATTAATACTGCCTGTTTTACACAAGCAACACTCAGGCCATCTCGGTTCAATTATACCTCGATGATTGTGATAACTTGTTATATCAAAATCTAGGAAAATAGTGCTAAGATCATCATGGTTTAATTATACCATTGATGTTCACAATCACTTCCCACATTTCAAAAAGCTCAATGATGAAAAAAATGCAATAATCTAGTGACTGGTTCGTGTTAGGTCCTAGAGACAACTGAGGTGGGGGGGGGGGGGGGTGAATCAGTTGTCCAATAAATTCAAACCTAAATTAACTTAACCAAAACTTAATGCTTAATACCGGTAAACCAAACTTTATGTCGATCGACAGTTTTATCAGTTAGATGTAGTATCGGTAAAGATTAATGCATGAAACAGAAAGACAATAACATCTACAACACAGAACACAAATATTTTTATGTGGAAACCTTGTAAGGGGGAAAACTACGGTGCGAAGCGTTACCCACAATCAGATTGATACTAGTTCAGATAGGATGTGTGTACAATATGGAGTCTTCAAATGTAGAAAGGCCAACTACTTAGAGCTCACTGCTCAATCACAAAATGGGAGTCACACTGACTCGAACTGGATGGTTAAATCCAATGATAATGTACTGCTCAAAATAGCATCTTCATATGTTGGATTCAATACTAGTTTATCTCTGATTTTCCTTCTTCAAACCTTCCTTCAATCTTGAATGATTTTTGCATGTATAGCTCTGCTTATAGTCACAAATAACTTATTACAATCCTTTTTCCAATCCCATATCAATCTCACAAATGAGATCTTACATTTATACCATAACCTAAGACTAATTGAGTAAGTCAGCTCACTAAAGATATTACAATAAAATCAATTACAAATGAATAAATATCCGATGCATCATGTCAGCTCAATGCATTTAAAATAATAACAAATCATCTTCATGATGTGTCATGCTAATCTGGAATATATATACTTGCTAGTGCATAACCTCGACCTATTTGCTAGTAACAACAAATATCCAAACCCGAATAGACCAATGAACAAATCACCACAACAAAGTGTTCAAGCAAAGTCTTTGACATAACCAAGTAGTTTTCAAGTCATTCCAAGTGTTAGTGGACAATATAACCTGTCGGTGAACCAAATACCAGTGACTGTGCATAAGTCACTGACTTGCTAGTGAACATAATCAAGAGTCTCCTAGTGTTGATAAGAGTGGACAAGTGTTGACAAGTGTTGGCATCAATGACAAAACCATATCAACATATCCAAAATACCAACAATGTCCCCCTTTGGCATTGATGGCAACACAAGATGGAAAAACCATCAAAGTGCCAAAACAGATATGCCTAAAATCAAAAACCAACAATCTCCCAAAGAGATTATTAACCAGAAACCAAAATACAGATACAGAGAGTAATAATCTCTCCAACAATCACTCCCAAAAGTAAAAGTCTCCTCCAAGGGATAATGTGTTTTTCCATAGATATCTCTCCCTTTTTGACATCAAATGCCAAAGCAATACAAAAACTAGACTCGAATACAAAATACCAGCTCATTACAAAATACCAACTACTCCCCCTGAGAAGTAGCTCTCCTCATCAAAGCCTGAATAAAATATTTCTCTGTTAATTCTGTCGGTTGATGACAAACATCAACTATCTAAGTTTCTACCAGTGGGGGTAGAACTCCAAGTTGCTCTCTTAGATATTCAAAAGTCTCCTTAAGGAAAGGTTTAGTAAAAATATCTACAATCTGCTCTTTAGTATTCACATAAACCAATTTCACTTCTTTTGCTTCAACATTCTCCTTTAGAAAATTGAATTTGATAGAAACATGTTTAGTTTTTGAGTGGAATATTGGATTCTTAGATATATCAATTGCTGCCAAATTATCACAGTAAATAGTTATAAGTTCCTTACATTTTACCTTTATGTCCTTTAACATTTGTTTAATCCATAATACCTATGTGCAATTAGTTGCTGCTACAACATATTCTGATTCTGATGTTGATAAACATTTGCAACTTTGTTTCTTGCTCAACCAAGAAATTAGTCTACTACCAAGAAAAAATGATCCACCAGTGGTACTTTTTTTGTCATCTACATCTCCTTCCCAATTTGCATCTATGTATGCACATAAATCAATTTTTTCATCTCTAGGATACCACAAGCCAAGATTTGTATTCCCTTGTATGTATCGAAAAATCCTTTTTACTACTAATTCATGATTTTCTTTAGGATTACTCTGAAGTTTTGAAATAATACATACTTCATTCATAATATCAAGTCTTATTTGTGTCAAATACAGTAAACCTCCTATCATAGACTTGTACCTAGTTGGATTAACAGGTGTTGATTCATCCTTCAATGATAATTTATCAGTTGTAGTCATAGGTGTGCTTACCGGTTTAGAGTTATCCATGCCAAATTTCTTTAGTAATTCCTTCAAGTACTTAGATTGACATAAGAATATATCTTTATCAGTTTTTGAAATCTGCAATCCTAAAAAGAATTTTATCTCCCCAATCATAAACATTTGAAATTCTTGTTGCATTTTATTAGAAAAGTCTTTACATAATCCATCTTCTCCTCCAAAGATTATAACATCAACAAAAACTTCTATAACCACGATCTCATCTTTAGTTACTTTTTAGTATAGATTGATGTCTGCATTACCTTTAGTGTATCCAATCTTCAAAAGATATTTTTCCAATCTAGCGTACCAAGATATAGGAGCTTGCTTTAGTCTATACAAAGATTTACTTAACCTGCAAACCATATCTTTGTCATCTGTCATCAAAAATCCATCAGGTTGTTGAATGTAAACTTCTTATTCAAGATCTCCATTCAGAAATGCACACTTAACATCCATTTGATATACTTTATAGTTGTTGTGGGTTGCAAAAGCAAAGAATAATTTGGTTGCCTCAATTCTAGCTGCTGGTGCAAAGGTTTCATTATAGTCATCTCCTTCTTTCTATGAATATCCATTAGACACTAATCTTTCTTTATTTATGATTACCTAACCATCTTCATTAAGTTTATTTCTGAATACCCATTTAGTTCCAATTACATTTTTGTCTTTAGGCCAGGGAAGTAATGTCCATGTGTTATTCTTTTCAATTTGTTCCAATTCATCTTCTATAGCTTTAATCCAGTGTTTACCTTCGCATGCCTCATTAACTGATGTTGGTTCAATTTGAGAAATAAGACATACCTCTTTATTTGCCAATATTCCTCTAGTCATAACTCCTCAATACTTGTTTCCAATTATCTGATCTTCAGAGTGGTTTAATCTTACATACCTAGGTGATTTTACTTGTTATTGTTCCTCAGTCATTGTAGAATCCTCGGATGATGCCGGTGTGAGTGGATCAACATTATGTACCTGTGTGCTCATTATAGGTTCATTTTTTATTATCTCTATTGCTGGTTCAGAGTCCATGTACCTTGAATTTCCTCTAAACTATTCATCAATCTTCACATTTGCACTTTCAACAATTTTTTGCATTCTCTTGTTAAAACATCTATATGCCTTGCTCTTAGATGAATAACCAAGAAATATTCCTTCATCACTTCTAGGATGAAAATTTTCAATATAATCATCTCTTCTAATATAGCATTTACTTCCAAATATTCTAAAATATTTAAGAGTAGGAGTAATACCAAACCATAGTTCATGAGGGGTCTTACCGGTTTGACCTTTGATGTGAACTCTGTTAAATGTATAGACTGTTGTATTCACTACTTCTCTCCAATATATATGAGGTGTTGGTATTTTGGTATGGTTTTTTCATTGATGTCAACACCTACTAAATACACCTACTTTGGAGATCCAGCAACATTCACCGGCAAGTAGTAATCTGTGCAATAGTTACTGGTATATGATTAACCGGTAGGATATAATGTTCACCGGTACCTAGAATGACATGGAGGACACTTGGTAATGTTGAAGACATCATGTGGACACTTTACTTTGAAGTAATAATCATTGGTATATTCATATTTGCATATTTGCTTTTACCGGCAAATAGGTCCAGGTTATCTAGGGTTACACCGGTAGGTTTATCTTTTCCAGATCAACATGGCATGCTATGGAGATGATCTATTATTGTTGTAAATGCATTAAGCCGACATGTTTAATCAATTATTGCATCGGATATTATATTATTTGTAAAATGTTTTTATTGTAATATCTTGTAGAGCTGACCTACTAAAATTGGTCTTAGGGTATGGTATAAATATAAGATCTTATTTGTAAGATCAAGTGTGAATGCGAAAAAGATTCAAGTGAAGGTATATGCGAGATAAAGCAAAGGCATACATGAAGACATCATTTGCAAGTGAAGTTAGGTTTTTATAAAAGCATATCAGCATTACACCAGTACTGAATTCAGCATATGAAAATGCGATTTTGTGCAGTACACTCTTATTGGATTTAATCATCCAACTATAGTCAGTGTGACTCCCATTTGTGATTGAGCAGTGAGCTCTAGGCTATTGGCCTTTCTGGATGTGCAGACCCCCTTTTGTACATTTACTATCTGCAGTAGTAACATCTGATTGTGGGTAAGGTTTCCCACTATGGTTTTTCCCCTTATAGGGTTTCCACATACAAATATTGGTGTCATGTGTTGTGGATGACTTTGTGTTTATGTTTCATGCATTAATTCTTACCCGTATAGCAATTTACTATTAAGACTGTCTACCGGCATACTAAACTGGTTTACCGATATTATGTATTAAGTTGGTTAATAAGTTTTTAATTTGAATTTATTAGATAACTGATTCACCCCCCACCCCCCTCTTAGTTATCTCTGGGACCTAACAATTAGTATCAGAGCCTAGTCCTCCTTTTGCAGAAATTTAACAACTTGAGGAGATCTAATGTCTACTAATTATTTTAGGAAGGATAGTCCTAAACTTGATGGAACCAACTATGGGATATGGAAGATCAGAATGGAGACACATCTGAATTGCATCAGTAAAGACATCTGGAAAATTTCTAAGAATGGTTATACTGCTGCTGTAGCTGGTCAGACTGCTCCAACTACTTTAGCTAAAGATGAAGAAAATGATTGCAAAGCAAGGGAAGCACTCTTGAGCTCATTATCATATCAACAAATCATGGGATTATTAGATAGGTCTACTACTAAAGCTATTTGGGATCATTTGGAAACACTGAATGAAGGAGACTCCATAGTGAAAATTCCAAAACTTGAAAGCTTCCGAGTTAGGTATGAACATCTGAAAATGGAAGAAGATGAAAGGATTTTTCCTTTTATGGAAAGAGTAAATGAAATAGTTTTGGGTATCAAATGTTGTGGAGGAACCTTGAGTGAGGATGGGATTGTTTCAAAAATCTTAAGAGGTTTTCCACTGGCATATAAAATGAAGGTTACTACTATAAATGAGTTGAGAACAATGCCTAATACATCAGTAACTAGGGATACATTGATTGGAAAACTTTCAGCTTTTGAAATTGAGGAGTTTGGTCCTGTTGCTACTATAAAAACTGATTTGGCCTTTAAAGCATCAACATCATCTACTCCATCATTTGACAAATCAGACTGGAGAGCCTTTTATGCAAGAGAACTTGAAGAAACCAGGAAGGAGAGTGAAGAGCTTGAAGAACTTGAAGCACTATTTGCAAGAAAAATGTCAAAAGGTCCAATTGGTAGTAAGTGTCAAGGTAAAGTACCCTTTAAATGTTTTAACTACAATAAGATTGGTCATATGGATTCAAGATGCCCTGATCGACATGCTAGATTAAGATAAGAAGCTAGAAAAACATACAAGCTTAATCCTGAATATAAGAGATATAGATTTAAGAAGAACAAAGATAAATCTTGTTACATTGTTGATGAAGGTGTGACTGATGATTCTGATGAGGATCTAGCAGACAATGGATGGGTTTTTGTTGCTATAACAGAAGATCAACCAGCACCTATTACTCAACTGGTAGAACAAGCCCTAGCAACTAAAGTTGAATCAAAGGATGAATGGATTATTGACTCAAGATGCTCACATCATATGACTATAGACAAAGGTAAATTCTTGAACTTTCAAGAATACAATGGAGGTTTAGTAAGATTTGGAGATGACAAAGCTTGTTCAATCAAAGGTAAGGGTTCAATATCTCTTGATGGTAAACATAACACTGACAATGTCTACTATGTTGAAGGATTAAAACATAATCTTTTAAGTGTTGGTCAATTAGTTGAGAAAGGTTTTCAGTTACAATTTAAAAATGGAAAATGCAAAATCATGAATAAAATTGGTTTGGAAATTGTAACCGGTAATCAGACTAGAGGTAATATCTTTCATTTGAATAATAGTGAAAAGGCATGCTTAATTGCACATATAGATGAAAGTTGGTTATGGCATAAGAGACTATGTCATGTAAATTTTGTTTGCATGGTAAAAATCAATACTTCTAAGGTAGTTAGAGATCTACCTAAAATTATGAAACCTTGGAATACAATTTGCAAGGAATGTCAATTTGGAAAACAAGTTAGAGCTAGTTTCAAAAGTATTCTAGAAAAATCCAATAATGCTCTTGATTTAATTTACACTGATTTATGTGGTCTAGCTAAAACTAAAAGCTTACAAGGTGATAGATATTTCATGCTAATTATTGATAATTACTCTAGAATGTGTTGGGTTACTTTTCTCAAAGAAAAATCAGAAGCACTTGAGAAGTTCAAACTATTCAAAGCAATCGTTGAAAATGAAACCGGTAAGAAAATCAAATGTTTAAGATCAGATCAAGGGGGAGAATTCACATCTAAAGATTTTAATACATTCTATGAAGTGAATGGAATCAAAAGATAGTTATCAGCACCTCAGGCACCACAACAGAATGTAGTTGTTGAAAGGAAAAATAGAACTATCTTGGATGCAACAAGAAGTATGTTATCAGAAGCAAATCTACCACATGTGTACTAGAGAGACTTAGTAAAAACTATTGTCTATACATTCAACAAATTTCACATCAAAGGTGAAACTGGTAAGACCCCTCATGAAATATAGTTTGGTAATATTCCTACTCTTAAGTATTTCAGAATTTTTGGACGTAAATGTTATATTAGAAGAGATGAGTATATTGGCAAGTTTGATCCTAGAAGTGATGAAGGAATATTTCTTGGTTATTCATCTAAGAGCAAGGCATATAGATGTTTTAATAAAAGATTATAGAAAATTGTTGAGAGTACAAATGTAAAGAGTGATAAACAATTCAGAGGAACTTCAAGATATATAGACTCTGAACCGGAAATAGAAATTATGACAAATGAACCTACAATAAATCCACTGGTACATAATGATGATCCAATTACTTCGGTATCATCAGAGGATTCCACAGTAATTGAAGAACAACAATAGACTAAGACACCCCGGTATGTAAGACTGAATCATTCTAAAGATCAGATAATTGGAAGCAAACTTAAAGGAGTTATGACAAGTCGAAGATTGGAAAATGAAGAGGTATGTCTTATTTCTCAAATTGAACCATTAACTATCAATGAGGCATGTGAAGATAAATTTTGGATTAAAGCTATGGAAGAAGAATTAGGACAAATTGAGAAAAATAATACTTGGACATTAGTTCCCTGACCTAAAAATAAAAATGTAATTGGAACCAAATGGGTATTTAGAAACAAACTTAATGAAGATGGTAAGGTTGTCAGAAATAAAGCAAGACTAGTGTGTAAGGGATATTCGCAGAAAGAAGGAGTTGATTACAATGAAACCTTTGCACCGATAGCCAGAATTGAGGCAGTTAGATTATTCTTGGCTTTTGCAGCTCACAAGTATTACAAAGTTTATCAAATAGATATTAAATGTGCATTTTTTAATGGAGATCTTGAAGAGGAAGTCTATATTGAACAACCTGATGGATTTTCTTTGACAGATGACAATGATATGGTTTGCACATTAAGAAAAGCTCTGCATGGATTGAAACAAGCCCCAAGAGCTTGGTATGCAAGATTGGATAAGTATCTTTTAAAGATTGGTTTTACTAAAGGAAATGTAGATAGCAATTTATATTACAAAGTAACTAACGATGACATCTTGATTATTGAAGTATTTGTTGATGATATAATCTTTGGAGGAGAAGATGAATTATGCAAAGAATTTTCTCTTGAAATGCAGTAAGAATTTGAAATGTCTATGATTGGAGAAATAAAATTATTTTTAGGATTGCAGATCTTATAGACTAATAAAGGTATATTTTTGAGTCAATCTAAGCACTTGAAAGAACTACTAAAGAAATTTGGAATGGAGAACTCTAAACCGGTAAGCACACCTATGACGACAAATGAAAAATTATCTCAAAGGGATGAAACTACACCTGTTAATCCAACTAGATACAAATCTATGATAGGAGGTTTACTGTACTTGACACAAACCAGACCTGATATTATGAATGCAGTATGTATAGTTTCTAGATTTCAGAGTAATCCTAGAGAAAATCATGAATCAGCAGTAAAAAAGATTTTTTGGTAATTACAAGGCACAACAAATCTTGGATTATGGTATCCTAAAGATGAAAATTTTGATCTATGTGCATATACAGATGCAAATTGGGCAGGAGATGTGGATGATAGGAAAAGCACCACTGAAGGAGCATTATTTCATGGAAAAAGATTAGTCTCTTGGTTGAGTAAGAAACAGAGTTGTACATCTTTATCAACAACAAAATCAGAATATGTTGCAGCAACAACAAATTGTACACAAGTACTTTGGCTTAAACAAATGTTGAAAGACATAAAGGTAAAATGCAAGGAACCTATTACTATATACTGTGATAACACCGCAGTAATTGATATATCTAAAAATCTGGTATTACATTCTAAAACAAAACATGTTTCTATCAAAGTAAATTTTCTAAGGGAAAAAGTTGAAGAAAAAGAGATAAAACTGGTTTATGTGAATACTAAAGAACAACTTGCAGATATTTTCACAAAACCTTTCCCTAAGGAAACTTTTGAGTATCTTAGAGATCAGCTCGGAGTCATACCACCACCGGTAGTGAATTAGATAGTTGATGATTGTCATCAACCAGTAGAATTAAATTGACAAATCTTTTATTCCGGTATTTGATGAGGAAGCTACTTCTCAGGGGGAGTAGTTGGTATATTGAATTGGTTGGTATTTTGTATGAACTTGACTTTTTGTGACTTTGGCATTTGATGTCAAAAGGGGAGAGATATCTATGGAAAAACACATTATCTTTTTGGTAAGAAAAAGAAATTTTAGGGGAGAGATTGAAAAACACATGAAAGATTGGTATTGTTACTCCCAGGAGCAGAAATAGAGATTGTTGGTTTTTGTACTTGGCATTTTTGTTTTGGCACTGTGATGGTTTTTCCATCTTGTGTTGCCATCAATGCCAAAGGGGGAGATTTTTGGTATTTTGGTATGGTTTTTTCATTGATGTCAACACCTACTAAATACACCTACTTTAGAGATCTAGCAACATTCACTGGCAAGCAGTAATCTGTGGAACAGTTACTGGTATATGATTAACCGACAGGATATAATGTTCACCGGTACCTAGAATGACATGGAAGACACTTGGTTATGTCGAAGACATCATGTGGACACTTTAATTTGAAGTAATAATCATTGGTATATTCATATTTGGATATTTTCTTTTACCGGCAAATAGGTCTATGTTATCTAGGGTTACACTGGTAGGTTTATCTTTTCCAGATCAGCATGGCACGCTATGGAGATGATTTATTATTGTTGTAAATGCATTAAGCCGACATGTTTAATCGGTTATTGCATCGGATATTATATTATTTGTAAAATGTTTTTATTGTAATATCTTGTAGAGCTGACCTACTAAAATTGGTCTTAGGGTATGGTATAAATATAAGATCTTATTTGTAAGATCAAGTGTGAATGCAAAAAAGATTCAAGTGAAGGTATATGCAAGATAAAGCAAAGGCATACATGAAGACATCATTTGAAGGTGAAGTTAGGTTTTTGTAATAGCATATCAACATTACACCGGTACTGAATTCAGCATATGAAGATGCAATTTTGTGCAGTACATTCTTATTGGATTTAATCATCCAACAATAGTCAGTGTGACTCCCATTTGTGATTGAGCAGTGAGCTCTAGGCTGTTGGCCTTTCTACATCTGTAGACCCCCTTTTGTACACTTACTATCTGTAGTAGTAACATCTGATTGTGGGTAAGGTTTCCCACCATGGTTTTTCCTCTTACAGGGTTTCCACATACAAATATTGGCGTCATGTGTTGTGGATGACTTTGTGTTTATGTTTCATGCATTAATTCTTACCAGTATAGCTATTTACTGTTAACACTATCTACTGGCATACTAAACTGGTTTACCAGTATTAAATATTAAGTTGTTTAATAAGTTTTTGATTTGAATTTATTAGATAACTGATTCACCCCCCCCCCCCCTCTCAATTATCTCTGGGACCTAACATGAGGTAGGTTTTGTTTTGATATCATGCTTCTAGAAGCATCCAAAATAGTTAAGTTTTTTCTTTCTACAACTCCATTCTGTTGGGGTGTCCGGGGTGATGATAATTCTCTTCTGATTCCATTCACTTCATAGAATGTATTAAATTCCTTAGAAGTGAACTCACCTCCTTGATCTGATTTCAAGCATTTGATTTTCTTATAGGTTTCATTCTCTACCATCACCTTGAATAGTTTGAATTTTCCAAAAGCTTCTCATTTCTCCCTAAGAAAAGTAACCCAACACATTCTAGAATAGTCATCAATGATTAGCATAAAATATCTATCTCCTTGTAAGCTTCTAGTTCCTGAAGGACCACATAAGTCAGTATGAATTAAGTCAAGAATATTATTGGATTTTTCTGGAATACTTTTAAAAGATTCTCTAACTTTGTTTCCAAATTGACATTCCTTACATACCGGATTGTGAGGTTTAACAATATTAGGTAAATCTCTTACAACCTTAGTTGTACTAATTTTTACAATGCAATCAAAATTTGGATGACAAAGTCTCTTATGCCATAGCCAACTTTCATCAATATGAGCAATCAAATATGCCTTCTCATAGTTATTCAAATGAAAGATATTACCTCTAGTCTGATTATCAGTTGTAATTTCTAAGCTAGTTATATTCATGATTGTGTATTTACCATTCTTGAATGGTAATTGAAATCCTTTTTCAACTAATTGACCAGCACTCAAAATATTATGCTTCAAACCTTCAACATAGTAAACATTATCAGTATTGTGCTTACCATCAAAAGATATAGTCCCTTTTCCTTTGATCATACAAGCTTTATCATCTCTAAATCTCACTATACCTCCATTGTATTCCTGGAATGTTAAGAATTTACTTCTATCACCAGTCATATGATGTGAACATCCTGAATCAATGATCCATTCATCCTTATCTTCAATTTTAGTTGCTAGGGCCTACTCTACCAGTTGAGTAGTAGGTGTCGGTTGATCTTCTGTTATAGCAACAAAAGCCCATCCATTTTCTATCGGATCCTCATCAGAATCATCAGTAACTCCTTCATCATCATAGTAGCAATATTTATCTCTATTTTTCTTAAATTTGTATCTCCGATATTTAGGGTTAGCTTTATATGTTCTTTTAGCTTCTTCTTTCAATATTGCATGTCTATCAAGACACCTAGATGCCATGTGACCAACTTTATTGCAGTTAAAACATTTAAAGGGTGCTTTACCTTCATACTTACTTCCAACTAGACCTTTAAGCATTTTCCTTGCAAATAGTGCTTCAAGTTCTTCCAGTTCTTCATTCTCTTTTCTGATTTCTTCAAGTTCTCTTGCATAAAAGGATTTCCAATCAAATTTGTCAGATTATGATGATGATGATGATGATGCAGATGATGTTGATTCTTTGAAAGCTAAATTTGTCTTTATTGTAGCAACAGGACCAAATTCCTCAAGTTCAAAACTTAAAAGTTTTCCAACCAAAGTGTCTCTAGATATTCATGTATTAGGCATTGTTCTCAATTCATTTATAGAAGTAACTTTCATTTTATATGCTGGTGGAAATGCTCTTAAAACTTTAGAAACAATTTCATCTTCACTTAAGATTCCTCCACAACATTGTATACCCAAAACAATTTTATTTACTCTTTCCATAAAAGCAGAAAACCTTTCATCTTCTTCCATTTTCATATTTTCATACCTGACCTGGAAGCACTCAAGTTTTGCAATTTTGACCATGAAATCTCCTTCATTCAATGTTTCCAATTTGTCCCAAATAGCTTTAGTAGTAGATCTGTCTGATAATCCTATGATTTTCTGATCTGACAATGCGCTCAAAAGTGCTTCTCTTGCTTTGCAATCATTTTCCTCATCTTTACCCAAAGTTAGTGGATTAGGTTGACCTTGAGTAGGAGCAACATAAGCATTCTTTGTAACCTCCCATATGTCCTTTCCAATGCAATTCAAATGTTTCTCCATCCTGA
This sequence comes from Cryptomeria japonica, assembly GCF_030272615.1. NCBI lineage: Eukaryota > Viridiplantae > Streptophyta > Pinopsida > Cupressales > Cupressaceae > Cryptomeria > Cryptomeria japonica. Next base: position 38,395,802 of record NC_081415.1, read on the forward strand.
TCTTCCGTATGCCATAGTTAGTTCCATCAAGTTTAGGACTATCCTTCCCAAAATAGTTAGAAGACATTGGATCTCCTCAAGCTGTTAAACTTCTGCAAAAAGAGGACTAAGCTCTGATACCAATTGTTAGGTCCTAGATACAACTGAGAGGGGTGGTGAATTAGTTGTCCAATAAAATCAAACCTCAATTTACTTAACTAAAACTTAATGCTTCATACTGGTAAACCAAACTTTACGTCAGTAGACAGTTTAATTAGTTAGATGTAGTAGCGGTAAAGATTCATGCATGAAACAAAAAGAAAATAACATCCACAACACATAACACAAATATTTATACGTGGAAACCCTGTAAGGGGAAAAATCACAATGGGAAGCATTACCCACAATCAAATGATACTACTGTAGATAGTATGTGTGTACAATATGGAGTCTGCACATGCAAAAAGTTCAACTGCCTAGAGCTCACTGCTCAATCACAAAATGGGAGTCACACTGACTACAATTGGATGGTTAAATCCAATGATAATGTATTGCTCAAAATAGCATCTTCATATGTTGAATTCAGTACCGGTTTAGCTCTGATTTTCCTTATTCAAACCTTCATTCAATCTTGAATGATGTCTGCGTGTATAACTCTACTTATATTTGCAAATACCTTATTACAATCCATTTTCCAATTATATATCAATCTCGCAAATGAGATCTTACATTTATACCATAACCTAAGACCAATTGAGTAGGTCGGCTCACTAAAGATATTACAATAAAATCAATTACAAATGAATAAATATGCGATGCATCATGTCAGCTCAATGAATTTATAATAATAACAAATCATCTTCATGATCTACCATGCTGATCTGCAATAGATATGCTTGTCGGTGGATAAGCGGGACCTATTTCCCGGTAACAACAAATATCCAAACCTGAATAGACCAATGAACAAATCACCATAACAAATTGTCCAAACAATGTCTTCAACATAACCAAGTAGTCTTTAAGTCATTCCAAGTGTTGGTGAATAATATAACCTGTTGGTGAACCAAATACCGGTGACTATGCATAAGTCATTGACTTGCTAGTGAACATAATCAAGAGACTTCAAGTGCTGATAAGAGTGGACAAGTGTTGACAAGTGTTGACATCATTGACAAAACCATATCAACATATCCAAAATACCAATAGTCTGGTTGTAGGTTTGCATTTAATTTGCATTTAGCTTGCATTTCATTCTCATATGAGATCCCACATGCTCCTTTTATCCAAGGTTAAATCTATCGCAAGAATCATCAAAGTATCATCACAAGTGTATACACAATCAAAATAATGACTCATATATCATCAGATATTGTCAACCCACCAAAAATCTTATGCTATCTCTCTCAACAGAATCAACATCGGCATATCTAAATCTTTCTTCAACTTGATATCAACAAACTATCAGTTCTTTATCTAATCAACCTTATCAAATCAAATCAATCAATCAAACCTAATAGATTCTATCATGTCTTATATAAGATGTATCTTCCTTAAAAATGGTCTGAAGATAATTAATTGAATAAGCAGTTATTTAATTAATCTCCATCTAAGGATTTATTTAATAGCTTCATTTCAATAATCCCCTTTGATTAATTAATTCAAATTAATTAATTCTTCCCAATCAAAAGCATTTCTTCTAATCTTTTGATTAATTAAAACAAATCAATTATGAGTTGTTTAAATTAATTAGCCTTTTCTTATTATTTGAATTTTTAAATTCAAATTCTCCTAACTTTTAACCACCTAACCTAACCCTTCCTAAACCTAACCCATTCCATCTACCCACATGTCCCCTTTCCTTGAACACTTTACCCTCTCATGAGAAAAGATTTCTGACACTTGTTAGTAAATGTTCCCGTTCATCTAGCCTCTTCTAGAAGCTTCTTGATACTTGTCACCATAGACATGACAAATGTTCCCTTTAGTCCAACCTCTTTGCCAACCTCCTCCAATTTCACCATTGATATCTTCAGACTTAATCTTGATCGTTGATTCTTGCCATCTCACCCCTAGCCTTGGAAATCCTATAAATAGGCCCCTAATTTGATCCCAATTCATCCCATCTCATTTTGCATTCAAGCATTGTTACTATAGGCATATAGCTCTTAGCAAATCATTCTTAGCATTGTTATCATGTTCAATTTTAGCTTAATTGCATCTTCATTCTAGCTTATTTTCTAGAATAATCATGAAATCATATAGCTGAATCATGCAATCATTGCTAGCTTATGCATCTTAGTCATTTAAATCCTCCATTTAAGTGTAGTCAAGTCACTGGAATTTGCATAACCAGGTCTAAGAGCAAAATTCATACTTGCATTTTCTAAGAGGCAATAGTTCAATTAGCTATGGTTTAATCTTTTGTTGATTAATATTTTAACCATTGCTTTTAATGATTTATTGAGTATTTTGTGTTGTAGCTATAGGTATAATAGGTACACACTTCACAGGCATGACACATATAACATACATTTTAATTTCTAGAGAGAAGGAGGAGGAAGGATGGTAAACATTCAATTCACTACATCATAAGCACTTAAAATCTACCATACTAATAGTTCTGATACTTAATGTAAGTACAGATCTAATAGCCAACAAGATGAGAGGGGGGTGTGAATCATACAAACTTAATCTTCCATAGAAACATCAGATTCAACCTCGGTAACATATGCTTTAGTAATATAACCAAAACTGTTAAACATGCAAACTCAAAAGCATATAAACATCATAAACCTCATAACACTAGATTTAACGTGGAAACCCAAATAGGAAAAAACCACTATGGGATTTTGGACCCACTAAGAAATATACTCTTCTAGAGTATGCTCGGTTAAAAGCAAATCTTGTTAAAGATTACAAACACATTGCTAGATGTGACCTAGTTAAGGGATTTCACTCAGATCTGTTAGGATCTACACTTTGTTAGAAGAGACCTTGTTAAAGGATTTCAAACACTCAATCAGAATGTCACCTTGCTAGAGGGTTTTACAAATAAGACTGTTAAGTCCACTCGATTAAGAGATTTTTTGTCACTTTGACAAAATAACAGTAATAAAAATCTATCTGCAACTTCACATCTAAAATGCTAAAGCAGATTCTTATTTGTTCAATACAATCTAGACATAGAACTAATCTTGTCCATCTATTGGCCTTCTATACTCTATTATTCAAATAGGTCTTCAAGCTTCTGTGCTCGGTAATCACTATGTAGCATCCCTGTGCATACACTTTCCCGCATACGTTGTTTATCAACAATTCCCTATTTATAAACAATTAGCTAACCGCTTAACCTCCTTGATCACATTTCCCATGATCAATCATAGCCATTAGATCTTCAATCTTGTCCAGGTTCAATGCATCTTTCGATCTAAAAATGCTTTACCCCACCTAGGAACTTGCACATATTTCTTGGAACTTGTGCCAGGGTATTGCGGTTCAATCTGCGCTGTAGATCTTCATGCCGACTTTCCTTTGCCATAGATTCATTAACAAACTTCATGCATGGCATACCAATCATTTAATCTGTTCCAACTCATCAGCTTCCTTCATTAAATAACACATGTAACCATTTAATGCATTCAGTAACAACTCGGTAAATGCTAAACTTCACTCGGTAGACATTCCGCCTTCATTAATCGATAGCGATAACCTTAGGGTTTACCGACTAGGTTCCTTAGGGTTTACCGACTAGGTTATCTGTTTGATAACATAGTATAGTATTAACCTTACAATTTACAACATATATATGATGTCAAAATAATCTAAACATCACGATCTCATCATTGTCTGACTCGCTAATAGTTGCCCATTGAATACCTTATTCATCCCCTTATTCATCATATTCTTTCTGTGTCTTTTACCGACATCTTTATATTCTTCAAATCATACTTCTCAAGATATGGCAACATCATACTGAGTTAGAAAATCAATTTCTTGACATCAATGACAAAATAATAATATCAAGACAGTAAACATCCTGTAGCGTCCTAAAATTGTGACACTTGCAATTTCAACTGCATTTCGGTCTTCACGATGGTGACGCAAACACGCAACCTGAATGGAGACCCTGAAACTTGCTCACGACACTGAAAACTGCATTTTTCAAGCACCCTGGCCTGAACCTCCTTGCACCCTACTGTCCCGAGAGGTGGGACCAGAGCGCCCAGCGCCCTGGTCCCTAGGTCCTATTTTGGGCCCGGTCTCCTAAGGGGTCTTGGGTCTTTTTGTTTGCAATTTGGAAATTAACTTTCCTGGTCGGCCTAAGGTCAGGAAAATCAGTCTATCAGCCCTAAATGACAAGTATATAAACTACGTTTTTCTCTCTCATTTGGAGATAACACATACATGATGAAAAAGGCGTGGAAACTATACTCAAGCATTCAAGCATTCAAGCATTCCTTCTAAGTCTCCATTCAAGGCTAAGTGTTGCATTCAAGACAAGGATTCAACCATTGAAGAGGAGATCACATACTACATGCTACATACAACATACTACTACAACATACAACATACAACATCTAAACCTTCGCACATAAGGATACAAACATCCTTAGAACAAGGTATTAGTACTTGTTTTACAGTCATTTACATTTACAGCTCTTGCTCATTTCTTGGTTAATTCCAAAATCGGGGTTTGACCTAAAGGCAAACCCCTAATCCCTAACCCCCCAATCATCCTCGCTTTTCTATGTGTAGGTTGCAGGTACGCGGCTCAAATTGAAGATCTGGAATCCTTGTGCAGAGAGGAACAGATCCCCCTTCGTTTCGCGGATTTTTCGGAGGACCGTGGCGCCGGGCGCCATCGTCCCGACAACTTTTGCTCAAATTTGCAGGACAGCGCCGTATCAACATTTTACTGCTAATTCCAGGTCCGCAGCTTCATCGTATATCTCTATCTCAGTTTATAAGCGAATCTTTATCACTTTCTATGCATGCTTAGCTTAATTCTCCTATCAACATTCTTTACGAAAGAGGGTAGCCTTGCTGTCTTAACCCTTGAAACACATTTAGCATCCAATCTTGCATTGCGTGGGATTGGATCTTGTGGGTTTCAACCCCTCTTTTGAATGTAAAGTCTCTCCCCTAAGTGAAAACCATCGAATCCTAGCGAACCTCCCTTCTCTCTCCTCGGAGTTGGAAGAGGGGAGAACAACTAGGGTTCGATCGCGATTTTCCGCTTTACATTTTGGTGAACCCGACGTGAACATCCTTTCTGATTTTTCATGCTTAGATCTGAAAAAAAATTGATTACATTTCCATGTTTGATCTTTTGCAAAATTTTAGAGGTGATTGCATAAAAACCCTAAATTTTCTTTTTAGTAATTGAACCTGCGAAATGTCTAAATGTTAATGCCTATTTCAGATCTGCCCTTCTATTGCAAATTTTCAATTCATATTTGTGCTTTAATTTTGAAAATTAAGTGGTTAAGTGTCAAAACCCTAATTTTTGAAACCCTCTTGATTCAACCTTTGTCCGACAATTTCACTGATCAAAACATCTCCAAATCAGCTGTAACTTTGGATTCCGCAATAAAATCACAATATCTTTCATCCCTGAAAATTAGGAAAAAAGTTGTGAGGACCGTGGCGCCGAGCGCCATCGTCCCCGACATTTTTCCCGAAATTTCGGGAGTGAGATCTTACTATATTTTCCTGCTAAAATCCAGAATTTTGGCTGATTTTATCAATTATAACACCTTCAAAATAACAGTCAAAGTTGGTCTTGTGATTGCTTGGATTAAGGCTTCTAAACATTTAAAAATCATTGAAATTGAAATTTTGTGTCAAAATTGTGTTCTTACTGTCCTAAATCTGAAAAGTGTGTTTGCATTCATTAAAAATTTTAGTGCTTTATTCAAATTCTTGCATTTTGTGACTTTTGAAATTAAATGCTTAATTACAACAACTTTGATTTCCGCTTTCAAAATTGAATTTTGCATGAAATTGAGTCAATTTTTAAATTTCAAAATTTGCATTACTCTTGACATTCCCTCTAAAATCATAACATTCAAAATTTCAGTTCCCTTCTCTTTTTCGAAATTCAAATTTTTGCATTTTTTCGACAATCTTGGTAGGGTTCAATTTGGCCTATCTACAGATCGTAAAATCACTCAATTTTTTCAGATTAGCTCTAAAATCATCATACCTTTCATCCCTGCAAATTTCGAAAAAAGTTGCAAGGACTGTGTTGCACTCCAGGCGCCACGGTCCTGGACATTTTTTCCGAAATTTCGGGAGACTGTTGTGATTGCATTTAACATCTTAAATCCAGAAGATTGGCTGATTTTACTAAAAATTGCTAACTCTAAATTCAAAATCTTCTCTCTCTTTCTAGTGCATGAGTTTTACAACAATAAGCCCTACTTATACTATTCCCATTAGACGAAGCCGTAGAATTAAGTCTTTCCAAGGTTTAACTACTGAGGAGATGGAACCTAATTTGAATAGCCTTTTTAACGAGGACATGGGTAATTCCTCTAATCCTCCTAATGATGAAGAAGCTCTCCATGAGGTTTCTGTAGAACAACTTTCGAAATTGGATAACCAATTTGACGATTTTCGACAATGGATGTCTCAAGAATACCCTGATAGTCAAGCTCTTCCTTTAATTGAGGGTCTAAAACGTATGCTTCAAAGTGATAAGAATGGAATTGATATTTTGCGTGGTATTGCACACATTGTGGATTCGAATGTGATGCCTATGAAGAGTTGTGCTGAAAATTTAGGTTATACACAACCTCCTACTCAAGTCAATCATTCTATTCCTTTGACAACTCCTATTGCTAGTATACCTACCTTTACATCAAACATCATGGCTACTTCTATACAAGACATTCCTCTTGTGATTACTAGTCATGGGGGCAACCCTTCTTCTTCAATTAACCCTCTTCCTTCATTCAATCTGACTTCTTCATTCATTCCTTCAATGAGTGTCCCTATTATATCTCCACAAATGAACATGATGCAAGGGGGCAATTCATTTAACCATTCTATTCCTCATTGTAGTATTCCTCCTGTCCAATCATCTCCTATGACTAATTATCATAGAGTCCCACCACCTTACTCTTTACCTTCTTTCAATAACATAACACCTCCATCTCAATCTAACACATCTAATATGAATTCTTCGACTGAAGCGACCATTAACAATCTTGCACAAACTGTCTCTTCTTTACAACAACAAATTGCCTCTATGAATCAATCTAAGTTTAGTGTGCCCACATTTGATGTTGCGAGCCCACTTTCTCTTGACATTGTTCGAGCTATCCCTCCTAAACATGTTGAAATCCCGCATTTGGAACTTTATAATGGTAAAGGAGATCCTCTAACACATGTTAAGACTTTTCAAACAATTTGTACTGATTTTGCTTATGACCAAAGGTTGCTTGCAAAACTATTCACGAGAACATTAAGAGACAAAGCCCTACAATGGTATTGCTCATTGCCTTCTTATTCTGTTACTTCTTTCGAACAACTTGCAAATGCTTTCACTCAACAATTTCAAAACAATATAAGTCCTAAGGTTACTCTGATTGATTTAATGCATTGTAAACAAGGTGTTAAAGAAAAAGTGACTGATTTCATTGGTAGATATAAGCATTTGTATGCTCAAATTTCTTTTCCAGTGCCTGACAATGATATTCAAAGAATCTTTATTTCTAATTTACAAAAAGGTATTCGAGACAAACTTTTGTTTTCTGAGTTTACTTCTTTCCAATAGTTGTGTGCAACTCTTCACAATTATCAACTGACTGTGAGTCAAATGGAACAATCACATCCTATGGCTCCGAGTGATAAGGGTGATAGCAGTCAACAACCAGTTGGGAAGTTTAAACCGAACAGAGATTCCATCAAATTCAATGAAAACATCATCAACAACAAAGTGAATTCAGCATCAGGTGTGCCTCCTATTTCTAAATTTTTCAAGAAAGAAAGAAAGTATACTCCTTTGAATGAATCATTGCATAGTATTATGAATAAGTTATTGGAACAAAATGTGCTTACTCTTCCTCCTATAAGACAAATTGATCCTGCAAAGATTACTTCACCTTATTTTGATAACAAATCTTTTTGTCAATTTCACCGTCAGCCTGGGCATGATACTGAAAAATGTTTTTCTTTAAAGGGTAAAATTCAAGATTTGATTGATAACAATATTATCTCTGTTTCTGGAGTGAATGATAAAGGCAACACATCTGTAGCTCCTCCTAACCAAAATCTTCAGATTTTCACTGATCCATTGCCTTCTCATACCTCTAATGCAATTGAGGCTAATGATTCCTCTCTCTCATCTGATGGTCTTGTGTCTATGACTCCGAATGTGATTAACTTTGTAGAGCAGCAAGAAATCCCTAAAGAACCTTCCATCACATTTGATTCCAGTGAAACCATTAGGGCACCTGATGGTCCTTTATACATAGTTGCAAAAGTTAAGAATACACCTTGCCGTGGAGTGCTTATTGATCCTTCGTGCATGGTTAATGTTATTACTAAAGAATTTCTTTTTACTTTGCAATTGAATCAAGTGATATATGACAAAACAGATGTGATTGTGAAATTATTTGATGCATTTTCTTCTCCTGCAATTGGTTCTATTACATTGCCTATTGAGGTCCATAACAAATCTCTTGATGTGAACTTTGCTATTATTCCATCTTTCGAACAATTTCGTGTGAAGCTTGGCTATCCTTGGCTATCTTCCATGAAAGCTATTGCTTCTCCTATTCATAAGTGTCTGAAATTTCCCCATAATGGTGAAGTTGTTACTGTCAATCATAGTCTCTTTAAACCAGCTGAAAGAACCTCTAGTGTTCCTATTGATTACTTCTGGCCTAAACAATTCCAATCTCTTCCTCCACGAAGTGATCATCTTTTCAAATCTTATCAAAAGTGGAAAACAGATATGATCCTATCTCTAAGTGAACCTAGAACACCTAAGCTTGACATTCCTATCATTCTTGAGAAGGAAGTTCTTCCTTTGAAAGATAAAACTAATGTCTTTCCTCAAGAAGATTCTCAACCCATCCCTATGGATGTGACTATGTCTATACCTAATAAACTTCCTAAGAGTAGACCTATACCTCCTCGTCATGATGGACTTGGTCTTCTCCCTAAACCAAATATTTCTCCTTTATATGGAGCAGTTCCTCCTCCTTCTTTTTATAGAGAGAAGAGACCTTCTTCTTCTCCTATTATCCAGCCTAAGAGACCACAACCTAAACACCCAAGTGCTAAGGATGAGAACATTCCTCCTCCTCAGTCTTCTCCACTTCCTACTAAGACTAGACGAAATCGTTCTGCACGTGAACGCCGACGAAAGCGTCATCTTAGAGCTCAAACAGCTGCTTCTCAAACTTTGCAATCTCCAAAAACACCTTCAACAAGCATTATTCCATTTTCTCCTCAGCCGGAAATTGAGCCGAAATCTCCTAAACATAAGATGCATGATGGTCTTGATCCGGTGTGAGTTAAAGATCCTATTTTTATAAATCTTGATGATGATATAGATGAAAATGTTATTCATGATGAAAATGTTACTCCTCTTGCTTCTGATAGTGAATATGAACTTGTTGATGTCGATAACCATTTATCTAATGAATTTTCTAAAGCACTTATCCTAGCTCCTAGACAAGAACAATGTGGCTTGGAACATGAACATAGCCCTTGTTTGGATCTTGTGATAGCTCCATCTACTGTGTTGGATGTTCCTCCTCTGGCGTGTTCCCTGCTTTCCCGAAACATTGATCAGCAAGATCGGGGGGTAGATGACATGCTAGACTAGCTACATTAGCATAGCAGATTCTCTCGTCCTCTCTTGTGTTACTTCTTCTATATGTTATTCTCATTCTTCTATTTGTTGTCCTTAGTGTTGTCTACTTGAGGACGATGCAAAGTATTGAGATCTCTCGATCTCTCTCATGTTGACTCAAAAGACACATGTGTTCCCTTCTTCTAGGTGACCTTCCTTGATTGGGGAATGAAGAACAATTATGCATACATACATATGATATATATACATGAATTATCATACAGCATACTGACCCCGAGGAAAGCGAAGTCACCTCGTGCTTTGTGTTTTGTGTCTATTATCCTTGGGCTTATCTCACACTTGGGGGCTAAATCCTTGCGATAACGTGCTCCTTTCCTTTCTCATTTCTTATATGTATCACTACGTTAAAACAATCACCCTCGGTGAGGCATGTGCGATCGCTTTAACGTAGGGAGGCATACATCCTGTTCATATCTTTTCAAGATACTTGAAAATTTCTTGGCAAATTTAGCCTTTCCTTGAAAATTTTTGATATCTTTCTTGCATGACTCATAGTGAGGGAGCCTTACTACTGACAGTCATGGTTCTTCCTCGCGATCTTCCCTTTTACTTTGTCAATCGAAGTCGTAAGATCCTTAGTCCACTGGGGGCTTGGTGTATCTTGCCTCCTTGATGTGGTGAAAGTCTTTCAATGTTGTTTCCTTGTACTTTACCGGAAGTATGAGCATACATACTCCCGCTAAAGTGGGGGCTAAATGTAGCGTCCTAAAATTGCGACACTTGCAATTTCGACTGCATTTCGGTCTTCACGATGGCGACGCAACACGCAACCTGAATGGAGACCCTGAAACTTGCTCACGACACTGAAAACTGCATTTTTCAAGCACCCTGGCCCAAACCTCCTTGCACCCTACTGTCCCGAGAGGTGGGACAAGAGCGCCCAACGCCCTGGTCCCTGGGTCCTATTTTGGGCCTGGTCTCCTAAGGGGTCTCAGGTCTTTTTGTTTGCAATTTGGAAATTAACTTTCCTGGTCGGCCTAAGGTCGGGAAAATCAGTCTATCAGCCCTAAATGACAAGTATATAAACTACATTTTTCTCTCTCATTTGGAGATAACACATACATGATGAAAAAGGTGTGGAAACTATACTCAAGCATTCAAGCATTTAAGCATTCCTTCTAAGTCTCCATTCAAGGCTAAGTGTTGCATTCAAGACAAGGATTCAACCATTGAAGAGGAGATCACATACTACATGCTACATACAACATACTACTACAACATACAACATACAACATCTAAACCCTCGCACATAAGGATACAAACATCCTTAGAACAAGGTATTAGTACTTGTTTTATAGTCATTTACATTTACAGCTCTTGCTCATTTCTTGGTTAATTCCAAAACCAAGCTTTGACCTAAAGGCAAACCCCTAATCCCTAACCCCCCAATCGTCTTCCCTTTTCTGTGTGTAGGTTGCAAGTACGCGGCTGAAATTGAAGATCTGGAATCCTTGTGCAGAGACGAACAGATCCCCCTTCGTTGCACGGATTTTTTGGAGGACCGTGGCGCCGGGCGCCATCGTCCCAACAACTTTTGCTCAAATTTGCAAGACAGCGCCGTATCGACATTTTACTACTAATTCCAGGTCCGCAGCTTCATCCTATATCCCTATCTCAGTTTATAAGCGAATCTTTATCACTTTCTATGCATGCTTAGCTTAATTCTCCTATCAACATTCTTTACGAAAGAGGGTAGCCTTGCTGTCTTAACCCTTGAAACACATTTAGCATCCAATCTTGCATTGCGTGGGATTGGATCTTGTGGGTTTCAACCCCTCTTTTGAATGTAAAGTCTCTCCCCTAAGTGAAAACCATCGAATCCTAGCGAACCTCCCTTCTCTCTCCTTGGAGTTGGAAGAGGGGAGAACAACTAGGGTTCGATCACGATTTTCTGCTTTACACATCCTTAATCAGTTATATCCATAATCATCAACAACCTTCTCAATATCCTTATTGAAATATCAACAATCTTTCATTGTCTGTTATAATGCTATATTGCCAACACATACAAGTCCTTCAAATTAACAACACTAAGCTAGATCATAATCTTAATACAAGTACATTTCATACTTTTAGATTCAAGACAAGCAATGACCAACTCGATGGATTAGTCTAAAGAGTACAACAATAAAAAAAGGGAGGTACATACGACTCTCTCTCTGAATAAGAGTATTCATAGACCAAGATAACAAATAAGAAAACAAAGAACATATAATCACTTAAAAATAACCAACATCTAGCAGGTGAAAGCAAGGTACAAACACACATTACACACAATTAAGGTTTTCTTGAAAGAATATGAAAAAGAATAGAACATGAGTCCTTAAGATCTTCAAGATCCTATGCCTCAATCACACGCATACAATAGGAGGACAAGCATACAACATAACGTCTATACACCTTACACCAACTAAGGGCACAAGCAAAACCAGAGATCCCATTGTTTGCAACATTGGCTCTAATACCAAATGTAATGCCCCGCTAGCAAACCCCAAAGGGATAAAGCTAAAACACGAGAATAGAGTGCAAATATTTTTATTTTTTTTATAAAATCAAACACAACATAATGATATAATGAGTTAACATTAAGTTCATATTACACAACAAAATACTTAATTAACATCTAAAGAGTTTCCCAATGTGATTACTTAATACATCACTTAACTCAACTCATGCTAATTAATCAAATTTAGTTGATTAGCTTAATGACAAGATAATACATTAAACAAGGATAAATTTGTTCGGTAGGTTTAAAATATAGATAACATGATTAATTTCAGCCATTACAATTTAACCATACATTACATCCAATCTTAGATTAAAACATATGCCATGCATCTAATTTCCTTACATAGTTTAATTACATTATAAACTAATGAATACTTTCCATTATACCAACCTACATTCTTCATCATCCAAATTACTGCATTTAATAAGATGACTACATACATGCATTTAAGATTAACATCATCTAATCCATATTATACATTTTAACCATAATGTCATCCATACATGCAAAATAATGAGAAAATAGAATAACACAAACACCACATAAGCTCGAAATGATATCGGATTTCACCCCTAGTGGGATACATCTTCGGGTCTACTCAACTGTAAGACCCCTCTAATAAATAATAGGGTGAAGAATACATATGGTTCACATCATTTACATCCTTCCATCAAGGTGTACATAAACCAATAATACATACGACTACATCAGTCCAATAGATACATGAATGGTCCCTGAATAAGAAAAGGATCCCACTGAACATTATAAAAAGTGATGCCTTACAAAATGGACAAGGTTAGTCTAAGATAAACCACACACAAGACAAGAAACGGTTAGTGTTAGTCAATCAAAGACTAATCTAAATAGGCATATCAAGAGAGACACTAAAAACATGAAAGCATATTTAAATAAAGAAGCAAATATGATGAGGCATCTCCAAATACCTCCTAACATGCTCTTAGTTCCTTCTCCCTTGTTCCTCTCCTCTCCAAGTTCCAAAATAGTGTAGCTCTCAGCAACTTTTTGCACTATGGATGCTTATGGAGGATTGAGATTGAAATGTTGCTCTAAATGTAAATGAAGATGCAAATATTAAGCTATTGATACTAAAATGATTGATTTTATCCAAAATGACAATATATGAGTTAATTATGCTAAAATGCTCTCTTAAAATGCCTATAGCTTAAATGTATACAAGTTTTCAGGATCTGGATTATGAAGAAATGGGCTCTATTTATAGGAAAAATGGAGCAACGGATGGTTGAGATTGAGCAATCTCAACAAGGGTTAGGATTGAATGATTTCAAATCCATATGAGGGCTTTCAACCCAATCCCAGAATGACAAGTGTCAATGTGAGATAGGTTGAGAAGAGAGGAAATAAGCATTAAATGCCTGATATGACTTTGAGATTTAGAGTCAAGGTTAGTTGAATGAATAAACTCTTTATTCAAAGAATAAAGCTTTTATCCAATGGATAAACTCTTGTGCAAATGTGAAATGGAGGAATATGGTCAAAACAATAAATGTTTGGGGAGATAAGTTTGAAATAACCATAAATGGTTATGTAAGAGCCATAAATGGTCATGTAAGAGCCATTAGTGGTCTTGGAAGACTTTGGGGGTTAATTTGTTGAACACACAAAGCATTAAATGCTTTTCAAAGACTTTGGAGTCTTTGAGAAGTGACTCCATTTTGCTTAGGAATGTGACAATAATTAGGGGATGGATTAGGCTAATTAGGAAGGGGTTAGAAGAATCTAGAAGGGGATTAGATTTTGCAAGTGGATTTGGTGGGTGAGGGAAAATAGGATTTTATTAAAATAAAAATTCATTTATTCCAATAAATGTGTGCAAGTTGCATTTGTAGGAAAATGCAAGTGGGGTGGGGATAATGATTTAAATAAATGTTTTATTTAATTTATTTAAAAGAGGAAAAGGGGATTTAATTAAATAAATAGATTTTATTTATTTAATTGATTGGAATTTGATTTAATGAATTAATTAAAATAAATTGAATAATCTATTTAATTAATAGAAGAATGTTTGGGGATGAATTAATTAAATATTAATTTAATTAACTAGTGGCTAGTGGATTTTTAATCAAATAAATAGCGAATATTTATTTAATTAAGCTGGATAGATTTGTGTGACTACATTTTGCCTCTCTTTGAGACAGTGCGGTTTATCACATCGTTTCAAAGAAAGAAAAAATGGTGTGAAGAAATGCCCCATAAAATGTAAATTTAATGGGTGGTATGCCCCCTCAAGAGATGGGTTGAAAATTTTTGAAAAATTGGGCTATCTCTCGAAAAAGAATGAAAATGGGCAGGGTGGTAGAAGAGGAGTTAGCCATATGGGTGAAAAATAGAAGAAATCGAGGGTAAAATGGAGAAATGGGGGGCTCGGGAAGTTCACGGGGACCATGGCGGTGAGCGGGGGGAAGTTACGGTGACGGTGAAGGGTATAAATGGGGTGAAAGGGGTGAAAATAGGATCATTTGTGACCGCGACCAGTGTGAAACCAGAGCTCTGAGAGTGACATTTGGAGAAGCGAGCAGCAATCAGGATGCCGATACCGATTACTGAGCACAAATTTGAGCGAGTTCGACAGTTCTAGCGCCCAGACGACTACGGACCAGCAGTATGCAAATTCAAATTTTTAATTTTTATGCATTTTTGATAGGTTTTTAGCTAAGTCCAAGTCAAGTCGGAGCAAGAGCGTTGGAACAACGGTTTTGGCGCTTTTGCTCCATAAACTAGCACTATTGTGCCGCAATGGTGCTATTGCTTCAGTGTTTGAGTGCTTTTGCTCTGTAGTAGCGCTATTATATGCAAGTTTGAGCACTGTTGGTTAATAAGCACTATTGAGGGCTTAATTGAGCGCTATTGATTTCAAGTAGTGCTATTGTGGAGTTTTTTTAGTGCTTTTGTAGTTTTAGTGCTATGGAGTAGCTAATTGAGCGCTTTTGTTAGGGTTGTAGCGCTATTGTTTGGAAACTAGCGCTTTTGTCGGTATAATAGCACTTTTGTCTTAGGATAAAGAGATGCCCCAGTTTGGATGAAGAAAATCTCCCGATGCCAATGATTGACGGATGGCGAGGTGAAGTGGGAGTTGTTTTGAACCATAGCAGCCTGAGGAGACTTAGGTTATTTGTTAAGATAAATGCCCGTTGAAGTCTAGATGGCCATGATTGCTTACCTGTTGAGACCCGAAGATACTTGATCAAACTATCTGTTGATAGTCTAGGTTTAAACTTAAGAAAGTTTGAAAACAAAACAACTGATGGTGATTGATGAATGTCCATGTGCAGGAGGAGTTGCACGTGTTGCAGTTACGTGAGCGCCATCCTGTGACACAGGGGTTGCGGGAGCGATTGACACAAGCGGAGATAGACTGCATTGCCACGACTGGTCTATATGAGGTGATGCACATGCCCGTGATTCGTATGAATCACGGATTGATCACAGCACTAGCAGAGCGGTGGCACAGCGAGACATGCACCTTCCATTTGGCATAGGGGGAGATGACAGTGACTCTAGAGGATGTGTGGCGCATCCTACAGATTCTGATTCGGGGGGAGCTAGTCACATACGATAGATCCTGGTGGACTCTTACAGTGCAAAGGATTTTTGATGAGGATGTTTTCATTGATGATGGCTCCATTGCTTGGGAGGATATAGCTGCTTTATATGAGCCTCTACCAGTAGTTTTGTCAGGTATTGTGGGAGGACTTCTTTGTCCAGACAGGCAATCACATGGTTTGGCCGTCAGATGGGGATAGGTTATCGAGATGATGATGACCGAGGGGACCCGATTTGCATGGTAGGCGTGCGTGCTAGCGCATATGTACCAGGAGCTCTATGAGGTGGTTTACCGGGGGAGGGGTTCCTTAGCAGTGGGCATGACGTTGCTACATATTTGGGCTTGGGAGCACCTTCTAGTGACTCAACCGGTAAGTCTTAGATTCTGGGCAGTAGACCAGCCGTACATATTTATGTATAGTGGCATTATGAGTCAGCCCCACCTAGGGATGTTAGAGTGGTGGCGGTGGGCGCTGGATGATCTGGATGCAGTGATATGGCGGCCATACTTGGAGTGTGAGCCATGGGATGATGACACAGAGGCACTGCCTTATGTGTTTATGACTCGATTCCTCATTGGGAGGACTGCATATCATGTGGAGAGACAGGGGCCCGGGAGAGTGATGAGGCAGTTTGGACGGCAATAGGGACTGCCTAGTGGATCAGGAGAGTATGCTCGGGTTATTCGGGAGAGGTACGCATGGGGGCCAGTGCTACCATATGATCAGGCACTGGCAGAGTTCCAGACACTACAGGCGAGACCATGGGACATACGATTGAGGGTTGTTGATGCAGGGGTGACAGATGAGTATACGTAGTACCGAGTAGCACACCCGATCCCACGGATATCGGATCCAACAGAGCTGATCCCATCTTTTGAGGATGAGAGGGGATGGGGACAGAGGAGGGCAGGAGGTCAAGGAGGAGGAGTAGGAGGTGGAGGAGATGGAGGAGGTGGTGGAGGTGGAGGAGGTGGTGGAGGATTTGGGATGCGGAGTCAGCAGAGAGGGAGAGGTGGACTGCCTCTACAGATATCATAGGGACCATTGATATTAGGAGGAGTTCAGCTGAGTGGGAGGGGAATGGAGAGAGAGATCCCGATGGACAGAGGGGAGGGGACTACTGGAGAGGGTGGTACAGGGGAGGCAGCTATGGATACCGAGGAGGGAGCCACTGGAGATCTACGGGATCACATGATAGTATGCTTGCAGACCCGGATAGAGGATTTGGAGGCAGAGGTGGCAGCTAGAGATGTGTAGCTATTTGCATGGGAGTTAGAGTTGATGGTGGTGCTGCGAGAGAGGGATAGTGTAGTGGAGAGATTGGCGGAGCTGCAAGAGAGAGTGTGGATTGGAGTAGGAGCACAGGGGCCTACGGGGGAGGTGATGAGGGAGATGCGATGAGCATAGGCGGAGATAGAGTACTGGCGGGGTTTATATGAGCAGGTGGTGCCAGTTAGTCAGTGAGCTCTTAGCTATTTGTAGATGTGGCAGGCTAGATCAGAGCGATCGCAAAGGGTGCAGAGAAGTGGGGGTGTGATGGGTCCGCTGCGGAGGGAGAGATTAGGGGATGCAGGAGGGAGTGGTGGTTCGATGAGGCCTCCACGGAGAGATAGATCGGGTGGTGCAGGCACCAGTGGTGGAGCAGGTGGAGGTGTTGGGACAGCATCTGGCCAGAGTGGCATTTGAGAGAGCATTTTTTGCATATATGTATTGTATCATTGTCTATTTTTTGGACTGTATCTTGGATGGCTCTTGGTAGCCGATTTTGTAGACTTCATTGCACTCTGATATATGAGATGATATATATGAGGAGATCCCATATTTGGATGATATGCAGTTTGATTATGTATGGATGTTTATGCAGGATGATGAGTTATGGCTTAGATGGATATGTGTACATGTATGCATTTGATGAAATGTTTCTTTTACGCATGTGTTTATGACAATACTGACATATGAATGCAGGTTTATATATGTATGATTTGTTTTGATTTTTGATGTAATGCTTTATGTATGTAATGTCATGATGATGATGTATGCTTATGATGATTTATGAACAAGATTTTGGTGTTTCCTATTTTGATATAATGATGAGATGATTTATGTGATGATGTTAATGCAATGGTCGAATGAATGATGTTATTTATGCATCTAGATGTTTGTTTGTTTTTTTAGATGAATGTAATATGGATAAAAAAAATGTAAAGTACAAATGTTTATATGATAATGTTTAAATGAATGCATATATATAATGGATAAAATGTTATGAACCAATGTTTTATAAACAAGTGGATTTTATGATTTTAAATGCTTAAATATGATTTGAGTAAAAATGATAATGTGATGATATTATAACTTATGGTTGTGATAACTACACCTTAATGGAATTAAAAAGAGGATAATGAATGCAATGTGAATGAATCCTAAAATGAGCATAATAAGATACTTAGTTAATGGATGAATGAATGCACTTTTTCACTAAATGGATAAATGAATGTATACAATAATAAATGATAAAAAGATGATAAAATGATGATGGATAACTGACACTAAAGGAATGCATAGTAAATGGCTTTAATATAATCAAAGACAATTTAATCCCACGAATGGATCTAATTATTTATGATTGATGCAATGATGCAAATGATTAATGAAAACTAATGTCAAAAAAAAAAATGAGCTATATGCAATATTTAAGTTAAAAATGACATGAATGGACTTAATGCAAGATGCAACTAAATACGATGATGATATGACCCTGAGGAATGCAAGGTTTTTTTGAGGCTTTGCATGATGCATTGATGATGTATCAGAGTACTCGGTCGTGATTGTATCCAAGACCAGTTTTAATGGTAACTTTTTGCATAAAAATCCTATATATGAATGAGTGAATGGATGCGTGATATGCAATAGAATGCAATATATAAACAGATGAGATGAGATGATGATCCATGGTGCTCTATTTTCATCATTGAGCTTTAAAATGTTGGAAGAGAATACAAGCATCTTGACATAATGATTAAAGATGACCTGAGTATTCCTTACATGGATTTTATATAGCAAGTTAATACAAACGACTTGATATAAGGGTCAAGTCGACCAAAGTATTGCTTGCGGAACAGATAAGGATTATCTCCATTCATGGATGACTTGGATCATCCTCCTTGATCTTAGGCTGATCATATCCTGAGACAAGTGCATACCGTACTAAGAGATAAAACCTTTATCCAGTTTGGATGAGGAGGAACCAAAGAATGAGCATTGCACCTGCCAACAAACAGTATATACATAAAGAATAAAGAATATGGATCCTTGGTAATGGTTCATGCCCATATGGTCGAGGTATATGCTGTAGTCAGCAAGCCGTAGTGATCTATGACTTCATTTTGCATATGATCATGTAGCTTAGTGAACTTCCCACATAGACACCATTAGTACATGCCCCAGAACTTCATCGGAATAATGCGTCGAAGATACACAAACAATGTCGTAGGAACCTGATATAAATTACTAGACCATAAATCAACCAAGTATTTGATAGTGTGAACAGAATTTTCTTGTGAAAGAAGATGTCATCTTGTCTTTGTTTTGGTAAGGAAGGATGCATCCTTGTTGAAGACAGTTTTGAGTGTTGATGTTGATTGTGTGGTCGATTGATAAGTGGTCATTTTGTGGAGTATATCACAATGTTTGGTTGGTATCTGCGCGGATGAGTATGTACAAGGTGTTGTCATGTTTTTGTGTGATTTTTCAATGGTTTTTTTGATGTTTTTTGGATTTTAAATTGTTTTGAATGTTTTTGGATTTTTGCGAGATATTTTTGAATGTTTTTGGTATTTTGTTGAGACATTTTCCAATGTTTTTGGTATTTTAATGATTTCTTGAATGAAGAACTTAATGAATCATAAGATAGTGTAGAATCCACTTCCATCAATGGGTTAAAGGCATTTCCCCTAGTTTTAGACATGACTATGAAAAAACGGGTTGCAAGATGTATGGAGTACTATCATAATTGCAGAGGAATAACAAGCCATGGTTTTGGATGGATAGGTGTATGTATGAAGTAGATGTGATCATAACAAGTCTGAAAGAAAATGGAGCCATAGCCTTTACGAGTGGTGCTTGTTTGCCAGGTTTTCACCATCGTACTTACCCAAGGTGCCACCAGAGTGGTTGTTCACCGTTTGGATGCATGATTTTTCTTTACTTTTTTTGAATGTTTTTGTATTTCTTCAGGACATTTTTCTGAATGTTTTTGGTATTTTCTGGTATGCAGGGGAGCCTGATGATGTATACACCTTAGGTATAAAATTGTTTTAGGTGCATGTTGTTGATTGTATCTACAAGCGGTTCTCCTTCTGATGTAGCCAACTGATATGCCCCAGACCTGAATACAGCAGTGACAACATATGGGCCCAGCCAGTTTGATTCAAACTTGCCCTGATGTTCTCTATTTTGTTGGTTGTGAGGATTCTCTCATAGAACAAGATCACCTACCCCAAATGTACGAGGTCTAACTTGGTGATTGTAGCTTCTACTCATACGCTGCTGATAGGATTTGAGATGATTGTATGCAGCTTGTCGCTTCTCATCAAGTAATTCTAAGTCTTGGAGGCGTGAGACTCTGTAGGCTTCATCATCTATTAGATTATGCAAGGAAACCCGTAATGATGGTATCTCAACCTCAATAGGCAAGATATCTTCCGCACCATAGACCAATAAATAAGGAGTTGCACCTGTAGGGGTTCGAATGCTAGTTTGATATGCCCATAATGCTAGATTTAGTTGAACATGCCAATCACGGCCAGCATCATTGACTGTCTTCTTGAGGATCCTCAATATGTTTTTATTGGATGCTTCGGCCTGACCATTGCCTTGTGGGTAATAGGGAGTGGAAAAGCGGTGTTGGATATGAAATTTTTCACAAAGTTCACAGACATCCTAATTTTTGAAAGGAAGATCGTTATCTGTGATGATGGACATGGGCACACCATACCGACAGATGATGTAGTTGAGGATGAATGAGGCGATCTTCTTGCCGGTGACTTGGGTAAGTGGAACAGCTTCGATCCACTTTGTGAAATATTTGGTGGCGGTAATAATGAATTTATGGCCATTAGATGAAGATGGATGAATCTTACCCACAAGGTCAAGGCCCCATTGACAAAAAGGCCATGGTGTTGTGATTGGTTGTAGTTCCTGTGCTGGTGCATGTATCAGGTCACCATGAACTTGACATTTCTTGCATTTTCTGACAAAGTAGTAGGAATCCTTTTCCATAGATGGCCAATAGTATCCATTGCGCAGGAGTTTCTTGGCAAGTGATGGACCACTTGAATGAGTCCCACAAATTCCGTCATGGACTTCTTCCAAGGCCTTTGTTATCTCATCTTGTTCCAGACATCGAAGGAGAGTACCATCAAGACTGCGTTGGTATAGGGTTTCAGCAATAATGGTATATCGAGCAGTTTGGCAAATGAAGGTTTTTCATTGGTTATTCGATTGGTTGGGAGGAAGGGTTTGATCGCGAAGATAGGTGTAGAATTCACCATACCATGGGGATTCAAAACTGACAAGGAGACATATCATTTCAGATTCGGGGATATCATAAGCGGGAATCCAAAGCTGTTCGACCAAGAACTCGTAGCGTGTTGAATTCTGTGGAAGATCTAGTAGAGATGCGATGGTAGCCATGGTGTCAGTAGCTCGATTTTGATCTCTTAGTATCTGCTCAAAAGTGATAGTACTAAATGATGTCTTTAGAGTGTCCACCATTTGCTTATATGGCATGAGTTTATCATCTTTGGTCTGATATTCATCGGTTGCTTGTCGAATGACTAGTTGTGAGTCGCCATATACTTGTAGTTCTTGTAATTTCCATTGTACGGCTAGCCTAAGTCCTGTAATCAAGGCCTCATACTCTGCGATGTTGTTGGTACATGGAAATGTGAGCCTGTAAGACTTCAGGATGCTATCACCTTGGGGTGTGATAAATAGGATGCCTGCCCCCGAGCCATGTCTAGTGTATGAACCATCAAAGTATAGTTTCCGTGGTTGTGCTGTTGTGATCATGAATATCTCTTGATCTGGAAAATTGGAAATGAGAGGATGATCACCTATGAGAGGTGCATTGGCCAACTGATCTGCAATGACCTGCCCTTTGATAGCTTTACGGTCTACATACTCGATGTCAAATTCACTTAGAATCATCACCCATTTGGCCAAGCGACCTGTCAATGCTGCTTTGTTGAGTAAATACTTGAGTGGATCAATCTTTGCAATGAGTTGTACCTTGTGTGTCAACAAATAGTGCCTCAATTTAGTGGTTGCTAAGATTACTACTAAGCAAGCTTGCTCACTAGGGGTGTAATTGAGTTCATAGCCCACCAGTGTGCGAGAGATGTAGTAAACAACACACTCTTTTCCTTCTGCATTATGTTGTGCCAGTAGTACACCCAATGCTGTACTTGTTGCTGAGATATATAATAACAACGGTCTACTTGGATCTGGTGGCATCAGCAATGGTTGATTCATGAGATAGTCTTTAAGAGTCTGAAATGCTTGCTGGCATCAGGCATCCCACTAAAAGCGGCTGTTCTTGTGTAGCAGGTGTGTGAATGGGTGACACTTATCAGCCAATTGTGCAATGAATCTTCAGATGGATTGAAGTCATCCTTGTAATGTCCTTAGCTGACTGATATTCTTTGGAGGTGGCATGTCCATGATTGCTTTTACCTTTGCTGGGTCGACCTCAATACCTTTGCTTGAGACAATGTATCCTAGAAGTTTCCCGGAGGTCACTCCAAAGACACATTTCTTTGGGTTGAGTCGAACAAGGTATTGTTCCAGTCTATCAAAGATTTTATCTAAGATGTGGAGATGCCCTTCTTTGGTGAGTGATTTTGCTAGTAAGTCATCAACATAATCTTCCATCATAGTATGCATCATGTCATGGAAGATGGTGGTCATTGCTCTTTGATAGGTTGCTCCTGCATTCTTGAGACCGAAAGGCATTACATTCCAGCAATATGTGCCCCATCGACATGTGAAGGCTGTCTTATGTTGATCTTCTGGTGCGATCTTTATCTGATTATATCCTGAAAAGCCATCCATAAGTGAAAGCATGGCATGTCCTGCTGTCAAATCCACTATGATGTCAATATTTGGAAGGGGGAAGTCATCTTTAGGATAGGCCTTATTTAGATCTCTGAAGTCAGTACAAATGTGGATGCCCCCTTTTGGTTTGCCGACAGGCACAATATTGGAGATCCATTCTGCATAATCAATTGGCCTAATGAAACCAACATCTAGAAGTTTCTTGAGTTCAGTTTTGACTAGTACTGCAATCTGAGGATGCATCTTACAAAGCTTTTGCTTGACAGGTTTGGCTCCTTCTGCGATGGTGAGGTGATGCATGACTAAATCAGGATCAAGCCCAGGCATGTCTGCATATGACCATGCAAAGTTGATTTGACACTGTTGAAAGAACTCTATAAATTTAGGTTGTTCCTCTGGAGTGAGAAGAGATGCCAGATGTATGAGATGAGGATTTTCAGGAGTCCCCACATTGTATTCTTTGGTTTCCTCTATGAGAATCGTTGATTGTTCCTGTTGTGTACTATCAGGGAGAATGTCAAACCCTTCATCCTCAGGAGCCTCAGAGAGGTTTTCACCATTGGATACGCTCTTTCTTTTTACTTTTGTCGGATCAAACAATACCATAGTGTGGTTTTCACTGGAAGAACCATGTTTTATTGTTATATTTTTGCAGCTGAAAGGTTTGGCATCTACCCCAAAGTATACTGCACTATTAAGTTCAATGGTGAATCTAGCTTTGTGATCCCCGCTTGGTAGGTTATCCCTTAATTCCAAAAAGTCAATGATAGCCTCATCATTTTGGAAAAATTCAAGACATGGGGGATTTGGTTGGTTCCATTCGATGAGTTCAGGGTGGATAATGGGAATTACTTCATCAATTAGGTTAAGTGCGTTAGATGTATCAGTGAGGGTTAAGATGTTATGGTGAAGGTTGTTAATGGTACTCTCCCTGTCAGAATCAGGCATAGGATGAGACGTAGGGTCTGTGGAAGATGTTTCTAGTTCAGGAACCCAAGTGGTCTTTATCTATGCTTCTCCGTAAATAGGGATGTCTTTGTGTGGTGGAGGTGGTGATGTGTCTTCCTCATCTGAAGTATTAAGTTGTACAGAATCAAATTCCCACTCATGTGAGTTGGTCTCTGAGTCACTTTCCAGCATCTGATTACTATACCATACTGGGATGTCCTTTGAGTTAAATACTGTAGGTGTGATTGGTTGATGTACCTTTGTAGTGATCGGTGTTGCAGGAAGTTTGATGGGGATCAAGGAATCTGATATGGGGAGTATCGGTAATATTGACTCAGTGGCTTCTACTGGAACTGCTAGTGCCATAGATATTGCTGCGGGTTCTGATACAGTTGCTGCTGCTAATGGTGCTATTGATGTTATTGTTGTTGTTGATGGGATCACTGGTTTGATTGGTGGGATGATTGGTATCGATGATGGTTGTGTTGGGATTTTGAGCCTCGGTGGGGTAGTTGGGATGGTGTTTGATGCTGCTTTGATTATGAAAGGTATCCTTTTTGCAGTAGGTGGAAAAAATGGTTTGTTGGATTTTCCTTTAAATTTGAGCTTAGGAAAGATCTCTTTTTCAAAGCCTAGGCCTGTGTTACCTTTGGGCTTTAATTCTGGTAGCAGAGGTTCATGTCATCCTTGTTTGCAATATCCCAAAGCACTCTGACCATCATACCCCATTCTTTGCATAATGAGGAGACCTTTACCATACTGATCCGTAGGAAGCTTAACTTGCGGTATATCAGTGGTGATGGGATCTTTATAGATCCATTCCGCTAGGTCCTCATCTTAGGTTTCTTCCTCTTGACCCTTTCCAAGGATGAAAGGTGTTAAAGCACATGCTGGCATGATCAATGGTTGTTGGAGTAACTATTGTGGTCTACCATGTGTTCTAGGAGAAGTGGGCATTTGTCCCACACAAAAGAGTTGACTCAAGTTGTATTCCCCAGGACCTTTCTCTGCTATCTTCATCTTAAGCTTTTCTTGCTTGGGTATAGTGGTGTTTGAACTGGCAAGAGAGGCTAGATTTATATATGATGTGGAGCAAATGGCTTCTCTATTATTAGGAACAGTAATCTCTGGTTGATGGCTAATATTATGACAGTATGCAAAGGGATTTGCATCGCCCAGGATTGTGATCTCTGCACCGTTATGTGGGAACTTGATACATTGATGGTAGGTAGATGGAATGGCTTGCATGGCATGTATCCAAGGTCTTCCTAACAATAGATTATATGGCAGAGGAAGGTCCAGAACCTGACAGATGATGTTCTTTACCACAGGGCCCACTCGGATTGGTAGTACCACAGCTCCTTTGGATGATCGCTCTGCATTGTCATAGGCTTTGATTGTGATCTTTTTACGAGGATCCACTGATTCTACCACATATCCCAATGCTATGACCAACTATAGTGTACAAATATTCAGGCCTGCTCCATTATCTATCAAGACTTGTTTGATCCTATGCTGGTTGATAAAGCCTTCAATGTGTAGTGAAGCGTTATGAGGTTGCTAGAAGGAAGAGTTGTCACTTTTGGAAAAAGTGAGACAAGGTGATGTCTTTAGACTTCCAACCATGGCTTGAAATTGGTCTGTATTCAGATTTGCAGGGACTGACGCCTCTTGGAGTGCTTGATCCAAGATAGTTTTATGAAAGGGCGATAGGCGCAATAGTTCTAAAATAGATATAAGTGTAGGCGTTTTGTCTAATTGTTCCACAAGATTGTACTACTTTGGGATGGAGGTGGTTCCTTGTGGTGCTGCCTTTATGGTGACCTTGCCATGACGGGTAACAACATTGCAATTTGAGTTGGGATTTTTGAAGGTTATAGTTGTAACTTGTTCACTGGCATCATACAGATGATTTATAGTGTAATTATACGCAGCCTGCATATAATCTATGGTATCAGTGTCTCACCTGGAAGTGGAAGGACCCCTTTGATCTTGCGATGGAAGTGGATTTTTGAACATCAGATGATCATTATTGGTTGTTTTTGGGTCATGTCCTTCAATTTCAATTTCTCCTTGGTCAATAAGATCCTGAATAAGATCTTTTAATCGGTGACAATTACTTGTCTTGTGTCCTCTTCCTTGATGGAATTCACAATGTTCAGTATCTCTCCACCATGCCAGTTTGACCTGAGGCTCATAGTTTGATAGTTTAGGTAGAGTGACCAAATTTTGAGAAATGAGTTGTCGCAATACTGTTTCAATGGGTTCCCCTAAGGGAGTGTATGTTCGTTTCTATTTTTGCTGATGAGGTCTTGGTTCATCGTGAGATGTGATGTGACTTTGATTGGGAGGAACATTTGTGTTATTATGAGGTGGAGGATTTTGTCCTGCAAAGCGAACCATAGGTTGTGCATTTTGGATAGTCCGGACATTCACAACCCCATCGTTGATGATATTCTTGTTTTTATTCCAGAAGTTTGGTTTATCGCTATTGAAGCGTGGGCGAGGACCATCCTTTAGTTCATTAAAGATTTTGATGAGTCCTTTCTTGACGAGTTCCCTTTCACATTTCAAACCCTTGGTGATCATATCATTAAAAGAGTCTGTGTCTTTGACATCCAGGTGAAATTCCATTTCTTTGTTTAAGTTGGAAATGAATATTTCCACTAGTTCTCATTCAAGCAACTGAAGAGAACGTCTGCTAGACATTTGGCACCATCGTTGCAGGAATACTGAGAATAGTTCACCTGGTTTTTGTTTAGTGTTGCACAGATCAGCCATGGTAATGTCGCGTTCAATGTTATGAGAGTAATGAGCAAGGAACTTCTGGATGAGTTCCTCAAATGTTCTAATGCCACCTGATAGTCAGGAAAACCATGATGTGGTTGTTCCTCCCAAGCTTTGGGGAAAAAGGCACATGAGGTATGTGTCTTCATATGCCACTTCAAGACAAGTGGAATGAAATTCTCTGACATGATCATGGGGATCTCCCTTTCCTCTATATTTTTCAAATTTGGGTGTTTCGAATCCTCATGGAAAGGGTGGCATATAAAGATTCCTATCAAAAGGATAGGGACAAATGTCATTGAGTGAGAATTGGTTAGTTTTGACACCACTATGAAGTTGTTGGGCGAGATTCTCGACTTGTTACTGCAACATCTCCATTTCATTTGGAGGAGGAGGTGGTGGGTTACCTCGAGGAATGTTATATCTGATAGGATCTCTACCTCTTTCCTCTTCATGGCGACTTTGTCTTTCTGATGCTTGTCTCAATTGGGCAAGGTCAAAGTTAGAGGGGAGTTTTGCTCCTTCTTGAGTGAGTCTTAAGAAGTGAGCATCCGCATTACTCCTGAGTATTTCATCAAATAGTCTGTTAAATAGAGGGTTATGCTGGGCCCTTTCTATTGTTGTAGGAGTGGAAGTACTTGGGTTTTCATCATCTGCATTTCCTCCAAGTGCTTCTTGAAATTCATTGAGATTTTCCTCTTCTTCTTCTTCCCTTTCTATTTCTTGTTGCCTTGACTGTGATCGGGTTTGAGCCATTTTGCTTTATGAGTCTTTGTTGAAGTTGTGTGAAAATGATGATGAGTTTTTGATGAAATGAAAGGTTGATGGTTAGTGAATTGTGTTGCATGTGGATCTCTAGCACTTTTAAGGTAGATGTAACCGAAAATTCCTTCTTTGAATTGCTTGCTTGTTTGATAAGATTTTGATGTGATAAGGTGTAGAGAAATCTGAGATGTGTTACAGATTTAACTACCTAGTAATGAGAGGATTCACTCATGAACTATTTTTAACCTGCGTAGATGTGTCTCTTAGGATGAGCTTATTCTAGATGTAGAAACAATCTAAAAAGTGATGTGATGTTTTTGATTCAAGCAATATCTAAAAAAGGATCTTGGGACAAGAACCTCTTAATGTTTTGAGAGTTGGAACGAATTGATGATGAAGTGATGATGTATGAATAAGATGATGGATGAAATGGATGAAAAATGTTTTCAACTTCAATAAAAACTTTGTGTTACAAATGGGACAAACTCTACCTCTTCCCTTTCGGGTGTTAGTGGTATTTCTCAAGCTGTGTTGTAGGTGATACAGATGTTTGGGAAAAATTTGGGATTAATCTTACCTCCTTAGTTTTTGTGATAACTCAGAGCTCTATATTGCATAAAAGCTCTGCGGTTCAATGATTCTGAATCAAATTCGTTTATTTTGCCTTGAAGGTAGAGATGCATGTGATGCAGAAAGACTCTATGGGAAACAAAGATTTATCTATTGATATAGAAGAATTTCCTTCATTTGATCAAAGCTTTTGAGCTTAATGGTCTTCTTTTCAAGTTGATATTCTGATGACGCTTCTTCTTTCGCAAGATGTGAAGAATGGTCATAAAATTTTGACTCTTTATTGTTTGTACTTTGTTTTTGATGTGTTTGGTTGTTTTGAGAAATGTTTGGTTGGATGAATACTTTGTTTTGAAAGTGATTTTTTATTTTTCTTTGACAAGAAAACAAAGCAAACACACAAACACAAGATTGTAGCCTCAAAGGCACAAATGAGTATGGGTCTAGATCAACCCAATCCTTGGACTTTGTATATGACCCTTCCTTTAGATGTATTTTAAGGTGTATTTTCAAAGCCTGACGTCGGCTCAATTTGCACTTGGTCTTTAAAACGAACACACTTCAAACATTTTTTATCCCTAAGGTCAAATGGCCAGTTGTGATAAATTTAGCCCACATCTTGATATTTCTTTGACTTTGGTACTGCATACCTTATGAATCTTGTCGTGGCAGGTAAGGATGTGATATACTAATTCTTGCATGAGCATAACAAATAGATGATCCCTATGATGGGGGAGTCACCACTTTCATCAAGCCACAAGTGACTTTTCAAAAAGCTATGTTTCTACTCAAGGAAATATGTATGGTGAGTATCTTGGGAGTAAAACCATCTATGCTCTTGCACTAAATTATATCGCAAATATCCTCAATCAATAGAATAGGTGGGATACTATTTAAAGGTGTTTAGTCATGTTCGATGTTTTTGGACATAAGTTCATTCTGCAGTGACCCACTTAAGAGCCTTGTAACTGATGGTGGGGCCCATTTGTCCTTTCGGCTAGTTACACTGTAGGAATAGCTATACCCAAGGCTACAACTTTCTCTCTCACCTGATTTCTATAGCGGCTCGAAGGATTTACCGCACGAGGTCATTCCCAAGAGTGATGTGTCTCTTGGCAAGCCTCTCTTAAAAAGATAAAAAATTTGAGTGTTACTAACACTTTTCTCTTGCACCTAGGACCACGAAAGCCAAGGGAGAAGATAGTGTGTGTTAGAGGTATGACCACTCGGCCAACTTTTTGCACAAGCATGCCAAGCACGAAAGACACTTGTTCTTTTTAATCCATCATTGCAATGTGATCTAACTATTTGGAGATGTTGCTCCAACAGCCATGATGTTCTTTTTAACTTTCAAAGGCAATGTGTTTTGTAATCTAGAATTTGGAAATCCTGGCCAACTTAATGAAAAACATGTTTTCTTGAAGTAAAATTTGTTTGCAAAAATCAAAACAAATGGATTGTGTATTTTATGTGCACCAAAATTGGAAGTGTGGATTGTAAATTTTTTTTTCTTTAGTTTGATGCAAGGAAATCAAATTTGTCTGTTGATTTTAAGCACCAAAAGACAAGTGATCCTAACTAGAAAGCAATGAAATTTTTTTTTTAATTTTTTTTTCAAGTTTTAATGCACCAAAAGACAAGTTATCCTAACTAGAAAGCAATGAAATTTTGTTTTTTTCAAGTTTTAATGCACCAAAAGACAAGTTTGTGATTTTTAATGGTGAGTTTTAACTTGCACAAACAACAATGTGTTAGTAAAATCAATGTCCAAGGGGGGGCTTCCACAAGCCTAAAATTTCCACTTTTTTGGTTACAAGGTGATTTTTACGACATTCTGTTGCAATAGCGCTAGTCTGTGTTTGAACAGAGGCGCTATTTAACACAAAAGCGCTGAAAGAATGGGAAAGACAGAGAGGCAAAAAGCGCTTAAAGATTATCAATAGCACCAGAAGAATGACCAATGCACTAAAACAGTGACAAAAGCGTTGAAATTTGGACAATAGCGCTATTGTAAGAACAATAGCACTAAAAGAATAAGTGTCGGTAGCGCTAGAACGTGTTCAATATCGCTAAAGCGTAACCTATGTGACATTTTCAACATTCAGACATGTTAGTTTGCTAAAAAAATTATATTTTTGGTGTTTGATTCACGTCGGGTTCACCAAATGATGCCCTACAAAATGGACAAGGTTAGTTTAAGATAAACCACACACAAGACAAGAAACAGTTAGTGTTAGTCAATCAAAGACTAATCTAAATAGGCATATCAAGAGAGACACTAAAAACATGAAAGCATATTTAACTAAAGAAGAAAATATGATGAGGCATCTCCAAATACCTCCTAACATGCTCTTAGTTCCTTCTCCCTTGTTCCTCTCCTCTCCAAGTTCCAAAATAGTGTAGCTCTCAGCAGCTTTTTGCACTATGGATGCTTATGGAGGATTGAGATTGAAATGTTGCTCTAAATGTAAATGAAGAAGCAAATATTAAGCTATTGATACTAAAATGATTGATTTTATCCAAAATGACAATATATGAGTTAATTATGCTAAAATGCTCTCTTAAAATGCCTATAGCTTAAATGCATACAAGTTTTCAGGATCTGGATTATGAAGAAATGGGCTCTATTTATAGGAAAAATGGAGCAATGGATGGTTGAGATTGAGCAATCTCAACAAGGGTCAGGATTGAATGATTTCAAATCCATGTGAGGGCTTTCAACCCAATCCCAGGATGACAAGTGTCAATGTGAGAAAGGTTGAGAGAAGAGGGAATAAGCATTAAATGACTGATATGACTTTGAGATTTAGAGTCAAGGTTAGTTGAATGAAAAAACTCTTTATTCAAAGAATAAAGCTTTTATCCAATGGATAAACTCTTGTGCAAATGTGAAATGGAGGAATATGGTCAAAACAATAAATGTTTGGGGAGACAAGTTTGAAATAACCATAAATGGTTATGTAAGAGCCATAAATGGTCATGTAAGAGCCATTAGTGGTCTTGGAAGACTTTGGGGGTTAATTTGTTGAACACACAAAGCATTAAATGCTTTTCAAAGACTTTGGAGTCTTTGAGAAGTGACTCCATTTTGTTTAGGAATGTGACAATAATTAGGGGATGGATTAGGCTAATTAAGAAGGGGTTAGAAGAATCTAGAAGGGGATTAGATTTTGCAAGTGGATTTGGTGGGTGAGGGAAAATAGGATTTTATTAAAATAAAAATTCATTTATTCTAATAAATGTGTGCAAGTTGCATTTGTAGGAAAATGCAAGTGGGGTGGGGATAATGATTTAAATAAATGTTTTATTTAATTTATTTAAAAGAGGAAAAGGGGATTTAATTAAATAAATAGATTTTATTTATTTAATTGATTGGAATTTGATTTAATGAATTAATTAAAATAAATTGAATAATTTATTTAATTAATAGAAGAATGTTTGGGGATGAATTAATTAAATATTAATTTAATTAACTAGTGGCTAGTGGATTTTTAATCAAATAAATAGCAAATATTTATTTAATTAAGCTGGACAGATTTGTGTGATTACAAGAAGCAATTACAAAAGATCAATTGGAGCACCTACGAGACTAGGTCTTCACAACCCATCATAAGAAACCCATGGTCTAACATAAATGTCAGGTTCTCACAAGGGAATAAACAAATAGATATGACTCTACAATAGTGCTCCTATCAAAGACAACACCAACTACACACTAGCGAACATAAGGGACAAGTGTCATCACATAACTTGGTATGGTTACCATCACAGGTCTCCATAGGTTCCAGCCCCATCTACTGGTTTACCCTGGCAACCTTTCCTGAACCTCCGGCCCATCCAAATCTCATGTGGACCCAACACATTCTTTCGTGAAGACAAGGTTGTCAATTTTCTATTTCAAGCCTTCTCACTACACATGCGCCTATTCTGTACTAACACTCATTCCATGTGTGAGGCAAAACTATCTTACTTAGTGTTTTCATTAACTAAACTCTCTAATATGCTATTAGGTTATCACTTATTTAGACACACTTTCAATGGGTTACCCTGCAACCACTTTGGGCGCGCCCCCCACTCGAAAGCCACTTTTCCATATGAAACTAGATCATAATCCAATGAACTCCTAAACCAAGGAATACACCAGGACAAGCATACAGAGTTCAATACAGTAGAAATACCCACTTGGCCAAATAAGTCTTCATATGAGGTGCATTGACTGATGGTACTCTGACTAGAGACATGACTAGCTATGGTCAACCATATACCAACATTTCAACACTCGTATAATGGACATGACCAGATCCAAAACAATCACACAAAAATAGTCAATACTCAAGATCAAGGACTTAAGTAGGTACCCAAATCAACATACAAAAATATCCAACAATCACAATCGAGGACTTCCCATTTCTTAAGGAAATGTGAATACAGAAAATTAAACATGCATAGGCATAAATAGGAATTGACAATCTTCCTCCATACTGTTTAAACACTACACTCGATCCAGTTTTCTAAAGGATCTAATTAGATTGTAATTTGTCTACCTTGTCTAGGTACATGTCGGTCATGGTTTACTAACTCACTAAAATTCATTTTGCATCATAAAATAATATAAATACTTCATCTTGAGTTTTCAAACCAAAATCACATTAATACAATTGCAATTATATGCACAAACATATAAAGATATAATTAAATATATATTAATTAACCAAAACTTTATATTTAATTTCCAAAATAAAATCATTATTCCATACTTGAACGAAATAATTTATCTAAACTTTTTTTTTAAAACCAAGATACACTATTCAGAATATGGGAATATATCTTTTAAAAGAAACTAGAATAGATAATCACTTCCCAAATTAAAAAAAAATATTTCCTTGCATATATTTAAAATATACAAACTAAAATATCAATATATATATATATATATATATATATATATATATATATAAATAGAAATTGAATATCAATTAATGTATATTTATTAATAAACATTAATTAATAATAAACTAATATCCAAATATTATTTAATAAACTTGAATTAAACAATATTTAAAAACTTTATTTGAAAATATAAACATTATTATAATAATTTTTTTGGTTTATAAAACAAAATAACAATGATTATAGGGTAGACCCACATTACCCCCCCTTTCTCCCCAAGGGCCACATGATAGAAGATGCTACCATTGGTAGCGCTGCTACCAAATGGTAGTAGACTACTACCATAGGGTAGCAGACTGCTACCTTTGGTAGCTTTGTTACCAATTGGTAGCAGATCGCTACCTTTGCGTAGCGTTGTTACCAAATCCTAGCAACCGCTACCTTTGGTAGCCCTACTGCCATTCCATGTGGTAGGGTTTTCCTGCCACATGGGGGTTACTTTAATATTTTATTTATTTTCAATTAATTTCTTTAAAACAGAAAAACCCCCAGCTTGCAGAGTCTCAGACAGAGACCAAAAACAAAAATAAATTTCCAGAATTCATGGTTTTCACATATATTAAATTTTAGAATAACTAGAACTAGAAGAGCTAAAATTGGACAAATATCTCCATCCAAATACCATATTTGGCAAATAGAATTAATTCTCACACATTTACCAAACTAATCCAACCAATCTTTCCCAAAAACAAACTAGTTTCTCAAATTAAAACTTAAATCTGAGAATATTCATTGGAGTTTTTAAGAATATTTGATTATGAATATCCAACCCCAATCTTTGATTTTCAAAAATCAATCTGAGCAACCAAAATTAAATTTGGAGGTTTGGAAAGAAGGCAAGGAGGGTTTGAATTGTATATTTAACTACAACTCTTTTGTTTTCCCTAAAATTTATGAGATTATCAGAGACACAACTAGAAATCTTCAAAATCAATACAATCTCTATTTAGCAAAGAAACCAAAGAGATAAACAAGAATCCTACCTTATTCAACAATCCTGGAAAGATTTGATGAAGAGCCCAACCTGCAAGATCAAGAAAATCCTTCTCCTCCACATGCCCAAAATTTTCATTCCCAAAAATATTTTCCAAACCTAGGTTAAAAGGAATGTTTTTGACCAACGTTCATTTTTTTGGATTTAAAATACTTTTCTACATATAAAAATGAAAATCATTTTTTTTTGCATACAATTCAAATATTCTAAACTTTCTTTTCTTCTAAAATTGATTTTCTTAATTTAATTAAAACTAACATTCTTATTCCAAAATGCAAAGGAGGGTAAAATATTTCTATTTTTCAATACTATTTAACCTTTCCATTCAAAATGCATAAACTTAATTAATTTATCATTTAAAATAACTATTTAATCAAACTTGCTACAAACATGAATTGAGCAATTCTAATTAATGATTAATCACACAAAGGGGTCCTATTTAATTTAGTCCCTTAATTTACAAATGCGTAAAAGAACACATTTAATCAAATTAAATACTTAGGATTAAATACTCAATTTTACCACATGCAAACATACAACCCAAGAAAGCCAACCAAATACACGACCTGCATACCCAACCCAAGGGTAAACTAACGGACAACTGATGATGCTCACTTGAGCACAACTAGGGTAAAATGAGGGTCTTACAACCACCTAATCCAATCTATTAGGGCCTGTTGGCAAATGCACACTCCAATGAGAAATTGTAGATAATTTAAGGTATTGTCATTGATGGCAACCTTACAATCATGTGATACCGGTAGACAGATACAAGCACCAGGATCGGCAAACTCTACATTGGCATACAAAACACCGACACCGAAAAGGAAGATTACCGACATCCTCGCCAACAAGAATTTTCTATATTTATTGGGATAAAGGTTTATGTATATTGTAGAGCTTAAACTGATACTAAATCTGGCATAGCAGATGCTGATCTGAAGTAGTACAAGATATTGGATTTGTATAATCCATTTTTTGAAGTCAATGTGATTTCCTTTGTAACTGAGCAGTGAGCTCTAGGAACTTGGCCTTCCTGCATGTGCAGGCCCCTATTGTAAATAGTAATATTCCCTTATGGGCCAGTAAGCGAATATTGTGGGTCACAAATCCTACCAAGGTTTTTCCCACACCGGGTTTCCTCATTAAAAATACTATGTTATGGTGTGTTTTTCATGTTGTGGCTGTTGTTCTTATTTGTTGCATTATTTCTGGTTTACCGATACACAATTTTAATATGTTTTTCATGTTTTAAGTTAAGTAAATTCTTTTACTGGTCAGATACTGATTCAGCCCCCCCCTCTCAGTATCTTTGGGAATCCTAACAGGACCGATGAGGTGCACTCAAACCTACAAATCCAGGTGGAGGTGAACCTTGTACCTATACATTACTTTACTTGCAATCTCCTACAATCATGAACCACACATGCATACATATATATTTAATCAAAGTGGTAGCCCGAGATTAATAACGAATCAGGAGAACAAATAAACTTACATAAGAATCGATAAGAAAATGTTGGTATTTTGGTATGGTTTTATCATTGATGTCAACACCTACTAAAACACTAGCACTTTGGAGATCCAGCAGCATTCACTGACAAGCAAGTAACTATTGCATAGTTACCGGTATATAGTACACCGGTACGATATAATAATCACCAGCACTTGGAATGACATGGAAGACACTTGGTAATATCAAAGACATCGTATGGACATCTTGTCTTGATAAAATTGGCTATTGACATATTCATATTTGCATATTTGCTCTCACCAACAAATAGGTCCAGGGTTATCCAGGGTTACACCGGTAGGTTTATCTTTTCTAGATCAACATGGCATGCTATGGAGATGATTAATTATTGTTGTAAATGCATTAAGCCGACATGTTCAATTGGTTATTGCATCGGATATTATATTGTTTGTAAAATGTTTTTATTGTAATATTTTGTAGAGCCGACCTACTAAAATTGGTCTTAGGTTATGACATAAATGTAAGATCTTATTTGTAAGATTAAATGTGAAATGTGAAAAGGGATTGTGTGAAGGTATATGCGAGATTAAGTAGATCTATACACTCAGACATCATTTGAAGATGAAGCTAGGTTTTTGTGGAAACATATCAGCATTACATCGGTACTGAGTCCAACATATGAAGATGCTATTTTGTGTGGTACATTCTTATTGGATTTAACCATCCAACTGTAGTCAGTGTGACTCCCATTTTGTGATTGAGCAATGAACTCTAGGTTGTTGGCCTTTTTGCATGTGCAGACCCCATTTATGTACACTTACTATCTATAGTAGTATCATCTGATTGTAGGTAAGGTTTCCCACCATGGTTTTTCCCCTTACAAGGTTTTCACATACAAATATTGGTGTTATGTGTTGTGGATGACTTTGTGTTTATGTTTCATAGACTAATCCTTACCAGTATAGTAATTAACTGTTAAAACTGTCTACCGACATGTTAAACTAGTTTATCAGTATTAAGCATTAAATTGGTTAAGTTGTTTTTGGTTTAAATTTATTTGACAACTAATTCACCCCCCCCCTCTCAGTTGTCTCCGAGACCTAACAATTGGCATCAGAGCCTAGTCCTCTTTTGCAAAAGTTTAACAGCTTGAGAAGATCTAATGTCTACTAATTATTTCAGGAAGTATAGTCTGAAAGTTGATGGAACTAACTATGGAATATGGAAGATCACAATGGAGACACATCTGAATTACATTGGAAAAGACATCTGGGAAGTTACAAAGAATGGTTATACTACTGTTGTACAAGGTCAGCATAGTCCAGCTAGCTTGACTAAAGATGAGGAAAATGATTGCAAAGCAAGAGAAGCACTTTTGAGCACATTATCAAATCAACAAATCATGGGACTATCAGATAGGCCTACTACTAAAGCTCTTTGGAATCATTTGGAAACACTGAATGAAGGAGATTCCACAGTGAAAATTGCAAAACTTGAAATCTTTCGAGTCAGGTATGAACATCTGAAAATGGAAGAAGATGAAAGGATTTCTGCTTTTATGGAAAGAGTAAATGAAATTGTTTTGGGTATTAAATGTTGTGGAGGAACCCTAAGTGAGGATGAAATTGTTTCAAAAGTTTTAAGAGGATTTCCACTGGCATATAAAATGAAGGTTACTGCTATAAATGAGTTAAGAACAATACCTAATACATCAATAACTAGGGATACATTGATTGGGAAACTTTTAGCTTTTGAAATTGAGCAATTTGATCCTGTTGCTACTATAAAGACAGATTTGGCCTTTAAAGAATCAACATCATCTGCCCCATCATTTGACAAATCTGATTGGAAGGCCTTTTACGCAAGAGAACTCAAAGAAAGCAGGAAAGAGAATGAAGAACTTGAATAATTTGAAACACTATTTGCAAGGAAAATGCCTAAAGGTCTAGTTGGAAGTAAGTATGAAGGTAAAGCACCCTTTAAATGTTTTAACTGCAATAAAATTGGTCATATGGCTTCTAGATGCCCTGATAGACATGCTAGACTAAGAGAAAAATCTAGAAGAACATACAAGCCTAACCCTGAATATTAGAGATACAGATTTAAGAACAATAAAGACAAATCTTGTACATTGCTAATGAAGGAGTGACTAATGATTCTGATGAAGATCCGATAGACAATGGATGGGTTTTTGTTGCTATAATAGAAGATCAACCGGCACCTATAGTGCAACCGGTAGAACAAGCCCTAGCAGCTAAAGTTGAAGTAACGAATGAATGGATCATTGATTCAGGATGCTCACATCATATGACAGGAGACAAAGGTAAATTCTTGAACTTTCAAGAATACAATGGAGGCTTAGTGAGATTTGAAGATGACAAAGTTTGTTCAATCAAAGGTAAGGGTACAATATCTATTGATGGTAAGCATAACACTGACAATGTCTACTATGTTGAAGGATTAAAGCATAATCTTTTGAGTGTTGATCAATTAGTTGAGAAAGGATTTCAGTTACAATTTAAAAATGGAAAATGCAAAATCATGAATAGAACTGGTTTGGAAATTGCAACCTGTAATCAGACTAGAGGTAATATCTTTCATTTGAATAACAATGAAAAGACATGCTTAATTGCACATATTGATGAAAGTTGGTTATGGCATAAGAGACTCTGTTATGTAAACTTTGATTGCATGGTAAAAATCAGTACTACTAAGGCAGTTAGAGATCTACCTAAAATTGTCAAACCTCAAAATACAGTATGTAAAGAATGTCAATTTGGAAAACAAGTTAGAGCTAGTTTCAAAAGTATTCCAAAAAAATCCAATAATGCTCTTGATTTGATTCACACTGATTTATGTGGTCCAACTAGAATTAAAATCTTACAAGGTGATAGATATTTCATGCTAATTATTGATGACTATTCTAGAATGTGTTGGGTTACTTTTCTCAGAGAAAAATTAGAAGCACTTGGAAAGTTCAAACTATTCAAAGCAATGGTAGAAAATGAAACTGGTAAGAAAATCAAATATTTAAGATCAGATTAAGGAGGTGAATTTACATCTAGGGAATTTAATACATTCTGTGAAGTGAATGGAATCAAAAGACAACTATCAGCACCTCAAACACCACAGTAGAATGTAGTTGTTGAAAGAAAAAATAGAATTATCTTGGATGTAGAAAGAAGTATGTTATCAGAAGCAA
This sequence comes from Cryptomeria japonica, assembly GCF_030272615.1. Taxonomy (NCBI): domain Eukaryota; kingdom Viridiplantae; phylum Streptophyta; class Pinopsida; order Cupressales; family Cupressaceae; genus Cryptomeria; species Cryptomeria japonica. The sequence continues at coordinate 38,434,569 of NC_081415.1, forward strand.
ACCTACCACATGTGTATTGGAGAGAAGCAGTCAGCACAACGGTCTATACATTTAACAAAGTTCACATCAAAGGTGAAACCAGTAAGACCCCTCATGATCTATGGTTTGGTTATACTCCTACTCTTAAGTATTTTAGAATTTTTGGAAGTAAAAGTTATATTAGAAGTGATGAGTATATTGGCAAGTTTGATCCTAGAAGTGATGAAGGAATATTTCTTGGTTATTCATCTAAGAGCAAAGCATATAGATGTTTTAACAAGAGATTGCAAAAAATTGTTGAGAGTACAAATGTAAAAATTGATGAACAATTTAGAGGAACTTAAAGGTATATAGACTCTGAACCAGCAATAGAAATTCTAACAAATGAACCTACATTGAATCCACCAGTATAGAATGAAGATCTAGTTACCCCGGTATCATCTGATGATTGCACAGTAATTGAGGAACAACAAAAAACCAAGACACCTCGGTATGTAAGACTGAATCATTCTGAAGATCAGATAATTGGAAACAAGTTTAAAAGAGTTATGACAAGAGGAAGATTGGCAAATGAAGAGGTATGTCTTATTTCTCAAATTGAACCATCATCTGTTAATGAGGCATGTGAAGATAAAATTTGGATTAAAGCTATGTAAGAAGAATTAGAACAAATTGAGAAAAACAAAACTTGGACATTAGTTCCCTGACCTAAAGATAAAAATGTAATTGGAACCAAATGGGTATTCAGAAACAAACCTAATGAAGATGGTAAGGTTGTTAGAAATAAAGCAAGACTAGTGTGTAAGGGATATTCTCAGAAAGAAGGAGTTGATTACAATGAAACCTTTGCACCAGTAGCTAGAATTGAGGTAGTCAGATTATTTTTGGCTTTTTCAGCACACAAGAACTACAAAGTTTATCAAATGGATATTAAATGTGCATTTTTGAATGGAGATCTGGAAGAGGAAGTATACATTGAACAACCTGATGGATTTTCTTTGACAGCTGACAATGATATGGTTTGCAGGTTAAAGAAAGCTTTGTATGGATTGAAGCAAGCTCAAAGAGCTTGGTATGCTAGATTAGATAAGTACCTTTTAAAGATTGGTTTTACTAAAGGAAATGCTGACAACAATTTATATTACAAAATAACCAATGATGAAATCTTGATTATAGAAGTATTTGTTGATGATATAATCTTTGGAGGAGAAGATGGATTATGTAAAGAATTTTCTATTAAAATGCAGCAAGAATTTGAAATGTCTAGGATTGGAGAAATAAAATTCTTTTTAGGATTGCAGATTTCACAGAATGATAAAGGTATATTCTTGAGTCAATCCAAATACTTAAAAGAGTTACTAAAGAAATTTGGGATGGAAAACTCTAAACCAGTAAGCACACCTATGACAACAAATGACAAATTATCACAAAGGGATGAATCTACACCTGTTAATCCACCTAGATACAAATCTATGATAGGAGGTTTACTGTATTTAACACAAACAAGACCTGATATTATGAATGTAGTATGTATTGTTTCAAGATTTCAGAGTAATCCTAGAGAAAACCATGAATCAGCAGTAAAAAGGATTTTCTGGTACTTACAAGGCACTATAAATCTTGGATTATGGTATTGTAGAGATGAAAATTTTGATCTATGTGCATACACAGATGCAAATTGGGCAGGAGATGTGGATGATAGAAAAAGAACCACTAGCAGAGCATTCATTCTTGGAAACAAATTAGTTTCTTGGTTGAGTAAGAAACAAAGTTGTACATCTTTATCAATAGCAGAATTAGAATATGTTGCAGCAGCAACTAACTATACACAGGTACTATGGCTTAAGCAAATGTTGAAAGACATAAAGGTAAAATGCAAGGAACCTATTACTATCTATTGTGATAACACTGCAACAATTGATATATCTAATAATCCGGTATTACATTCTAAAACAAAACATGTCTCTATCAAACTAAATTTTCTAAAGGGAAAAAGTTGAAGCAAAAGAAATAAAACTAGTTTATGTGAATACTAAAGAACATCTTACAGATGTTTTTACAAAACCTCTACCTAAGGAGACTTTTGAATATCTAAGGGATCAGCTTGGAGTCATACAACCACTGGTAGAGACTTAGACAGTTGATGATTGTCATCAACCGGTAGAATTAAGACAGAAATCTTTATTCCGGTCTTTGATGGGAAGCTACTTCTCAAGAGGAGTAGTTGGTATATTGTAATTGGTTGGTACTTTATATATGTACCTAACAATTGGTATTTTGTTGTAACTTTAGCATATGATGTCAAAGGGTGAGAGATATCTATGGAAAAACCAAAACACATTATCTTTTGGGAAGAGATTGGTACAGAAAAACATAAGGAAACTCATGTTACTCTCAGGGGGAGAGATTGTTACTTTAGGGAGATTATTGGTTTTATACTTGGCATTTCTATTTTGGCACTATGATGGTTTTTCCATCTTGTGTTGCCATCAATGCCAAAGGGGGAGATTGTTGGTATTTTGGTATGGTTTTGTCATTGATGTCAACACCTACTAAAACACTAGCACTTTGGAGATACAACAACATTCACCGGCAAACAAGTAACTATTGCATAGTTACTGGTATATGGCACACTGGCAGGATATAATGATCACCGACACTTGGAATGGCATGGAAGATAGTTGGTAATATTGAAGACATTGTATGGAAATCTTGTCTTGCAGAAATTGGTTATTGACATATTCATATTTGCATATTTTCTCTCACCAACAAATAGTTCTAGGGTTATCCAGGCTTACATCGATAGGTTTATCTTTTCCAGATCAACATGGCATGCTATGGAGATGATTAATTATTGTTGTAAATGCATTAAGCCAACATGTTCAATCAGTAATTCCATCAGATATTATATTGTTTGTAAAATGTTTTTATTGTAATATCTTGTAGAGATGACCTACTAAAATTGGTCTTAGGTTATGGTATAAATGTAAGATCTTATTTGTAAGATCAAATGTGAAATCTGAAAAAGGATTGTGTGAAGGTATATGTGAGATTAAGCAGAGCTACACATGTAGACATCATTTGAAGGTGAAGCTAGGTTTTTATGGAAGCATATCAGCATTACACTGGTACTGAATCCAGCATATGAAGATGTTATTTTGTCCAGTACATTCTTATTGGATTTAACCATCCAACTGTAGTCAATGTGACTCCCATTTTGTGATTGAGCAGTGAGCTCTAGGTTGTTGGCCTTTCTACATGTGTAGACCCCATTTATGTACACTTACTATCTGCAGTAGTATCATTAGTAATTAACTATTAAAACTGTCTACCGACATGTTAAACTGGTTTACCGGTATTAAGCATTAAATTGGTTAAGTTGTTTTGGTTTAAATTTATTTGACAACTGATTCACCCCCCCTCTAGGTTGTCTTTGGGACCTAACAGAAAACACATTTATAGGTACACACAATAATCATAATATTTGACTATAACATTACTTCATGGTAAATCAACCAAGGTTAGACCAAGTTGTAAAATCTGATTAGGGCAGGGGTATTACAGATTCACCCCCCTCTCAGTGTCCTTGGAACCCAACATGTATGGGATGAAACTGGAGGCTTTTGTTCTTTCTCTATTGAAGCCATCCCATGTGAATTCAATTCTAAAGATAATTCTTTGGCAGTGTCTCCTTCTCTTTTCATTCCTTGTGCTGAATTCAAAGTAGTTAGTTACCGGGTGGAGTTAATATATAGGCCAAGTGTCACTAATAACTCAAACTTTTGGCAAGTCTTTTAAAATGATAAGAACATAAAAAAATTTATAGATTGTACTAAAATGTTCATGACTATATTCTTTGAAGGATCTAAAACTGAATGTAAGGAATTCTCCCTAGATCTAGGAGAGGAACCGAGAGATGAAATTATCCAATTGAAAGGAAATAAAATTCCTAGTGGGTCAGTGTCTTTAGAGGACCTTTTATATCACCATGATACTTTCATCAAGAGGAAGGACGAATGATTACCAGTAACTCATGATTCCAGTGATTATGAGGGGATTAATATTGGTGATGAAGAGGATCCTAGGTTCATTAATTTGGGAAATTATTGTACACCTGAAGAGAAGAGAAGATTCTTTAATCTATTAATGGAATACAGGGATGTGTTTGCCTGGTGCTATGACAATTTAAAATATTTTAGAGATGGGCAATTTCAACATCATATTCCTATGAAACCAGGAACAAGTTCATTCAGGCAAAACTTAAGAAATTTTAATCCCAAGTTTATAGCAGCCATCTTAAAGGAGGTGGATAAACTATTAAAATCAAAAAATTAATATCCTATTCATCATTCCACCTCGATAGCTAATATAGTTTCAATTCATAAAAATAATGGAGAAATAAGGATTTGTGTGGATTTTAGAAATTTGAATCAAGCTAGTCTAAAGGATAATTATCCACTTCCTGCTATGGATCATATTTTGCAAACAGTCTCAAGTTCTGTGATGATGTCAATGTTAGACAGGTTTTTAGGGTACAATCAGATTAGTATCTTGGAAAGGGATTAACACAAAATAACTTTCATCACTCCCTAGGGCACTTTTCCATATAACAGGATGCCTTTTGGTCTGATAAATGTTGGAGCAACCTTCTAGAGGGCTATGGACTTGTCTTTTGGTCACCTAAAAGATAAAATAATCATTGTTTACCTTCATGATTTAACTATTTTCTCAAAAGGAGAAATCATCACTTGAGAGACTTAGAGAAAGTTTTGTAGAGGTGCAGGGAGCATGGAGTGTCTTTGAATCTTAAGAAGTCAGTGTTCGGTGTTACTAAAGGTAAATTTCTTGGTCATATCATTTCCAATGAAGCCATCAAGGTAGATCTAGAGAGGGTGAAGACAATCCAGTAACTAAGTTTACCATCAAATAGAAATAGAGTTAGATCCTTCTTTGGTCAAGTGAATTATTTGAGAAGGTTTGTCCCTGATTTTGCAAAGATTATTTGATACATAATGAATTTGATAAGTGAAAAATAGGTGTTCAGATGGAATGACGAAGAGAAAAAAACATTTGAGGTAGTAAAAGAAGTTATAGCTCAGGCTCCTACAATCATCAATTAGGATTTCAAGAGGGATTTCATCATCTACTTCTATGCCTCTGATCATACCATGTCAGGAATTTTATTGCAAAAATATGAGGAAAATGAGGAAGTTCCAATTACCTTCATGAGTATACTACTCAAGAAGGATGAACTAAAATATTCATTAATGGAGAAGCAAGCATTTGCAATGGTAAAAGATGTTAAACATTTCAGGTATTGCATTCTTCATTCTCATGCAATAGTGTAACTGTATGTGCCACACTTACTGGTTAAAAGTATTTTGACACAACAAGATATTGGAATGAATAGCAGAGTTACATGGGTATCAAAAATACAAGATTTCAATCTGGATATTAAACCAACTAAATTAGTAAGGAGACAAGGTTTATGTAAATTGATTGCAGAGAGTAAGAATGAAGTGCATGAAGAGTTACCTCTAGTTCTGTTTGTAAGTCTTCAAGATTCTTGCTTTGCAGATGTTGCACTTTACCTAACCTATGGAGAATGTCCTAAGAATTTTTCACCTAAGGAGAAATGCAATTTGAGATTGAAAGCTGCTAAGTATGTCATCTTTGGTGATGTTTTCTACAAGACAAGATTATACAACACTTTCTTACAATGTGTGGATAAGGAACATCGAGAGGCTCTTCTAAAAACATTTCTTAATGAAGCTTGCGGTGGGAATTTTTCTTCGATGGTGACTTCTTATCAAATTTTAAGAAATTGTTACTATTGGCAAGGCATGTTCAAAGATGCTTACACCTAGATGGCAAATTGTGAAAAATGTAAGATGTTCACAGGAAAACCACAACTTGCAGCATTACCCCTTAGACTTGTTATTTATGAACCATTTAAGTAGTGGGCGCTAGATTTCATAGGTCCAGCATTGCCTATATTAAATGTTGGACTTACACAAATACTTACTACAACAAATTATTTTACCAAATGGGTGGAAGTTGTTCCTGTATGAAAGACTACATCTAAAGTGGTTTGTGATTTCTTAAAAGAAAACATTTTGGATCGCTTTGGAGTTCCTCAGAAGATAGTGACTGATAATGTTAAGAATTTTTCCTCTATAGAACTCTCTATGTTTTGTTGTGATCATGGAATTTCTCTTTCCCACTCATTAGATAACTATCTGCAAGGAAATGGTCAAGCAAAGTCCAGCAAGAAGAACTCAATAAAATTATGAAAAAGCTGGTAAGTGATAATTCAAAGGACAGGCACAAGATGTTGTATGAGGATCTCTGGGTGGATAGGACATCTCCTAAAAGGGAAATAGGTATGTCTCCTTTTAAATTGGTGTATGGTGTGGGAGTATAATTATCTTTTCCTCTATAATTGTCAGCTTCTAAATTACAAACAGTGGTTCAGGATGCATATTTTCATAATTCCTTAGATTAAAGAATCATGCATTTTTTGAAAATAAAAGAGGAAATGGATAAACTCATTGATCGAATCACTAAACATTAGCTACATATCAATAAATGTTTTGACAAAAGAGCCAGACCTAGAAAATTTATGCAGGGAGATCAGGTCTTACTCTGGGATAGAAGAAGAGAACCTAAAGGGGCACATGGTAAATTTGAATCACTATGGAAAGGTCCATTTTTTATTCATGAGGTTAATGGGCCTAATTATTTCAAGCTTTCCTATGTTCATGGTACCGTTCTTCCCCTATCTTATAATGGAGATGATCTTAAGATTTATAAGTTGTAAAGCAGGAGTTCCCTACTTTTTTTTTTAAGCTTAGTTTTATTTTATTTTTCATTTTGCCGGTTTTGGTGTTTTTGTTTTGTTGGTCTCGGTACTATTTTCCATCTTTTCTATGAAATCAAACATTTAGAATTCCTCCCCTATCCTTTATAGTCCTGGTCCCTAGTCAGAGCCAATGTTACACTCCTCATTTTCCCGAGGCATTTTGTTCTCACATTATTAAAAATAAGGAGTGTTTTATTTATTCTGGGCTTCTGTAAGTCTCCATTTTTATCTTGTTTAAGTTTTTCTTGAACTAAACCCTTCAATTGAACCTCATCTAATTTCAAGGTTCAAGTTCAAATGGAGTATGTTGTATTGAGACTTTTGTTCTAAAAAGAGTTAAAGGTCTGTTGGGACCTATAAAAATTTTGAGATTTTGAGTGGCTCATTTTAAAATTCTGCTCTGCACTTTCTAATGGCACTTGATGAATTTGTTATCACTATTTCAAATATGTTGAAAATCTTGCTTTTTAGCTGTTGGCGTCTATCAAAATTCAGAATTTGACCTTTGCCTACAATTTTGTGGTTCTGAGGGTTTAGGGATTTTGCTTTTTCATGAAAACATTTAGAAAAAATTAAACCATTGTAACCCATTATTGTAATTCATATTGAACTTGAACCCTTGAACCTTTTTGGTTCAAGGTTCAAGGTTCAATCGTTTCTCTTGCATGAGTCATGGCTTTGTAATGTTTTCTAATAAGCAAGTGTGAATGTGTTAAGTCAGTTTTAAACCATTTGCAAATCGGTTCAAGGTTCAAGGTTCAAAATTTCCCTTTTCAAGTAATAGAGTGTCTTCTTGTTGTAGATGTTTTTTGTTGCAAGTCATATATATGTAAGGCATATATACAGTTTATTGAATAGTGTCTAGGCCTTTTCTTATTTTCAATGAATCCAGTCCTTAAGGGAGTTTGAGTTTGTTCTCTCAAAGTGGGAGTGTAAGGGTTGTTCTTAGGTACTCTTCAAGGAAGAGTTTAAATTCTATGAATAATCATTTTGGATTTAGGATAATTTCTGGATATGTATGATCCTCTGTTTGAGTTTAGAATGTGTTAATGTCAGGCATTAATATAGGGATATCTTTCTTAATAAATTGGATTTGCAATGGAGGTTTTCCTTTGCATATTGATGTATGACACCATGCCCTTGGACAAGGCACTAGTCTTGCAGATTCTGAGATTCTCAGAGATTTTTAAAATATCAAGTATCCATTTTCTTTTATGTTTGTAGTTTTATATGTTCCATCTGTCTCATGCTCCAATATTATTGAGATGTCAATGTAGATCTAGCCCATCTATAGTAACCTCCTTCTTGTTAAGCCTTGTGAGATTTATCTGCTTTTATTGATGTCATATGTTTCTATCAGGTTGTATTTTGTGCATCAAAGGGTGCCCCCTAGGTCTTGCAAAACCTTAAGTGTAGGAGGATCATTAGGATCCTATGTTATGTTGTACAAGCCCTAAAGCATTTCATTGATTGAGATTGGCTATTTCATAGATAGTTTGCAGGTGAACTTAGGTTTCTCTTTATTGAGAACAACAAAAATGTAGACTTTGTTGGGGATTAATCTAAAGATCTCTAGTATAGACTGTTGAATCAGATTGTAAGTGAGTCTAGCCAAATTCATTTGGGAAAGAGTCTTAGAAGTTTACAAGTCTAAAAGTTGTTTTCAGATTTGAAGGTATATATCCTGGAAGAATTTGTTGTTGAGGAATTTAAAAAAATATATATTATGTGACTCTGCTATGTGAGACCTAGAAATTTGAAAGAGTTTCAGAGTGAAGTTCAGTTGTTAAATTTTATTCCTCTCCAGGGAGGTGGTGACTCTATAAGAATGAACCTGAGGTTTAGAGGTGTTCTTCAAACTTTCGGTCAGAAGTGAAGTGAATAGCAATAACAAATATACCTAGGTATTCCTCAAAAATTTTATGAGATAACTTTGTTCCTTATAATGTGATACAAGTCACAAGGAAAAGGAGTATTGGTTCTAAGGTTACATACTTATTGTTTTGAAAAGTTTCAATCAGAAATATGGTGAGATGTATGTCTGGTTATGAAGTTAATGATTGCATATGTTTTGAAAAGAGGGTAGAACAGTAAGATACATTGTCATGGTAATGGTTCAATAGATGTTTCAAATTTGATGGATCTAGATGTGGTTCCTAGATCTGAAATTTCTTTGTCAAATTTGAAAGACATTGATAGGGAGATTGAAATACATCTTCAAAAGATCCAAGATAGATGCATCTTGTTTTTAAGAAGGAAAGTAGGGAAGAGAAGGGTTGAATCATTATATAATTTTTATGAAATATTTATTGTTGCATTAAATGAGCTTCCAGTTGATGTTAGAACCCATGATTTAGTTTGGATTGAATTATTTTTAGAGCTGGATGAGCCTAACTTAGTTAGTTGGTCTTCAACTTTGAGGGAAGAAAGTGTTGCTAGTATTAAAAATGGATAGATGAGATTGAAATTACCAAATCTAAAATGCACAAAGTTTTGAGTAAAGTGATGGAGATGAATCCATGAGTGGATATATCTCTTATGATGTTGAAGGTGACTCATATTCTTAGCATGACAGTGTAGATGTGTATTCAGAGCAAGAAGAAAATTGTGAAAGTATAAGTTGTTCTTCAAATAAACATGAGCCTATTGAGGTTTTAGATTTGAATAATATAGATGATCTCATTGTCAGTTTCAATCCACAAAGTGCTTGCAACCAAGGTTATGAAACCATGTTGCAACATGTAGAAACATTTTATGATCAACATGATAAAGGTCATGATGCAAATGCAAGTTGTTGTAATGATAAAATAAATATGCATGAAGACATGAGCACTGCAGATTTAATGCCTACATTAGATTGGGACAATATTTATAACACAGAAGATAAATCCAAGGAAAATGAGAATGAAGGAGAAGGTTCGCTAAGTACTGAACAAATCTCAGAACTCTTAGCTACTGATCTTAAGAGGTATACATCCACAAATGTCCCCAATCTCTCATACCCAATTAGTAAATGTTTTGATACTTATGATGTTCTTGAGGGTGTGAGGTATTATACATGTGATATTTCTTTCCCTATATTTAATTTGAATAATGGACAATATGAAAATGCATATAAGATTGGTAACTATGATAATATGGATTCATATGTTGATATGAAATCAGAATTTGATATGCATTGTATGGATCTTGATGTTGAAGAGAAAGACAAATCTGAAGTGGTCTTCACAGATTTGCAATTAGTAAATGAACCATTGACAGGTGATCATGCATTTTCATGTTTGCAAAAGGTTGATATAAGGTGTGATCAGTATGCTAAATTGCAGTCATTTTATGAGGAAATGTTCCTCTCCAGTTTGTAATCCTGTATTATGGATGAGTGTTTTCCATTTATGCAAACTAGCAATCAACATGTGTCTAATGTTCCCAGTGATTAGATGGAGCAGGGTTACTTCTCTTTTCAGCTGGAAAATACTTGTAAACAATTTGACAGTCATGTTTCATTTGATGGTCAGCATTTTGAAGTGCGATCTATTTTTCAAAGATTGAATGATTACTGGCATGTTGATTATCTTCTATGTGATGAGATAATGAGAAGTTGTAGAGTTTGTTATCTAGCAAATGTAAATGAAACTACCAACTTACCCTTGATTCATGGAAATGAGAATCATGTGTTTGATAGAGGTAAGCATTGTTTCCAATTTTTATGGCCTAGGGCCATATGTAAATAAGTTCTACTATACAATCACTTTATTTTCAATTGTGTGGTTTTCAATAAGGAGCCCTGTTGTTGGGTGGAATAAGGAAGCCTTTTTTTGGAGAGAGAAGCTCATTGAAGAATTTAAAAGAAGAAGAAGAAGAAGGAGCCCTGTTTTGGGTGGAATAAGTGTACTTTTTTTTAGGTGGTCTGCTCTGCCAAAGATTTTGAATTCTTGTGTTGCTCTTGAATCCAACTAATGACTAATTATGGACATCAGATAGCCCAATCAGTACTGAGAGGGGGGGGTGAATTAGTATAGATAAAAACTTTCTCAACAACTTATCTAGTTAAAACAATTTCAATTGGTTATCACCATTACTGAACTTAACCACGGCAATACCGGTTAAACACAGTAAGACACCAGACACAATAAACTTATAAGTCTAAACACTTCAAATACAATCAATACTTGACATCAACTTCACCCATAAACATATGCATGTGGTATACTAGTAATACCATAGCCCATTAACTCTGTATGCATAATATTTCAACCAAATAATTCATAAACATCACACATAAAAAATGCATAACATATAACACATATTTTTCACGTGGAAACCCAAATGGGAAAAACTATAGTGGGGATGAATATGCACAAGCTTGTTTTTGAACTCTTTTGAAGCTCACTCTATTAGGAGCCTAGTCCAGTTAAAGACTTTACAATAGGTTCTGCTAGGAACTGACCCTATTAGAGATCACTTGGTTAAGGGATGGTTATATACCCTATTAAAGGTTACCTCGCTACAGGATTTGAAGAACTCAATGATCTTGAGTCATCTGGTTACATGTCTTACAATAAGACTATTAAAGCTACCCAGTAAAGGGATTTTCCAACTATTGAAATGATTAGAAAATAGTAGGTAAAACTATGATCTGATAACAACACTACATGCCAAGGTAGATCCTTTTCATTTCCTCTACTCTGCAATCACACTCTACAGTTTTCCTCTTATTGGTTTGGCAAGTATCTCATCACTCGAATACACACACGCACATCATTTTCCAACAACTTTACAATAACAAACATAATCGACCTTATAGGCAATAGTTAGTTCAATAGCATAAACCCTAAACCTTGAGCATCTTAGGTTTACAACATAGGCAGTCCAACCTTGACCCTCCAAATGCATTGCATAGAGCATTACAATTTCAAAGAGATCACAAAAAAATATTTATCATTCATTCATCACCACACATGGGAATCAGTAACCCATCATGCTCTCTTCTCATACCATTAAGAAGAATGATCATTCCCGAGGAAGACTTCAAAAGCGGTCGATCTTCTCATGCAAGATCCTCAAAGAAATCCTTCACGTGCACAAAGCTAACATGGCACCTCAATCTCATTCACATCTCTTTGCTAACTTATCATAGAGTATCATTGGTTGCATCGCACATCCTGGATCACCAAACCGATAACCCTAGAGGTGAGACTACCAACCGCTAGTCACACTTAGTGAAACCCTGACACCAGTTCACTGCATCTCCTCATACCTCTTCATACCAGTTCTCTTAAAACTATTGACATTAATGACAACATACATTATTATCATATCAACATGTCGATACATCATATGCCAACAATATCCCCCTTTGGCATTGATGGCAATACTTAGTGTAGCATTGAAATTAAAAACATCATAGACCAATGTATCTTCATCATCAGATATCTTCTCCCCATACATCAGATATCTTCTCCCCCTTTGACAATAATGCCAAAGTAGAGGCACAAGCTTCCATAAGCTACTATACTTCATGAAGGGGCAGAACCCCTAATTCACCTCTCAAATAGGTAAATGTAGTTTTTGGTAAGGGCTTAGTGAATATATCTGCTAGTTGCTCCTTATTGGAAACATGTTGTAGTACCACCTCCTTATTCTGTACTTTCTCTCTCAAGAAGTGATATTTAAGCTCAATGTGTTTAGTTCGAGCATGCAATATGAAATATTTATTACACTTGTGTTATGACAAAATATGTTCACTGGTCCAGATACAGGTACATTGAAACCTTCCAATACATGTTTCATCCAAATTGCTTGAGTGTAGTTCATAAATGTTGCCACATATTCTATTTCAGCTATAGATTGGGAGATACAACTCTACTTCTTACTTGTCCATGATACTAATCTTCCACCAAGAAAGAACGTTCCACTGGTTGTTCTCTTCCAGTCATCCACATTACCTGCCCAATTAGCATCGGTATATACCTTGAGATTATAGTCACCATTATATGGGTACCACAATCCATAATCATTTGTTCCTTTAAGATATCTAAGAATCCTTTTAACTGCTACCAAGTGGGATTCTCTTGGACATTTCTAAAACCAAGCTACTATGCCCACTACATGAGCAATATATGGTTTGTTGTGCACCACATAGTGCAACTTACCAATCATTGACCGGTACTCATTCTCATTCACTAGTGTTGAATCATCTTCTTTAATAAATTTATAGCCACTTGCCATTGGTGTACCAACCGGTTTTCTTTCCTCCATGCCAAAAGTCTTCAATGCCTCTTTGACATACTTGGACTAGGTAATAAAGATACCCTCTTTCATTTGCTCAATCTATAAACCAATGAAGAAATTTATCTCTCCTATTAAAGACATCTCAAACTCTTTCTTCATTTCATCTGCAAACACATGACTCATTTTATCATCTCCTCCAAAGATTATGTCATCCACAAACACTTCATAGATTAGAATCTAATCACCTTCTGATTTCAAGTAGATATTGCTATCTTCACAAGATGAGAGTGTAGTCTTTCATACCATGCCCTAGGTGCCTATTTTAGTCCATACAGGGCTTTGTGTAATCTACACACCATGTCACTGTCTTCTGATAAGGCAAACCCTTCTGGTTGATCTATTTACACTTCCTCTTATAGGATTCCATTCAGAAAAGAAGACTTCACATCCATCTGATAAACCTTAAAACCCTTAAATGCTGCAAATGCAAGTAGCATTTGAACACCTTCTAGTATAGCCATAGGTGAAAAGTTTTGTCCATATTCTTCTCCCTCCTTCTAAGCAAATCCCTTGCATACAAGCCTAGCCTTGTTCCTGACAATTGTGCCTTATTCATTCAACTTATTCCTGAAGACCCATTTGGTACCTATGACATTTTTATGTTCTAGTCTGGGAACCAAAGACCATGTTGCATTATTTTCTATCTGATCTAGCTCCTCTTCCATTGCTTTAATCCAGTCTTCATCTTCAAGAGCTTCCCTTGAAGTCTTGTGTTCAAATTCAAAAATCATGCAAAAGTTCTCCTTCACTTTTCTTCTTGTGAGTATCCCTGCATCTTTATCTCCTATGATTTTCTTTGGATCATGATGCAACTTCACATATTTGGGAATGACTATAGCCTGATCTACTATCTTTTCTTCTTCTTCTTCACTAACCTCTTCTTCTTCTCTTACTGTAGCTTCTACCGGTGCAGGAAAACTAATATCTTTACAAGTTTCTTTCTTAATCGATTCCCAGAAGGTTATACCCTATTCATCTTCCACTTCTTCGCTGCATGTTTCCTTAGGTTCCTTAGGGGATTCATTAACCCTGAGATTGATACTTTCAACAATTTTATGAGTTCTATTTTTGTAGCACTTGAGATCTTTGCTCTTAGTGGAATATCCCAGAAATATTCCTTCATCACATTTTGCATCAAATTTGCTCAAATTCTCACCTCTCTTGTTATAGCACTTACTACTAAACACTTTAAGGTAACTCACAGTGGGAATTTTATTGATCCAATACTCATAAGGGGTTTTATCTTTGCCTTTCTTGATGAGTACCCGGTTCATAGTATAGACTGCAGTGCTCACCACTTCTCTCCAAAAAGTGTGAGCAACCTTTTCTTGGATCAGCATTGTTCTAGCCGCTTCAACTATAGTCCTATTATTTCTTTCTTCTATGCCATTCTATTATGGTGTCCTTGGGGAAGACAACTACCTCTTGATACTATTATCTTCACAGTACTTATTGAATTCATCAGAAGTGAATTCTCCTCCTTGATCAGCTCTTAGACATTTTATCTTTTTACCACTTTCTTTCTCTACTAATGCTCTGAAAGCTTTGAACTTTCCAAATGCTTTAGATTTATCTTTCAAGAATGTGACCCACATCATTCTTGAGTAGTCATTAGTAAGAATCATAAAATACCTATCTCCTTGAATACTTCCAGTTTTCATAGGACCACATAAATCAGTATGCACAAGATCAAGTAAATGTTCTGCTGAGAAAGACTTACCTTTAAAAGTTGAGGAAGATATCTTCCCAAGTTGACATTCTCTGCACAAAGAATTCTATGGTTTATTCAGCAAAGGTAACCCTCTTATCATCTTGATCTTACTAGCTTTAATAATATTGTCAAAGTTCATATGACAGAGTCTCCTATGCCATATCCAACTATCATCAAACTTAGCCATTAGACACCGACTTATCTTGGCATTCAACTGAAATGGGTTACCTCTCATCTTCTTACCAGTGGCAATAAGTTAACCACTCTTCCTAATTATATTGCAGGCTCAACCTTTGAATTCCAGAACTAGTCCTTTGTCATTCAACTAAGCAACACTCAACAGGTTGTGCTTAAGATGTTCTAGCCAGTAGATATCATCTACACTTTTCTTTCCATTTAGTGAGATGGATCCTTTACCTTTCACCAATCATGGTGCATTGTTGCCAAATCTGACAACACCTCCATCATATTCCTCCAAAGACAAACTTTCTCTGGTCACCGGTCATGTGGTGAGAATAACAACTATCAATTATCCACTCATTGGAGTTGTCAATGCGAGAGACAAGCTCTTTCTTGTCAGACACTTCTTCCTTTACTGCTACAAACACTATGTCTTCATTTTCTGCATCCTTTGATTCTTCATCAGTGACACCTTCATCCACAACAACTAGACAATATCTTTTGTTTCCTCCTTTATACTTTCTAAACCTCTCTGGTTTACCCTTATTGTAATTGTTAGGATAATTAACAGCTATATGTCCTATCTTTTTGTAGGAAAAACATTTCAAAGGAAGTTTACCTCTATACTTTCTAGTTCCCTTCGGAAGTCTTTTAGCAAGAAGAGATTTGAACTCCATCAGAATCTCTTCATCATCCATATCTATACATTGTCTGGATTCATAACTAGTACCAATTTCTTTTCCTTTTCTGGATGGTACAGTAGATGCTTTAATGGTTGACTCAGTCTTCTGAACATTGCCATCATAGCTATTCAACTCATATGCAATTAAATTTTCAATAATAGAATCTAAGGATACCTTGGTTTTATCAATAGACCTAAGTTCCTGGATAGCAGCAACTCTGATTGCATAGATTGGTAACAATAGTGGTATCATCAATAGTTCCACCAATGCTTTTGATATCTCCAACCACAGTCTTAATCTTAATGCCATACTGCTGAATGGTTTCACCTTCAACCATCCTCATATCCTCAAATTTACCTCTAAGGCTCTCTTCCTTAGCTTGCTTTACATGCTCATCACCACCATAGATGTTTTCTAATGCATCCCATACCTCCTTAGGTGTGTCCTTGTCTCGTACATCAATAAATTCAATGTCTAACAGGTTGTTGATAAGGGCTTCCATGACTTACCCATTTTCCTGGATCTCTCTCTTCTGATCATCAGTCAGAGTGCTAGTGGGAGCCACATAGGAATTCTCAACATAGCTCCAGTGTTGACCACCCATACTCTTGATGTAAATCTTCATTCTATCCTTCCATATCTTAAAGTTAACTCCATTAAACTTAGGACCTTCCCTCTTCATCATTATAGTAGAATTTTTACCTCAAGTGGTTAAGCTTATATCATTGGGGACCTAGAGGTGCTCTAATACCAATTGATGAATAATGATGAACAATAGATACCCCAGCCAGTACTAAGAGGGGGGGTGAATCATTACAGATAAAAAATTTCTCAACAACTTATCTAGTTAAAACAATTTCAACTAGTTATCACCATTACTGAACTTAACCACGGCAATACCGGTTAAACACTGTAAGACACTAGACACCATAAACTGATCAATCAGAACACTTCAAATACAATCAATACTTGACATCAACTTCACCCATAAACATATGCATGTGGTATACTAGTTGTAGACACCTAAAACTGTCATGTCTAATTAAATAATATTTTATTTATTTAATTACTTTAGCCTAATTCTTCTATTAATTAAATAAATATTTATTTATTTAATTAATTCATTTATCCTCTTCTAGCCTTATTTCTCATTTGAATAAATACATCTATTTATTTAAATTATCCCTTTTCCTAAACTAAATAAATATTTTATTTATTTAATTGATCCCACTTCTTCTATTAATTAAATAAATATTTATTTATTTAATTAATTTATTAGCCTTTTCTACCCATGACACATGTCATTCATCTCTTAATTCATACACTACCTACCCCTTTCATTCTTTTATTATTTCCTCTACCTACCCTCTAATCATAGCCGACCTCCTTTTACACCTCTCAAACTTATCCCTCCATTTCTTATGGCGTCTTCTATATAAGGAGATGCTTCCTTCATTATCAAACCCTAACTACTTGATCAATTGACTACTTGACTACACTACGTTTTTCATATGCTATCCTACTTGCAACCACATTCTGTTCTTTGTTGAGCTCTTGTGCACATAAAATCTGAGAGCAAATATATCAAGCAGGATCAATGGAGATAGGAAGAATGGAGATTCAAATCCTATTGGACATGTGATGGTATAATCTTTGTGATTTCATTTGATTTGTATTGTCTTAGGTAATTTTTATATGTTATGGTGGATCTTTGTTGTTGTTAGGCTAGGGTTTTTTGTGGTTGAATTCATTTAGTCTTTCAACATTGTCATTGTTGTATCCATTTCACTATAAACACTAGTAATACCATAACCCATTAACTCTACATGCAAAATCTTTCAACCAAATAATTCATAAACATCACATGAAAAATGCGTAACACATAACACACAGATTTTTCACACGGAAAACCAAATGGGAAAAAACACGATGGGGATGAATACCCACAAGCTTGTTTTTGAACTCTTTTGAAGCTCACCTTGTTAGGAGCCTAGTCCAATTAAAGACTTTACAGTAGGTTCTGTTGGGAACCGATCCTGTTAGAGATCACCTAGTTAAGGGATGGCTATATACCCTATTAAAGGTTGAAACCCTGTTAAAGGTTACCTTGCTAGAGGATTTGAAGAACTCAATGATTTTCAGTCACTTGGTTATAGGTTTTACAATAAGCCTGTTAAAGCTACTTGGTAAAGGGATTTTCCAACTGTTGAAATGATTAGAAGACAACAAGTAAAACTCTAATCTGATAACAACACTACATGCAAAGGCATATCCTTTTCATTTCCTCTACTCTACAATCACACTTTGCAGTTTTCATCTTACTGGTCTGGCAAGTATCTGATCAGTTGGATACACACAAACACAACATTCACCAACAACTTTACAATAACAAACATCATCAAACTTATAGGCAATAGTTAGGTTGGTAGCATTAACCCTAAAACCTAAGCATCTTAGGTTTACAACACAGGTAGTCCAACCCTGACCGTCCCAACACATTACATAGAGAATTACAATTTCAAACAGATCAAAATACAAGCTGCATCTTTCATTCATCACCGCACATGGGAATCAGTAACCCATCATGCTCTTCTCATATCGTTAAGAAGAATGATCATTCCTGAGGAAGACTTAAAATATGGTCGATCTTCTCATGCAAGATCCTCAAGGAAATCCTTCACATGCGCAAAGCTGACGTGGCACCTCGATCCCATTCACATCTCTTAGCTAACTTATCACAGAGTATCATCGATTGCATCACACATGCTGGATGACCAAACCAATAACCCTAGAGTTGAGAATACCAACCGATAGTCACACTTAGTGAAACCCTGACACCAGTTCACTGCATCTCCTCATACCTCTACATACCGGTTCACTTAAACTTATTTCCATCAATGAAAACATACATTATCATCTTATCAACATACCAGTTCATCATATGCCAACACCAACCATCCCTAGTCAGAGCCACTATTGGGACCTATAAAAAATTTGAGATTTTGAGTGACCCATTTTAAAATTATGCTTTGTACTTTCTAATGGCACTTGATGAATTTGTTATCATTGTTTCAAATATATTTCAAATCTTGCCTTTTAGCTATTGGAGTCTGTCGAAATTCAAAATTTGACCTTTGCTTGTGAGTTTGTGGTTATGAAGGTTTTAAGGTTTTTTCTTTTTCATGAAAACATTTAGAAAAAAATGAACCTTTGTAGTGCATTATTGTAATTCATATTGAACTTGAACCCTTGAACCTTTTTGGTTCAAGTTTCAAGGTTCAATCATTTCTCTTGCGTGAGTCATGGCTTTGTAATATTTTTTAATAAGCAAGTGTGAATGTGTTAAGTCAATTTTGAACTATTTGCAAATTGGTTCCAGGTTCAAGGTTCAAGGTTCAAAATGTTGCTTTTCAAGTAATAGAGTATCTTCTTGCTATGGATGTTTTTTGTTGCAAGTCATATATATGTAAGGCATATATACAATTTATTGGATTGTCTCTAGGTCTTTTCTTATTTTCAATGAATCTAGGCTTCAAGGGAGTTTGGGTTTGTTCTCTCAAAGTGGGAGTGTAATCGTTGTTCTTAGGTACTCTTCAGGGAAGAGTTTAAATTTAATGAATAATCATTTTGGATTCAGGATAATGTTTGGATATGTATGATCCTCTATTTGAGTTTAGAATTTATTAATGTCAGGCATTAATACAAGGATATATTTCTAAATAAAATGGATTTCCAATGGAGGTTTTCACTTGCAGATTGATGTATGACTCCATGCCCTTGGACAAGGCATTGGTCTTGTAGATTTTGGGGATTCTCAAATATTTTTAAAATATAAAGTATCCATTTTATTCTATGTTTGTATTTTTATATGTTCAACCTATCTCATGCTCCAATCTTGTTGAGATGTCAATGTAGATCTAGCCCATCTACAATAACCTCCTTGTTGTTGAGCCCTGTGAGATTTATCTGCTTTTATTGATGCCATGTGTTTGTGACGGGTTATATTTTGTGCATAAAAGGGTGTCCCCCTACTACAGGAGCACCCTTTGAAAGGCTCCCACCATTTGACTTCTTTGTTTTCTTGCTTCCTTAAGAAGCCATTGTAAATATAATAAGAGCCATGAGCTCATAGGTCTTATTTGGGTCCTAGTTTAGGTCCTAGTTTGGGTCCTAGGTCCATAAGTCTAGGTTGAGTTTTCTTGTGGAGTAGAGGTTATGTGTGCCTTTGATGTGTTTAGGGTCCTTCTTTGCATGGTGATGTCCATAGGACAGCCCAATGTGGGCCTAGGAGTCCAGAAAAGTAACATTGAGAAAGTTGCTCAAAAGTTGCATGACAACTTTTCAAAGTTGTCAAGCAACTTTTCCACCTAGTAGGTCAAAATCCTTAGCTTAGCATGGACAACACTAATGTGGGAACATAGACTGAGGAAAGGGTACTATATGTAGTTGCAAACCCTAAGATGATTTTTTTTGAATGTTAGTTTTTGTACGGCCCAAGGAAAGTGACTTGACTATGACTGTAATTTTATTGCTAGTCGGCACTAATGGAGCAATGAAGGATTGATAATGGACTGATCTTAAAACAAAACTATTTTGAGAGTCTTACATGGTGTATTCACCTTCATTTTGAGCATTTATATTAGGTTTTGTGTTGTAGGTGTTGTGTGTTTGTAAATATTTTGTAAACTTTCTTCTTACTGTCCAGTTTTGGACTGGTTTGTGTCAATGGGTTGATAACTCCTTTCCCCATTGTGGAATCACCATGAAACCATGGGGAATAGGAGTACAGACCCTATAAATTACTTCAAAGCAAGAAGGGCCCTTGAAGATGCAGCGAAGCCATCCAAAGACCCACTCCTAGGCGAGACTAGACAGTGCCCGGCTAGGAAGGGTTAAAGTTGCAGAGGTCCGTGAGAGCAAGGAAGGTCAAAGGAGGATGCACCCTTTGGAGGAGTTGTAGAGGGGTGTGTGGATCACCATTGGTGAGAAGGAGGATCTCCCACCAATCTAGACAAGGTGGAAAAAACATTAAACCAACACTATGACCATGGTAGGCCTAAAAACCCTCTTTAAAACCCTTAAAAATCCCAAAATTCACCTAGGGTAGTGTACGGACACTTGGAGGCCCAAAACCAAAAAAATCCTTGAGCCTTTGCCAAATGAATAGCAGTTAGTTTGGGAAGTTTCACATGTGCATCATCTGTAAGAGGGAGCCCTAAAATTCCTAATTGGAGGCCCAATTGGGCACATTCCTTGTAGCCCTATTTTGTAGGAAAAAGACAAAATGGTGAAATCGGTAAGGGGTTGGAAGGTTGAAACCTCTTGCGGGCACATGAATGGATGGAAAACCATGTCTAAGACCTATCCTATCCTTGCTAGGACCTAAGAAGGTGTGGGACAAGCCAAACCCTTATTAGCCTAAGTAAGGGTTCTTTGAATCTCATGAGTAGGTGAGACCTTAGGAGAAGTAATTCAAGTTGTTGGTGGGTGGATTGGGCAAGGTCAGAGGATTCCACAAGTAGGGGAAGCCATAGAGACCCTATGGTGTGGTTAGAACACCTGGTGATCCAAGGAAAGGATCTAAAAGCATAGACTAGGCTAGTCTATCCCATTCTCTATCCCATCAGATTGGTATCAGAGCAAGTTAAAGATTTGGTGGACCGTGCATGTCTCTATATTCTGGTGAATCAATAGGGGAGAAGAAAATGGTCACTAATGCAGAGCTAGATAGGGAGGTAGAAGAGAAAAAGGAGAAGAACAAACTCCTTGAAGAAGCTATGAGTGAGATAAGGGACAGGCTGCAAGAAGTGGTGGATCAAAGGACACATGGACCTTGGGGTGAGGACACCAAGGATAAAGGAAAGAAAACTATAGATATAGATGACATTATACCTAAACCAGACCCCTTGATCAATGAAGAACCTTTTGTAAAGGCCATTAAGGCTTTGAATACCAAAGCTTTTGAAGGATTGCCACATTTTAGTGGAAGGATGGACATTGACACTATCATGGAATGGATTGAGGGTATGGAGGACCACTTTTAGTGTGAGGGAGTGACAAAAGCTCAAAAGGTTAAGGTTTCTAAATCAAGACTAAGGGGAGTTGCCTTGACATGGTGGAAGTACCTGCAAGAAGAGAGAGTTATCATGGGGAAGCTACCTATTGCAAATTGGAAGGCCATGTTGAGTAAGATCAAGGAGAACTACTTACTAGAGGATTATGAAGTCCAACTTCATAAGAAGAGATGGGGATTGAAGCAAAAAGACCTTGATGTGACCTCCTACACCAAATAATTTCAAAAGCTTTGTCTTAGATCCAAAGTCCAAGAAGAGGAATCTATCAAGGTGGCTAGTTATCTAAGTGGCCTAAAGTGAAACATTCAAGAGGAAATAAGCCTATGGACTCCCACCACTATCCAAAAATGTCATCAGCTTGCTATCAAGGTGGAAGAGAGGAACAAAAGGAAAGGAGACTCTAATAACAGGGGTAGAGGCAGAGGTAGAGATCAAATGAATCACCGAGGTGGTTAGCAAAGCAAGGAAAATGAGCAAAGGAACCAAGGAGAATCCAAGATGACTGAACATAGTAGTGAAACCAATCTTATAGGAGGACATTCTAGAGGAAGAGGTGCACAAGGGGGTCCAAGTAGGGGTAGAGGTACCAGCAGGGGTAACTCCTACTTTGCAACTATGAAATGTTACAACTGTGGTCAATTGGGACACCCGGCCTATAGATGCCCTAACAAGCCTACCTCATCAAATAGTGGAAAGAGCGTTGCTTATGCTCATGAAGACACATCAAGCAGCAAGACACCTGAGGTGGACCATATTGAATCAGAGATTGCAGAAAATATGATGTTCAATAGGGTCTTGATAAGACAACCGGTTAAGAATGAACCTAAGCATAGGAGAGCATTGTTTAGGGTGAGATGCAAGATCCTTGGAAAGGTTTGCAAGGTGATAGTTGATTCAGGGTCAATTGATAACATAATATCAGATGAGGCAGCCAAGAAGTTGAAACTCACAAGGATACCCCACACTAACCCTTACAAGGTGATATGGTTGAATCAACAACAGAGTGTGCTTGTCAATGAACAGACTTGGGTAGAGTTCTCTATTAGAGGATACAAGGATAAGATCCTTTGTGATGTGTTACCCATGGATGCCTATCACCTATTGCTAGGTAGACCTTGGCAATTTGATAGGAAGGCGATCTATGATTGAGAGGAGAACTCCATTTCCTTCAAGAAGGATAGCAAAACCTTTAAGATTTAGTCTTTGACAGAGAATGATGAGGGAACCTCAAGAACACCTAGTGTCTTATTGGCTACTGGTAAAGAGTTCTTACACTTGCTACATGAGGAGGAGACAGTGAGGTGTGCCATCTTTGTGAAGCCAAAGGAGGAGGAAAATAAGTTGCATGTAGAGGTACCCAAGGAGGTGAAGCAAATGTTTCAAGAGTATAAGGACATAGCGAGTGATGGAGCACAAGAAACACTCCCACCAAGAAGGTCTATAAGCCATCAAATAGACTTTGTTCCCGGTGC
This sequence comes from Cryptomeria japonica, assembly GCF_030272615.1. Lineage (NCBI taxonomy): Eukaryota > Viridiplantae > Streptophyta > Pinopsida > Cupressales > Cupressaceae > Cryptomeria > Cryptomeria japonica. Next base: position 38,457,821 of record NC_081415.1, read on the forward strand.
ATCCCTACCTAATAAAGCTTCATATAAGCTCACACCTGACCAAAACAAAGAGGTGGCAAGGCAAGTGTAGGAGTTGCTGGAACAACGACTGATCAAGAAGAGCATCAGCCCATGTGCAGTCCTGGTAGTGCTAGCATCAAAGAAGGGAGACAAGTGGAGACTTTGCACTGATTCAAGGGCAATCAATAGGATCACCATAAGGTACAGATTCCCTATTTTTAGAATAGAGGATCTAATGGATTGTTTGGGAGGTGCTATGTATTTTACCAAGTTGGACCTTAAAAGTGGTTATCATCATATTAGAATTAAGGAGGGGGATGAGTGGAAGACCACTTTTAAGACCACAAAAGGATTGTATGAGTGGCTTGTGATTCCATTTGGACTCACCAATGCCCCAAGCACCTTCATGAGGTTGATGAATGAGGTATTAAAGGACTTCACAGGAATGTTTGTGGTGGTGTACTTAGATGACATACTCATCTATAGCAGAACCAAAGAGGAGCATCTTGAACACTTAAGGTTAGTCCTAGAGAGGTTTCATGAAGAGAAGTTAGCAATCAACTTAGAGAAGTGTGACTTTTTGAAGAAAGAGTTGGTCTACTTGGGATTTGTGGTGTCTAAGGGAACCTTGAAGATGGATGCAAGCAAAGTGGAGGCAATCTTGAATTGGCCCACCCCTAGAATAGGGACTGAAGTTAGGAGTTTCCATGGTTTAGCACAATTATATAAGAAGTTTGTGAGGAACTTCAGTGGCATATGTGCACCAGTCCTTGACACCATAAAAGGAGGCCTTAAAACTAAGTTCAAATGGATTGAATAGGCTAATAAAGCATTACAATTATTGAAGCAAGAAGTAGCCATAAAACCCATCCTACTCTTACCTACTTTTGACAAGCTATTCACATTGGAGTGTGATGCAAGTGGAATTGCAGTAGGGGGTGTATTGAGTCAAGAGGGAAGGCCTGTAGCATTCCTCAGTGAGAAGCTTAATGAGGCCAAGAAGAAGTACTTAGCCTATGACCTAGAGTTGTATGAACTAGTTCAGTCTCTCAAAAAGTGGAGGCATTACCTACTCCCAAAGGAATTTGTGGTGTTCACAGATAACCAAGCTTTGAGTTACATTAACACTCAAGAGAAGCTTAGCAATAGACATTTGAAATGGATGGAATACCTCCAATCCTTCACCTTCACCATCAAGCATAAAAAGGGGCAACTCAACAAGGTGGCAAATGCTTTAAGCAGGAAGTTGTTGACTGTCCAAGAGTTACAATTGCAGAGCATAGGAATAGAAGGTTTCAAGGACCTCTATGAAGGAGATGAAGACTTCTCATCAGCCTACAAGGTTTGCAAGGAGTTTGATAATCACTTTCATGGTGACTATGCAGATTACACTCTCCAAAATGGTCTCTTATTCAAAGGTAATCAGTTATGTGTGCCTAGAGGATCCATGAGAGAAAACCTCATCCAAGAAAAACACATTGGTAGTCTAAGTGGACACTTTGGAGTCAACAAAACTTTGGATCTAGTAAAAAGGTACTACTATTGGCCCAAGTTTCTAAGAGATGTGAAAAGGTATGTGGAGCAATGTGGTGTGTCTCAAAGGGCAAAAGGAGGATCAAGTAATGCAAGCCTCTATCAACCACTACCAGTCCCAAATAGGCCTTGGGAATGTGTAAGCATGGACTTTGTAGTAGGACTCCCCAAGACAAAGACAAGTGTGGATAACATCTATGTGGTAGTAGATAGATTTTCAAGGATGAGCCATTTCATTCCATGTAGAACTACACATGATGCCAGCTATATTGCACATCTCTTCTTTAAGGAGATTGTAAGGATTCATGGACTCCCATTAAGCATTTTTTTAGATAGGGACAACAAGTTCATGGGCCATTTTTGGCAAACTTTGTGGAGGAGACTAGAAACTAATTTATAATTTAGCTCAGCTTACCATCCACAAACTGATGGTCAAACGGAAGTAATTAATAGGGTGTTAGGCAGCTTGTTGAGGTGTCTAACCAAGGAGTATGGATAGACATGGGATCTAGTCATTGCACAAGCAGAGTATGCCTATAATGATAGTGTAAATAGGGCCATTGGAAGGAGTCCTTTTGAGGTTGTCTATGGTAGACATCCAAGGGGAGTGTGTTCAAGCAGAGGACTTCACTCAAACCATCAAGGAGATCCAAGAGCAAGTCAAGAAAGTCATCTTAGAATCTACTCAAAAATTGAAGGCCAAAGTGGATGAAAGAAGGAGAGAGGTTTAGTTTAAAGTGGGCGACTATGTGATGGTCCATCTGAGCAAAGCTAGAATGCAAAGTGGCAAGCCTACTAAACTGCAAATGAAGAGGGTAGGACCTTGTAGAATTCTATCAAAATATGGTGATAATGCCTACAAGGTTGATCTTCCTTCAGATTTAGCCATTTCACTAGTCTTCAATGTTGCTGATTTGATAATGTACAAGGGTGAAATAGCAGGGCAGACTGAGAATCAAGCCAAGATACTGCAACACTTGGATGTGAATGCCTTACTCTTCATCTCCAAGGAACTTGGTTCCATGGAGATGAAGAGTGGTCAAGCAGAGGACTTCACTCAAACCATCAAGGAGATCCAAGAGCACGTCAAGAAAGCCATCCTAGAATCTACTCAAAAATTGAAGGCCAAAGTGGATGAAAGAAGGAGAGAGGTTTAGTTTAAAGTGGGCGACTATGTGATGGTCCATCTGAGCAAAGCTAGAATGCAAAGTGGTAAGCCTACTAAACTACAAATGAAGATGGTAGGACCTTGTATAATTCTATCAAAATATGGTGAGAATGCCTACAAGGTTTATCTTCCTTCAAATTTAGCCATTTCACCAGTCTTCAATGTTGCTGATCTGATAATGTACAAGGGTGAAATAGCAGGGTAGACTGAGAATCAAGCCAAGATATTGCAAGACTTGGATGTGAATACCTTACCTCAATTGAAGTAGCCCATAGTAGAGGAGATCTTGGAGTCAAGGTGAAGAAGCCTACTAGACACCATATCTACATGGAGCACCTAGTAAAGTGGGTAGCTCAACCTATGTCTGAAGCTATTTGGGTTGAAGAGAGCAGGTTCAAGAAGCTTGGCATTGATCCGGCTCTTCTCACTCCCCTAGTTCCTTAGTTTTTTGCAGAGGGGGAGTATGGTGCAGGAGCACCCTTTGAAGAGCTCCCACCATTTTATTTTGTTGTGTTCTTGCTTCCTTAAGAAGCCATTGTAAATATAATAAGAGCCATGAGCTCATGGGTCTTATTTAGGTCCTAGTTTGGGTCCTAGGTTCATAAGTCTAGGTTGAGTTTTCTTGTGGAGTAGAGGGTATGTGTGCCTTTGATGTGTTTAGGGTCCTTCTTTGCATGGTGGTGTCCATAGGACAGCCCAATGTGGGCCTAGGAGTCAAAAAAAGCAACATTGAGAAAGTTGCTCAAAAGTTGCAAAAGTTGCATGACAACTTTTCAAAGTTGTCAAGCAACTCTTCCACCTAGTAGGTCAAAATCCTTAAATTAGCATGGACAACCCTAATGTGGGCACACAGACTGAGGAAAGGGTACTATATGTAGTTGCAAACCCTAAGATGATTTTTTTTGGATGTTAGTTTTTGTACGGCCCAAGGAAAGTGACTTGACTGTGACTGTAATTTTGTTTCCAGTCGGCACTAATGGAGCAATGAAGAGTTGATAATGGATTGATCTTCAAAAAAAACTATGTTGAGAGTCTTACATGGTGTATTCACCTTCATTTTGAGCATTTATATTAGGTTTTGTTTTGTAGGTGTTGTATGTTTGTAAATATTTTGTAAACTTTCTTCTTACTGTCCAATTTTGGACTGGTTTGTGTCAATGGGTTGATAACTCCTTTCCCCATTGTGTAATAACCATGAAACCATGGGGAATAGGAGTAAAGACCCTGTACATTACTTCAAAGCAAGTAGTGCCCTTGAAGATGCAGGGAAGCCATCCAAAGACCCACTCCTAGGTGAGAGCAAGGAAGGTCAGAGGAGGATGCAACCTTTGGAGGAGTTTTAGAGGGGTGTGTGGAGCACCATTGGTGAGAAGGAGGAGCTCCCACCAATCTAGACAAGGTGGAAAAAACATCAAACCAACACTGTGACCCTGGCAGGCCTAAAAACCCTCTTTAAAACCCTTAAAAACCCCAAAATTCACCTAGGGCAGTGTATGGACACTTGGAGGCCCAAAACTAGAAAAATCTTTGAGCCTTTACCAAATGAATAGAAATTATTTTGGGAAGTTTCACAAGCATGTGCATTGTTTACAAGAGGGAGCCCTAAAAGTCCGAATTGGAGGCCTAATTGGGCACATTCCTTGTAGCCCTATTTTGTAGGAAAAAGACAAAATGGTGAAATCGGTAAGGGGTTGGAAGGTTGAAACATCTTGGGGGCACATGAATGGATGGAAAACCATGTATAAGACCTATCCTATCCTTGCTAGGACCTAAGAAGGTGTGGGACAAGCCAAACCCTTATTAGCCTATGTAAGGGTTCTTTGAATCTCATGAGTAAGTGAGACCTTAGGAGAAGTAATTCAAGTTGTTGGTGGGTGGATTGGGAAAGGTCAGGGGATTCCACAAGTAGGGGAAGTCATAGATACCCTAGGGTGTGGTTAGAACACCTGGTGATCCAAGGAAAGGATCTAAAAGCATAAACTAGGCTAGTCTATCCCATTCTCTATCCCATCACCCCCCTAGGTCTTGCAGAACCTGAAGTGTAGGATGATCATTAGGATCCTATGTTATGTTGTCCAAGCCCTGAAGCTTTTCATTGATTGAGATTGGCTATTTCATAGATAGTTTGTAGGTGAACTTAAGTTTCTCTTTTTTGAGAACAACAAAAATGGAGACTCTGTTGGGTATTAATCTAAAGATCTTTGGTATATAGTGTTGAATAAGATTGTAAGTGAGTTTGGCCAAATTCATTTGGGGAAGATTCTTAGAAGTTTACAAGTCTAAAAGTTGTTTTCATATTTGAAGGTATATATCCTGGAAGATTTAGTTGCTAAGGAACTTAAAAAAAAAATATTATGTGACTCTATTGTGTGAGACCCAGAAGTCTGAAAGAGTTTCAGAGTGAAGATCAGTTGTTAATTTTTATTCCTCTCCAGTGAGGTGGCAACTCTTTAAGAATGAACCTGATGTTTGGAGGTGTTCTTCAAACTTTCAGTCAGAAGTGAAGTTAGCAATTGATGAATAATGATGAACAGTAAATACCCTATAGGTACTAAGAGGTGGGGTGAATCAGTACAGACAAAAACCTCTTAAACAACTTATACTACAAAGACTGTACTAACTGGTAATCAACATCACCGATCTAAACCAAGGCACTACTGGTAAAACACAGTGACTATGAAAGACATAAACTAGTAACACTTAGATCATCTCAAACCTAACATCTCATATCCACTTTACCCATATGCATGAACAAGTAATACATCAGAAATATAAAAACCACTAGCTCAGCAAGCTTTTCCACTTGACAGAAAAATACTAAGACATCACATGAAAGCATCACACATAACACACTTATTTTTTATGTGGAAACCCAACTAGGAAAAACCACGGTGGGGATGAATACCCACAAGTTGTTCTTGAACTCTTCTAAAGTCCACTCTGTTAGGAGCCTAGTCTAGTTAAGGACTTTACAACTGGTTATGCTAGAAACCGATCTTGCTAGGGATCACCCAGTTAAGGGGTAGCTAAATACTCGATTAAAGGTTAAAACCCTTTTAAAGGTTACCTTGTTAGAGGATTTAAAGAGCTCAATGATTTTGAATCACCCTATTAAAGGATTTACAAAAATCCTGTTAAAGCTACCCGGTCAAGGGATTTTCAACTGCTGAAATGGTTAGAAGTCAACAGGTAATGCACTGCTCTGATAACAGCACTCAATGCCAAGGCAGATCCACTTTAGTTCCTTTTCATCTGCAATCACACTCTATAGATCTCTACTCACTGCACCGATCTGGCAAGAATCAAGTATCTCTTCACTTGGATACACACACAACATTTGCCAACAAATTCAAAATGAAAATCATCATCGACCTTATAGGAAATAGATAGGTTGGTGGCATAAACCCTAAACCCTAAACATTTAGGTTATCAATATAGTCAGTCCAATTCTAACCATTCAATCACATTGCATAGAATGAAACAATATTGAACAAATCTCAAGATGTTCACCATCATTAGTTCTTTTCTGCTTCTGGAAGCTGATAACCCATCACGCTCTCTCCACTGTTTACTGATACTTCACACATTCCCAAGGTAGATAGGATCAATCTCCTTCATGCAAGATCCTCAAAGATATTTTTCATGCACACAAGGCTGATGTGGCAATGCTTTCTGATCTTCATTACAATTTTAACTCATCATAGTATGTTGTCAGTCGAATCTCATAGACTTGGAATGCATCAATCGAAAACCTTGAAGCTGAGACTACCAACTGGTAGTCATATCAAATGAAACTCCTATACAAAAATTTGCATATACCGGTTCATACCATCATACCAGTTCACACTTCAACATACCGCTTCACTTGAACCATCATATCAGTTCACTTGAACCATCCTACAGGTTCACTTGCTAGTTTGCTTAATTCAATATACCAGTTCATACTTTAGTGTATTGACATCAATGACAACATACAATATCATCATGTCATCAAACTCTGCACATAAGCCAACAATCTCCCCCTTTGGCATTGATGGCAATATACAAAGATATATTTTTTGCTTCATATCTTCTCCCCAATTTCTTCCATATTTTGTGTAGCCAAAACTACAAATATCTTACCTGCTTCACATCTTCTCCCCCTTTGACAACAATGCCAAAGTGGAGGCAAAAGCTTCATGTTCCACTATGTTGCTCCCCCTGAGGAGTAGCATCCTTTAACACATCAATCCTGAAAAGATTTGACAATGCAATACCTAACTTATGTGGAGCACATACCTTTAGTTCACCTCTTGAAGGGGAAACACCCCTAATTCACCTCTTAAATAGGTAAATGTGGCCTTCAACAGAGCCTTGGTGAATATATATGCTAATTGCTCCTTACTAGAAACATGCTCCAATGCAACCTCTTTGTTCTGAACTTTCTCCCTCAAGAAATGGTACTTGAGCTCGAAGTGCTTGGTTCTAGCATGTAATACCAGATTCTTGGAAATATTATTTGCACTTGTGTTATCACAAAATATACTCACCAGTTCAGATACAGGGACTTTGAAACCACTTAATACATGCTTCATCCAAATTGTCTGAGTATAGTTCATAAATGCTGCTACATATTCTTCTTCTATTGTAGACTAAGAAATACAACTCTTCTTCTTACTCATCCATGAGACTAGTCTATCACCAAGAAATAATGCACCACCCATTCTACTCTTTCGCTCATCCACATTACTAGCCCAATCGGTATTTGTAAATACTTTGAGGTCAAAATTGTTACTGTTTATGGTGAAAATGGATAACAACAATGTTGAAAGACTAAATGAATTCAACTACAAAACCCTAGCCTAACAACAACAAAGATCCACCATAGCATATGAAGATTACCTAAGACAATGCAAATCAAATGAAATCACAAAGATTATACCATCACATGTCCAATAGGGTTTGAATCTCCATTCTTCCTATCTCCATTGATCTTGCTTGATATATTTGCTCTCAGATTTTATGTGCACAAGAGCTCAACAAAGAACGGAAATGTGGTTGCAAGTAGGATCGCCTATGTTCAAAAGCGTAGTGTAGTCAAGTAGTCAACGGGGGGGTTTGATAATGAAGGAAGCATCTCCTTATATAGAAGACACTATATGAAATGGAGGGATAAGATTGAGAGGTGTAAAAGGAGGTCGGCTATGATTAGAGGGTAGGTAAAAGAAATAATAAAATAATGAAAGGGGTAGGTAGTGTATGAATTAAGAGATGAATGACATGTGTCATGGGTAGAAAAGGTTAATGAATTAATTAAATAAATAAAGATTTATTTAATTAATAGAAGAAGTTGGATCAATTAAATAAATAAGATATTTATTTAATTTAGGAAAAGGATAATTTAAGTAAATAAAAGTATTTATTTAAATGAGAAATAAGGCTAGAAGAGGATAAATGAATTAATTAAATAAATAAAGATTTATTTAATTAATAGAAGAATTAAGCTTAGATAATTAAGTAAATAAAATATTTATTTAATTAGACTAGACAATTTTGGGTGTCTACAGTTACTGTATGGATACCACAATCCATAATGTATAGTTCCCTTCAGATATCTAAGAATCCGCTTGACTACTACCAAGTCAGATTCTCTTGGACTTTTCTGGAAATGTTCAACAATGCCCACTACATGTGCTATGTCTGGTCTGCTATGTACTACATAGTGCAACTTACCAATCATTGACCGGTAATCCTTCTCATTCACCAATGCTGAGTCATCCTCTTTTGATAGTTTAACACCGGTCATCATCGGTGTACCAACCAGTTTGCTATCTTCCATGCCAAAGGTCTTCAACACCTCTTTGACATACTTGGACTGAGTGATAAAGATACCATCTTTCATTTGTTGAATCTCTAGTCCAATTAATAACTTAATCTCTCCGATTAGTGACATCTCAAATTCCTTCTTCATTTCATCTGCAAATGCATGGCTCATCTTGTCATCTCCACCAAAAATTATGTCATCAACAAACACTTCACAGATCAGAATCTAATCTCCTTCTGACTTTAGAAAGATATTTCTATCTTCACTTGTTCTTTTGAATCCAATCTTTACAAGATGGGAGTGTAGACAATCATACCATGCTCTAGGTGCCTGATTCAATCCATACAAGGCTTTATGTAGCCTACACACCATATCACTGTTTTCTGATAGGGAAGACCCATTTGGTTGCTCTATATACACTTCCTCTTCAAGTATTCCATTTAGGAATGCAAATTTTACTTCCATTTGATACACTTTAAATCCCTTGAAGGCTGGATATGCCAGAAGCATTCAAACTCCTTCCAATCTAGCTACTAGAGCAAAGGTTTCTCCATAGTCTTCTCCTTCTTCTTGAGCATATCCCTTACATACCAATCTTGCTTTGTTTCTTACCACTATGCCATGTTCATTCAGCTTATTTCTAAAAATCCATTTGGTGCCAATAACATTTTTATGCTCAGGTCTAGGTACCAAAGACAATGTACCATTCTTTTCTATCTGGTCAAGTTCCTCTTCCATAGCCTTAATATAGTCTTCATCTTTGTGTGTCTCTTTAAAAGTCTTGGGCTCAAATTCAGAAATCATACAAGAATTCTCTCTGACCTTTCTTCTTGTAAGTATTCCTGCATCCTTATCCCCTATGATCTTCTTTGGATCATGATTCAACTTTACATACCTAGGAATGATCTTAACTAATTCCTCTTGCTTTAATTCTTCATCCTCATCTTCATCTACATCAACAGCTACCGGTGTAGGAGCATTGTTACTGGTACTTGGTTGTTTTGCAACCGGTTCCCAGAAGGTTACAACTGGTTCATCTACCGCTCGCTTGTTGCTGATTTCCTCAGGTTTCTCAGAGGTTTCATAAACTCTAACATTGATACTGTCAACAATTCTCTGAGTCCTATTGTTAAAACACTTAAGAGCTTTGCTCTAGGTGTAATACCCTAAGAATATTCCCTCATAACATTTTGCATCAAACTTTCTTTGGTGTTCACTCCTCTTGATATAACACTTGCTACCAAATACTCTAAAGTAGCTTACTACTAGAGTCTTACCAGTCCAATACTCATAGGGATTTTTATCCTTACCTTTCTTGATGAATACCTGGTTCATAGTGTAGACTGCAGTGCTCACCACTTCTCTCCAAAAAGTGTGAGCAACCTTCCCTTGAATCAGCATCATTTTGGTTGCTTCAACTATAGTCTAGTTGTTCTTTTCTACAAGACCATTCTGCTATGGAGTCTGGGGGCCAGATAGTTGCCTCTTGATGCCATTCTCTTCACAGTACTTATTGAATTCTCCAGAAGTGAACTCACCTCCTTGATCGATTCTTAGGCATTTGATCCTTTTACCACTTTCATTTTCAACTAATGCTCTGAAGGCTTTAAACTTTCAAAAATCTTTAGACTTTTCTTTCAATAAGGTGACCCACATCATTCTTGAGCAATCATCAGTAAGAATCATAAACTACCTATCTCCCTGAACACTCCTAGTTTTTATCGGACCACACAAATCAGTATGCACAAGATCAAGTAAATTATCTGTTGTGAAAGATTTACCTTTGAAGGTTGAGTACGACATTTTCCCCAGTTGACATTCTCTATACAAAGGATTCTCCAGTTTGTTCAGCACAGACAATCCTCTAACTGCCTTGATCTTACTAGCCTTCACAATGCTATCAAAATTTACATGGTAGACTCTCCTATGCCATATCCAACTGTCATCAAGCTTATCCATTAGATATTGACTGATATTTGTATTTAACTAAAATAAGTTACCTCTTGTCTACATACCGGTAGCCATCAATTCACCACTCTTTCCTTTTATTTTATACACTCCAACTTTGAATTCCAGAGTGAGTCCTTTATCATTCAGCTGAGCAACACTCAAAAGGTTATGCCTGAGACCTTCTACCCAATACATATTATCAACAATGCTTTTAGCTTTTAAATAGATGGACCCTTTTCCTTTTACCATACAAGGTGCATCATTACCAAATCAGACTACACCTCCATCATACTCTTCCAGAGATAGAAACTTTATCTGGTCACTAGTCATGTGGTGAGAGCAACCACTGTCAATAATCCACTCATTCAAATTATCAAAGCAGGAGACAAGAGCCTTCTTGCCTGACACATCTTTTTTAATAGCTACAAACACTATGTCTTCTCTTTTATCTTCTGATTCATCATCAGTGACACCTTCATCAACTGCAACAAAATAGTTTCTCCTATTTCCTCCTTTGAACTTTTTGAACTTCTCCGGTTTGTCCTTATTATCACTTTTAGGACAATTGATAGTAATGTGTCCTATCTTATTACAAGAAAAGTATTTCAAAGGGAGCTTACCTCTATATTTTCTAGTTCTCTTAGGAAGTTTCTTGGCAAGAAGAGCTTCAAATTCCATCAAGATCTCCTCATCATCCATATCTTTGCTTTGTCCAGGCTCACTGCTGGTACCAACTTATTTTCCCTTTCTAGATAGTGCAGCAGATGCTCTAAAGGCTAATTCAGTCTTTTGAACACTACCATCATAACTGTTTAGCTCATATATGGTTAAATTAGCAATGATGGAGTCAAGGGATCTCAACTCCTGAATAGCGGCAACCCTTATTGCATAGATTGATAATAAGGATCTCAAAACTTTGCTAACAATGGTAGGATCATCTATTTTGCCTCCTGCACTCTTGATGTCTCCTACAACAGTTTTAATTCTTATCCCATATTGTTGAATGGTTTCACCTTCAACCATCCTCATATCCTCAAATTTACCTCTAAGGCTCTCTTCCTTAGCATGCTTCACATGCTCATCACCACCATAGATAGTCTCTAGGGTATCCCATACATCTTTGGGATTGTCTTTATTCTGAACATCTATAAACTCAATATCAGATAGACTACTGATAAGAGCTTCCATAACTTGCCCATTCTCCTAAATTTCTCTTCTTTGATCATCAGTGATAGTACCAGTGGGGACAACATAACTATTCTCAACATAGTTCCAGTGTTGAGCACCCATGATTTTAATGTATATCTTCATTATGTCTTTCCATATCTAAAATTTATCTCTGTTGAACTTAGAACCTTCCCTCTTCATCATTAGAATAGGATCTTTTCCTCAAGCGGTTAAGCTTATAGCACAAAGGACCTGGAGGATACTCTGATACCAATTGACAAATAATGATGAACAGTAAATACCCAATAGGTACTAAGAGGGGGGGTGAATCAGTACAAACAAAAACCTCTTAAACAACTTATACTACAAAGACTATACTAACTAGTAAAAAGCATCACCGATCTAAACCAAGGCACTACTGGTAAAACACAATGACTATGAAAGATATAAAATAGTAACACTTAGATCATCTCAAACCTAGCATCTCATATCCACTTCACCCTTATGCATGAACAAGTAATACATTAGAAATATAAGGACCACTGACTCAGCAAGCTTTTCCACTTGATAGAAAAATACTAAGACATCACATGAAAGCATCACACATAACACACTTATTTTTCATGTGGAAACCCAACTGGAAAAAAACCACAGTGGGGATGAATACCCACAAGTTGTTCTTGAACTCTTCTGAAGTCCACTATGTTAGGAGCCTAGTCTGATTAAGGACTTTACAACAGGTTCTGCTAGGAACTGATCCTGCTAGGGATCACCCGATTAAGGGATGGCTAAATGCCTGGTTAAATGTTAAAACCCTGTTAAAGGTTACCTTGTAAGAGGTTTTAAAGAACTCTATGATTTTGAGTCACCTTGCTAAAGGATTTACAAAAAGCCTATTAAAGCTACACGATCAAGGGATTTTCAACTGCTAAAATGATTAGAAGTCAACAAGTAATACACTAGTCTGATAACAACACTCAATGCCAAGGCAGATCCACTTTAGTTCCTTTTCATCTGCAATCACACTTTGTAGATCTCTACTCACTATACTGGTCAAGCAAGAATCAAGTATCTCTTCACTTGGATACACACACAACATTTTCCAACAACTTCAAAATAAAAATCATCATTGACCTTATAGGAAACAGATAGGCCCGTGGCATAAACCCTAAACCTTAAACACTTAGGTTATCAATATAGTTGGTCCAATCTTGACCATTCAATCACATTGCATAGAATGAAACAATATTGTACAAATCTCAAGATGTTCACCATTGTTCATTCTTTGTCGCTTTTGTTGATAACCCATGATGCACTCTCTACCATTTACTAAGACTTTGCACATTCCCGGGGTAGATAGGATCAATCTCCTTCATGCAAGATCCTCAAAGAGATGCTTCATGTGCACAAGGCTGATGTGGCAGTGCGCTCTGATCTTCATTACAATGATAACTCATCATAGGATGTCATCGGTCGAATCTCATAGACTTGGAATGCATCAACCGGAAACCCTGAAGCTGAGACTACCAACCGGTAGTCATATCAAATGAAACTCTTATACAAAACTTTGCATATACTGGTTCATACCATCATACCAGTTCACACTTCAACATTCTGCTTCACTTGAACCATCATACCAGTTCACTTGAACCATCATACCGGTTCACTTGAACCATCCTACCGATTCACTTGCCAGTTCGCTTAATTCAATATTTTGGTTCATACTTTAGTATATTGACATCAATGACAATATACAATATCATCATGTAAACAAACTCTACACATATGCCAACAACAATAGCAGAAAATATACCTAGGTATGCCTCAAAAATTTTAAGAGATAACTTTGTTCCTTATAAGGTGAATCAAGTCACCAAGGAAAGGAGTATTGGTTCTAAGGTTACATACTTTTTGTTTTGAAAAGTTTCAATCAGAATTATGGTGAGAAGTATGCCTAGTTATGAACTCAATGACTACATATGTTTTGAAAAGAGGGTAGAACAGTAACATGCAATGTCATTGTAATGGTTCAATAGATGTTTCAAATTTGATGGATCTAGATGTGATTCCTAGATCTGAAATTTCTTTGTCAAATTTGAAAGACATTGATAGGGAGATTGAAATACATCTTCAAAAGATCCAAGATAGATGCATCTTGTTTTTAAGAAGGAAAGTAGGGAAGATAAGGGTTGAATCATCATATGTTTTTTATGAAAGATTTATGGCTACATTAAATGAGCTTCCAGTTGATGTTAGACCTTATGAGTCAATTTGGATTGAATTATTGTTAGAGCTTGATGAGTCTGACTTAGTTAGTTGGTCTTCAACTTTGAGGGAAGAAAGTGCTGCCAGTATTAAAAAATGGATAGATGAGATTGAAATGACCAAATCTAAAAATGCACAAAGTTTTGAGTGTAGTGATGGAGATGAATCTGTGAGTGGATATATCTCTTATGATGTTGAAGGTGACTCGTATTCTCAGCATGTTAGTGCAAATGTGTATTCAGAGCAAGAAGAAAATTGTGAAAGTATAAGTTGTTCTTCAAATAATCATGAGCCTATTGAGGTTTCAGATTTGAATAATATAGATGATCTTGTTGTCAATTTCAATCCACAAAGTGCCTGCAACCAAGGTTATGAAACCATGTTGCAACATATAGCAGCATTTTATGATCAGCATGATAAAGGTCATGATGCAAATGCAAGTTGTTGTAATGATAAAAAAATATGCATGAAGACATGAGCACTATGGATTTAATGTCTGCATCAGTTTGGGACAATGTTTACAACACAAAAGATAAAGCCAAGGAAAATTCGAATGAAGGAGAAGGTTCACTAAGTAGTGAACAAATCTCAGAACTCTTAGTTGCTGATTTTAAGAGGTATACATCCAAAAATGTCCCCAATCTCTCGCACCCAATTATTATATGTTTTGATACTGATGATGTTCTTGAGGGTGTCAGGTGTGATACATGTGATGGGTATGTGTAGGATCATGGTGTGCCAAAACAAGCCCTTAAGTGGCAATGAAATTTCAGAAAATCAGAGTTATGCAAATTGACATGAAAATTTGAATAAGTTTTGAACATTATTTTTAAAATATGTAAGAAGAGAATATATAGAAAATTGAATGTAGTTTCTAAGCTACTAGTTGTTTTTTGGAAAAAAAAATCCTATTTGATGAAAATTTCAAATTTCAATGCACTGGTACTAAAATTTCAAGAAAAAGATAAGAAGTAGATGTATGTCTGACCACCCTAATGACAATCAAATCATAATATTTTTTTATAATATATTTAATATAACTATTAGACTCATTTCGGGATGTGACACATTTTTTATTTTTTTTTGATAAAGTAAATAATTATTTATGAATTTTTTACTATAGTTTTTCAGAAATTTAGAAACTCCTATGTCTAACCACCTTAACTTGGTCAAAACATTATGAATTTTTTTCCCTATAGTAGATGAAGCATAGGATGTGATGCATGTTTCGGATTCAAAAAATCTTATACCATTGGAATGCTATGAGTGTTTTTCATTTAGTCTATCAACCAGGACTATGGTCGGAATTCAATTAGAAAATAGATAATAATTATTTATTAAAGTCCTTAAAAAACCCTTTTCATTTTATCAATTTTGGCTACAAAAAAAGTCGTCAGCCACCAGTGTAAAGTCTTGAAAATCAAGGAATATTGAAAAACACATTTTTTCAGATGACTTTCCAGGCTTTTCACTTCCAAGCCAAATCCCAAAGCATTCTCGAGCCGAAATTTGAAATTTGAAAAATTTACAAAACAAATCGAGTATCCGAATTTAATAAGTAAATTCACTAACTAAATTTGCACATAATTAATCTAATGTTTATTAATATATTAATATATAATATTTTAATATATTAATTTATAAATAAATTACAATATGATCTTAGGGAGAGGGAGTGGGGAGAGAGAGAGAGAGAGAGAGAGAGAGAGAGAGAGAGAGAGAGATTGGGAGAGAGGGATAGAGAGAGATTAGGGGAGAGAGAGAGAGAGAAGGAGAGGGAAAGAAAGATTTGGGGAGAGAGAGATTAAGGCACCAAATTCTATTGTTATGGGTCATATGGTGTCCTAAGGGGTTGTAGGACACTTGATATGACCCCTTAGGACACCATAGGACCCAAAACGACCCAATATGGTGTCATAAGGGGTCACATGGTGTCCTAATGAGTCCTAGGATACCATATGACCCCTATGGAAACCATATGACCCCTTATGACACCATATGACCCCTTATGACACCATATTGGGTCGTTATTGGTCATATTGTGTCCTAATAGGTTGTATTCTATCATATGACCCCTTTAAGACATCATATGACTCCTGAGAACACAATATGACCCCTTACCACACCAACTTGTGTCGTTATGGGTCATATGGTGTCCTAAGCGATTGTAGGACAAAATATGACCCCTTAGGATACCATAGGATCCAAAATGACCCAATATAGTGTCATAAGGGATAATGTTGTGTCCTAAGGGGTCATATGATGTCTTAAAGGAGTCATATGAAACAATATGACCTATTAGGACACAATATCACCCATACCAACCCAACATGGTGTGTTAAGGGGTCATATGGTGTCCTAACGGGTCGTAGGACACCATATGACCCCTATGGACACCATAGAACCCCTTATGACACCATATGGTGTTGTTAGGGGTCATGTGGTGTCCTATGGGGTTCTAGGACATAATATGACCCTTAGGAGACCATAGGATGTATAATGACCCAATATGGTGTCATAACGGATCGTATGGTGTCCTAATTGGTCATAAGGGCTCATGGAACACCATATGATGTCTAAGGACAACATACGATCCCTTATGACACCATATGGTGTCGTTAGGGGTCATATGGTGTCCATAGGGGTTATATGGTGTCCTAGGACACCATATGACCCCTTAAGACACCAAATTGTGTCATTATGGGTCATATGGTGCCCTAAGGGGTCATAGGACACAATATAACCCCTTAGGACACACTATGACCCCTTAGGACACTATAGGATGCAAAAAGACCCAATATGATGTCATAAGGGGACAAATTGTGTCCTAAGGGGTCATATGATGTATTAAAGGGGTCATATGACACAATATGACCCATATTGAAACAATATGGTGTCTTAAGGGGTCATATGGTGTCCTTAAGTGTCATAGGACACCATATGACCCCTATCGACAACATACAACCCCTTATGACACCATATGGTGTCATTATGGGTCATGTGGTGTCCTAAGGGGTCATAGGACATAATATGACCCCTTAGGACACCATAGCACATATAGCGACCCTATATGGTGTCGTAATGGGTTGTATGGTGTCCTAAGGGGTCATAAGGGTTCATGGGACACCATATGACCCCTAAGAACACATACAACCTCTTATGATACCATATGGTGTCGTCAGGGGTCATATGGTGTCCTAGGACACCATATGACCCCTTAAGACACCAAATTGTGTCGTTATGGGTCATATGGTGTCCTAAGGGGTCATGGGACACAATATGACCCCTTAGGACACAATATGACCCATATTGACCCAATATGGTGTCTTAAGGGGTCATATGGTGTCTTAAGGGGTTGTAGGACACCATATGACCCCTATGGACAACATACAACCCCTTATGACACCATATGGTGTCGTTATGGGTCATGTGGTGTCCTAAGGGGTTTTAGGACATAATATGACCCCTTAGGATACCATAGGACATATAATGACCCTATATCATGTCATAACAGTTTGTATAGTATCCTAAGGGGTCATAAGGGTTCATGTTACACCATATGACCCCTACAGACAACATAAAACCCCTTACAACACCATATGGTGTCTTTAGGGGTCATATGGTGTCCAAAGCAGTGATATGGCATCCTAGGACACTATATGACCCCTTAAGACACCAAATTGTGTTGTTATGGATCATATGGTGTCCTAAGGGATCGTAGGACACAATATGACCCCTTAGGAAACCATAGGAACCAAAGAAACCTGATATGGTGTCATAAGGGGTCATATTGTGTCCTAAGGGGTCATATGACATAATATGTTATCATATGACTCACAAATACCTAATATGGTGTCTTAAGGGGTCATATGGCGTCCTAAGGGGTCGCAGGACACCATATAACCCTTATGGACACCATAGAACCCCTTATGATAGTATATGGTATTGTTAGGGGTCATGTGGTTTCTTAAGGGGTCATAGGATATAATACCACCCCTTAGGACACCATAGGAACTATAACGACCCAATATGGTGTCATAACGGGTCATATGGTATCCTAAATGGTCATAATGGCTCAGGGGATCGTATGACCCCTAAGGATAACATACGACCCCTTATGACACCATATGGTGTCATTAGGGGTCATATTGTATCCTAGGACACCATATTACCCCTTAAAATACCAAATTGTGTCATTATGGGTCATATGATGTCCTAAGGGGTCGTAGGACACAATGTGACTCGTTAGGACACCATAGGACCCAAAGCAATTCAATATGGTGTCATAAGGGGTCATATTGTTTCCTAAGGGGTCATATGATGTCTTAAAGGAGTCATATGACACAATATGACACATTAGGACACAATATGACTCATAACAAACCAATATGGTGTCTTAAGGGGTGATATGGTGTCCTAAGGGGTCCTAGGTCACAATATGACCTCTATGGACATTGTAAGACTCATAACGACCCAATATGGTGTCTTAAGGGGTCATATGGTGTCCTAATGGGTTCAAGGACATAATATGACCCCTTAGGACACCATAGGACCCATAACAACCCAATATAGTGTCATAATAGGTCGTATGGTGTCTTAAGGGGTCATATTATGTCCTTGAGCCCATTAGTACACCATATGACCCCTAAGGACAACATATTGTGTTGTTATGGGCCATATGGTGTCTTGAGGGATCATAGGACACAATATGACCCCTTAGGAAACTATAGGATCCAAAGTGACCCAATATGGTGTCATAAGGGGTCATATTGTGTCCTAAGGGGTCATATGATGTCTTAAAAGGGTCATATGATGCAATAAGATCGATTAGGACACAATATCACCCATAACAACCCAATATGGTGTCTTAAGGGGTCATGTGCTGTCCTAAGGGGTCCTAGGACACGATATGACCCCTATGGACACCAAAAGATGCATAACAACCCAATATGGTGTTTTAAGGGGTCATATGGTGTTGTATGTGGTCATAAGACATAATATGACCCCTTAGGACACCATAGAACCCATGATGACCCAATAAGGTGTCATAACAGGTCATATGGTGTCCTAAGGGATCACAAGGGTTCATGGGACACCATATGAGCCCTAAGGACAACATACGACCCCTTATGACACCATATCATGTCGTTAGGGGTCATATGGTGTGCTAGGACACCATATGACTCCTTAAGACACCAAATTGTGTCGTTATGGGTCATATGGTGTCATAAGGGGTCATATGACATAATTGTAGCATCCTAAAATTGCGACACTTGCAATTTCGACTACATTTGGGTCTTCACGATGGCGGCACAATGTTGAACCTGAATGGAGACCTCAAAACCTGTTTACGACATCAAAAACTGCATCTTTCTGCACCTTGGCCTAATCCTTCCTTACACCTTGCTGTCCCGGGAGGTGGGACCATGGCGCCCAGTGCCCTGGTCCCTGGCCCTATTTTGGGCCCGGTCTCTTGTGGGCATCGGGTCTTCAAGTTTGCAAATTGGAAAATAATGTTTCTAGGTCGGCCTAAGGTCGGGAAAAATCAGTCTCTTAGCCCTAATTGACAAGTATATAAACTACATTTTCCCCTCTCAGAAAAGGGGTAGATGGTAGATGGTAGAGGAAAACATACGTAGCGGAAGTGATATTCAAACATTCAAGCATTCAAGCATTCCTTCAAGCAATTGAGCATTCTAAGTCTCCATTCAAGGCTAAGTGTTGCATTCAAGACATGGATTCAACCATTGAAGAGGAGATCACCTACAACATACAACATACAACATCATTAAACCTTTGCATGTAAGAATACAAACATTCTTACAACAAGGTTGCGGGTACATGGCTGTAATTGAAGATCTGGAATCCTTGTGCAGAGACGAACAGATCCCCCTTCATTTCGTGGATTTTTCGGAGGACCATGTGCACTCCGGGCGCCATCGTCCTGTCAACTTTCGCTCAAATTTGCAGGACAACACCATCTCGACATTTTACTGCTAATTCTAGGTCCGCAGCTTCATCCCATGTTTCTATGTCTGTCTGCAAGCTAATCTTTCTTACTTTCACATACATTCCTAGTTCAAATCCTTCTATCTACATTCTTTATAAAGGAGGGTATTCTTGCTGTCTCAACCCCTGAAACTCATTTAAAATCTAGTCTTGCATTGTGTGGGATTGGATCTTGTGGGTTTCAACCCCTCCTTTGAATGTAAAGTCCCTCCTAAGTGAGAACCGTCAACCCTAGTGACCTCCTTTCTCTTTCCTTGGAGTGGGGGAACACCTAGGGTTCGATTTTCTGCTTTACATTTTCGTGAACCCGACATGAACATCCTAATTCTGATTATTCATGGTTAGATCTGAAAAATTGGATTCCTTAATTACATTTCCATGTTTGATCTTTTGCAAATTTTAGAGGTTAATTGCATAAAAACCCTAAATTTTCATTTTAGTAATTGAGCTTGTGAAATGTGTAATTGTTAATGCTTGTTTCAGATCTACCCTTCTATTGCAAATTGTCAGTTCATATTTGTGCTTTAATTCTGAAAATTAAGTCGTTAAGTGTCAAAACCCTAATTTTTAAAGCCCTCTTGATTCAACCTTTGACCGACGATTTCACTAATCAAAACACCTCCAAATCGGCTGTAACTTTGGATTCCGCAACAAAATCATAATATCTCTCATCCCTAAAAATTTTGAAAAAAGTTGCGAGGACTATGTGCACTCCATTCGCCACGGTCCCCGACATTTTTTCCGAAATTTCGGGAACTAGATCTTACTGTATTTTTCTGCTAAAATCCAGAATCTTGGTTGATTTCATCAATTCTAACACTTTCAAAATTAAAGTCAAAGTTGGTCTAGTGATTGCTCGGATTAAGGCTTCTAATCATTCAAAAATTGTTGAAATTGAAATTCTGTGTTACAATTGTGTTTCTTACTATCCTAAATCTGAAAAGTGTGTTGGCATTCATTCGAAGTTTCAGTGCTTTATTCAAATCTTTGCAATATGTGACTTTTGAAATTAAGTGTTTAATTGCAACAACTTTGATTTCCGCTTCCAAAATTGAATTTTGCGTGAAATTGAGTCAACTTTTAAATTTCGAAGCTTGCATTGCCTTTAGTATTCCCTCTAAAATCATAAAATTCAAAATTTCAGTTTCCCTCTCTTTTTCAAAATTCAAATTTTGCATTTTTCAACAATATTGGTAGGGTTCAATTTTGAGATTGCAACTTTAATTTGGCCTATCTACAGATCGTAAAATCACTCAATTTTTTCAGATTAGCTTTAAAATCATCATAACTTTCATCCCTGAAAATTTCAAAAAAAGTTGTGAGGACCGTGTGCACTCCGTTCGCCACGGTCCCTGACTTTTTTTCTGAAATTTTGGGAGATTGTCGTGATTGCATTTAATAGCTTAAATCAAGGAGATTGCCTGATTTTAGTGAAATTTGCTATCTCTGAATTCAAAATCTTCTCTTTCTCTCTAGTGCATGAGTTTTACAACAATAAGCCCTACTTACACTATTCCCGTTAGACGAAGCCTTAGAATTAAGTCTTTCCAAGGTTTAATTACCGAGGAGATGGAACCTAATTTGAATGGCCTTTTTAACGAAGACACGGGTAATTCCTCTAATCCTCCTAATGATGAAGAAGCTCTCCATGAGGTTTTTGTAGAACAACTTTCAAAATTGGATAACCAATTTGATGATTTTCAGCAATGGATGTCTCAAGAATACCCCGATAGTCAAGCTCTTTCATTAATTGAGGGTCTAAAACATATGGTTCAAAGTGATAAGAATTGAATTGATATTTTGCGTGGTATTGCACACATCATGGATTCAAATGTGATGCCTATGAAGAGTTGTGCCGAAAATTTAGGTTATACACAACCTCCTACTTACGTCAATCATTCTATTCCTTTAACAACTTCTATTGCTAGTATACCTACATAAAACATAATGACTACTTCAATACAAAACATTCCACCTATGATCACCGGTCATGGGGGCAATCCTTCTTCTTCAATCAACCCTCTTCCTTCATTCAATCCGACTTCTTCATTCGTTCCTTCAATGAGTGTTCCTATTACATTTCCACAGATGAACATGACGCAAGGGGGCAATTCATTTAACCATTCCATTCCTCCTTGTAGTGTTCCTCCTGTCCAATCATCTCCTATGACTAACCATCATAGTGTCCCGCCACCTTATTCTCAATCAATACCTTCTTTCAATAATCTAATACCTCCATCACAATCTAACATGTCTAATATGAACTCTTCGACTGAAGTGACCATTAACAATCTTGCACAAACTGTCTCTTCTTTACAGCAACAAATTGCTTCTATGAATCAATCTAAGATTAGTGTGCCCACATTTGATGTTGTGAGCCCACTTTCTCTTGACATTGTTCAAGCTATCCCCCCTAAGCATGTTGAAATCCCACAGTTGGAGCTTTATAGTGGTAAAGGAGATCCTCTAACACATGTTAAGACCTTTCAAACAATATGTACCGATTTTGCTCATGACCAAAGGTTGCTTGCAAAACTGTTTACTAGAACATTAAGAGATAAGGCCCTACAATGGTATTGCTCGTTGCCTTCCTATTCTATTACTTCTTTCCAACAACTTGCAAATGCTTTTATTCAACAATTTCAAAACAATATAGGTCCTAAAGTTACTTTGATTGATTTAATGCATTGTAAACAAGGTGTTAAAGAGAAAGTGACTAATTTCATTGGTAGATATAAGCATTTGTGTGCTCAAATTTCTTTTCCAGTACCTAACAATGATATTCAAAGGATCTTTATTTCTAATTTACAAAAAGATATTAGAGAGAAACTTCTGTTTTCTGAGTTTACTTCTTTCCAATAGTTGTGCGCAACTCTTCACAATTATCAACTGACTGTGAGCCAAATGGAACAAGAAAATCCTACGGCTCCGAGTGATAAGGGTGATAGTAGTCAACAACCATTTGGGAAGTTTAAACCGAACAGAGAGTTCTTTAAGTTCAATGAAAACATCATCAACAAATGTGAATGCAGCATCAGGTGTGCCTCCTATTTCTAAGTTTTTCAGGAAAGAAAGAGAGTTTACTCCTTTGAATGAATCATTGCATAGTATTATGAATAAGTTATTGGAACAAAATGTTCTTACTCTCCCTCCTATAAGGCAAATAGATCTTGCAAAGGTGAAGTCACCCTATTTTGATAACAAATATTTTTGTCAATTTCATCGTCAACCTGGGCATGATACTGAAAAATGTTTTGCTTTAAAGGGTAAAATTCAAGATCTGATTGATAATAATACTATCTCTGTTTCAGGTGTGAATGATAAAGGCAACACATCTATAGCCCTTCCTAACCAAAATCTTAAGATTTTTACTGATCCATTACCTTCTCATACCTCTAATGTGATTGAGACTAATGATTCCTCTTTCTCACCTGATGGTCTTGTGTCTATGACTCCGAATGTGATTAACTTTGAAGAGCAGCAGAAAATCCTTAAGGAGCCTTCCATCACATTTGATTCTAGTGAAACTATCAGGGCACCTGATAGTCCTTTATATATAGTTGCAAAAGTCAAGAATACACCTTGCCGTGGAGTGCTTATTGATCCTTCTTGCATGGTTAATGTCATTACTGAAGAATTTCTTTTTACTTTGCAATTGAATCAAGTGATCTATGACAAAACAAATGTGGTTGTGAAACTATTTGATGCATTTTCTTCTCCTGCAATTGGTTCTATTACATTACCTATTGAAGTTCATAACAAATCCCTTGATGTGAACTTTGCTATTATTCCATCGTCCGAACAATTTCGTGTGAAGCTAGGCTATCCTTGGCTATCTTCCATGAAAGCTATTGCTTCTCCTATTCACAAGTGTTTGAAATTTCCCCATAATGGTGAAGTTGTTACTATCAATCATAGTCTCTTTAAACCAGCTGAAAGAACTTCTAGCGTTCCTATTGATTATTTTTGGCCTAAACAATTCCAATCCCTTCCACCGCGAAGTGATCATCGTTTCAAATCTTATCAAAAGTGGAAAAAAGATATGATCCTATCTCTAAGTGAACCTAGAGAACCCAAACTTGATATTCCTATCATTCTTGAGAAGGAAGTTCTTCCTTTGAAAGATAAAACTAATGTCTTTCCTCAAGAAGATTCCCAACCCATCCCTATGGATGTGACTATGTCTATGTCTAATAAAATTTCTAAAGGTAGACCTATACCTCCTCGTCATGATGGACTTGGTCTCCTTCCTAAACCAGATATTCCTCCTCCTTCCTCTTATAAAGAGAAGAGACCTTCCTCTTCTCCTATCGTCCAACCTAAGAGACCACAACCCAAACACCCAAGTGATAAGGATGAGAACATTCCTCCTCCTCAATCTTCTCAACTTCCTACTAAGACTAGACGAAATCATTCTGCACATGAACGTCGATGAAAGCGTCGTCTTAGAGCTTGTGTAGCTGCCTCTCAAACTTTGCAGTCCCCAAAAACACCTTCAGCTAGTATTATTCCATTTTCTCCTCAGCCAAAAATTGAGCCAAAATCTCCTAAACATAAGATGCATGATGGTCTTGATCCTGTGCGAGTTAAAGATCCTATTTTTATAAATCTTGATGATGACATAGATGAAAATGTTATTCATGATGAAAATGTTACTCCTCTTCATTCTGATAGTGAATACAAATATGTTGATGATGATAACCATTTATCTAACGCATTTTCTAAAGCACTTATCCTAGATCCTAGACAAGAACAACGTGGCTTGGAACATGAACATAGCCCTTGTTTGGATCTTTTGATAGCTCCATCTGCTATGTTGGATGTTCCTCCTCTAGCGTGTTCCCTGCCTTCCTGAAATATTGATCAGCAAGATCGGGGGGTGGATGACGTGCTAGACTAGTTTCATTAGCATAGCAGACTCTCTACTCCTCTCTTTTGTTACTTCTTCTATGTGTTATTATCATTATTCTATTTGTTGTCCTTAGTGTTGTCTACTTGAGGACGATGCAAAGCATTGAGATCTCTTTTGGTCTCTCTCATGTTGACTCAAAAGACACATGTGTTCCCTTCTTCTAGGTGACCTTCCTTGATTGGGGAATGAAGAACAAATATGCATACATACATATGATATACATGAAGTATCATACAACATACTGACCCCAAGGAAAGCGAAGTCACCTCGTGCTTTGTGTTTATTATCCTTGGGTTTATCTCACACTTGGGGGCTAAATCCTTGCGATAACGTGCTCCTTTCCCTTCTCATTTCTTATGTGTATCACTACCTTAAAGCAATCACCCCTGATGAGGTGTGTGCGATCGCTTTAACGTAGGGGGCATACACTCCGTCCATATATCTCTTCGAGATTCATAAAAATTTCTTGGCAAACTTAGCTTTGCCTTGAAATTTTTTGGTATTTCTTGCATGACTCATAGTGAGGGAACCTTACTACTGACAGTCATGGTTCTCCCTCATGATCTTCCCTTTTATTTTGTCAATCGAAGTCGTAAGATCCTTAGTCCACTGGGGGCTTGGTGTATCTTGCCTCCTTGATGTGGTGAAAGTCTTTCAATATTGTTTCCTTGTACTTTACCAGAAGTATGGGCGTACACTTATACTCCCACTAAAGTGGGGGCTAAATGTAGCATCCTAAAATTGCGACACTTGCAATTTAGACTGCATTTGGGTCTTCACGATGGTGGCGCAACTTTGAACCTGAATGGAGACCTCGAAACCTATTTACGACATCAAAAACTGCATCTTTCTGCACCTTGGCCTGATCCTTCCTTGCACCCTGCTGTCTCGGGAGGTGGGACCATGGCGCCCAATGCCCTGGTCCTTCAGGACCATGGTGCCCAATTCCCTGGTCCTTCAGGACCATGGCACCCAGTGCCCTAGTCCCTGGCCCTATTTTGGGCCCGGTCTCTTGTGGGCATCGGGTCTTCAAGTTTGCAAATTGGAAAATAATGTTTCTAGGTCGGCCTAAGGTCAGGAAAAATCAATCTCTTAGCCCTAATTGACAAGTATATAAACTACATTTTCCCCTCTCAGAAAAGGGGTAGATGGTAGATGGTAGAGGAAAACATACGTAGCGAAAGCGATATTCAAACATTCAAGCATTCAAGCATTCCTTCAAGCAATTGAGCATTCTAAGTCTCCATTCAAGGCTAAGTGTTGCATTCAAGACAAGGATTCAACCATTGAAGAGGAGATCACCTACAACATACAACATACAACATCATTACATCTTCGCATGTAAGAATACAAACATTCTTACAACAAGGTTGCAGGTACATGACTATAATTGAAGATCTGGAATCCTTGCGCAAAGACGAATAGATCCCCCTTCGTTTCGTGGATTTTTTGGAGGACCGTGTGCACTCCGGGTGCCATCGTCCCATCAAATTTCGCTCAAATTTGCAAGACAACACCATCTCGACATTTTACTGCTAATTCCAGGTCCACAGCTTCATCCCATGTTTCTATGTCTGTCTGCAAGCTAATCTTTCTTACTTTCACATACATTCCTAGTTCAAATCCTTCTATCTACATTCTTTACAAAGGAGGGTATTCTTGCTGTCTCAACCCTTGAAACTCATTTAAAATCCAGTCTTGCATTGTGTGGGATTGGATCTTGTGGGTTTCAACCCCTCCTTTGAATGTAAAGTCTCTCCTAAGTGAAAACCATCAACCCTAGTGACCTCCTTTCTCTTTCCTTGGAGTGGGGGAACACCTAGGGTTCGATTTTCCGCTTTACAATAATATTTCCCCTTAGGACACCATAGAACCCAAAGTGACCCAATATGGTGTCATAATGTGTCATATTGTGTCCTAAGGGGTTATATGATGTCTTAAAGGAGTCATATGACACAATATGACCCATTAGGACACAATATGACCCATATCGACCGAATATGGTGTCTTAAGGGGTCATATGGTGTCCTAAGGTGTCCTAGGACACCATAGGACCCCTATGGACACCTTATGACCCATAAAAACCCAATATGGTGTCTTAAGGGGTCATATGGTGTCCTAAGGGGTCATAAAACATAATATCACCCCTTAGGACACTATATGACCCATAACAACCCAATATGGTGTCATAATAGCTTGTATGGTGTCCTAAGGGTTAATGGGACACCATATGAGCCCTAAGGACAACATATGACCCCTTATGACACCATATGGTATTGTTAGGGGTCATATGGTGTCCATAGGTATCATATGGTGTCCTACAACACCATATGACCCCTTAAGACACCAAATTGTATCATTATGGGTTATATAGTGTCCTAAGGGGTTGTAGGACACAATATGACTCCTTAGGACACAATAGGACCCAAGGCGACCCAAGATGGTGTCTTAAGGGGTTATATTGTGTCCTAAGGGTTAATATGATGTCTTAAAGGAGTCATATGATACAATATGACCCATTAGGACACAATATGACCCATATCAACCCAATATAGTGTCTTAAGGGCTCATATGGTGTCCTAAGGTGTCCTTGGACACCATATGACCCCTATGAACACCATAAGACCCATAATGACCCAATATGGTGTCTTAAGGGGTCATATGGTGTCCTGAGGGGTCGTAAAACATAATATCACCCCTTAGGACACCATAGGACCCATAATGACCCAATATGGTGTCATAACAACTCTTATGGTGTCCTAAGGGGTCATAAGGGTTCATGTGACACCATATGACCCCTAAGGATAACATCAGACCCCTTTTGAAACCATATGGTGTTGTTAGAGGTCATATGGTGTCCTACGACACCATATGACCCCTTAAGATGCCAAATTGTATCGTTATGGGTTATATAGTGTCCTAAGGGGTTATAGGACACAATATGACCCCTTAGGACACCATAGGACCCAAAGCAACCTAATATGGTGTCATAAGGGGTCATATTGTGTCCTAAGGGGTCATATGATGTCTTAAAGAGGTCATATGACACAATATGACCCATTAGGACACAATATAACTCATATCGACCCAATATAGTGTCTTAAGGGGTCATATGGTTTCCTAAGGGGTAGTAGGACACCATATGACCCCTATGGACACCATACAACCCCTTATGACACTATATGGTGTCATTATGGGTCATGTGGTGTCCTAAGGGGTCGTAGGACATAATATGAACTTATAGGACACCATAGGACTTATAACGATGCAATATGGTGTCATAATGGGTTGAATGGTGTCCTAAGGGGTCATAAGAGTTCATGGGACACCATATGGCCCCTTAGGACAACATACGACCCCTTATGACACCATATGGTGTCGTTAGGGGTCACTTGGTGTCCATAGGGGTCATATGGTGTCCTAGGACACCATATGACCCCTTGAGACACCAAATTGTGTCGTTATGGGTCATATGGTGTCCTAAGGGGTCGTAGGACACAATATGACCCCTTAGGACAACATAGGACCCTAAGCGATCCAATATGGTGTCATAAGGGGTCATATTGTGTCCTAAGGGGTCATATGATGTCTTAAAAGAGTCATATGACACAATATGACCATAATGACCCAATATCATGTCTTAAGGGGTCATATGCTATCCTAAGAGGTCCTCGGACACCATATTACCCCTATAGACACTGTAAGACCCAATATGGTGTCTTAAGGGTTCATATGGTGTCCTAAGGGGTTCAAGGACATACTATGACCCCTTAGGACACCATAGGACCCATAACAACCCAATACTGTGTCATAATGGGTTGTATGGTGTCCTAAGGGGTCATAAAGGTTCATGGGAGACCATATGATCGCTAAGGTCAACATACAACCCCTTATGACACCATATGGTATCATTAGGGGTTATATTATGTCCAGAGGGGTCATATGGTGTCTTAGGACACCATATGACCCATTAAGACACCAAATTATGTTGTTATGGGTCATATGGTGTCCGAAGGGGTCATAGGACACAATTTGACCCCTTAGGACAGTATAGGATCCAAAGCAACCCGATATGGTGTCATAAGGGGTCATATTGTGTCCTAAGGGGTCATATGATGTCTTAAAGGGGTCATATGACACAATATGACCCATTAGGATGCAATATAACCCATATCAACCCAATATAGTGTCTTAAGGGGGTATATGGTATCCTAAGGGGTCGTAGGACATCATATGACCCCTAGGGACACCATACAACCCCTTATGACACCACATTACTTGTAGTGAATTATAATTAATGAGTATTATTAATTATATATTAATTGTCTTTATTAATTAATGTATATTTTTAAAAATATATATTAATTGTTGTTGAATTATGAATTTATAAATTAAGGTATATATAGTTAGAGATATATATACTAATTATTATTTTAGGTTTGTATATTTGTTTAAATATACGCAAGGAAATATTTTGGGTAATTTGGGAGATGTTTATCTATTTTTGGTTTCTTTAAATGTATATTTCCTTAATCTGAAGAGAGTAACTTGGTTATGGAAAAGATGAATTTGTAGAAATTATTTTCGAACTAGTGTGAGAATGATGTTTTATTTTGATGAATAAATATCATATTTTAATTGATTTATGTTTATTTGTTTATATTCATGTGAACTTGGTTTAAAAATTCATATTGATGCATTTATGTATGTTCGATGCAAATGAACCTTAGAGAGTTAGAAAATAAAAAATGATATGTACCTAGATGAGGTAGATAACTGCAATCTGACTTAGATCATTTAGAAAACTTGATCAACATTTAATGTTTAATTCAATTCTGAAAAGATTGTATCTGCTGGTTATTGCCTATGCAAGTTTAATTTATGTATTTGGTTTTCTTAAGTAATGGAAAGCCTTGTTTTGTTTGATTGGACCCTGTTGTATAGTTCATTTGGGTACCTGTTTCTGTCCTCGGTCTCAAGTTGACTGTTATTTTGTTGTGGTGTTGTATTGGTCGTATCCTTTAAGTGGGTGTCGAATGATGATTCGTGGTTGACCATAATTGGTCAGGTCTCTAGTTAGAGTACCATCAATAAGTGTACCTATTTTGAGTCATGTCTGACTAGATGGTTGTTCCCTCCTTTTTGAACTCCGTTTGCTTGACCATGTGTGTTCCTTGGTTTCTGAGGTCGCTTGAGTATAGTCTAGTGTCATATGGGAAAGTGGCTTTCGATTGGGGGTCGTGCCCAAAGTGGTTGCTAGGTAACCCATCGAAAGTGAGTCTAATAAGTGATAACCTAATAGTAGATTAGAATGTAAATCTCTAAGTAAAATAACTGTGCCTCACACATGGGACGAGTGCTAACACAGACTCAACATGTTGTGAGAAGGCCTGAAATGGCAAACCATCATCCTTGTCTTCACGAGAGGATGTGTGGGTCCACATGAGGCTTGGATGGGCCAGAGGTTCAGATTAGGTTGCCAGGGTAACCTAGTGTATGGGGCCGGAACCTATGAAGATGTGCCATGGTAATCATACCAGGTTGTGTGATGACACTTGTCCCTACGTTCGCTAGTGTGTTGCTATATTGTCCTGATAGGAGCACGTTTGTGGGTCGTCCTATTGTCTATGCCCTTGTGAGTACCTGGTTTCATGTTGGACCTTGGGTGGAGATGACTTAGTTTTTTGGATGCTCTAGTGGACCTTTGTATTAGCTTCGATTATGTTTAGCTAGATACTTTCCTTTTTAGGGATCGTTTATGTATTTATTGACCGATGTGGTCGTTTGTATATTGGTTATGTTTTACCTTGATGGGAGGATTGTAAATAATGAGAACCTCATGTATTCTTAACTTTATTAATTATCAGAGGGGTCTTGTAGTTGAGCAGACCCAGATATGTAGCCCTTTAGGGGTGAACTCTGAGATCATCTTGGTGTTATGTGATGCTTTTGTTCTTATGTTTCATGTTTAGTGTTAGCATGTATGAATGACATTTTGATAGAATGTATAAGTGGATAAGATGAAATTAATTTTAAATGCATTCATGTAGTCCTCTCTTGAATGCAGTAAATTGGAACATGAAAGAATGTAGCTTAGGACAATAGAATACATTCAGTTATTCTTAAGGAAATTAAGTATGCATGGAAAGATCTCATAAGTTTATGATGAAATTCTTGTGTGTTAGAATATTAGATGCATGGCTTATATTTTAATGAAAAACTTGAATGTAAGGTATGAATGAATCATAATGGATAGACATTAGCATGTGATTTATATTTTCATCTTCTGAAAGAAATTATCCTTGTTTAAGAGTTATCTCATTTGTAAGATAATCAACTTATTTGATTAATTGTGTGAGTTAAGTTAAATGTGTAATTAAGTAATCACGCTAGGAAATTCCTTAGGTGTTAGTTGATGTCTTCTGCTATGTAATCTAAATTTTGATATCTCGTTGTATCTTAATGTTGTGTTTAACTTTTAAAAAAAAAATTATTGCACTCTATTCTTGTGTTTTGGCTTAATCCCTTTGGGGTTTCCGGGCGGGGCATTACATTTGGTATCAGAGCCCATGTTGCAAACACTAGGATCTCTGGTATTGCGTGTGCCCTTAGTTGGTGTGAGGTGTATCGACCTTATGTGTATGCTTGTCCTCCTTTTGTATGTGAGTGATTGAGCAGATCTTAACTTGTGTGTAACGCGTGTGTTCACACCTTGGTTTCATCTCATTGATGTTGGTGTTTTGAGTGATTAGCTATGCTTTATTTGCTTATTGATGTCTTGGTTTACGCTTACTCATATTCTGAAAGAGATTCGTATGTACCTTCCTTATTGATTTTTGTACTCTTTAGACTAATCCATATGGGTTTGTCAGTGCTTGTCTTGAATCAGAAAGTGCAAAATGTGCTTGTTTAAGATTATGATCTAGCTTAGTGTTGTTTGCTTGAAGGACTTGTATGGTAGATATTGAATTTTTATTTCAGAGCAAATTGAATGATTATCACCCTTCCTCCTCACTCTCCTTAGAAATTAGAATGTTTGGGATATGTGTAATTATCTCCAATTTGAGTTTTCTTTGAGCGAGAGAAAGGTTGTGATTTCTTGAACCCTTGTGTGAACCCTATGACGCTTATGTGTTTAGATAATAAAAGGGCTTTGGGTTGAAAGTTAATATTGCTTGTTGGGAGAAAACTGTATGTTTACATTAAAAAATTCTCCATGTGTATTGTAGGAGTAACATAATTAAATTCCATCTTATGTAATGTGCATTAATATGCGAATAGCTGCTATGTGAAACTACTTTGTTTGTAAAAGAGGTGTTAAAGGGAACATGTTATAGTAGCTTTGAGAGTGTATTAATGTGTTCCACGAAAGATTGTTTTAGGTGTTAAAATAAACCAGTTTGATTGGGAATTTATTTTAGCAATGCTCCATTGAACTTGCTTTTGGGTATATGTAATTACCTTATTATGTTTAGAAAGTGCAAATGAAAAGCTTGTTTGATGTGCATGCATTAGTATGTATTATTTTGTTGATAGCTCATCGCTTACCTTCTGATCGTAATTTGATTTTCAATGATAGGTTGCAAATTATGATATGTGTCTGTATTGTATTAAAATAGTGAGTGTTCTCAAGAGGTCTTGTATTATCGATAAGATTGCCTGTTTTCATCTCTGTTGTTTGGAAAACTAGAACATTCTGTTGCAACCATAGTATTTGGAAATGTCATGTTAGGCTGATTGACATCCTTCTAAGTGGTAGAGAAATGAAAACCATGCAATTAAAATGATAGACTTATAGTGAGAAATTTTATATTGTAGGGTGACCTTGTTGATCTTGTGTCTATGTAGGAAATAGTTTGGTTACCAAACTCTCTTTCCCTTCTCTTTGCCTAGAGTATCAGATTTTTAGAAATGGTATTAAAGAATGCATTGATTTAAATAGAATATTTATTAAGCATGTGAATATAGATGCTTAGTGAAATTCGAGAAAGATATAGGAATGATGTTATTTCCTTATGTAATTGTGAATTGTTAATAATTTCAGTACTTGTATCTAGAGTAAACCTTATTCAGTTATTCATGTGGGAAGCATAATTAAAATCTTCCTTGAGTAGATGATAGCATACTGAAAAGTACTCCCTGTAAATGTGACTAAACCAGTATTGGTGTATTCATGTGTATTGTAAGAAACCAATGCTTATTATATGTGCCCATGGGCTGGCGAAGTAATCAACCATGGAGGATATGTTGCTTATGAGTATGGGAAACTATATTGTTTATGTGATGTTTCTTATTTGTTTCCCTACTGAGTACCAAACCTCGAGTTGTGGGTAATTCAGTATGTTAAGGGGTAGTATTTGAAGTCACCATTCCTTGAATAGTATGGATCAACATACGAGTAATGCCAATGCGAAGTGACATTAGCTTCTCTATTTTGAGGAATGATACAGTTATACAATAAAACTATATCGTACTCAATACTTTCCCTTTTGATGAATCTATTTATAGGTTTATGTGTGACAACCTATTCATCTCCTTTATTTGAGCTTATTGATGGCATTTCTTGAGCATAGTGATGGTTTATTTTGGAGGATCCTTTGCCTTGTCTTCATGAAAGGTAGGTTTATTCACATGAGCTGCCAGTTAGTATGTGATGGTGGGCATGTGAGTAGACCTTAGTCATGTATACCTCTAGCTTACGACGAGTATCATGAGAGCTATGTCGCTATGCAGGACGTGACCTGCACATGCTTGTTTGCGTGAGGTACACTACCATGCGGGATACGTCCATTGCGTGTTTTCTCCGCTTGGAGTATTTCCATGCCGCGTGACAACATGATGCGGGGTGATGCTGAGGGGCACACTGCTATGACGTGTGGATGTGTGACTTGGCTGCATCACATGATGATCTGTTGCGACAGTTTTTTGATTGTTCCTTCCTTCCTCGTTAGTGGCTAGATGCTAGTCACATAGTGATGTTATGTGCAATTGTGATATCCTTATTATTTCTATGGGGACCAACAATCTATTCTACTTTGACTTTGAAGGTTTAGACACAATCTTATGATCTTTTTCTTACTTGATTTGGTGTTGCAAATTCCCGATTATTTTCTTGCCTTACTGTTGGAATTGATGATTTACTATCTTTATTCATTTGTACTTTGGTGGCTAAATTGGTTTATCCTTGTTCTTTTCGTATGCTGGTCTGGTGTTGAAATGTGAAATTCCTCTCCAAGGATGTATGAGATGGTCTTGGTTGAGTGTGTATGAGGAAGTAGACGTAAGGAACCTTGAGGATGGGGGTACTTGAGGCTGTGATGTAGCTAGGATCCACTACCTACCTATGTGTGGTGACTATCTCTTAGAGGGTAACCACCTTACTCAACAAGGGATGTTCACGAAGGTCTTGTATGGAAGGTAACACCGCTATGGTGTGCCTAGCACCATTGAACCTTGAGTGAGATATTGGATTTTTATGATCATATTATTGTTCTAAGATCAGGCATAGAGATGTTGATCGTGCATGTTATATTTGACCAAGCACTAGACATGCTTACATGTGGTCTTTTGAGTGTGCATTCCAGTTATGTGGATGGTTATTATTTGTATCATGAAGTAAATTGTGTTAACTTGTCACTATGTTATGGGACATAGTCTTTGGAAAGGTTCTTATTTGCCTGGCAAGTGTAAACAATTGTGTACTATATGTTGCTCTTATTTCTTGAAAGTTAACTTGGTTGTAGAAATTGATATTTGAAGCTAGTTCTATGAGATAAAGTTTTATGAAAAAGATGTATTGGTAAAATAAATTGATCATGATGGCATATCTTCTTGTCATATTTAATAGATGATTATGGTAATTGTTTTTTACCTCTTTGTAATGAATTAACTGGGTGTAATGAAAGGGAGAAAATTCTTGCTTCTCTACTATGATTATTGATAGTTCCAAGAATATTTTTAAGAAATGCATGGATTTAGTTGTATCTTGCCAATGCTTAATGGCATTCGTAAAGGATTTAGCAGTAATGTTTCATTTATTATGGAAAGATTCCTATGTGCAATTTAATATTTGTTAAATGAGTTTTAGGGCTTATGCGTGTGATATGTTCTCCATCTAGCCTTACGACTTCCAGGAGTAAGTCAGAACCTAGGGCACAAGAATGTAGTACCCCTACCCTAATCAATTTCTAATCTCGGTTTGACCTTGGTTAGTTTATTTTAATATAATGATTATAGTTAAATGTTTTGATTTAGTGCATAACTATCGAAGTGGTTTTTGCACTAGTTTTTATGCAAGCTGATTAGTTTTCCTATTTCGTGTTATTATCTTGGGCTAATGCTTTCATTAAATTTATATATGTATGCATGTATGACTCTTGGTTGCAGGAGATTTCAGGTACAGTGCCACATGGGTGCGAGGTTCGTCATCACCTGAATTCGCAGCTTTGAGTGTACCTCTTTAATCCTTAGAGTTGGATTAGGTGGTCGTGATAACCTCGTTTGACCATAGTCGTGCTCAAGTGAGCGTCGTCAGTCATCATCGGTATCCCCTTTGGTTGGGTATGTGGGTCATCTATCTGTGTGGCTTTCTTGGGTTGCGTGTTTGGTGTGTGTGGTTAAATTGAGTAATTAATCCTTAATCTTAAATTTGATTTAATGTGTGTTTATGCATTAGTTTATTTTGGGACTAAATTAAATAGGCTCCCTTTTTATGTGATTAATCGTTAATTGAAGTGCTCGATTCAGTTTGGTAGCAAGTTCAATTAAATGGTTAAATTTAAATATTAAATGTATTATGTTTATTCTTATGAAAAGAAAGATTTAAATTTAATTGAAATAGAATTAATTTAATCTTGTTGGCTTTTTGAAATAGAAAGGTTAAATTGAGTTATTTGGAAAAATCAATTTTAAAATTGAAAAGCATGTTTAATTTGTTGATATAGATGGAAAAGAATGATTTTTGTGAATTATTTTAAATAAAATATTTTAATTCCAAAAATGAAATTTTGGTCAAACCTTTCCCATTTAACCTAGATTTTTGGAAAATATGGGAGGTTGATTTTTTTTTTTTTTTGGGAAAAAATATTTTTGTGGAAAAATATTTTAGGATGATTTTGGAGAATTTTTGGTGGAAGGATTTTGGGTTATTTTGCAGGTGGAACTCATCTTCGACACCTCCCGGATAAAATTCAAGGTTGGTATTTTGGTTAATCCTTTGTTCTTTTTCCTGAATTTACTTGAATTTAAAGGAGCTTCCTGTGTGTAGTTGTCCTTCTTTCTTTAAGAAAACCCCTTCATTTTGGAAATTAATTGAACAATTAATTTAGCATTGAATCCTTTGCTTCATGGATGCAAATCCATTTCTTCATTTTGAGAAAGAAATGATGGGTTAAATTTAAAGTGCTGTGTGTAAATAGGATTTGTAAGAAATCCAAAATTCCTCCATGAATCCTGTAATTTGGTTTATAGATTGTTAAATTAGTTGTGGGAATGAAAATGTTTTGTTTTAGATTGATTAAATTCATTTTCTGTTTTGTCTCAAAAAATTTCTGAATATATTTAATTGGGGTTTTGTTTGAGATTTTTTGTAAAAATAATGCTTATTTATGCTGAGGGATTTGAAATGAAAATTATTTCCCTAAAATTGACTAAGAATTTTTTGTGTCTTCTCATTCTATGGGGGTAGAATTGTTTAGATTTATAAAAAAAATAAAAAATTTAAATTAACAAAAAAATAAAATTATATGGTTTTACGTGAGGTGGGGGAGCCAAGGCTCAACCCCAGCGTCACGCTTGGGCTGCCAAGATCCATGGCGTGGAGACCATGGCATGATCTCCATACAGCCGTGGCTATGGGGAGACCATGACATGCTCCCCACATCCCTTCCCAAAGGAAAGGGGAACCACGTGGGTTTCCCCTTACCCTTTTAAAAAGAAATAAAGTTTCTTTTTTTTATTATTAAATAAAGTTCTTTTTATTATTTTAAAAAAAAGCTTTTTTTAATGTTTTATTATTATTACTTTTAAATTAATGTATATTATTAATGATATATTAATTTTTAATTACTAATTAATGTATTATATATATATATATATATATATATATATATATATATATATATATATATATATATATATATATATATATATTGTAGTGAATTATAATTAATGAGTATTATTAATTATATATTAATTGTCTTTATTTACTAATGTATATTTTTTAAATATAAATTAATTGTTGTTGAATTATGAATTTATAAATTAAGATATATATAGTTAGAGATATATATATTAATTATTATTTTTGGTTTCTTTAAATGTATATTTCCTTAATCTGAAGAGAGTAACTTGGTTCTGGAAAAAGATGAATTTTGAGAAATTGTTTTCGACCTAGTGTGAGAATGATGTTTTATTTTGATGAATAAATATCATATTTTAATTGATTTATGTTTATTTATTTATATTCATGTGAACTTGGTTTAAAAACTCGTATTGACACATTTATGTATGTTCGATGCAAATGAACCTTAGATAGTTAGAAAACCAAAAATGATTTGTACCTAGATGAGGTAGATAACTACAATCTGACCTAGATCATTTAGAAAACATGATTGACATTTAATGTTTAAATCAATTTGGAAAAGATTGTATCTGCTGGTTATTGCCTATGCAAGTTTAATTTCTGTATTTGCTTTTCTTAAGTAATAACAAGCCTTGCTTTGTTTGATTGGACCCTGTCATATGGTTGATTTGGGTACCTGTTTCTGTCCTCAGTCTCAAGTTGACTGCTATTATGTTGTGGTGTTGTACTGGTCATATCCTTTAAGTGGTTGTCGAATGATGGTTCATGGTTGACCATAGTTGGTCAGGTCTCTGGTTAGAGTACCATTAGTAAGTGTACCTCTTTTGAGTCGTGTCTGACTAGATGGTTGTTCCCTCCTTTTTGAACTCCGGTTGCTTGGCCATGTGTGTAACTTGGTTTCTGAGGTCGCTTGAGTATAGTTTAGTGTCATATGGGAAAGTGGCTTTAGATTGAGGGTCGCGCCCAAAGTGGCTGCTGGGTAACCCATCGAAAGTGAGTCTAATAAGTGATAACCTAATAGTATATTAGAATGTAAATCTCTAAGTAAAATAATTGTGCCTCACACATGGGACAAGTGCTAACACAGACTCTACATGTTGTGAGAAGGCCTAAAACGGCAAACCATCATCCTTTTCTTCATGAGAGGATGTGTGGGTCCACATGAGGCTTGGATGGGCCGGAGGTTCGGATTAGGTTGCCAGGGTAACCCAGTGTATGGGGCCAGAACCTATGAAAACCTGCCATGGTAACCATACCAGGTTGTGTGATGACACTTGTCCCTACGTTCGCTAGTGTGTTGTTGTATTGTCCTGATAGGAGCACATTTGTGGGTTGTCCTATTGTCTATGCCCTTCTGAGTACCTAGTTTCATGTTGGACCTTGGGTGGTGATGACTCAGTTTTGTGGATGCTCTAGTGGACCTTTGTATTAGCTTTGATTATGTTCAGCTGGATCCTTTCCTTTTCATGGATTGTTTATGTATTTATTGACCGATGTGGTCGTTTGTATATTGGTTATGTTTTGTCTTGATGGCAGGATTGTAAATAATGAAAACTTCGTGTATTCTTAAGTTTATTAATTATTAGAGGGGTCTTGCAGTTGAGCAGACCCAGATATGTAGCCCTTTAGGAGTGAACTCCAAGATCATCTTGGTGTTATGTGATACTTTTTTTCTTATGTTTCATGTTTAGTGTTAGAATGTATGAATGACATTTTGAATGTAGTAAATTGAAACATGAAAACAATTATCTCTACATGCCAAAAACCACTTTGAAATTCATCACATGCAACATGCATACATGGCATAATCATCTCCGATCACCATTTGAACATAGACCAACACAAATCAACATAACCGATTCACCATGCTCCGTCGGCAAGGGTTTGGCACATCAACAGGTAGGGTTATCGATTGATCTCACTACAACAATAGTAATACCGATTTCCTTCACTGCACAATTACCAGTTTATTACTACATCACTACCGGTTGCAATATAACTCCATTACCGGTTACAGTTGACATCAATGACAACACTTAAACTTCATTAATGCAATCTTCATGCAATATGCCAACACATCATAGGTTAAGTGTTTAGTAATCAAAGGCTACATTCAACAATACATTCCACACCCTAGAGCCTTTTGGTGGATATACCACCCTTACAATATCTGTTTGGATAATTATAGTTCACGTATTTTTCCCTTCATATCTTAACCCATTTTAGGTCAGGATTCTTGTACATCTTTCATATAAACTTCACTCCCAAAGAAATATTTTATCACCCTTGGTTCCTCAATTGTACTCCATCTTTCTCTTTTCATCTAAAAACCTTTTCCCAAGAAATAAGGGTCACTTTTTTTTTCTCTGCATACCTTTGCCAAAAAAAATTCTCATTTTCTGGCTTAAATTGTTTTTGTCCTAGCAGTGAGGGACAAATATGATAGCAAATAAATAAGTAGCAAGGAAATGGAAGCCTTAAACATGATAATTATACCTACCCATGATAACCATCTCCCTCTCCATCAAACTTCTTCTCCACTTCAGTCTTCAAAGTATCCCATAACTCGGTATTCCTCAAGCCCTTGTCTATCAAAAGCCCAAGGTATGTAAATGGTAATTATCCCTTCTTTAATTCTAGTATTCTCAGTATTTCAAATTCTTTACGTGGGGCCACCAAAAAAAAGAATACTTCTAATTTTTTCACACTAATCTTTTGGCCTAAAACCAAAGTGTGTTTCTCTAAGATTATTTTTAAGATCCTTGCTTCCTCCTCCTTTGTACTACCAATCAAAATTGTATCATCTACGAACTGTTGATGTGTTATTGCATCTAGGGAGCTAGCCACCTGAATATGAGTGATGGGACTACTCAATTGTGACCAAATACTCTAAATTGCATGTGCCATAGGTGGAAAACTCCCACCCATTGAAAAAAACTAAGTTTGTTTAGTTAATAATTTTATAGATCCTTTAATTCATTCAAGAGTATTTAAATCACATCTTCAAGTGGTATTGTTCAAATATGTAGAGAGATATTATCACAATATTAGGGGAAGACATGTTGTATTTGAAGGTGTCACAAGGCCTTTATCCTTTGCAAGTTGTCTCAGCTATTTTCCTTTCTAATAGTTTTGATATGTTGCAAAATTTTGGATTGTTTCTATAAATTGCAAAGTAATTTGTTAAAGATTATTTCATTTATGGGGAAGAATTAGATAGGGCTATTAAAAAGTGATCTTTTTGAAGGAAATGGTTGGGTAGGTGGCAAATTTTCTAAAATATTTCTTAAAAAAAACCCTGCATATATCAAAATTTGTGATGCTATAAGATTTCCTTGGAACTAAACAATTGTAAATTCTTTGAAAATGAATTAGGCCATTTCATAGAGATCATTTCCTCCTTGACTCTAGGCTAGTTTGTTGATGTTTTCTATGCCCTTCATTAATTGATTCTCCACAGAGAAAACTCGCAAAATCTTGGTTGTCAATGGTTCAATAAATAAGTTAGGGTCAATCATAAAGGATATTTTGTGCGTTATCACTTCAAGGAAAATTTTTATGCATAGCAAGGAGAAGGCAATGAATAAATGAAGGAAAATTCACTGAAAATGTAATTTTGTCAGTAATAGGTTTTGGTCTTGTTTGTTTTTCTCTTGTTTTTTATTTTGGGTTAGTGTAAGATTAGGTTATTTCATGGTGATCATATAATTCTTGTGTATATATTTAATCTTGTAAACAATAATTGTTATCATTTTATGGATGTAGGGTTTCTAGATGATGATTTTAGTCCATATCTTCCTATTACTTTTGTATGATATTTGAGATGGATATATTACCTATACTTTTTAACTTCACTATTATATTGGTATATATTTCAGGCTACATGCCTATTAATATAAAAAAACATTCATAGATGTTCATATTGGTGAAGATATTACTGTTATACCTATGACTCTTTTTCAAGATCATGACAACGTAATGTATATGGGTCATCAAGTATTTTTGTGAGCTATATAATTGAAGTGATTCCACACTTCAAGGTTCTATTTATTTTATATTTAATTATATTTACCGTGCATCTTGGTTTTTTATTATTTAAATCTTTCCACATTATTAGTTATTTTCCTTTACTAGTTGAACATAAGTACTCAACTCTATAGAATCCTATTGACTATTTTGAGTTTATATGAATTGCACAAGCTACAACTAAGAATATTTAAGCCTCAGTGTTGTATTTTGACTCAGAATGTACATCCCAGAAGAACCTTATATTGATGTTTTGTTATTTTTGTCAACACATCTCATCACTTTATAGTTCAATTTGTTGTAATAGTTAAGTTCTATTCAAAACAATCATCTATATTTTTTTAAGAGAATTGAAATGGATTTCATATCAGGACTTGCATACTTTGACACCTTGACATAATAGATGTATTATGGGTTATTGCAAATATTTCCTAAACATTAGTAGTCATTCTAAAATATAAGGAGTAAAATTTTAGGCAAATGATAGAATTAAGCAAAATAAAAAACTTGCATTGGTGCGCGACTGTTAATAGATAGAATAATAGTAACAACTCTACAAAATAAATTTTTAGAGTTCACTAACACATTAATTTTACAAATTTTAGAGATTCAAATTAAAGTAAAATACAACCAAGAACATGTCGTGCATTCAATTTATATATCAATCCTTTAAATCGACAAATACCATAACCTACCAGTAATTGTTATTTATCATGTATTAAGTTCCTTTCATTTACTACATTGAGTCTAATTTAGTAACAAGATTCCTTCATAAATCCCCAGCATTCAAATAATATTAAGCTTAACCCATAAATTAATACATCAATTTTTATAATATTCCAGATTCTTCAAGAGCTTGACAGTATTTCATGGCTCTTCTATATTAAGAGAATAATGTGTACTTATTTCCTATTTTAATATATAATCCAAGAGATAAGCCATTGCTTGATTCAAAATAATAAAATCTTTTCACGCGGCCCCTTTAAAATATATGAAACTATATGTTTAGTCAAACAAATCAAATTTCCGTATTAGTGTACAACATCATGGTAGTCTTGGAGCCTCCAATATGTAATAAAACTTTTAGAAAATGATAAATCCATGAGATCCGTTGTATAATTAAAGGATTATGTAGGCAACACATTATTAGTAAGCTTTTATTTTATCAACTAAATGCTATTAGCTTATTGATTACTGAAGGCCATTTCATGAGTGGTGTTTCACCTAATTATTATGTTCATGTGGGTATAGAAAATTTTATAGATGATTCTTTAGTAGATATATTATGGTGGAAGCTATGGACAATGTTTAAGATCTTGATTCAATAAATGTACAATTTATTAGATCTTGAAGTAATATACTTTCAAATCAAGAGATACCATATGGTTTATGGATAGTGTCATTTATTTTAGGATATCATTATATTTATTTTTCCTTTCAATAAGATGAATATCCTTAATTCTTTCATGATATATGTTTTTTAGTAGGATAAAATACATTTTGAAGGGACCTTAAAACCCTTACAATCAGTGACTTGCCTTTAGAAAATAGTCTAGACTACCTAACAATGAACCATGGGTTTTAGAAATGACCTAAAACCTTCTGGACTTACAGGATTCCAGATCTGAAAAATCAAAGGTTACAAAAAATATACGCAAAATAACATAGTAGCCACAACCAACCAAACCCCAGCCAAAAAATGAGAAATATTACAAACCAAGCTGGTCAAAACCAACTATCCTATACAACAAGGATCCAAGTCAATAAGCAATGGAACTTAGAAATAGAGAAGGTTTACCTAAGGTTAAGGTTTCTAAAGGACTTTGTGAACGTTGTGCACTTTGTAGACATCTAAAAACAAAATTTGATGAAGAAAAATCATGGATAGAAACACAAGTCTTTGAACTTGTTCACAATGATGTTACATGGGATTTTCTCCATCCATCTTTTACAAAGGATCGATATGTTCTCACTTTCATTGATGATTTCTCGTACATTATACTCGGGTATATTTTCTTAGGAAAAAAATAAAAGTGTTTGAATCTTTTCAAGATTACAAAGATCTTGTTGAAAAACAATCAGGAAAGTTTATCAAGGTTCTAAGAACAAATAATGTTTGTGAGTATGTTAACAACTGTTTTGAATAGTTTTGCATATTAGAGGAGATACATCTACAATGCACAATTCCATATTCTCTTCAACAAAATGGGGTTCTAGAATGTTAAAATAGATATTTAAAAGAGATGGCTAATTGTAAGATTCACTCTAAGGGTCTCAAACAATCATATAGGATTGAAACAATCAATTGTGCATGTTATATTCAGAATAGAGTTCCTCATAAATACTTTAAGGTGTTGGTGTAATTATTTATTCATGTTGGATATTATTACACCTTATTTAAGTTTACTTAGGATAATGCATCTCATTGTAGTTTGGGTATGAGACACTTGGGTGTTTGTGCCACACTGGGATAGTGTTTGTAGGATAATTTCAACCTTTTGTGGTCTTATCTTGTTGTTACACTCTACATTCAGTGGGTGATCCACCTCATGTGGAATATTATATTGTTTCTCCCACCTACCCCTACTTATCCCTACCTACCCTTGTTTCTTATTAAACCACATGTCATGTTTGTGTGCTCAATTATCCATATAGCCTTGCCTATATAAGCAAGCTCATATTCATTGTATGTAACAAATGAACAATTGCTCATTCATCTATTGATGAGAATACACTTTATTATTTTTCTATATTTAATCTCTATTTTCTAATTTTCATTGAGATCTTGATCTTTGCGAA
Organism: Cryptomeria japonica; assembly: GCF_030272615.1. Taxonomy (NCBI): domain Eukaryota; kingdom Viridiplantae; phylum Streptophyta; class Pinopsida; order Cupressales; family Cupressaceae; genus Cryptomeria; species Cryptomeria japonica. The sequence goes on from NC_081415.1 coordinate 38,501,535, forward strand.
ATCTCACATGGTATTAGAGCCATCAGAGTGTCATTGATTTGTCTTTTAGAGGCATTGTTGAAGGCTTTCATTTTCGGATCTGAGGAGAAACATCGTCTAGAGGTGTCCTAGACTAGATCGGACCTCACCATTGAGTCCAGGAGGCTATTTCCATGAATTTTGACTATAAATTTGCCTATATTCGGTGAAAAGTCAATTTAGGGTTTGGAGGAATTTTTTAGCCAATTTGGCTATGCGGTATGGATTTTTCAAAAAATAAAAAAAAATAAATTATTTTTCTGCGAAATATTTTTATTTCTTTATTTTTCTATTTTTGCAGGTTTTAAAATGTTCATTGTAAAAAGTATTTATTGAAAATCAATAAATAAATAAATAAATATACTATGGGGGGGATCTAAAGTTTTCCCTTCACATGTGTTTCATATGCTATAGATTTACAGACATCGTACCTATGATAATTGCAGACTACCACCCATGCTTCCAACTCCTCTCGGCTCATTTCAACGACTGTCACACTTTCTTCGGCCACCTGTTGGCATCACCGACTCCCGGTTCATGGTGATTGCCCGACAACCACGACCTCCCTAATGGCCACTTGTGCCTTCTATCCTGGAAGTTGCGTTGCTGAACCGACTCACCACCGTAGTCCTCCCACTGCCAACATGCTCTGAGCTTTGGGAACCAGCTATGACCTGTTGTTAGTTTCCACTCCGGCCACGCGGGTAGCCTGATAGTGCCACATGACACTCTCCCATTCATCCACTGACAGACATGCTGAAAACACAGTCATCAACCAGTCATTCTATGTGGCTAACATGTAAACTATACGAACAACCAACTCTGAAGCCACATCACCTAACTATACTACCACCCTGTTTGCCACGTTAGATCTATGCACGAGCACACCAACAACCATGTCATCAGTCTGTACTGTATGGATACATAGTCAGGAGAGAGGCGAAGTTTCTCCAATAGTCATATAGCTATCAAATTCAACCTTGCAGGTTTATGACATCATCATTTTTTGACAATTTGGTAGTCCCCTCCCATTGAGCCTTTTGATTTTGCAGTTCAACTTCAAATGGCCATATTTTTCTCATTTTTGGTCCTTTTTTGGTGCAATGTTTTTTGAAATGGGCTAATTTTTCATGTACTTTCTTGTGGTGGAAATATTTTTTGATTTTGATGGAAAAATATTTCATAAATATTATTTTTTTGTGGTTGCACCTATCTAATCCCCATTTCTGCAACTTCCAGGACTCCGTTTGGGCTCATACAAACTCCTTTTTAGGTGCCATTTTTTTTAAAGTGCATAATTGTTTGTCTAATTTCATAATTTGCTATCATTTTGTAATGATTTTGAGTATAAACTGTACTTTCATCATATGGTCTTTTTTGGCCAATTTGGCACTTGTATTGCATAGATCTATATTTTTTAGTCTTTTGCATTGTAATTCTTAACCCATTGGGGAAGTTGTCAAAACAATTCAAAAGTACACATTTTCATTGTTTGCAAGTGGCCTATTGTACATGCACTACATATAAAGTTACAAATCATCATTTGGGGGGGAGGGTACTTTGTTTGAGTGAATTTGGGGGGTGTCTCTTGTGATTTTGTGCTCTTGTGTTCTTTCCTTTTGCTTCTATGGATTCTCCTAATTTCCCTCTCTTAACATCTCATTATTATGCTACTTGGAAAATTGATGCATGGAGTAAACTTATGGAAAAAGGACTAACTCATTACATTTATGGAACTATTGTTGCTCCCACTGATCCTAAGGCTGATCATGTTTCTCACTTGGATTGGCTCACTAAAAATATCATGGCAATTGGTACCTTGATAAAGTATGTATCAAATAATCTCATCATTCATATTGAGAAATGTACCTTAGTTAAGGATGCTTGGAAAAAGTTTCAAGACTTGGATGGTTAAGTTGATGAGATTAGGGGATATTAGATTGATAGTGATCTCACCATGTTAGATCCCAAGAACATTGATAGTATACAAGATTATGTCACTAAGGGAAAAGAGTTCATGACACAACTCAAGGATTGGGGCATTGATAAGAAGGATACTCAATTGATCTTCAATTTGATGGGCAAGATTCCACAAGAATATACAACATTTGTTTCTAGTTTCCAAACCCATAGGATGACAATGGGTTCAAGCTACATAATTACTATGTTTGATGCTTTCGCCATAATGTTGATTATGGAACAAACTAAGTTGATAAGCATGGGCAATCTTAAGACTTCTAAGTCTCAAGAATTAGTGGAAAATAAAGGGAACAAAGGAAATCAAGGAAAGGACAACCCAAACAAGAAGAAATGACAATCAAAGACTAAGGACAAAGCACCATCTTCTCCACAACAAGGAGATTCATCCTCTTCCAAGAAGGACTATTCACCAAAGAAGGAGAGACCTACTTGTGTCTATTGTAAAAAGGTTGGTCATGAGGAGCATCTTTGCCATTCTAAGAAGATTGATGAGCTCACACATATCCTCAAAAAGAACAACATTGATTTGGCTAATGCCTACAAGAAGGAGGATTCATCAACTTCCACTTCTTCTCATTCAAAAGGGAAAGGGAAAGAATTCATGACTTTTGCAAGTGGAAAGACTCGCTCTTTTGGGACAAGAAAAGGAAAATCTCTTTGTTCTACTACAAGTAATTATTCAAGGAGATGGCTTCTAGATTCGGGGGCTTCTCATCATATGGCATCTTCACAGTCTATGTTTTCTACATTTGAGCCTTGAACCATGCCATTGATTTTGATGGGAAATCATACATACATGGATGTGATTGGGAAAGGAACTATTATTATTGGGGACAACTCCTTCAATGATGTGTTGTGTGTACCCTACTAGACAAACAATCTTCTTTCCATCTATCAAATCACACATTGGGAAACTAAGAGAATTGTGGAGTTCACAACTGAGTTAGTTTTCATTAGAGACTTAGAAACTATAGCTATCATTGCGACTAAGGTAGTTGATCATGCATCTCGGTTATACTCCTTTTTAGATTTGGTTAATGAAGATGATTTCACATATGATGATTCTTCACATGATGATTCTGCACATGATGATCACACTTCTTGTGATGATTCATATTTTGAGGAGAAGTTTGGGTACTTGAACTTGGGGATTCTCACATGTGACCCCACTCTTGATCCTTGTGTTTCATCTCCTCCTATTCATATCACATCACTTATTTCACCTGATGATGCAGATAGTGCGACAACTTTGCCTTCTTATGAATCAGTGCAGCATGGTATATCTTGTCTTCTAGCTTCAATTTCTTGGGATGACTACTTGACAGACATTTCAAGTTGGTTTGTGGAATCCTACATTTAAGATTTGAGAGACATCATTGATGATATTCATCCTCTTTGATGAAGATGATCCTTCTTTGATTGTTGTGATGGAACACTCTGACCCTCTTGTTCATTCTCTACATGATCATTCTTTCAAGGTTGACATGGTTGTGGATACTTATGTACAGCAGTTGGAGGAGGTCTCTTTATCCCTAGAAGAGACATGTGAGTCTTTGGGACTTGTTCTACATTCATCTCCACTAGATCTTGGAGTACATTTTTCATCAGTATGGAGTAGTTCACCACCTTTGGAAGGGGTATCTTTCAACATCGACATGGGGACACTTGAGTAGTTTTCAAAGACTTCACTCATCATGCATTTTTCACCTACATATTCCCTTGATGATTGGGGAGACTTCATGGATACATCTTTTGTTTTATTTCTTCCTAAGGGGAGGAATGTATTTCGATGTTCATGGAGAAGTTTCATCATTCATATTTGAGCTTCTACCATTGGTGTAGATTCTACATTGTAGGGGGGCTACCTAGTTTCTCTTCTTCTCTCATATGGGAGGGGACATTTTCCTTATATGGGGTTTTGTTCCTCACACACTTCTATGAGAGTTCTATTGTATAGTTTCCATCTCTCTTTTGGGGAGGTTTTTTTCCCATTGGGTTTTTGCTCTCTTTCCCTGCTTTATGAGAGATTTCATTGGATTGGTTTTCTTTGCATTTTTACATGGGTACCTAACATGGACTCATAGCTAGGACCCATCTTTCATTTCTTAGTTGTATTCTATATTTAAGTGCATTCCCCTAAGTAAACTTAAGGGGGGTATTGGTGTAATTATTTATTCATGTTGGATATTATTACACCTTACTTAAGTTTACTTAGGATAATGCATCTCATAGTAGTCTGGGTATGAGACACTTGGGTGTTTGTGCCACTCTGGGATAGTGTACATAGGAGAATTTCCTCCTTTTGTGGTATTATCTTTTTGTTACATTCCACATTTGGTGGGTGATCCACCTCATGTGGAATATTATATTGTTTCTCCTACCAACCCCTACTTATCCTTACGTACCCTTGTTTCTTATTGAGCCACATGTCATGTTTGTGTGCTCACTTATCCATATAGCCTTGCCTATATAAGCAAGCTCATATTCATTGTATGTAACAATTGAAAAATTGATCATTCTTCTATTGATGAGAATATAGTTTATTATTTTCTATATTTTGTCTCTCTATTTTGTACTTTTCATTGACCTCTTGAGCTTGGAAAAATCCCATAGAAGTGTATCACACGCTTTGAAGCTTGGTAAGGTTGGAAACCAACAATTGATCATTTTAGACTATTTGGCTCTCAAGTAAAGGCTTTCATTCCAAAAAACCATCGAAGCTATGGATCCACAATCCAAACCTTGCATCTTTGTGGGATATCCTGATGGTGTAAAAAGGTTATCGCCTACTCCACCCTACCATACATAAGTTGTTAATAGAGAGAAGTGTTAAGATTCAAGAGAGACCTCTTGATACTATAATTGACACTTCTCACTAGATTATGGACTCTTAAAATCTTGATTACAGTACTAATGATTTAGATCATTCACAACAGATTCTGAGTATTGCATCTTCTTCTTCTAGTTCTCACAATGATGATAGTGATGAGGGTTCATCTTCATCCAGTTTAGGGATTGCATTAGAGGTTGATATTTTTACACCCACAACTCATGCTCCATATAGGATCAATACATGTGTACATGATTTAACAAATGATAGATATATTCGGTTAGTTTTTTTGAGGAGCCACATTCCTTTCTTGCATCAGTTTCTAATCCGTAGACATTTAGAGAAGCATCAAGTAGGGATATTTATATCAATGAAGAATATGATTCCTTAATTAGATATCACACTTGGGATTTGAATTCACTTTCTAAGGGAAGGAAGACAATTAGATGTAGATGAATATATCAAACTAAATTTGTAGCAGATGGGTCAGTGGATAAATATAAAGCATGATTAGTTATCAAAGTTTTTTCACAAGTTACAAGAATTGACTGCACATAAACCTTTTAACTAGTTGCAAAGATGACTTGTATTAGACTCACACTTGCTATAGCCACAACACATTAATGGGAAGTACATCAGATGGCTATGAAGAGTGCATTTCTTAATGGAAATCTAGATGAAATCTACATGCACCAACCACCTCGATTTGTTCAAGATTTATCCTTAGTTTATAGACTCAAAAAATCTCTATATGGCCTCAAAGAATGATGCAGAGGGTCTAAGGCATTATACAAAATACCAAGGTTATGGTTGCAAACCCCAAACTCATGTTTTCTCATTAGGATACTCAACTCAAGATTCCCACCCTTTGGTAATGTTTCACAATGTCACCATCTTAGACAACACAACTAAAGACACTAGAAAAGCTTGGGATAGGAATTCCATTATGTTCAAAAACCCAAATAAATTCAAAGAAACCAATTCAACCTTTGAAACAAACCTTTCTAAGTCACTCGACACCATTGTTTTGTTAGGATGACTAAATTCTGGTAGCCCCATGCAGAGTTCTTTTTGGCTATATCTTTTTACTCACTCACTCTAGGACCAAAATAAAACTGCTTATAGATACCCTTTTGTAATTTCATAAACATATGTTAAAATTAGGGCAAGGTGCTTTGGACCAAAGTGTTAAAAAACTTACTATTGCAGTCTTCTAAGAGCCCTATTAGGTCTCCAAATACACTAGATACACCCCTTAAATAGTCCACGAACCTGCACACCCAAATTAGAATGTAAGGGAATAGAAATAATGAAATTATTTCACATGTTTTAAGGTTTTTTTTGTTTATTTTCATACCAAAACTCCAAATACTTTCTCAAACCTTGTCCAAATGGCTTAACACATGAGGATGTTAAGCCCTCAAGTGCTCAAAACTCCACTCAGACTCTTCATCTACAAAAAATATTTAAACCCCATGTGCTGCACTACCATATCTACCATTCCACCAATTGTTGAGTGAATTTGTTGATGGACTGGTCAATTATGCATAATTCTTTGACAAAACCCCAAAACTTGGGGTTCCAGACGAATTTGTACTTAAATGCCTATAAATTTGTAAAAACTCAATGGATTGAGCCCAAAATGGTTGGAAATGAACTAAGACTCTCTCGTCTTTCCAATGATGTCAAATTTAGACATTGGGAGCACCAAATGGGATCATACAAAATGACTGTTATAGGAAAAAAAATTTGTGTGAAATTGTAGAAAAGAGACCAATTTTTATTGATTTCTTTACCAAAATCACATCAAAAGTCCCCTTTAGATCAAAGGAAGACATAGTAATACCTATTACATTCCTCCCAATTAGTTCTAATTGTATTTTGAATCTGTTTTCCATTCAAGAGATAAGTTGATATAATGAACCCCTAAAAATGCAAAAGTTGCACTAACAACTTTTTACAAATTTGACAACTTTTGTCTCCTTATACAAAATGACTCTAAGTCCCACTAATACAATGGCCACATGCAACATAGGACTTCAATGTTGGCTCAATGATGATGATATAATGTAATAGGTCGATTGATAAGTTGTTTAATGTTGTGGTTGATGGCAACTATGTTTTGATAGTCATCTAAGTCTTTTAGGCCAATCAGTAAAGCATAACTGGTACAAGAGATAATTTAATAGTGAAATGAAAAATAGGACTTCAACTGACAAATGAGGACCACTATTGCATTCAGACAACTAGTATGGGTGATCGATGAAGAGTTAGGTGATGTAGTTCTACTAGAATGTTGGAGATAGGTACTTGGAGATATATCCACTGCATTGGTAGATTTAATATTATGAGTGAGTTATGGTATACAGGGCAGTCAATCTTGGAAAAGTGATAATCGATAGAGAAAAATGACATAAGTTGGTTAATCAGTTGTGTTTATGTTTTATTTTTGGGTTGTTATTGTTAGGATAACCAGTGAACAACCGAGGGGGGGGTGAATGAGTTGTTAACAGATTACAACAACTAATCCACAATACAATCTTAAACTAGAACACATAAATATTTAACTACAGGTAAAGCATAAATAGATGCTGGTAGACACATATGCTGATAAACAATACAAATCAACAATTTAACAGATAATCAATGCAAAGAAAACATACCACATAACACCAAGATTTGTATGTGGAAAACCCAGAAAGGGAAAAACATGGTGGGAAGCCTACCCATAGTCAGAAGATACTTCTGTAGAAAGTATGTGTTACAATGAAGGGCCTGCACATGCAGGAAGGCACACTGCCTAGAGTGTACTACTCATTACAAAAGAGTCTCACTGACTACAGAGGTTAAAACCACCTCAATATATTTGGACAATAATCCAATAGAGTGACCTGACAGAGATAACATCTACCATGTCTGATTATAGTCCTGATTAAGCTCAACACTGGAAGCCTTTGACCTCTTCCTTAATCCCAATTCTATCCTCAGTGATTGACCTAATCCTTTTCCTGAATGATATTACAATATGCACACATTACATTCCATTTTATTCCATTCTCTCTCTTTTCTACAATGATATGTCACATTCATTTATATAACCCTAAGACCTAAACCAATTAGGTCGGCCACCTAAAATATATTACAATAAGATCATTACATAAATCCATATTACAATGATAATCCATGTCAGCTTTAGACCAAAGAAACAGTATCCAATCATAAAATATCCTGGTAATGTGTAGAGAGCACATTAACATGATACCGGTCCATAACCTAGATAGGCACCAGACCTATTCTGAGTCCACCACGCTAAAGAAAAATCTTCAATTGATTGAAGCATGATCAAAGAACATCTTTGGCATCCTGGAAGCCACAATAACACCAATTATGCATCCTATCAAGAATTCTCAATGAAAGTTCTGTTAGTAGAACCTTAAACTTGTGCGGGTAGGGGTTTACTAGAGTGTATGATAGCATCCGATTACCAAGTCAATACCATCTGACCAAAAAATTCTCTAGAAGAACATACCACATAAAATCAAACACATTCCATATATCCAAACATGCTTGAAGGGTCCAACAAATAGTTTCTTCTACCAGTAACACTAGATCTTTTGTCAATAACCAAAACCTTTCTACCGGTAGCCAGCCATAACAACTAGTATCCAACCATAATAGCTAGTGTTGGCATCAATGATAAAACATCAATGCAACACATAATTAATTCCTCCAAAAACCAATAATTATGTGAGTGGCTGACATAACTAAATCATGCTAAGCAATATTAACTAGATTCATTGAACCTAGGAACTTGTTCCATGGTTTTGAGCTAACTAAGTTGAGATGTTTATAAAAAGTGTGACAAGTTATGAGATATATGATGATATCGTAAGCATAGATTGAGAATTTGATTGTGTGGTGAATTGTGGTGCATTGTATTGATGCATTGTTGAAGTATATTGTAGAGCTGAAGTAGATCTTATCAGAAATAGGGGTCCTGTATATAGATCATCTAGTTGTTGTTTCCTCATAGTCGCAACAGTCAAAATTCCTTAACCGGGTAGGTCCTAATAGGCCTGATTATATAGATCCTTTAAGCGAGTAGCTCCAATAATGGAGTTTAAATCCTCCACCAAGGTTAATCCTAGTAGAGTAAAGCTTCTAACAAAGCTAAGTTGTAAATCCCCTCACTGGATGACTCCTAATAGGCTATGCTCTTAACTGGGCAAGTTTGTAAGACGTTAATCGATCAAAGATTTTTTTTCTATAGATAGTGAATCTTGTTGGTACTAATTCCCGTCATGGTTTTTCCCATTTGGGTTTCCATGTGAAAACCACTGTGTTATGGTGTGCATGTATTATTTGGTGTTGTCTTATGTGGTTATCTTTCTTGCATTCCTAATCATTTTAAAGTTGATTAAAGTGGTGATCAGATTTATATTATTTTTTCTTGCACTGATTCACCCCACCCCCCCTCTCAGTGCCTTATAAACTTTTATCAATTAGTATAAGAGCCTAATTCTCTTAAGGCTTAATCCTTTGGGAAGGATCCCTATGACTAACATCGGGGAAGAAATGAGTTATAGAGAACTATATAATCAACTTGCAGAATCTAAAGAAGCCCTTGTTGAATTGAGAGGTAATAACAAAGCTTCATTGGGAAAGAGGAGAGAGGCAGTTGAACAATTGTATGAACTTAGTGAAAGCATTTCACCTAAGGAAGAAAACATGGATTATTTGGTGAATGAGGTGGAAAAGTTAAATAATGATAGGTCTAATATGAGGAGAGAACATGAAGCCCTAACTATCAAGATGAGTCAAGAGCTGGAAGACAAAAGGATTGCTGAAGACAGAATCAAAGAAAAGGAATATGAGATCTTTAAATTGAACCAAGAGGTTGGAACCCGGACTGCATATCTTCAAGAGGAAAAAGAAGAAAAATAAGAAGTAAAGGTTGATCTAGACATGGAAATGTCTCTTAGAGAAAGTCTGATGAAGAAGAATGGAGATCTCACTAAAGAGTTGGTTGATACTAATGAGTTCTTGTATAAATTTAAGAAGAGCTCTACTATGATTGATGAGAAAATCTAGTCTCAAAAGATGAAAGGAGAGACATAAGGCTTGGGTTATACTACATATGATAAAGGTGAGTCTTTCAGTACTAAGGACAACATAGAAGAAGGTAAATCTACACCTAAGATCCAAAAAACCACTGGTAAGAAAGTCCACAAACTTGTATGTTTTAAATTGCATAAGCCATGGTATACTGCTAATATTTGTAGAAATAGATATAGTCCTTTTGATGATTATAGACCTAATACCTATCAAGGATATAAAACTATAAATCTTAATGGATATTTCTTGACTTGCAACATGTATGGGAATAGAACAATTGAATGCATGTATGGATTAAATAATCTGACACCTCACACAAATCAAAGTTCTAGTGGTGATTGGAAAAGAACTTTTAATAACTAGAGAAATCCTAATTGGCAGAGACCCTTTGCTAACCGGTCTAGTCCTTATGAGATAGATAAGAGAATGAATGCGATTTGTACAATCTATCATAATTATAGACATGTTGCTATGAATTGCAGAAGAACTGGTAGATGTAATAATGGACCCTATAGAGAATTTGGCATGGCATGTTATCATTGTTATTAACCATGACACATTGCTAGGTTTTGTAGAGAAAGAATGAATCAAATGATAAATCAATCTGCTCACCAGAAAGGTAAGAAGAAAGTTGATGTGGAGGAGACCAAGAATAAAATGAATAAAATCTAGAGAAAGAAGAGTGATGAGAATCCATTGGAAGAGTCTCATTCTTCACTTAGTGTGGAGAACCCTTCACCAGTTAAATAAGTTATCTATAAAGATTAGGAGGAGCTTATTGTCAGATATATCTTCGAACCTCCTATATGATGTATGGTAAGTTCAATTTGCATAGGTGAAATGTGTGAATGAGACATCAAGAGGAAAAATACCCCTTCCCTCCAAGAAGAGATGAGAGTTTCACTACGGATTTCCCCTCAAACACTTTTCACCCAATTATATTGGAAGAGGAGAGGAGAATTCACTAGATTCAACCTTAAAAGAAGAAGATAGAATTCTGAGTGAAATAGGAATGATAAGGGAATCCTCTCTTTCTATTTGAAATGGAAAGGAATTGATTAAATTATATAGTGCAAAAGTGACAAAGAACTTATTATTACTTAAGATTGGAATATGGGATGAATTTATGCTCCTGGATCTGGCAGTAATATGTCAAGACAAAGTGGCCCTACAAATTTGAGGAAATGTTTATCGAATAGTGGCAAGAATGTACATGGTCCTCCAAAAAAACTGCGAAATGAAAAGGGTTTTCCAGCTCTGTAAATGGAGATCAAATTCGAAAGTAAATTTGCACACCTACAACCTACACATAGAAAAAGGGAGGAAAATGGGTTGGGATTGGGGGTTTTCATTTAGGTCAATCCCCAGTTTTGGAATTAACCAAGTAATGAAAAAAACTATTTACATGTAGATGTAAATGAAAGATTGAATTGTAAATCACCTGAAGGGAGGTTGTGATATAAATGTTGATAGAAATGCTTGTGTGGAATTGAATGTTGGAATCAATATCCACTTTAATATTTGAATCCTTGACTTGATAGCCTTGAAGGGAGACTTGAGAATGCTCAATGGTGGAAAAGAATGCTTGAATGCTCTTGAACACTTGATCCATAATTTTCACCTTATTGAACCCTAAGAAAATGAGAGGGAAAATTCCTCTTAAATACATTTCAATTAGGGTTAATGAAACTGATTTTCGTCATAGGCCGACATCGAGGAAGTTTCCCACTCACTACACAACCTAAAATGCATGCACTTGGAAAGGTCCTCCCGCAAAATAGGATAGGGATAGGGGTACCATGCCCCTATCCTGGGAGGACAAGGGTTCCACACCCCTATCCTAGACCCCTTTCTCTAGGGAAGAGTGAAAATAGGGTGGTGCAGTGACCAAGGGAGAAACACATTTTGAGGGTTGAGAACTCTCCAGTCTCTGATGAGTCTATAGGATTTGATCTTGAATGCGTAAGGACCCTATGTAGTGCCCTACCCTAGTCGGCCTTGTAAAACCCATTTGACCTTGGTTGACTTCCTACGTGGCATTCTTGAATGGTGGATTTACCGTTATGTAATGTTGTAGATTAGACTATACGAATATTATGCATACCTATTATTGTGCTTTTGCATCGATTCTTGTGTAAATGTAATGGTTTCCCTAATTCTTGTTATAAATCTTGAGCTAACACCTTCATTGAATATGTATCTATATGTATGCTTGCATGACTCATGGGTGTAGGAGATTGCAGGTACTATACCGCCTAAGTGTGAGGTTCATCTCCTTCAAGATTCCCAGGGTTGAGTATACCTCCTTCATCCTTAGAATTCGGATTAGGTGGTCGTAAAACTCTCGTCTTGCCTTAGCCATGATCAGGTGAGCGCAGTGTGTGGTCTGTAGGGTTCTCTTTTCGTTTGGGTTGCATGTCGTGTGATTGGTGGACTTTCTTGGTTTGTGTGCCTTGCGTGTGGTAAATGGAGTATTTTATCCTAAGTATTTAATTCAATTTAATGTGTTGATTTACGCATTAGTAATTGAGAAATTAAAATAAATAGGTTTCTTTTATATGATTAATCGTTAATTTAAGAGATCGCCTTAATTTTAATTGTAGCAAGCTTAAGTATTTAATTTGAATTAATGTGTTCATTTACACATTATTAGTTGGGAAATTAAAATAAATAGGTTCCTTTCATGAGATTAGTCATTTATCAAAAAAGAGCGGTTTATTTTTGTTTGTAGCGAGTTTAGTTAATAGTTAATTTTAAATAACGAAATTAATTAGTTTATGCATTTAAAAAAAAAGAAGATTTAAAGTCTTTTTGGAAATAGAAATAATTTAACCACTTTTGCATTTTGGAAATGAAAGGGTAAATTTTATTATTTAAAGAAAATCATTTTTAATTTGTAAAGTTTGATATAGTGTAAAAGATTGATTTTGGAAATTAATTTAATTTAAATACTTTACCCTCGTCAATAGTTCAAAATATAAATGTTGGCTTAATTGATATGGAGAAATTAAAATCAAGATGAAATAAGAGAGAAGTATATTAATTAGAAAATCAAGTTAAATTAATTTAATAGTTGAAAAGAAGTATTATTTTTTCTTATTTAAAAAAAAGGGGGCTTAAATTTGGAAATTAGAAATTAGGTCAAAAAGGGTTCCCATTTAACCTAGGTTGAAAAATATTTTTGGGGGTTGTTGAATTTTTGGGAAAAGAAAAATATGGGGATGGAGATTTGGGGATTTTTGCAAGGATGGATTTCTACATCTGCAAGATTGGGGGCTCTTCTTCAAATCTTACCAGGAATGCTAAAGAGGTAGGATTCCGTTCTTACCTTTTGTTCTTTGTTAAATAAATAAAAAAATGGTATTTGGTGAATCTTCATGAAATGTTGTTGTTTTTTTATATATACCTATGAATGCTCTTAGATTCAAGTTTAGTTTTGAGAATATTGTTATTTTGGGTCAAGATTGTTAAAAAGGAGTAGATAAATGGGATTAAATCCATTTGGGTATTTGAGATTCATGATCTTGTTGAGAAAATTTCCCAAATTATAGTTTTTGAACATTCTGGAAAAAAAAAATACAGTCCACTATAGGTTGATTCTTTTATTATTTCTCGTTTTAGGAATCATTGATTTGATTTTAAAGAAAAAAAAAAGAGAAGGAATAAATGTTTGGGTTTTAGAGGGATTGGATTCATTTTCTGTTTTAACCCAGAAAATTAAAGTTTGGGTTTTAGAGGGATTTGATTTATTTTCTGTTATAACCCAGAAAATTTGTTTTGTTTGTCTGTTATTGTTGTTTTAAAAAAAAAAAATAATAAATTAAAATTTCTGAAAACCCCCACCATGGCTGGGAGGTAACGGGCTACCTAGGGGTAGCAACTGCTACCAGTTGGTAGTAGCGCTACCAATGGTAGCGAACTGCTACCAAATGGTAGCAGCACTACCAAAAGTAGCGAACTGCTACCAAATGGTAGCAGCGCTACCAAAAGTAGCGGCCTGCTACCATTGGTAGCAACGCTACCAATGGTAGCGTGGGCTACCAAGGGGGCCCACATGGGGTCCACGTGTGTACCCCCAAATTAGTATATTTTTTATATTTTTTTTAATTATTGTTTAAAAAAAACAATAAACTAACGTTATGGTAGTAAATAAAAAAAAGTAATTTTGAATGGAGTTTTAATTATTTAAATTCAGTTTTTATTTTATATTATTTAATTCGAGTATTAAATAATATTTGGATTTTAGATAATTGATATTTAGATAATCCATATAGTAATATGTGTTATTAATCATATATTGATTTTTGCCAAACTCTGATTAATATATATAGCATTAATATTTATTAATTATTTTTTTTGATCGATAATATAGTGTATTATATTGCTTAAAATAGAAAAGTATTACAACCAGGAAGCAGATAGACAATCTGCAATACCAAGGGGTCACGCCCCTACTACAAAAAATAACCCAAACATCATCCTACCCTAACCCATAGCCACAAAAGTGGTTGCTTACATATACAAAAAACCACACAACAAACCCCAACCAACCCAACCTAGGAGTGAAACCATCCCAAAGCTTCATCTCTTGAGAAATTGGGAATACCCCTACTGGGACCAGCCTCCTGCGCTGTGCTCCCACCACCTAGCAACGTTCCAGGCCTGCTTCCACATAGCGACCCACACTCCACCACCTTCCCCGATTTCTTTGGGAGCTAGTGTCGAACCAAAGGCCTCCCATTCTCATCCAGGGGGGCCTCAGATCGAATGGGAGTCACCTTCCCGCGGATCTTAACAAGTTCAATCGACCCCAACTAGCGAACAAAGTTCATGATCTTTGCCCAGCCATTTCTTGCATCCTCCTCCTATGAAGCGACCGACCAAGAAGACAACCAAATGACTAAAGGCTGCAGATCCCCAACGGCCACTCCAATCCTCTTGCTCGGGCCCTCCTCCATCTTCAGCCCCACACCAATGACAGCTCGGGCCACCACCTCCTGCAAGCCTCTTGCCCATTTGGGTCTTAAGACCAGGGAGGTAATCTGTTGCACTTCCTCAGTCGACTTCCCCACCTACAGGGCCAAAGCTGTAAAAAGAGATGAAATGTCGAGATTAGTTCTAGGTCACCAGTCCTGCGTAAGAAATTCCTCTCCCAATATTATCCTAACTGCCCTCAAGAAAATTTCATCATCTACTCTGAAGATGTTTGAAAGTATGATCCACGAGACCGGCCTACGAAAGGTAGGCAATTGTCCATTAGATTCCAAAGAGAAATTCTCTTCCATCCTATCTCTCAGCTACCTAGAATAAAACCCTGATCACTTCGCCAAACACCAGGCTTTCACCACAAAATGCCAGGAATCAAAACACAAGGGCCTTTAAAGCCACCTCCATCACATGTCATGAGAGCTTCACACGCTTCGCATAACTCCCAACATCATCATCGGTCACTCACACCACTCACCTCCATCATCAACCAACACCTCAAGGCCACTTGCAACAACATAGAAAAACACACACCACGAGGGACTTAAATTCCCGCAGGGCCAAGGTTACAAATAGACACAACAAATCCAGCTTGGGTTCACTTTTCCAAAAAAGCCATCAACTTGAAATCTTACTCAAGAAGACTACACTCTCTATAGTCCTCAAACAAACTAAACATATTTTCCAAGGAACCATTTGCTCCCACTTTGGAAAGTTTATCAGCTTCCATGTTTGCTTCCCAAAGAACATGAGTCACCTTAAAATCTTTAAATTTGTTCAGCAGAAGTTGTAGTCTACACACCTGCTTGTCTAAAAACCATGCTTCCATTCACCCATGAGATATTCCATTCACCACAACCTGAGAATCCCCTTCCAAATGAAGTTTCTTGACTCTCAATTTCCTAGCCATTAGGATTGCTTCCAACGCTGCTTGACATTCAACAACATTGTTCGATCCATCCACCAATCTCTTAGCCGCAATGGCCAGAATGTTACCTCGATCATCACGAGCAATCACCCCAACACTCGAGGTTCCTGGGTTGCCCCTAGAATGCTCCATCAAAATTAATCTTAGTCCACCCCTTCTTGGGTGGAGTCCACTCCAGGATTGAATTGTCCTTACTTTGAAGATTAGCCCTCAGCAGCCCATTAACAGGCCTGAATTTAACAAGGGGCCAACTCAACAAAAATTTAGCATCAGCTTGAGAAAATAGAGTCTTGGCTAAATTCACATTAGAGGAAACATTAGAAACCAGTTCCGAGATGGCCCTCTCCAATCTAGACAAAAAACGCTTACAATTTTCCGCTTTACCTTCAAACACTCTCTGGTTTCGCTCCTTCCAAAGTTCCCATAAGACGGTAGAGGGCAAAATCTTCCAAACGGTGGCAAAGATAGAATTATTATCCAATACTGGCCAAGATTCCAGCCAGTCACACAAGTTTCCAGCCATGGGGCCCTTCCAATTCAATCTCTGCAGCCCAAAAAGCCACGCCTTCTGAGCAAAATCACAATTTAGCAAAAGATGGTCCACATCCTCCTCTGCCTTTTCACATAGTACACAGCGAAAAGGACCTGCAAAACCCCATTTTCTTTAGACGATCTCCAGAGGGAATCCTATTATTGCCAGCTAGCCACACAAAGGCTCCAACTTTCAGGAGGCACACATTGTTCCAGTAAACCTTAGATTCCCACTCCTTAATCTTGACATCACTTTCCAAAAAAGAGATTCCCACTTTCATAGAGTAGCAGCCACTCTTAGACTCACACCCAATATTTTCATCCTCCTTCCTAGAGAATGAAACCTCACGGTTACCTAGTATCTTGCTCATATATCTTTCCTCAATATCCCCCAAATTTAAGTCCTGAGGGTCTTTCCAACTCCATCTCTGTCCCAACAAGGGCGTATCATTCAATAAAAAATCACTCACCTTTGAGCCCCAAACCTGATAGGTCTTTAAAACTGTATTCTGAGGGGCCTCGGACTCTAAAGATGGATGACCGTCCCAGGAATCCTGCCAAAAGTTCACCTTACGCCCATCACCAATATGCCAAGAAAGGTGATTAGTGATCAGGACCCTGCAACTCACCAACAAGTTCCACAAAGCTGACCCTCTTGGAGGATCTCTTACTGTAAGTATCCTTTCCTTTTCCCTACTATCCAAATACTTAGCTTGTAGAATTCTAACCCATCTCTATTCTGGTTTACTATACATTTGCCAAACCAGCTTAGCCCCCATGGCCTCGTTAATAATCTTCCAATCACGGAGTCCCGCCCCTCCCCCAGCTTTGGGTTTGCAAACTCTATCCCAAGCTATGAGCGAGACTTTATCCTGATCCTGGTTACCCTTCCACAAAAACTTCCTCATCTTTTGTTGCATACTCTTGATGATAGAGCCTGGGAGTTTGAAGTAAGTCATTGGGAAAATTGGCATAGCCGAAACAACTGACTTCAGCATTAGAATGCGACCAACCAAAGAAAGCCACTTACTCTTCCAGCCCTCCATCTTAGCTTTACAACCATCAAGCAATCCTTTGCAAATGTCTGACTTACCTACTCCAGCAAAGAGCGGCATGCCAAGGAACTTACTCGAAAGCTAACCAATCTTAATCCCAAACACTCTAGCAATAGCTCTCTGGGACCAACCTTGCGTATGAAAGAAAAAAATCTTCAATTTGAGCTAGTTAATCTCCTGACCAGTAGCCCATGTGAATCTATCCAAAACTTTCTTCATAACCAAAGCCTCCTTCATAGAAGCAACACCGAAAAGACAGGTGTCATCAGCAAACTGAGAATGAGTTGTGAAATCAATTCCTTGGGCAATCTCAATACCCTTCCACAACCCTTGATCTCTCTTAAGAGCAATCAACCCTCCAAGAACTTCAGCCATCAAAATAAAGAGAAAGAGGGATATTGGATCCCCTTGCCAAATACCCCTGGATGTCGAAAAGAAGCCATAAAGGCTGCCATTAACTAAAACCAAAGCTGAGAACTGCATAATCATACTAGAAATCCACTTAATCTAGGACTTACCAAAACCAAATCTTTCCAACATAGCCACAAGGAAAGACCTATCCACCCTATCATAGGCTTTTCGAATATCAAGCTTTAGAATCATACTCCTCTGTCTACCCTTCATAGCCGTGTGGATAGCTTCATGGGCTACAATCACCCCATCCACAATATTCCTTCTAGGAGTAAAACCACATTGTTCACAAGAAATTAGCTTATCAAGAATTAACTTAAGCCTGTTAGCAGTAACTTTTGTAATGATTTTGTAGATGGTGTTGCACAATGAAATAGGATGAAACTCCTCCATCCCAACCGGCTTGGCCTTTTTAGGAATAAGCGCCACTAAGGTGCACTTGAACTCCTTCAAAACAAAGCCTCTGGATCTAGACTCTTCAACCACTTCTAGCAATCCTCACCAAGCTCATCCCAAAAGAATTGAAAAAAGAAAGCTTGAAACCCATCTGGACCTCATGCTTTCTCCCCACCTAACCCAAACATAGTAGCTTTAACTTCCTTAAGTGAGACAGGCTCCTTAAGCATGATGTTGTCCTCCCTGGAAACTAAGGGAGGAATTAACTCCAAAAGCTCAGTCTATACACCCAACTAAGCGATCCCACTACTCCACAAATTTTTGAAGAAGCCCACAGCCTCTTTACCTATGCGATCTGGGTCTTCAGTGATCGAACCATCTGCAAGCCTCAAGGAAAGAATTCTATTAAGACTATGCCTTGCTTTCATTGAACTATGAAAGAATTTCGTATTTCTATCTCCTACTTTCAGCCAATTTTCATGCGACTTCTGTTTCCAATAGATCTCCTCCCTTTGCAAAACTTCTCCATACTTACTAAGAAGGTCTTTCTTCGTGAGGAAGTCCACTTCATCCATTCCTTCTGACATAACTTTTGCATTCAAGGCTCCCAAATCTCCTTCAAGTCTTCTCTTTTCATCAAAAATATTACGAAACACCTCCCTGTTCCATGATTTTAATTTATGTTTCACAAAACTAAGCTTTTTGAAGAACTGATAGGCCAAGCACCCTTCCACCACCCAACTACAAGCTCTTTAAACTTCAGATCCCTAATCCACACTTTTTCCACCTTGAGGGGACATCGAATTGGAACATCATCATTTTGCACAACCAAGGAGACTGGAAAATGGTCTGAACCTAAGATGGGTAGGACCTGAGCCTCAAAAACCACAGGGGCAACATTCCAATCCCCTGCGAGGAAGAACCTATCTAGTTTCTCAGCAATATTAGAAAAGCCTCTACATCTATTAGTCCATGTGTAATCCCCTCCTTTAGCTTCCACTTCAAATAGAGCATTCTCATTAACAAAAGATTGGAAGTCCAATTGTGACCGACTCAACCTCCTCACCCCTCCACGCTTCTCAAAGGAAGAGAGGGTTGCATTGAAGTCTCTAGCAACAATTGTTAAAGATGGCCTCACTTCCTCTAGATGCCTAGAGATATCCTCCCATAGTCTACACATATCTACAGCCAAAGTTGGCCCATAGACATTAACAAGAAAACACAAGAACTTCATAGTCTTCGAAATCACCTTAACCATCTGCCAATGCTTAGAGCTTGAAACAACTTCCACATGAATAGCCAAAGGATTCCATAGAATACTCAGACCACCTGACACCCCATCTGAATCCACAAAGTGACCCGACCATTTCTACCTTACCCCGAAAATACAAGTAGCAGCATCACGACCTAACTTTGTCTCCTGAATACAAATAACATCCGACTTGGCCTGATCAAAACCTCTTTTGACTAGACGTCGCTTGCCAGGGGCATTGTAGCCCCTGACATTCTAGGTTAGGAACTTCATTGCTGCCCAGGAGAGAATAAGTCTCTCCTGGATCTCAGAAGTCTTGTTTGACCCTTCATGTTGCTTGCTTCCTCAAGCAACTTCTGCCTATTCTTTCTACCTCTCAAGTTCCGTTTAGACTTAGAGGGGTTTATCTTAGTCTTTTTGATAGTCCTAACTTTTGTCTCCCCTATTTCTGTCGACAACCCCAGAGAATCATCGTTGAATCCTTCCTCTTCCTCAGACTCCATCTTTGCTGCTAACCCATTTCCCTTGCTTGGGGACATGTGAATGTCCTTAAAACTGATTGTTTTACCATCCACATTCTCACTCAAATCCTCTACAGCTACCAGGGAATTTGCACTTAAACCCTTCTCCTGACCCTTCATCCCATTTACCGAGATGTTGTAAAACCTATGCTAGGTTGGATAACCCCTACCAATTGCACAATCCTTTAAAACGGGTCCAAAAGTAGCCTCTGCCTGCTTCCCCTCTAAATAAGAACCAACACCCCAACCACTGCCCTTACACACTTGACCAACTTTCTCCCCACCCAGAGAATCTCCTTGAGTCTGTAGGAACTCAACCACCTGCTTAGTTACTCTGCCCGACCTCAACACAAAAGACTTATCTCCATCCAACACAGCGGCCTTCTACCGCTTCACCTAACTTAGGCTAGAGTCTAGTAGTACTTCCATGCTTGCTTGCAAATTTGGACTATGACGAAGATCCTCATTCCTTGTTGCCTCCAGAGCAAAGCTCAGATTGGTATTTTCCAAGCTTTGGACTGCTTCCAAGCCTACTAAAAGCTACTCCTCCAAAACACGATCTGCCCTTCCTTTCCCCTTTTTCCTAGTCAAACAATCTCGATCCTCATGACCCCATTCTTTACAGGTCTTACACTTGACCATGATTTCTTTGATTTCTATATCTTGTCTCCATACCCCCTCTGGAGACCTAATCTCAACAATCTTCAGGAACCCAGGATGAGGCTTCCACATAACATAGATTTAGGCATACATGCATGAACTAAGCTTATCAACTACTTCATCCAACTTGATAAATCTCCCTATTTTCTCCCCTATACTCTTGAAGACTTCCTCCTTCCAGTATTCATGAGGAAGATTGTACAATCTTAACCAAATAGGAATTTCCTCAATGGTGGCTTGTCTTGGGTCAAAGTTAGGAGTCCAATCCCTGATAAAAAAGCCAACTCCCAACATCAAATACAGCCTCGAGTCCATCAGTGCAATCTTCTCCTTAGCCAAACCAGCAATGATAAGAAAAAACCCATTAGTTAGAGTTTTTATCCCAAAGTGGTTCCCCCATTCTTCATTGACACAGTTTCTCACTCTGGGGAAAGCTGGCCAGTCCCATCCCCATTTCATGAAGAATTCCCTTTCGCACAATAAATGTACCGATTCCTTCCAAGCCTCGGACTACATGCAGATACTAACCGACCGCTTCTCAGACGTAGACAGTGTCCCACCCAGGGAAAGGTCTTTCAGGGGTATCTGGAATTTCTTCTTCATTCTTTCCTTTAACTACTGTTTGTTCCATTTCGGAAAGTTCAGATACCTTGAATGGCCCCATTTGGATTTATCATGCTCAAAAGGTAATCGATTACTCCCCCTACTATAAACCTCCCTCTATCTCCTCCCCGACTCCTGCCACTACCACTGGTTTAAGCACAGTGGACGCCATGGCTATTGATTCACCCACTGTCCATGGTTGTGATCCCATCCTCGCAATCGAGCAACACCTCCACCTGAAAACCCTAGCTTCCTCATGCGCTCCTCCATTTCTTTTTCAATATTTATTAATTATTAATTATGGATGAATGTGGATTTTAAATAAATGTTATTTTAGATAATCCATATATTAATATATAATATTAATTATATGTGGTGTTTTGGTCCCTTTGTAACGAATAATGTCAGTGAATTAACCATTAGTGCTTAGACGTTAATTTTATTTGGTTAGATATAAATAGAGATACATGTATACTTGCCTTATATATATGCAAAAGAATTATAAATCATTGGGGAGCATTTTCTTTTCATTTCAAAGATTCCTTTTAAAGTATATTTTCTTTTGAATAGGGTATAATTGTGTTGCAAGAGAGGGGACTAGTGTATAGCTCTAAACCAATATGTCAATGATGTTATCTAAAGATTAAATAACATATTTAGATGAGTGATGCTTACATTTATGTGAACTTGGTTGGAAAACTTGTAGAGATGTATTTACTGACCGAAGTGGTTGCTTGTATTTTGGTTGTGTTCGCCTAAAAGGCAGAAATGTATATGACATGTAACTTATGTAACCTTAAACTAATTTTATTGCCAGAAGGGTCTTGCAGTTGAGCATACCCGGAGACATAGCCCTTTAGGGGTGAACTCCGAGATCATATTTGTGTTATGTGATGTTCTTGTCTCACATATTTCATAATTAAAGCTATCATGTAGGGTTGCATTTTTGTAAGTGTATAATGGGGATTTAATGGAGTTATTTCTTGAATGCATGAATAAAGTCCTCTTGTTAAATGTAGTAATTAGGGTCATAAAAGATTGTAAATATGATTATGGAAAGTATTTTGTTAATTTTAATGAAAAGAAGTAAGTATGGGAAGAACTCACTAGGTTACAAATATTGGATTAACTTGTTATAAAGCTTGAAATTTGACCATATTGGATGGGTAACAATTATTGGATTAATGTCATAATATCTAAATTGATAACTAATGGATGAACCTCATTCGGCTACTTACCGTATTGTCTTAATAAATGAACATCGTCATGTTAGCTATATTTCACTATATTGGATGAATTTATTTAGTATTTACGTTTTATTCTAAACAAATAATCCTCACCAAATTAGTTGAATAATTGGATGAACTCAATTGGTAACCCACATTTTACCCTCTATAAATGAACTTCATCATAATAGCTATAATTGAACTAAAATGGAAGAACTCATTTAGTTGTTTATATCTTACCCATAGCAAATGTATTTCTTCATATTAACTTTATTTTAAACTAAAAAGGGTGAACTCATTAAGTTAGTTATATTTTAATCCTAATGGATGATCGTCACTATGTACTTATATTTTTAATCTTGAAAGAATGAATATCATCTTTCTAACTATATTTTAATTAAAGGGATGAACTCATGTGGCTATAGTACATTTTCACCTTAATGAATTGAGCTCCATCTCTTAGTATTATCTTAACTTCAATGAAAGAACTCTTTGGCTATTTACATTTTATCCTCTATAAATGAACTACGACTTATTAGTTGGTTATGTTTAAACCCAAATGAAGGAACCTCGTTTTATTGTTTACATCTTAATTCTTAATGAATGAATTTCCTCTTATTAGCCATACTTTTAACTATAAAGGATGATCTCATTGTGGTTGGTTACTTTACAACCTAAATGAATAAACTTTGTTATATTGGTCGCATTGTATCTAAAATGGATGGACTCATCAAGTTAACCCTACTTAAACCTTAATGGGTGAATTCTTAAGCTAATTATGTTTTAAATTGCATTAAGTAAATATCCTCATGTTAGCCTCCTCTCCAATCAAAATAGATGAATGCTCCTAAATTCTAAAATGTCTATTCATCGAACATAACATATCCATGTCTTAAGCATTAACTTGTAATTAAGATATCCAGCTTTAATGGATCAATTGTCATGAGTTGAGTTAGGTGTAAGGTTACATAATCGCGTTGGGAAACTCCTTAGGTTCCTTTAGTCTTTGGCTGTGTTATCCAAGCTTTAGATAACTCCAAATTATCTTAATGTTGTGACTTATTATTAATGCTCTTAATTATTATTATAAAAAATATATTTACACTCCATTTGAGTGTTTTTAACTTAAACCCTTTGGGGTTTCTTGGTGAGGCATTACACCTTAATGCATTCAAAAATTGCTAGGGTCATAATTTTATGATGCTACATTTAGCCCCCACTTTAGCGAGAGTATGAGTGTATGCCAATACTACTGGTAAAGTACAAGGAAACAAGATTGAAAGACTTTTACCTCATCAAGGAGTCAAGATGCGCCAAGCCCTAAATGGAATTAGGATCTTATGACTTTAATTGACAAAATAAAAGGGAAGATCAAGAAGGAAAGAAGCATGACTGCAAGTAGAAAAGTTCCCCTCACTATGAGTCATTAAAGCAAGGATACTCAAGATTACAAAGAAAAACAAAGTTCAGTAAGTAATTCTAAGTATCAAGAAGGAAAATATGAGCAGAGTGCATGCCCCCATGTTAAAGCAATCACATGCATCACATCGAGAGGGATTTATTTGAGGTAGGATACACCTAAGCTAGAGAGAAGAGAGGAAGCATGTTATCACAATAATTTAACCCAAAATCGAGGAATAAACCAAGGATAATAGATACAAAACGTGAGGTACAAGCTAGTTTCACTTTCCTCGAGGTTAGTATGTTGTATAATAAGTCATCTAAATCATGTATGTATACGTGCATATAATAATCATCATTCCCCAAAGAAGGACACTACCTTGGAAGAAAGAGAAGAGAGGATGTCTTTTGAGTCAACATGAAAGACACCAAGAACATATCTCAATGATAATAGCAGAACATGGATAGAATAGAAGAATGGTCACAAAAGAGAAAGAAAGGAGAGAGAGAGAAAATCTTCACTGCTAATATTGCTAATCTAGCATAACATCTGCCTCCCGATCTTGTTGATCACTATTTCAAGAAGGCAAGAAACACACAAGAGGAGACACATCAAGTACATCAGATGGAGCTATCACAAGATCCAAACAAGGACTATGTTGATATTGTAAGTCACTTTATTCGATTCTAGGAGCTAGGATTAAGGTTTGTGAAAATTCAGTTGATAAATGCTTGTCCATGTTAATATATTCATACTCACTATCAGAAGCATTAGGAGTTGTATTGCCATTATGAATAACATGAACCCATTTATTCATCAAAGTTTAGAGAAAGAGGAGAAAGAGCATGAATAGGAGTAAAACCATCACATGTTGTGTGCAACTCATTATTTGGAGATGCAAGGTGAACATATTTCTTGGGAAAAGGGGGAATCATGTCAACTATTGAAATTTGAGGAGATTGAGTATTTTGAGGGATATCTTTATGAGCTTGAACATGATATCTTAGTCGGCGTTCTCTCACACAATGATTCTATCAAGTCTTACTGGAAGGCTGAGAAGAAGGAGGAACATTTGAAAAAGTAGGAATGTTTCTCTCCTTGATAGTTGAAGGTTTAGGTTGAGGTCTTTTAGGTTGAATAAGGGGAGAAGTAGGCCTCTTCTATCTATAAGAGGAAGAAGGTGGAAATGGGACATAGAAAGGAGGAATATAAGGTGTAGGAAGGAGACTAGGTTCATCATGAGGTGGAGGTATAGGTCTAGCCTTATGAGGTATAATATTGTTCTCCTTAAGAGAAGGTAAAGTCACATCCATAGGAATAGGTTGATGGTCTTCCTTAGGAGAGAGATTAGTTCTATCCATGAGGGGAAGAACCTCATCTTAAAGAATAATAGGATTGTCAAGTGTTGGAGATCTAGGTTGACTTTAGGATAAGATCATATCTTTCTTTCATTTTTGATAAGATTGAAAAAGAGTATCGCTCCTTGATGGAAGAGATTGAAATTGTTTAGGCCAAAATAAATCAATAGGAACACCGAGGCTTCTTTTGGATGGATGAAATGAGATATGGTTCATAGTTATGATTTCTCCCTTGTGAGGAAATTTTAGAGACTCGTGGATTGGAGAAGAAATAGCCTTTATGGAAGATAGCCAAGGAGAGCCCAACTTCACATGGAATTGCTCAGAAGAGGGTATTATAGAAAAGTAAACATCCATGGATTTATTATGAACTTCAACAGGAAGGGTAATAGAACCAATGGTAGGACAAGAGAAGCCATCAAATAACTTCACAACCACATTAGAAGAATCATATATTTTTTTATACAATCGTAAAGTGAAAAGATACTCTTCAGTTATGACATTCACCATACAAGAGGGTCAATCACGACACCATAGCAAGGGATATTATTAACCTTTGCAACTATGTATAAAGGGCCATTAGGTTATCTAATGGTCTCGCTAGGGTCAAACGTAATAAAAGGATCCTTAGGCATATCTTGTGTTTCTACCATATTAACTAAGTTTGGAGCCATAGAAGTGAATTATTCAAAAGAGAAATAATTAGGCACAATCTCAATAACATTAGAGTTATGAGAAGGAAAGGGATCAGTGAAAATCTTAATATTTTCATTAGGAGGAGCTACTAATTTATTCCCTTTATCATTTAGGCCTGCCACAAATATAATATTATTATCAACCAGGTCTTGAATCTTTGTTCGATGCGAAATATTTCTCTGTATCATGACCTGGTTGATGATGAAATTGACAAAAGGAATTGTTATAAAAATTAGGGGATGCAAGTTTAGAAGGATAAATTTGTTTTATAGGAGGAATTTTTATAAAATTTATGGGAAACAATTCAGACATAATACTATGTAAAGATTCAGTCAAAGAAGTAAATTGTCTTTCTCTTTGGAAAAAAATAGAAATAGAAGGCACACCTATATAGCATTCACATTGTGGTTGTTGATTGTATCATTGAACTTGATGAATATTTTTGTTAGTTTAAGCTTCACAAATAGTTGTTGAACACTCTCCCCCTTATCACTCAGAGCCATAGGAGTGGATTGCTCCATTTGACTCATAGTTAGTTGATAATTGTGGAGTGTTGTGCACAATTGTGGAAAGGAAGTAAACTCAGACAAAAGAAGCTTTTCCCTAATATATTTTGTAAATTAGAAGTAAAAATTATTTTAATATCATTATTAGGTAAATGAAAAGAAATTTGAGCACACAAATGCTTATATCTACCAATGAAATCAATCACTTTTTCTTTAATACCTTGTTTACAATGCATTAAATCAGTTAAAGGGATTTTAGGACCAATGTTGTTTTGAAATTATTGGATGAAAGAATTTACCAGTTCTTGAAAGGAGGTGATAGAATAAGAAGGAAAATTGGAATACCATTGTAAAGCCTTATCTCTTAGTTTTCTTGTAAACAAATTTGCAAGCAATCTTTGATCATAAGAAAAATCGGTACACAAGGTTTGAAATATTTTGACATGCATAAGAGGATAACCTTTTCTATTATAGAGTTCTAATTGAGGGATCTCAACATGTTTATGTGGCACAAATTTAACAATATCAAGAGAAAGTGGGAACACAACATCAAAGGTGGGCACACTAAACTTGGATTAAATCATAGAAGTAATTTATTGTTGTAAGGAAGACACGGTTTGAGCAAGATTGTTAATTGTCATTTCGGTTGAAGAATTGATGTTAGACATAGTTGATTGGGAAGGTGGTGTGATGTTATTGAAAGGAGGTATGCACTGAGAATAAGGTGGTGGGATATTATGGTAAGTAGGAATAGGTGATTATTGGGTATAAAAAGGGACACTTAAAGAAGGAACAAAGTTGTTGAACAAATTACCCCCTTGTGTCACATTGATTGGTTGAGGAATAATAGGAATACTTATGGAAGACATAGGTAAATATGGATGATAAAATGAAGAAGAGGGATTTCCCCCATGACCAATGTTTGTAGGAATGACACTTTGAGTTGAAGTAGCCATGATATTGGAGGTAAAAGTAGGAATACTAGTGAAAAGAGTAGTCAAAGGAATAGAAGGATAGATTTGTGTTGAAAATTGGGAGTACCCTAGGGTTTCACCACAACTCTTGATAGGCATGATATTAGAATCAATAATATATGCAATGCCACACAATCTATCAATTCCATTCTTATCACTTTAAATCATGCACTTAAGGCCTTCAATTAATGGAAGAGCTTCAATATTAAGGTATTCTTGGGACATCCATTATTGAAAGTTATGAAATTGATTATCCAATGTAGAAAGTTGATCTATAGAAACCCTAGATAAAGCTTCTTCTTCATCATGGGATTCATCAATGGGGTCAATAGGGAAATGATTAGAATGGTAAGAATTAGCATAATCCTCATTAAAGAAGTCTCCCAAATTAGGCTCCATATCCTCAGTAATTAAACCTTGCGAAGCCTTAATTCTAATGCTTTGTTTAATGGGGATAGCATAGGTAGGACTAATTGTTGAAATCCAAGAACAATAAGAGGGGGGTTAATCAGTGTTCTTCTGGTAGCATAAGATTTTACCTTATTACAACATACACATATAAACTCGTAAATAATGAAACATATAACATGAAGTAAATAAACCAACCACATGAATGAACACCATAGCACACAAAATTTTATACATGGAAAAACTCAAAGAGGAAAAACCATGGTGGGATTTGTGACCCATAATATCAATTCACTGGCCATATGAAAGATATTACATGGTATGGGAGCTTGCACATGCAACAAGGAACACTACCTAAAGCACACTATTCAACACAAAAGAGTCTCACTAACTACAAGCTTTTGCTGAGATAAAATAGTAAAGCTGAACTCACAAAATGCATCTGCAATGCCAAAAAGAGTTATGGTTAAATCATTTTTCTATATTGGTTCATAAACCCTAAACCCTTTTACCACCGCCACTCTGTCATTGCAGGTCACTGCCTCCCTGGATTCCCTCTGGGATCCCTTCGATGCGTTGTGGTTTTCCATTTGCCTCTGCTTCTTCACTGATCTACGCTCCTTTCAGCTTCTGGTTTCTTTTCTCCCCAACACCCACGTGCTTTCGTGGCGGTTTTTCGGTCTACTTGGTGGTTTCCGGCAACTTTGTTGGTTCTTGGTTTTGCCCCTTGGTGGTTTTCAATTTTTCACACCCATGGGTCTCAGCTTTGATCACCTTCACTATGGAATTTTGTGCCTCCATTTGGGAGTCGGGTCCCCTCGAGCCAAGTTACTTGGTAACGAACAGGGGGGTTTCCCTAGACCCTAATCATTGTATGGCTTTCACCAAAAAGAACCCGCACATGCCTATATTTTGGGTCTTTCAAATTACTCATAGTGTTGTTTTAAATTGATTATTATTTTTTGATTATTAATTAAATAATTAATTTTTTATAAATTAATTATTTAATTTCTAATTGATATATAATCAAATTTTTAGCATGTCTTTTGGTTTTCTTAGAAGTTGAGGTGGTTTTCCCCTCACTTCTATTTAAACCCATTGTATTGAACATTTATTGTTAACATTTAAGTCCACTAATGAGAGGGTGAAATTCCCTCGAAACATGTCTGGACGTTTCAATAAATTTTATTTTACTCTCATGCTTTTCTAGTTTGAATTCGTCGCTGCAAGTGATAATTTTCTTAATTTATAATCTTAATTTATAACCCTAAACCCTAAACCCTAAACCCTTTTACAAACCATCTACTAAACATTGGATGATATTAAATTTGCATACAAATGATCTACATACATATCCTTTGCATCAAATTATTGTACTTCCTTCTCCTATATCAAAATGATC
Source organism: Cryptomeria japonica (assembly GCF_030272615.1). Lineage (NCBI taxonomy): Eukaryota > Viridiplantae > Streptophyta > Pinopsida > Cupressales > Cupressaceae > Cryptomeria > Cryptomeria japonica. The sequence continues at coordinate 38,530,793 of NC_081415.1, forward strand.
TAATAAACTGACCTATATACCCTTTACAAATAATATGCCTTATGCTGGCTTACAATACGTTACAAAATATATTCAATGTTGGCTTTATACAATAATTATAAAATGATTTTACAAATAAAAGCCTTTTGCATCCCAGACTGATGTCATCTTCACTGAAGTGTTGGATGTCGGTGTTGGTCCCGATGTCAAGTATGACCCTGATTACTCCAATGTCGGTATCTGTTGGTATATGCCTTCTACAAAAACTTGTTGCCATCAATGAAAACATATGAATCCAATGTGTGTAAATTTCCAACAATCTCCCCCTTTGGCATTGATGGCAACACTCATGTGAAAAATGGATTCCCTTTCGATTCAACTAAAACTGAAACATGAACTGAAACATGCTCCCCCTGAGTTGATTGACTCTGATTGCATTCATATACTCTCTGTCTGATATCCTGCTCTTAGGATTATATACATACTTTAATTTTCACATACATATCCTCTCCCTTTGGCATCAATGCCAAAGACCAGTGAAAGAATTGAAAGAATTGTTAAACGAATGGATAATTATAGATTACTTTACTGGAGCTTGACCGATTTCAATATTTCCAGATAAGATTTCTCTAGTAACTCTCTATAGGTATCCTAGCCAGTTTTGAATGTTTCAGATATGGATACAAGTCCACTCAGTAAATGTGCAAGTGTTTCTTTCTCAGTGACTTCTGCTAGTGTGGGCTTTGCCAGCATATCCATGCATTCCCTCTTATGTATACCAAGTGAATCCAATGTTGGACCCACCAAACCTCTGAGACTCCTTTCTCTTTGAATGATTTTATCTCTTTCTTTTTCAAAAGAAAAAATTGGTTCTCCAATGTCAAATTTTTTCCATCAATAGATGTTGTAAGTGAAGTTAGTCCATCAAAAGAATTAGCAATATTAGCAATCTTTTCTTGTAACTCATTTATTTTCTTATCTACATTTGCTGTAAGAATTTCTATATTACAACAGACCCTATAGATGTTAGTACATTGTTTCTAAGAATTTTCAATAAGTATGAGTCTCTCTTCAATCTTCCTCTTTTTTGTCTCAATAATCTAGTCAAAAGCAGCTCTCTTAGCCAAAGTAAATATTACAAGTGCTTGTCGGTTAGAAATATACTATAATGGTTAAAATTTTTTAAAGATGTGCTTTCTCAATACTTTAAGCTTGCCGAAAGGACTTGCTTCATTTTCAATCATAAATTTAGGAATCAATCTATGCAAAAATTGTTACTAATTGATCCATTATTCGCTTGTCTGGAGATCCCTCCTTCATTATCTTTTGAGCAACCATCATCACTAGCTCTGTGGGACTCATCTCTATGATGGACTTCTTCTCAACTTGAGAAGTGTCAATTTCCAAAAGTTTTGTTGAGGAGTCAACTGTCGGTTTAGTACTGGGTGTTTAATCAGTCTCCTTTTCCTTTTCCTTCTTCTCCTTATCCTCTCCTGGTGTATCCCTTCTCTCATCCTCATTTTCACCGATGGCTTTGTCACTTGGTGCAGTAACTATCACTATAGGTGGATTATTATCCACAATATTATCTATATCCTGTACATTATCTATATTACCTTTCTTGGACTGTACAAATGTTGTCTCTTCCTGTTTATCCTGTACACTCTGATTAGTTTTAGGTTTATCTGTTGATGGAGTCTATACACTCTTATTATCTACTGATTCATTCAAAATTTGATCTGAGCTTCCCAAAATTCCTTTTCCCTTCAATCTATCCGGAATGGTGGGAGCTATTGCCCTAGCAAATTCTTCTTGAGAAGTAAGGAAATCAGGATTCTTTTGGAATAATTTATCCCAACCTTCTCTAGTCTCATTTATTATTTCATTGACTCTACCCATCATGAAGCTTATTTGTCAGGGTTTGCTGCTAAAAATTATTCTATTTGTAAATTCTATACATCTTTTCATTTTCTCATTATTTATAGAACCACACATACTCAAAAGTTTAACTTCTTTAATCTCTCTGTCTCTCTTAACTACGTCTAATCTTCTTGCATCCAATTTATTATACAAAGATAAAGGAATTTCCTTCAAAATATCTATCAAAGCCTTCTTATATATGTCTAAATATAACAAAATGCTTCTTCCATTTCATTTTGTTTATTTTCATCTAAATGCTCATAAAAATTTGACACATTCTTCAAAATTCCATCTTTAGTTGCCTCATCAATCAATTATGCACAAGTCATTGTGGGGGTGACGGTAACATTACCAGAATCACTTGCTTCATGACTCTTTTTCTTCTTGTCGGGGGTTGCAAGAGTGGATGGATTTGGCTTCCTCTTTTGAGTAAGTTTCCTTGGCGGAGGTGTGGGTGTTGTTGTCACCTTTATTACTAGCTTCCTCCTTGGCTCCACCTTCTTCTCTTCTACTGAAGGCTTGTCAAATTTCTTCCTCTATACCCTTTTGAATGCAAGAGGTTGATTATCCTCTATATTAGAGTCAGAAGTGATAGGAGATATGTGTTGGTATTATGGATGTGTTGCATTGGTTTTGTCATTGATGTCAACACCTATCACGATCTGTCAACACTTATCAGCACTAGAGATATTTGGTTATGTTCATTGGCATGTTCAGTGACTTATGCACAGTCATCAGTATTTGGTTCACTGATAGCTTATATTGTTCACCGACACAGAGGATGACATGTTATCATTTGGAGATTACTTGGTTATGTCAAAGACATGGTTTGGACACTTGGTTTTGATGATTTGGTTATTGGTCGAATCGAGTTTGCATATTTGCTGTTACTGGCAAATAGGTCTAGTTTATGGACCGGCAAGCGTTGTCTATTCCAGATCAGCACGACACGTTATGGAAATGATTTATTGATTGGCTATTATTTTAAATGCATTGAGCCGACATGATGCATCACATATTAATTCATTTGTAATGGATTTAATTGTAATATTCTTAGTGAGCCGACCTACACATTTTGTCTTAGGTTTTGGTATATATGTAGGATCTCATTTATGAGATTATGAAGAAGGTGGAAAAAGGGTTGTAATAAGGTATATGCAAATATAAGAAGATCTATACATGCAAACATCATTTGAATATTCAAGGAAGGTATGAAGAAGACAATCAGAGCCTAACCAGTACTGAATCCAACATATGAAGATGATATTCTGAACAATACATTATCATTTGATTTAACCATCCAATTGTAGTTAGTGTAACTCTCATTTTGTAATTGAACAGTGAGCTCTAGGCAGTTGGCCTTTCTGTATGTGTAGATCCCATTTGTACACACATACTATCTGCAGTAGTATCATCTGATTGTGGGTAAGGTTTCCCACCATGTTTTTTCCCCTTACAGGGTTTCCACATACAAATATCTATGTTATGTGTTGTGGATATTATTTGTCTTTATGTTCCATGCATTAAACTTTATCAGTATTGGTATTGTCTTTTAAACTACCAACTAGCATTAAGTTTGGTTTACTAGTATCATGCATCAAGTTTGATTAATTATGTTTGGGTTGAAATTAATAGACAACTGATTCACCCCCCCTCTTAGTTTCCTCTGGGTCGTAACAATTAGTATCAGAGCTAAGTCCTATTTTTGCAGAAGTTTAATAGCTTGAGGAGATTCTATGGCAACTAACTATTTTAGGAAGGACAGTCTGAAGCTTGATGGAACTAACTATAGTATATGGAAGAGAAAAATGGAGACACATCTGAATTACATTGGAAGAGACATATGGGATGTTACAAATAATGGATATGTTGGTCCTACACAAAGTCAACCTAATCCTCCTAACTTGGCTAAAGATCAGGAGAATGATTGCAAAGCAAGAGGAGCACTTTTGAGCGCATTGTCAGATCAACAAATCATGGGATTATCAGACCGATCTACTACTAAAGTTATTTGGGATAGACTGGAGACACTGAATGAAGGTGATACCACTATCAAAATTGCAAAACTGGAATGCTTCCGAGTCAGGTATGAAAATCTGAAAATGGAACAAGATGAAATAAATTCTGCTTTTATGGAAAGAGTTAATGAAATTGTATTGGGTATACAATGTTGTGGAGGATCCTTAAGTGAAGATGAAATTGTTTCTAAAGTTTGAAGAGAATTGCCACCGACATACAAAATGAAAGTAACTACTATTAACGAATTGAGAACAATGCCTAATACATCAATATCTAGAGATACCTTGGTTGGAAAACTTTCTGCTTTTGAACTTGAGGAATTTGGTCATGTTGCTACAATTAAGACAGATTTAGCCTTTAAAGCATCATCATCTACAACATCATCATCATCATCATCATCATATGAGAAATCTAATTGGAAAACACTTTATGCAAGAGAACTTGAAGAAATCAGAAGCGAGAATGAAGAATTGGAAGATATTGAAGCACTATTTGCAAGAAAAATGCCTAAAGGTCCAATTGGAAGTAAGTATGAAGGTAAAGCACCATTTAAATGTTTTAACTACAATAAAATTGGTCATATGGCATCTAGGTGTCCTAATAGACATGCAAGATTGAAAGAAGAAGCTAAAAGAACATACAAGACTAACCTTGAATATCAGAGATACAAATTTAAGAAGAATAAAGACAAATCATGTTACTATGCTAATGAAGGAGTTACTGATGATTCTGATGAGGAACCTATAGACAGTGGATGGGATTTTATTGTAATAACAGATGATCAACTGACACCTACTGTATAATTGGTATAGTAGGCCCTGGAAGAAAAAATTGAAGAAAAGGATGAATGGATCATTGCTTCCGGATGTTCACATCATATGACTGGCGATAAAAGTAAATTATTAATCTTTTAGGAATACAATGGAGGTCTAGTAAGATTTGGTGATGATAAAGCTTGTTTGATCAGAGGGAAAGGCATTATATCTTTTGATGGTAAGAACAATACTAACAATGTTTATTATGTTGAAGGTTTGAAGCATAATATTTTGAGTGTTGGTCAATTAGTTGAAAAAGGATTTCAGTTAAAATTCAAGAATGGTAAATGCAAAATAATGAATAAAGCTGGTTTAGAAATTGCAACCGGTAATTAGACTAGAGATAATATCTTTCATTTGAATAACAATGAGAAAGCATGCTTGATTACACATATTGATGAAAGTTGGTTATGGCATAAAAGACTTTGTCATGTAAATTTTGATTGCATTGTAAATATCAATACTACTAAGGCAGTAAGGGATTTACCTAAGATTGTAAAACCTCACAATCTGATATGTAAAGAATGCCTATTTGGAAAGCAAGTTAGAGAAACTTTTAAGAGTATTCTAGAGAAATCCAATAATGTTCTTGAATTAATTCAAACTAATTAATGTGGTCCAACAAGAACTAGAAGTTTACAAGGAGATAGATATTTTATGCTAATCATTGATGATTATTCTAGAATGTGTTGGGTTATTTTTCTCAGGGAGGAATCAAAAGCTTTTGGGAAATTTAAACTATTCAAGGCAATGGTAGAGAATGAAACTGGTAAGAAAATCAAATGTTTAAGATCAGACCAATTATGTGAATTCACATCCAAGGAATTTAATACATTCTGTGAAGTGAATGGAATTAGAAGACAGTTATCAGCACTTCGGACACCCCAACAAAATGGAGTTATGGAAAGGAAGAACAAAACTATCTTGGATGTAGCTAGAAGCATGATATTAGAAGAAAACCTACCTCATGTGTATTGGAGAGAAGCGATTAATACAACAATTTACACATTCAACGGAGTTCACATCAGAGGTGAAAACGGTAAGACCCCTCATGAACTATGGTTTGGTAATACTCCTACTCTTAAATATTTCAGAATGTTTGGAAGCAAATGTTATATTAGGAGAGATGATTATATTGGTAAATTTGATCCTAGAAGTGATGAAGGAATATTTCTTGGTGATTAATCTAAGAGCAAGGCATATAGATGTTTTAATAAGAGATTGCAGAAAATCATTGAGAGTGCAAATGTGAAAATTGATGAAAAGTTTAGAGGTAATTCAAGGTACATGTTCTCTGAACTGACAGTTGAGATAATCATAAATAAACCTATATAAAATGCACTGGTACAGAATATTGATCTAGTCACACTGACATCATTTGAGAATTCCATAGTGACTGAAGAACAACAACAAGTGAATACATGAATCACTCTGAAAGTTAGATAATTGGGAATAAGTATCAAGGTGTAATGACTAGAGGAAGATTGGAAAATGAAGAGGTATGTCTAATTTGTCAAATTGAACTAGCATCAGTTAATGAAGCATGTGAAGATAAACATTGGATTAAAGATATGGAAGATGAATTGGAACAAATTGAAAAGAATAACACATGGACATTGTTTCCCCGACCTAAAAACAAAAATGTAGTTGGAACTAAATGGGTATCTAGAAATAAACTTAATGAAGATGGTAAGGTAATTAGAAAGAAATCAAGATTAGTGTGCAATGGATATTCATAGAAAGAAGGAATTGATTACAATGAAAACTTTGCACCAATAGCTAGAATTAAGGCAGTCAGACTATTTCTAGCATTTGTAGCACACAAGAAGTATAAAGTATATCAAATGGATGTTAAATGCACATTTCTAAATGGTGATCTTGAAGAGGAAGTTTACATTGAACAACCTAATGGATTTTCTTTGACAAATGACAAAGATATGGTTTGCAGGTTAAGGAAATAGCTTGGTATGCTAGATTGGACAAATATCTTTTGAAGCTCGGTTACACTAAAGGTAATGCTGACAACTATCTATATTTCAAAGTGACTAATGATGACATCTTGGTTATTGAAGTCTTTGTTGATGATATCATTTTTAGAGGAGAAGATGAATTGTGTAAAGAATTTTCTAATAAGATGCAGGAAGAATTTGAAATGTCTATGATTGGGGAGATAAAATTCTTTTTAGGATTCCAGATTTCATAGACTGATAAAGGTATATTCATATGTCAATCTAAGTACTTGAAAGAACTACTCAAGAAATTCGGTATGGAATACTCTAAACTGGTAAGTACTCCTATGACTACAACTGATAAACTATCATTGAAGGATGAATCAACACCTATTAATCCGATAAGATATAAATCTATGATTGGAGGTTTACTGTATTTGACACAAACAAGACCTGATATTATGAATGCAGTATGTATTATTTCAAGATTTTAGAGTAATCCTAAGGAAAATCATGAATCAACAGTGAATAGGATTTTCTAATATCTACAAGGAACAACAAATCTTAGCTTATGGTATCCTAAAGACAAAATTTTTGATTTATGTGCATACACAAATGCTAATTGGGCAGGAGATGTAGATGATAGAAAGAGCACCACCGACGGAGCATTCTTTCTTGGTAGTAGATTAATTTCATGGTTGAGTAAGAAACAAAGTTGTACATCATTATCAACAACAAAATCAGAAAATGTTGCAGCAACAACTAATTGTACTCAGGTATTATGAATTAAGAAAATGTTGAAGGACATAAAGGTAAAATGAAAAGAACCTATGATCATTTACTGTGATAATATGGTAGCAATTGATATATCCAAGAATTCGGTATTTCACTCAAACTAAACATGTTTCTATCAAATTTAATTTTTTGAAAGAGAATATTGAAGCAAAAGAATTGAAATTGGTTTATGTGAATACTAAAGAACAGATTGCAAATATCTGTAATAAACCCTTGCCTAAGGAAAATTTTGAATATCTCAAAGAGAAGCTTGGGGTAATACCCTCACCGATAGAAACTTAGACAATTGGAGATTGGCATCAGACCGACAGGAACTAACAGAGAAATCTTTTTCCAGCTTTGATGAAGGAAAGCTACTTCTCAGGGGGAGTAGTTTGTTATAACAATTGGTTCTATGAACTAATTGTATCTGGTTTTTGTATTGCTTTGGCATTTGATGTCAAAGGGGGAGAGTTATCTATGGAAAAACACATTATCCTTTGGGCAGAGATTATTCATAGGGGAGAATATTATATATTTTGAATTCTGGTAATTGATTTCTTTTGGGAAATTGTTGCTTTTTCATTTTTGGCATTTCTACTTTGGCACTTAGATGGTTTTTCCATCTTGTGTTGCCATCAATGCCAAAGGGGGAGAATTTTGGTATTATGGATGTGTTGCATTGGTTTTGTCATTGATGTCAACGCCTGTCAACACCTGTCAACACCTGTCAACACTTATCAACATTGGAGATCTTTGGTTATGTTCACCAACATGTTTCAGTGACTTATACACAATCACCGGTATTTGGTTCACTGGCATGTTATATTGTTCACCGACATAGAGGATGACCTGTTATCATCTAGAGATTACTTGGTAATGTCAAAGACATGGTTTGCACAATTGGTTTTGATGATTTGGTTATTGGTCTAATCAAGTTTTCATATTTGTTGTTACTAACAAATAGGTCTAGGTTATGGACCGACAAGCGTTATCTATTCCAGATCAGCATGACATGTTATGGAGATGCTTTATTGATTGACTGTTATTGTAAATGCATTGATCTGACATGATGTGTCGCATATTGATTCATTTGTAATGGATTTAATTATAATATTCTTAGTGAGCCGACCTACAGATTTGGTCTTAGGTTTTGGTATATATGTAAGATCTCATTTATGAGATTATGAAGAAGGTGGAAAAAGGGTTGTAATAAGGTGGGAAGATGAAGCGATTGGTATTTTGAAGTGTTTGATGATAGAGAGAGGGGTGAGGGGACCCTATGCAACCTTTGGAAGGGTTTGTTGATCAAAACCAAATGAAATAGATTAAATTTCTATGACTTTCCTAAGGGTATTGATTGTCACAGGCATAGTTTTACTACTGATATTGTTTTTGTTTTGATAGAGTTGTGTTTGTAAACCCAAGTGTGGACATGCAATGGAGTCATGAGATGTCTTAAGATTACATCAATACTTAACAACAACATAGTGTGTAGGCACCTAAAATATGAAAGGACTACATATTGGAAGGCGTGTGTGATGATGCCATGAAAGGTCTGATATCCCTATGTATTGGACTGAGAAAACTAGTGAAAGATGAAAAAAAATGCAGTAAGAAGGCAAAAGGTTGAATTGCCTAATGTTTGTTGTTGAAGTGATGTGTGGGACCCTGCCAAGTCAAATACCTCATTGTAGTTTCAAAGGGTGGAAAAAGAATAAGCATTTTATTTATTGTCCTAATAGACCATCCATCATAACAATTATTACCAATATTGATGTGTGTGTTGCAAACAAAGTTATAGAGGAAGGCTCTTTCTATTGTAATACCAAGTGAGTGTTCATAGACCTTCTGTAGGGTCCTCCTAGCCTAGAGTTAGGATTTTGAAGCCTACATACATTGATTTGGCCTTGTGGCCATCAATGAGTGCTCACCCAATAGGACAAGTTTTGAGACTGACAATTTTGGAAGTGTGACATTGTTGAGAGCCAACACTTATGTGTGAACCCCATCTTCACGTATTATGATTACTTTCCATGATGCTTGACCCTATCCTCATGGTGTTGGATCAATTCATATTAGTGTGTTTTGTTGAAGAAACATGATGTGAGAAGTTTGATGCAGAGGCAAGGGTAGAGCTCAGTATTTCATATTAGGACAGAAACCACATTGATTAGGCAAGTCAGATAAGGTCTCTCCAATATTTAGGATACTGAATTCACATTAGACACTCATGGATTACCCCAATTAGACATTAGTCAACTTAATATATTATACAAGGATTGCATACCACAAAGCCATTAGATATGTTTTGAGATGAAAAAGAAGAGTTAAATGGTTTTGGTTCAATGATGATAATTTCTATTTTTAAGTAATTTAATTTGGTATATTATATTGAAACATGATTTCATAACTAACATTTCAACTTCTATATAACTAGTTCTATAGCCCGATTTTCATGCCTGTGAAGAAAGACCATGTCAGACAATATCAACAAACAATAAAATAAGGAGACAATTGCTAGATTGTGGTCTAACTTGAAAAGAAAAGGTGATGGAAAATGTTATTGTCCCTGCAAAATTTGTAAGGGGTTAAAGACTAGAAGACTTCTAATTGAAACAACAAAGAAACATTGGAGGCTACATGGTCACATTGAAGGTGGACTTGATTATCATCCATTGGTAATTTTTTCATTATATCATTTTAACAATTTATATACATAATAAATCATTTGATGATGAGATCATGATCATGGTTTATTTATGTTTATCAATTTTATATAGGTCGATCACCCCGAAGCACATGGTATGGATCAACACAACCCAGAGAATATGGTTTTCTAGGTAGATGAACTTGGAGGTGTGAATATCGAAGCTGAAGATAATGATCCCATGGAAGATGATAATCATGAGCTAGAAAACACAATTGAAGATGATGGTACACATACATTGATCCATGACATATTTATTACTCGCGCAGCCGATCACGATGATGAAGATGACCTTGATGTTCTTCATGATGTCCCTCTACTTGAGAAGGCATCTGAGGCCATTTACGAATGCTTGCATGCAACTCTTCTCTTTGTTGTATTTTTGTTGGTGAACTTGAAGGTTATGAATGGTTTATCAAACATAACAATGTCACACATGTTAAGGTATGTCATATATGTCATAATAAACTGTGAATCATGTTGTACTATTAATATTCTTTATATTAACAAATTATATTTTTTTGTTGTAGATTGATAGGTGAGTTTTTGTTACCACCATCAAATATTCTACCTCACTCATACTGAGAATTATTTGCCATTATGAAAGATATTGGAATGGAGTATCAAGCAATAGATGCTCGTCCCAATGATCATATTATATATCACAAACAACATGAATTTCAAACTGAATGCCCTGAATGTCATATTAGTAGATATCGAATAGATCAAATAACATAAAGGGTTCCTCACAAGGTTCTTCGCTATATTCCCATTATTCCATGTATGCAACGATTATTCAAGTGCACTAGCTTGGCACAATCTATGTATTACCATGCATGCAATAGAAGTTGAGATGACATTATTTGAATTCCTGTGGATGGCTCAACATTTATGGACATAGAGGAAAAGTGGCCACACTTTAAAGAAGAATCTTGTAATCTCAGGCTTTCATTGGCAGTGGACGGTGTCAATCCATTTGGAGAGATGAGATCTGTTTACTTAGTGTGGCCTATTTTTGTTATCAATAATAACATTCTTCCATGGATGTCAATAAAGAGGGAGCACATAATGTTTGCAATGATTGTTCTAGGTATTTTATCATTTAAATATAGTCGTCTAAATTTAATTATAAATATTGCAGTAAAATGGTCGTAATAATTATGTAATGTTTTTGTTCATTCGATTAGGTAAGGACCAAGTTAAATATATGAATGTATATATCGAGCCTCTTATCAATGAGTTGTTGGAGTTATGGAATGGTGTCACTATGTATGATATCTCTAGACCAATAGGACAAAGACAATTTCAATTCCATGTGATGCTTCTATGGACAATACACGATGCCCCAGGGCTAACACACTTTTGTGGTATGTTATAGTGTTTAAGTTGTGCATGAACATTATAATTCAAAAAATTATCATATTTAATCCAATTATACATTATCTTGTAGGTCTTCAAACAAAGGGAAAATTTGCATGTCATGTTTGTGGTCCAAAGATGAAATCTCATCATTTAGAAAGTTTAGGAAAGTAGGTATTTGATGAGTATAGGCACTTTTTCCACAAAAATCAGAAGTAACGAAATACTGAAAAACATCTTTTCAATGGGAAAGAAGAGAATATATCAAAGCAGCGAAGAATGAAACCTCACATGTGGAAGATGGAATATAATAGAATTAATCATCAAGGTAATGCTATTCCATCTATTGGTTTGTCATAAAACATCTTTTCTATTTTGTTTTGTTTACTGATGATGTGATTGATGATCATGAAGGTCATGAAGGCATAAATGACCACTTTCCTAAGGGACTAAAAAGTTATCCTCGACAATTTAGTAGGTTGCCCTACTACGAGCAGTTACAAATTGTTCATTTGTTTGATACTATGCATATTGGAAAGAATATAACAAAGACATTATGGAAAATATTGGATGGAAGGCGTGACAAAGAAAAAATTGTCAAAATATGTAGTGACATTTAGGATTCCAATCATGCAATGATAAATGCCATTCAATCAAATAGCCATGGAGACCAAATTAATATAAGTGACCTTCCTTGGTTATTAGTGGACCAGGAAAGCAATGCTATAAAAGAAGTCCTACGAAAAATTTGATTTCCCATAGGATTTGCTACGAACATAAACAATCTTATATCAAAGAAAAGTGAATTTGGGCCAAGGATGAAAATGCATTATTGGCATACCTTCATTAAGGTAATTAATGTTCTTTTGTTTTTAGTATGTATTTAAGTACTGCACGTACGTGTACTTTTCATTGTATTATGTTACAAAAAAAGTGAAAAGATAATTTTATAATTTTTGTAGTACGTTCTACCTTTATCTCTCCCAGATGACTTCGACAATAATGTCAAGCAAGTCATATATGATCTTGGAAAATACATGAGGTATGTAGTGATATTTGTTCAATTCGTTGTATATATATTATATTTTCTATTTGTTTTACTTGTTATTTAATATATTTTTTTGCATCTTGAATATCTTATAGGTGGTTGTCATGTAAAGAAATTCATAAAGATGATATAAAATATTGGAAGAGAAAAATTCCTCATTTAATGTGTGAAATGCAAAAGTGTCTACCTCCAGCTTTTTTCAATGCACAAGAACACAACCTCATACACCAAGTTGAGGAGATTGAATTGTGTGGACCTATACACAGTAGGTGAATGTGGATGGTTGAGAGGCAATTGAAATTTTTGAAGGCTTTGGTTCGACAAAGAGCACATCCTGAGGGTTCTATGGTGGAGGGATATATGGTATACTAGACTATGGTGTATATTTTTGAATATCTTGCTAAGTTTGCAGCAAAGATCCACGTGGATCGCATTTGGGATCCCAACCCCATTAACAAATTCAAAGGGGAGTACTTGACAGGGAAAGGTAGATTGAGGAAAGTGAGAGGTAATTATAAGATGTTATTGTAGTTAATTAATTCTTAATCTTGAAAATAAATCGGTTGTAAGACATCTATTTATTTTTTGTACAATTGGTCGAGAGTGGGATGCACTATATTTGTATATTGAAAACAATCTTGATTGGATAATGGTATGGATTGAATGTTGTCAACATTCTGGATGCACATTAACATGGGAAGGTGTGGCTTCATTGATTAAAGAAGCTCATCGTAATGAAGATTCCAATGTTATGCAAAGGGAAATTAATTTAGCATATGGTTTAAGAGATAAACAGGTACGTATAAATTTATTAATCACCCATTTGTTTATCAACTAACAATGCAATAAATTTTACATGTTTGACATATCACAGGTCAAACACCACAATGCTATGTGCTGCAATGGTCATAAATTTCACATAAAAAAGTTGGATGACATGAAGAAAACTTGTGATTCTGGCATCACTGCAACCTTTGAGGTGACAATAATTTCATCAAGAAATGGCATACATCCTCAACAGTCTCAAAATTGATACTATGGCATTTTGGATGATATACTTCACTGTGACTTTAATTCCTTCAAATTAGTTTTGTTCATCGTCAAATGGTACAGGCTACAATTGAATAGAAATGATCCCGATAGAATTGTTATTGAACATGATAATGGTTTTACAATGCTAAATACAAGGTCATTTGAACTAGTTGGGGATGAGCCCTATGTTCTTCCAAGCCAATGTGAGCAAGTATTTTACTTAGAGGTTCCACATAAACTGAGTTGGTCATTTTTTGTTAGACATGATCCAAGAGGAAGGCCAATAAAGTATAATGTGATGGACAAAGAAGATACTGAAGAAGAAGATACAAAAGAAGTAGAAGATGAAGTGGATGATGATCATGATCGACAATTTCTCAATAATGATGAAGAAGAAGAAGAAGAAGAAAAAGAAGAAGAAGAAGAAGATGACAATGATAATGATGATGATGATGCTGATGGTGATGGTGATGCTGATGTTGATGGTGATGCTGATGGTGATGTTGATGGTGATGGTGATGATGGTGATGATGATGGCGAAGACATTGATGATGATGATGATGATGATGATGATGATGATGATGATGATGATGATGATGATGATGATGATGATGATGATGATGATGTTGGTGATGATGACCTTGATGTTCATGATGATGAATGAAATGTATGAGGTACGTGATTAGTATATTATCTATTTAATATTGACTTCTTGATAGAATTTTTTTTACATAATTAATTCATTATGTTTTGAATTCTAATGCCATTACATAATTAATTCATGATGCACCTTTTAAAATGGAGATGGAGATAGGGAGAGTGACTATTTATGTGACATTTTTTAAACTGTGTTTATTTATGGAAATTGGATTGTTTATTAGCTATGTGATGGATGTTGATTTAAAATACATATGTGATGGATCACATGTTTATGATGACGCATGTGACATTATTTGAACTTTGTGTTTATTTATAGAATGTGGATTGTTTATTACCTATGTTATGGATGGTGATTTATGATACATATGTGATGGATTACATTTTTATGATGACACATATGTGATGCTAATTGTGATGCTCAATTACATATACGATGACACATCATGTGATGCTTATGATGCTTATGATACATATGTATTTATTGTTTATCAATTTACAAATGTAGTAATACTTATGATGCTCAATTGATGGTGTTGATTTCAGGTATAGTCCCTGTGTGATGTTGTCACCCTTGGTGGGAGCAGGTCATTGACTACAGATATCATCAACCATTTAGTTGAGGATCCTGCATAGTCTACATAAAGTAAAGGTAAGGAATTAAAAAATTTACAATGATTTTGGTGACAACATCTTTTTATTATTTAATACTCTTTTTGTCTACAAAGTTCATGTTGTTCATGTTGTCTACTATGTAAGTTCTAGCTAACATAAGATAATTAAATTACATTCTATAGGACCCTGAACCCCTTTGACGAGGATCTTGCACAGTCTAATGGATGGACAAGTATAACTAGTCAATACACCCTATAGAAACAATTATTTTTTTAAAATTACTTGGAAAACAAACTTCCTCAGTTTTTCAAACCTCAACATTAGCAACAAATCTAATACAGTTATCAACACGTAAGGCCCCAGTTGGACTTATTCTAATTTTAATCCCAAAATCAACTTTAGGGCAACTTTTTCATCAACATTACCCTCATTTGAAAAATTTCTCTCATTACCAATTAACTCATTTCATGGAGTGCAAGTACCCCCAAATAGCTATTTGTCAAATCTGTCTTTGTCGAGTGAGGAAAATGTAGGAATAGAAAATGAAAGTGACACATGTAGTAGGTCTACAATAGGGAGATCAACAAGAGGTCAAAAGATTAGAAGAAAATTCAATAAACGCATGAAATTTTTCCTTGCTCAAGGGGGGTCATGTTCTTATGATGATGAGACCAAAGGCAACATTGAGGTGCCACTGAGGTACAAACATCTACAGAAACAATGGGTGCCCAACTAACTTCCTCCAATAAACACCGATTTTTGTGTTAACGATAGGATATATCACATAGCACCTTCGTCGTTACATGGTTTAGGTTTATTTTCCATGGACGGTATAAACATCTGTTACAATAAAGTTTCTAAATTGATGGAGTTTGTTGGAACTTGTTACAATTACAATAATTGGATGTAGATTGTTAAATATAAAAAAGGTATGTGTAGGTATGCACTGTCAGCAAATTATATACAGTAGAAAGATAATGATCAAACTAAACGAGTGGTTGTATACATTGATTTTCAACCAAAAGCAACAAGAAATATTGTAGGTTTTATAAATAGTACATGACCTGGGTCAACTAATAAACAACCCAATTGCATATTTGAGGCACGCGAGGGATCTTGTGTATTTGTATGTGTGATAAAATCAATAAGTGCAAGCGAAGAGCTTCTAATAGATTACAGTTTGAATTGTATAGATACAAACAAAGTTAATATCATGGGGGTGGTATGTACTATATACCATTAAAATTAACCAACCTCCAAATAATGAATCCAATATACCATTTTATTATGAAGTTTTTTTGCTAAGTCTATTCGTTTAATTTCGCTAATGTTTTTTATATTTTTTCTTTGTCACAGGGTGACATGGATCCATCACATATTGCAGATAGAGATGTAGGTTGTGACACTTCTACTGAGTAGGTAAACCTCACTATAATTGTACAAATTAGATAGAAGCAAACGGTTACATTATTATGTTCTTTTTTTTAGTGATTTAGACTAATTTTGTAATTGATAATGATATTATTGACATAGATGGATGTTCGGGGAAAGGGAAAGGGAGTTATAGTACCTAAGCACCTCTCTAGGGATGTGGAATTAGTAGGGTTAAGCGATGATAACCCTAAACATTCCATACAACCTATGGAATTCATAAAAAAACCTCTTAGAAAAATTACTAAAGAGATTGTTGCTTTGGCACAAGTGAATCCTATTACTGATGAGATACAAGAGGGTAGAATTATTGATTCAGACAACAAAAAACTTGCAAGTAAGCAGTAATGAAAGCTTTAATTATAAGAAAAGTTAAATAATGGTTTATATTTTATTCTCTTTTATGTCATTAACTAAAATATGTACATATTGTTTTTACAACAATTTATCTGCCCTCATGAAAGTCATTGCCATGATCAGGGTGTTACAAGTTCTTCAAGTGATGATGATTTTCTTGTATTATCACTTGCTTGGCTTATCACTCTGAGTACCCAAAACACATCATACTTGATACTATAAATTTTTAAAATAAAGGTTCATCCTTGTTTACAATTCTTGCACTTTTCATATATTTAATGTTTGATATATTTAATTGATTATTCTTTAGGTGTTGTTAATGTTCTTGTGCAAATGTCGGTAAGGCCTCATCAGAGGTTACCCTAACCTATATTGTTGTTTGCAATGTCGGCAACATGTAGCAAGCATACATCTTCTACTGCACGTCATATTGGCTCTCCCACTATTGGTTGATCCCTTTTTTTCTCTATCTTATGTTATGTGTTTATTTCCCTTCAAGTGTTCTTTCTTGAATTCTAATGCCATTTCATAGTGGATTCATTTTTTGCAGGAGGAGATGCACATGAGGATGTGCCTGAGGTGACTACTATTGATAACATACCATCATTTCTTGGATCTTCTCATCTTGCTATTATGGGAACTTTGTAGGCCATATTGGGGTGAGCGACAAAGAAATGATTCCCTTAAAGATACAAAATGTTCTAGGTACTTTAAAATTATTATTATATATACTCTAATTTTAATTTACTTTATGATCACTCATTTTGGACTAATGATCCCATGAATTTTTTGCAGGCAATGATATTTGTTGATATGCAACTAGGATGCTTAAGGCATTGTGAGGTTGATGTACTATTTTTGCTGGATAATAAGAAAGATTGGACGGCTGTGTATGGTGGATGTAACCCATTGTGGGTGAACCACATTAAATCTTTGTGTTATCTGTGTCCTATTCTATTCCTTTATCTTTTGTATTTAGATCTGCATATAATTGTTAGTTCATATTTGCTTTCGATCTGCTTGAAATCCCTAACAATTGGTATCAGAGCAAGGTTTTCTATAAATTGGTAGGACTTTCAGATTTGACTAGGAGCAATGGAGGATTCCAAATTCAAGGTCAAAAAGTTTAAGGGCTAGAATTATCAGTTATGGAAAATGCAGATGGAGGATTAACTGTATCAAAAGGATTTGTGGCAACCATTGGAAGGAAAGGAAAAGAGAGCGACCACAATGTCAGATGAAGAGTGAGACATTTTAGATAGAAAGGCACTGGGATCCATTTGATTGTGCCTTGCACCATCTATAGCTTTCTATTTAAAAGAAGACTATAGATTTGATGGCGACATTGGCTAAGTTGTATGAGAAACCCTCGGCTTCAAATAAGGTATTTCTTATGAAGCATTTGTTTAATTTGAAAATGAGTGAGGAAGGATCTGTAGTGGAGCACTTAAATGAATTTAATACAATTACCAGTCAATTGTCTTCGATAAAAATTACTTTTGTAGAAGAGGTTAGCACTCTCTTGATTTTATGTTCTTTGCTAGAAAGCTGGAATAGCTTGGTTATGGCTATAAGCAACTCTATCTCTGGTAAAAATACATTGATATTTGATGATATTGCTGGTATTATCCTAAGTGATGAAATGCGAAGGAAAAGCATAGGTGAGACTCCAACATCATCAAGTAGTTTTTTGAATGTGGAGAATAGAGGAATATCAAAGGAAAGAGGAAGAGGCCCTGGGAATGAGAAGTCACGAGGGAAGTCAAAGAAAGGACGCTCTCAATCTAGAGGAAAGAAAGATTGCTAGTACTGCAAAAACCCTGGTCATCTAAAGAAAGACTATTGGTCTCAGAAAAACAAAGAAGGAAACAAAAATGAAAATGACAGTAAGGAAGCTAATATCACAAGTAATACTTTACAAGATTCTTTAATCTTATGTTTGGATAATGTTAATGATTCCTGGGTAATAGATTCTAGGGCTTCATTTCATGCTACACCCTATAAAAAATATTTTCTATATTATGTTCAAGGTGATTTTGGACAGGTATATTTGGGTGATGATGAGCCCTGTCAAATTGTTGAAAAAGGAAAGATAAAGATCAAGTTGCAGAATGGAAATGACTGGTTTCTACAGGAGGTAAGACATGTTCCTAATTTAAGAAGAAATTTAATTTCTGTAGGGCAACTAGGTAGCAAAGGTTGCATAGTTACCTTCTCAGATAGTATCTGGAAGGTCACTAAAGGATCATTAGTAGTAGCTAAAGGTGCAAAGGTAGACACATTATATCTATGTACTGGTAACACTTACTCTACCCTAGCTGCTACAAATAAAGTTACTCCAGGGACAATAATAATAGATGTTGCAAGAACAGATTCGATAATGTGTCACCATATCCTTGGGAAGATGAGTGAGAAAGGGATGAAAATCCTTCACTCCAAAAATCTATTGCCAAGACTAAAGAAGATTGATTTAGAGTTTGTGAAAACTATGTTTATGGTAAACAGAAAAGAGTAAGATTTCTCGAGGTTGGGAAAGAGAAGAAGAGTGAGAAGTTAGCTCTTGTGCATTTAGATGTATGGGGACCAGCTCAAGTATCATTTCTTGGTGGCTCTTTTTATTATGTTATTTTTATTGATGATTCAACCAGAAAAACATGGGTATATTTCCCAAAACAAAAATCAGATGTTTTTGAAACTTTTAAGAAATAGAAAGCTTTGGTTGAGAATGAGATAGGAAAAAAGTTGAAGTGTCTCTGATCAGATAATGGAGGTGAGTATTGCAGAAAAGCATTTGAAGATTACTGCTCCTTAAATGAGATTTGAAAGTAGAGGACAGTTCTAGGAACTCCACAAGAAAATGGTGTGTCAGAGAGAATGAATAGGACTATCATGGAATGCACGAGGAGCATGAGATTGCATGTTGGATTGCCCTTACATTTTTGGGTAGATGTTGTACATACTGCTGTCTATTTGATAAATAGAGGAGCTTCAACCCCTTTGGATGGTGGTATTCCAGAGGAGGCATGGACTGGTAAAAAGGTAAATTATTCTTTTCTAAAAACCTTTGGTTGTGAAGCTTTTGTCCATTTTGATAAAGAAAACAAAACCAAGCTTAATGCTAAATCTCATAAATGTACCTTCATTGGATATGGGATAGATGAATATGGCTATCAGTTATGGAGATCTTGAAGAAGAAGTTTACATTGAACATCCTGGTGGATTTTATTTGATAGACAACAAAGATATGCTTTGCAGGTTAAGGAAAGCATTGTATGGCTTGAAACAAGCTTCAAGAGCTTGGTATGCAAGGTTAGATAAGTATCTTTTAAAGATTGGTTTTTCAAAAGGTAATGTAGACAGTAATTTATATTATAAAGTGACTAATGATGACATCTTGGTTATAGAAGTTTTTGTTGATGATATAATCTTTGGAGGAGAAGATGGATTATGTAAAGACTTTTCTATTGAGATGCAACAAGAATTTGAAATGTCTATGATTGGAGAAATAAAATTCTTTTTAGGATTGCAGATTTCTCAAACTGATAAAGGTATATTATTGAGTCAATCCAAGTACTTGAAAGAGTTACTAAATAAATTTGGGATGGAGAACTCTAAACCGGTAAGCACACCTATGACTATAAATGACAAATTATCTCAAAGGGATGAATCTACACCTGTTAATAGAACTAGGTACAAATCTATGATAGGAGGTTTACTGTATTTAACACAAACTAGACCTGTCATTATTAATGCAGTATGTAGTGTTTCAAGATTTCAGAGTAATCCTAGAGAAAATCATGAATCAACAGTAAAAAGAATTTTTCAATACTTACAAGGCACCTTAGATCTTGGATTATGGTATTCTAGAGATGAAGAATTTTAATTGTATGCATATACAGATGCAAATTGGGCAGGAGATTTGGATGATAGAAAAAGTACCACTAGTGAAGCATTTTTTCTTGGAAACAGATTGATTTCTTGGTTGAGAAAGAAACAAAGTTGTACATCTCTATCAACAGCAGAATCAAAATATGTTGCAGTAGCAACTAACTGTACATAGGTATTATGGCTTAAGCAAATGTTGAAGGACATAAAAGTAAAATGCAAGGAACCTATTACTATCTATTGTGATAACACTACAACAATTGATATATCTAAGAATCTGGTATTACATTCTAAAACCAAACATGTTTCTATCAAACTAATTTTTTTAAGGGAACATGTTGAAGCAAAGGAGATAAAACTAGTTTATGTGAATACTAAAGAGCAGATTGCAAATATTTTCACTAAACCTTTGCCTAAGGAGACTTTTGAATATCTCAGAGATCAGCTTGGAGTCATACCCCCACTGGTAGAGACTTAGACAGTTGATGATTCTCATCAACCAACAAAATTAATAGAGAAATCTTTTATTTCCGGCTTTGATGAGGAAGCTACTTCTCAGGGGGAGTAGTTGTGGCATTTGATGTAAAAGGGGGAGTGATATCTATGGAAAAACACATTATCTTTTGGGGAGAGAATGGTATGAAAAATATGTTACTTTGGGAGAGTTTACTTATACTCTGGTAATTGTGGGTACTTTGCTATTTGGCATTTCTATTTTGGCACTTTGATGGTTTTTCCATCTTGTGTTCCCATCATTGTCAAAGGGGGAGATTGTTGGAATTTTGGTATGGTTTTGTCATTGATGTCAACACCTACTAAACACTTATCAACTATGGCACTTTGGAGATCCAGTAACATTCACCGACAAGCAAGTGACTTTTGCACAGTCACCAGTATATGGTACACCGACAAAATATAATGATCACTGGCTCTTGGAATGGCATCGAAAACACTTGGAAATGTCAAAGACATCATTTGGACATCTTGTCTTGGAGAATTGGTTATTGGTATATTCATATTTGCATATTTGCCTGTTACCGACAAATAGGTCCAGGTTACACCGGCAGGTTTATCTTTTCTAGATCAGCACGACATGCTATGGAGTTGATTAATTATTGGTGTAAATGCATTAAGTTGACATTTTAAATCAGTTATTGTATCGGATATTCTATTGTTTGTAAAATGATTTTATTGTAATATCTTGTCGAGCCAACCTATTAAAATTGGTCTTAGGTTATGGTATAAATATTAAGATCTTATTTGTAAGATCGAATGTGGAATGCAAAAAGGATTGTAAGAGGGTATATGTAAGATTAAGCAGAGCTATACACACAGACACCATTTGAAGGTGAAGCTAGGTTTTTGTGATAGCATATCAGAATTACACTGGTACTGAATCCAACATATGAAGATGTTATTTTGAGTAGTATATTCTTATTGGATTTAACCATCCAATTGTAGTCAGTGTGACTCCCATTTGTGATTGAGAAGTGAGCTCTAGGTTCTTGGCCTTTCTGCATGTGCAGACCCCATTTATGTATACTTACTATCTGTAGTACTATCATCTGATTGTGTGTAATGTTTCTCATTATGGTTTTTCCCCTTACGGGGTTTCCACGTACAAATTTTGGTGTTATGCATTGTGGATGACTTTATCTTTTGTTTCATGCATTAATCCTTACCGGTAATACAATAATTGTTAAAACTGTCTACCAGCATATTAGACTGATTCATCGGTATTAAGCATTAAGTTGGTTAAGTTGTTTTGGTTTGAAATTATTAGATAACTGATTCACCCCCCCCCCCCCCTCTCAATTGTCTCTGGGACCTAACAATCTCCTTGTTGGCTTCTGTAGAAGCAACATACGCAGCTTCAGTGGTTGAAAATGCAACAACCTTTTGTAGCCTAGAAATCCAATTGACTGCAGTTCCCCCTATAGTAAAAACATACCTTGTAGTACTCCTTTATGAATCAATATTGTCTCCCAGATCATAGTCAACAAATCCACTCAGAGCAGCATTAGATCCTTTGAAACATAATGCCTTTGTAGTAGTTCTTTTCAAATACTGAATAATCCATTTCACAGCATTCCAATGTTCTATACTCGGATTACTCATACACTTGTTCACAACTCCCACTGCATGTGCAATATCTGGCCTTGTGCAAACCATGGAATATATTAGACTACCAACAACTGATGAATAGGGGATGTTAGATATTTTATTTACCTCTTCCTGTTCCTTTGGGAACATCTCCTTAGTCAATTTGAAATGACTAGCCAAAGGTGTACTAACTGCTTTTACATCCTGCATGTTAAATCTTTTCAACACCTTCTTTATATACTCACTTTGGGACAAATTCAAGGTTCTATTTTTCCTATCCTGTGTAATCCTCATACCAACAATTTGCTTAGCTGGACCCAAATCCTTCATAGAAAATGACTTGGCTAATTTCTGTTTAAGATCATTTATATGTTGCATGTTAGACTCAACAACAAGCATGTCATCAACATAAAGCAACAAGACAATATAACTGCCATTATCCAATCTCTTAAAATATACACAATGATCAGAATGACATCTATGATAACCATGTTCAGCCATGAAACTATCAAATTTTAAATACCATTGTCGGGGTGCTTGCTTTAGGCCATACAAACTTTTCTTCAACCTGCACACCAAGTTATCCTTACCTTTGACCTCATATCCCTGTGGTTGCAACATGTAAATTTCCTCTTCCAAATCTCCAAGGAGAAAAGTTGTTTCGACATCTAATTATTTAAGATGTGAATCATCTGCAACCACAAGACTAAGTACTGTTCTAATTGAAGTCATTTTTACAACTGGAGAAAATATTTCATCATAATCTATACCCTTTTTCTATGCAAAACCTTTTAGCACAAGTCTAACCTTATATCTTTTCTGACCTCCTTCTTCCTCCTTCAGCCTATAAACCCATTTGTTAGGCAAAGCTCTTTTTTATGCAGGTAAAGGGACTAAGTCCCAAGTCTTAGTTTTCATCAAGGATTCCTTCTCCTCTTTCATGCCTAGCTCCCACTGTTGTTTGGCATCCACCTACATTTCTTCTTCATATTCTTCTGGTTCACCAGAATAAGTTAATAAAATAGAATACAAAGAAGGAGAAAATCTTTCAAGGGGTCTACTTGACCTTGTAGATTGTCTAA
Organism: Cryptomeria japonica; assembly: GCF_030272615.1. Taxonomy (NCBI): domain Eukaryota; kingdom Viridiplantae; phylum Streptophyta; class Pinopsida; order Cupressales; family Cupressaceae; genus Cryptomeria; species Cryptomeria japonica. Next base: position 38,554,528 of record NC_081415.1, read on the forward strand.
TACTTGCAGGAGTTTGTGGGACAATCTATTTTTGCTGAGCATTTGGTACCTATGGCATTTCATTTTCAAAAATCTCATCCAACACCACATATTCTTGTTTGTCCTGTTAGATCTCCAAAGTTCTAGTGTTTTAGTAGGTGTTGACATCAATGACAAAACCATACCAAAATACCAACAATCTCCCCCTTTGGCATTGATGGCAACAAAAGATGGAATAACCATAAAAGTGCCAAAACAGAGATGCCAAATACCAAAAAACCAACAATCTCCTTTAAACAACAATTTCTCCCCATGGGAGCAACATGTGTTTATCCTAAGATTAATCTTCAATACCAATCACTCCTCAAAAGATAATGTGTTTTTCCATAAGATTAATTTCAATACCAATCACTCCTCAAAAGATAATGTGTTTTTCCATAGATATCTCTCCCCCTTTGACATCAAATGCCAAAGTTACAAAAATCAAGTTCATACAAAATACCAATCAATTCAATATACTAACTACTCCCCCTGAGAAGTAGCTTCCTCATCAAAGACCGGAGTAAAAGATTTGTCTTTCAATTCTGCCAGTTGATGACAATCATCAACTGTCTAAGTCTCTACCGGTGGTGGTATGACTCCAAGCTGATCTTTGAGATATTCAAAGGTCTCCTTGGGCAAAGGTTTTGTGAAAATATCTGCAAGTTGTTCTTTAGTATTCACATAAACCAGTTTTATCTCTTTTTCTTCAACCTTTTCCCTTAGAAAATTCAATTTGATAGAAACATGTTTTGTTTTAGAATATAATACCGGATTCTTAGATATATCAATTGTTGCAGTGTTATCACAATATATAGTAATAGGTTCCTTGCATTTTACCTTTATGTCTTTCAACATTTGCTTAAGCCATAGTACCTGTGTACAGTTAGTTGCTGCTGCAACATATTCTGATTCGGCTGTTGATAAAGATGTACAACTCTATTTCTTACTCAACCAAGAAACTAATCTTCAATAAAAAATGCTCCTCCAGTGGTTCTTTTTCTATCATCCACATCTCCTGCCCAATTTGCATCTACGTATTCACATAGGTCAAAATTTTCATCTGTAGGATACCATAATCCAAGATTTGTTGTGCCTTGTAAGTACCGGAAAATCCTTTTTACTGTTGATTCATGATTTTCCCTAGGATTACTTTGAAATCTAGAAACAATACATACTGCATTCATAATATCAGGCCTGGTTTGTGTCAAATACAATAAACCTCCTATCATAGATTTGTATCTAGTTCGATTAACAGGTGTAGATTCATCCCTTTGAGATAATTTGTCATTTGTAGTCATAGGTGTGCTTACTAGTTTAGAGTTCTCCATCCCAAATTTCTTTAGTAATTCTTTCAAGTACTTGGATTGACTAAAAAATATACCTTTATCAATCTATGAAATCTGCAATCCTAAAAAGAATTTTATTTCTCCAATCATAGACATTTCAAATTCTTGCTGCATTTTAATAGAAAATTCCTTACATAATCCATCTTCTCCTCCAAAGATTATATCATCAACAAATACTTCAAATTTCAAGATGTCTTCATTAGTTATTTTGTAATATAAATTGCTATCTGCATTTCCTTTAGTAAAACCAATCTTTAAAAGATACTTATCGAACCTTGCATACCAAGCTCTTGGGGCTTGTTTTAATCCATACAGAGCTTTTCTTAACCTGCAAACCATATCGTTGTCATCTGTCAAAGAAAATCCATTAGGTTGTTCAATAAATACTTCCTCTTCAAGATCTCCATTCAAAAATGCACATTTAATATCTATTTGATAAACTTTGTAGTCTTTGTGAGGTGCAAAAGCCAAGAATAATCTGACTGCCTTAATTCTGGCTACCGGTGCAAAGGTTTCATTGTAATCAACTCCTTCTTTCTGTGAATATCCCTTACACACTAGTCTTGCTTTATTTCTGACAACCTTGCCATCTTCATTAAGTTTGTTTCTAAATACCCATTTGGTTCCAATTACATTTTTATCTTTAGGCCGGGGAACTAATGTCGAAGTATTATTTTTCTCAATTTGTCCTAATTCTTCTTCCATAGCTTTAATCCAAAAATTATCTTCACATGCCTCATTGATAGATGATGGTTCAATTTGAGAAATAAGACATACCTCTTCATTTGCCAATCTTCCTCTTGTCATAACTCCTTTAAATTTGTTTCCAATTATCTGATCTTCAGAATGATTCAATCTTACATACCGGGGTGTCTTAGTTTGCTGTTGTTCTTCAATTACTATGGAATCCTCTGATGATACTGGGATAACTGGATCTTCATTCTGTACTGGTGGATTTGGTGTAGGTTCATTTGTCACAATTTCTGTTGCTGGTTAAGAGTCTATATACCTTGAAGTTCCTCTGAATTTTTCAACAATCTTTACATTTGTACTCTCAACAATTTTCTGCAATCTTTTATTAAAACATCTATATGCCTTGCTCTTAGATGAATAACCAAGAAATATTCCTTCATAACTTCTAGGATCAAATTTGCCAATACACTGATCTCTTTTAATATAACATTTACTTCCAAAAATTCTGAAATACTTAAAAGTAGGAGTATTACCAAACCATAGCTCATGAGGGGTCTTACCGATTTCACCTTTGATGTGAACTTTTTTGAATCTATATATAGCAGTGCTAACTACTTCTCTCTAATACACATGTGGTATATTTGCTTCAAATAACATACTTCTTGCTGCATCCAAGATAGTTCTATTTTTCCTTTCAACAACTCCATTCTGCTGTGGTGTCCAAGGTGCTGATAAATGTCTTCTAATTCCATTCACTTCACAGAATGTATTAAAATCCTTAGATGTGAATTCTCCTCCTTGATCTGATCTTAGACATTTAATTTTCTTACTGGTTTCATTCTCAACCATTGCTTTGAATTGTTTGAACTTTCCAAGTGCTTCTGATTTTTCTCTAAGAAAAGTAACCCAACACATTCTAGAATAATCATCAATAATTAGCATGAAATATCTATCACCTTGTAAGCTTTTAGTTCTAGCTGGACCACATAAATCAGTGTGAATCAAATCAAGAGCATTATTGGATTTTTGTGGAATACTTTTGAAACTAGCTCTAACTTGTTTTCCAAATTGACATTCCTTACAAATTGTATTCTGAGGTTTCACAATTTTAGGTAGATCTCTAACTGCCTTAGAAGTACTAATTTTTACCATGCAATCAAAGTTTACATGACATAGTCTCTTATGCCATAACCAACTTTCATCTATATGTACAATCAAGCATGCCTTTTCACTGTTATTCAAATGAAAGATATTACCTCTAGTCTGATTACCGGTTGCAATTTCCAAACCAGTTCTATTCATGATTTTACATTTTCCATTTTTAAATTGTAACTGAAATCCCTTCTCAACTAATTGACCAACACTTAAAAGATTATGCTTTAATCCTTCAACATAGTAGACATTGTCAGTGTTATGCTTACCATCAAGAGATATTGAGCCCTTACCTTTGATTGAATAGGCTTTGTCATTTCCAAATCTTACTAAACCTCCATTGTATTCTTGAAAGTTCAAGAATTTACCTTTGTCTCCTATCATATGATGTGAGCATCCTGAGTCAATGATCCATTCATCCTTTACTTCAACTTTAGCGGCAAGGGCTTGTTCTACTGGTTGAGCAGTAGGTGCCAGTTGATCTTCTGTTATAGCAACAAAAACCCATCCATTGTCTGTTGGATCCTCATCAAAATCATTAGTCACACCTTCATTAGCAATGTAACAAGATTTGTCTTTGTTCTTCTTAAATCTGTATCTCTGATATTCAGGATTAGGCTTGTATGTTCTTCTAGCTTCTTCTCTTAGTCTAGCATGTCCATCAGGGCATCTCAAAGCCATATGACCAATCTTATTGTAGTTGAAACATTTAAAGGGTGCTTTACCTTCATACTTACTTCCAACTAGACCTTTTGGCATTTTTCTTGCAAATAAAGCTTCAAGTTCTTCAAGCTCTTCATTCTCCTTCCTGGTTTCTTCAAGTTCTCTTGTATAAAAGGCTTCCCAGTCTGATTTTTCAAATGATGGAGTAGATGATGTTGATGCTTTAAAAGCCAAATCAATTTTTATAGTAGCAACAAGACCAAATTCCTCAATTTCAAAGGCTGAAAGTTTTCCAATCAATGTATCCCTAGTTACTGATGTATTAGGCATTGTTCTCAACTCATTTATAGCAGTAACCTTCATTTTATATGCCGGTGGAAATCCTCTTAAGATTTTTGAAACAATTTCATCCTCACTCAAGGTTCCTCCACAACATTTAATACCCAAAACAATTTCATTTACCCTTTCCATAAAAGTAGAAATCCTTTCATCTTCTTCCATTTTCAGATGTTCATACCTGACTCAGAAGCTTTCAAGTTTTGCAATCTCCTTCATTTAGTGTTTCCAAATGATCCCAAATAGTTATAGCAGTAGACCTATCTGATAATCCCATGATTTGTTGATCTGATAATGCCCTCAAAAGTGCTTCTCTTGCTTTGCATTCATTTTCTTCATCTTTAGCTAAGGTAGTTGGAGCAGTCTGACTAGCTACAACAGCAGTATAACCATTCTTTGTAACTTCCCAGATGTCTTTATCGATGCAAACATTAGTTCCCCGGCCTAAAGACAAAAATGTGATTGGAACAAAATGGATATTCAAAAACAAACTTAATAAAGATGCTAAGGTAATTAGAAATAAAGTAAGACTAGTGTGTAAGGGATATTCTTAGAAAGAAGGAATTGATTATAATGAATCCTTTGCACCGATAGCTAGAATTGAGGCAGTTAGATTATTCTTGGCTTTTGCAACACACAAGAACTACAAAGTATATCAAATGGATACTAAAAATATATTTATGAATGGAGATCTTGAAGAAGAAGTTTACATTGAACAACCTGATGGATTTTCTTTGACAGATAACAAAGATATGGTTTGCAGGTTAAGGAAAGATTTGTATGGGTTGAAGCAAGCTCCAAGAGCTTGGTATGCAAGATTGGATAAGTATCTTTTGAAGATTGGTTTTTCTAAAGGTAATGCTGACATCAACTTATATTATAAAGTGACTAATGATGACATCTTGGTTATAGAAGTTTTTGTTGACGATATATTTTTTGGAGGAGAAGATGGATTATGTAAAGACTTTTCTATTGAAATGCAACAAGAGTTTGAAATCTCTATGATTAGAGAAATAAAATTCTTTTTAGGATTGCAAATTTCACAGACTAATAAAGGTATATTTTTGAGTTAATCCAAGTACTTAAAGGAGTTACTAAAGAAATTTGGGATGGAGAACTCTAAACCGGTAAGCACACCTATGACTACAAATGACATTTTATTACTAAGAGATGAATTTGTTAGGTCCCGGAGACAACTAAGAGTGGGGGGTGAATCATTAGTCTAATAAATTTAAACCAAAAATCAATTAACCAACTTAATGCTTAATACTGATAAACCAGTTAAGTGTGTCGGTAGACAGTGTTAACAGTAAATTGCTATACTGGTAGAGATTAAATAAATGAAACATAAACATAGAGTCATCCACAACACATAACACCAATATTTGTACGTGGAAACCCTATAAGGGGAAAAACCACGGTGGGAAACCTTACTCACAATTAGATGATACAAATGCAGATAGTAAGTGTACATAAATGGGGTCTGCACATGCAAAAAGGCCAACAGCCTAGAGCTCACTACTCAATCACAAAATGGGAGTCACAGTGACTACAGTTGGATAGTTAAATCCAATAAGAATGTACTACACAAAATAGCATCTTCATATGCTGGATTCAATACTGGTGTAATGTTGATATGCTTCTACAAAAACCTAGCTTCACCTTCAAATGTTTTCTTCATTTATACCTCTACTTAATCTTGCATATACCTGCACACAATTTTTTTTCGCATTCCACACATTCAATCTTTAAAATAAGATCTTACATTTATACCATAACCTAAGACCAATTTTAGTAGGTCAGCTCTACAAGATATTACAATAAAAATATTTTACATACAATATAATATCCAATGCAATGACCGATTAAACATGTTGGCTTAATGCATTTACAACAATAATAAATCATCTCCATAGCGTGCCATGCTGATCTGGAAAAGATAAACCTGCCGGTGTAACCGTAGATAACCTTGGACCTATTTGCTGGTAAAAGCAAATATGAAGTCTTGGAAATAGAAAAACAACCCAACCAGTAGTTGTCCGAACTTGAATCTCAGTGCATTATCATGTTTAATCGACTTCTTATTAGACAGGAGTTGCCTCTGCATACTAGTGCATAGGTCAAATTATGCGTCCTCTTTAATCATCCAGTAAGCAACATTTACCGCTGTGGCAGATACAAAATTAATCCTGCTGGCTGAGAATGTTTTGTAGCCTATCACCATGCAGGTGTATTTCACCAGATCATCCTTGATAGGATTAACTGTCATACCCCATGAGTCACTTGTTGAACAAGTGAGCTTGGCCATATCTGCTTTGCTTACCGTTCTTAGGGCTAGCACTTCCCCTGTGTTACAGAAACTAGTGATTGCATGAATTGCCTATGGCATGATATCATGTGTCCTCTCTAGGTACATCTTGTCACCATGGACTCTGCTCAAAATGATCCTGATATGATCATCCGTAAAGTCTTCCAGAAAGTATACAACATTGTGGAGTTTCTTCTTTTCTAAGATACTAAACTCTGGTTTGATTTTCTTGTCCTTGCCACAAAATAAACCTAACTAGGTGTGAATAGCTAAAGACCCTAGGTCTTCTATTTTGCAATCAATATAGTCTGAAATTCCCTCTTCAATTATGACTCTAGCCAGAACTTGTGATAAGGCATTATATTTGGACTTGCTTTGAATTAAACTTTCTGACCCAATGGATGTACTAGAACTGGTATGAGATGCAGAAGCCATTGTAAAGTATTTTAAGAACATGAAAAATACCTTTAAAACACAAATTTAGGGCTTCCTGATTCTGCTTCACTTCACTCTTCATCGGTTGCCAAATCACTGCTTTGTGTTCTCTACGACCACTTGCAAACTGAATTTGAATCTCCTTCAAGACTTGTCAATTTCTTGAAATCTTAGCTCAAATCGCCTTTTCTTCGCTCTGCACTTTGAAAAACTTTTCTTCCCTCGAAAATAGATAGTGAGAAATGATTTGAAATATGCTTTTATACATGTCTGTCACCTACTACCATTAATGCTCCTCTATTAGGGCATAAACCCTAATTTGCCTCTTTTACCATTTTCGATCTTCTACCAAGCGATAGGTATTATATACCAGTTAAGGTCTTTTACCGGTGAAACTGTGGGTTCACAATCATTTCACCGTTTGCTCCCTCTAAGCCTCTTTGGAGCTTAGTTTGTCGGTTCTGACATTTCCACACTAGGTGCAGAAACCGGTTCCTCTTTCAACATTGTTGGTTTCTTCCTCCTGGTTTTGTTCATGTCCACTTGAACTATTTCAACATCAATTTCTCCTTTCTAAGTGACCAGTATATCATCAGATATACTCTTTTTGCTTCTGCAGAATCTTGCAATGTGACCCGGTTTGTTGCAGTGATAGCAAACCAATCCAAGTGCTCTCCAAGGTCCATTATTCATTTTTCCATTCTTGCTTCTGCATGTAGCAGCAGTGTGACCATGTCCATGACAAATCCAATAGTTTTCTCTCCATCCAGTTGCCGGTTGATAACCATTGTTGCCTGACTAATAATTGTAAGCATCAAACCAATTAGGGTTCTAGTTCACAAAATATTTCGGACCAGCTCCTTGGGTCCTCTGAGGATATCTTTCTGTATTGTTCATGACAGACCTGCATTCAGATGCTTTATGCCCAAACTTGTTGCATGCATAACAATGACCATTGAACTTATTGGATCTAGGTACATTGTTGATAAAATAAGGAAAATTATTGTAGGCTTTGCTCCTACATATATTGGCAGTGTGTCCTTCTTTAAGACAGTTAAAGCAAACAAGTTTGAATTTTTGCTTACCTTTTCCTTTGAGTGTCGGTTGCTTCTTTGATGTTTCAGCATTTGTTCCTGAGGATTCTCCTTCCTCATGTCTAGAGAAACCATGTCCATTGGTATTCTTTACTGATCTAGATGACTCAAGCTTTTGCTCTAGCTTGACAGTACTTTTGCTAAACTTAGCAAGTATTTCCTTTGACTCAGAGAGTTCTTTGGAAATAGCAGTATTTGTGTCTATTAGGCTTGCATTTTCAGAGATAGCTATGTTCAGTTCATCTTGTATTCCTTCTTTTTCCATTATGCTCTCATGAAGGCGAGCAGTCAGTGCACTAATCTCTTGTTTCAACTTGGAGATCTCATGATCTCTGTCCTTTACCAGATCTTCAACTTTCCTCCAGTTCTCAAACTCTTGACTAAACCGGATAGTCAGTCCTTCCAACTCCTTTCTCAGATTGGAGTTTGAATCATTCAGCTTATTTACTTTTGCAATCATGGCTTCCATATTTGCTTCATCTTCAGAACTATTTTCAGATAGCTCCATCAACTTCTCTGCATGTTCTCTCCTTTTAGCTTGAGATGCCTTGTATTTGACCATAAGATCATCATAGGCTTGCTTAGACTGAGTGAGCCATTGAGTAAGTTCCCTCAAGGTGTATTCCCCCATATCTCTTTCCAAGTGGTTAAACTTATAGAAAGGTAGGCTTTGATACCAATTGATGAATTCTAAGAGGGGGGGGTGAATTAGTATGCCAAAAACCTTTGTACTTAAACACTTAAACAGTCTGAAGATAAACTAGTAAAACAGTTTAACAGATAGACCGGTTATCACACATGCAAACCAAAATGCAAATAAAGCATTCACCCACAAAAGCAATACAACCATAACACAAGATATTTGATGTGGAAACCCAAATGGGAAAAACCACGATGAGATGCAACTCACAAGTCACTATCTGCAAAATAGAAACCAGACCGGTTAAGGTCTTACAATGTTCTTCACCAGAACAGATCCTATTAGGAATCTCAATCTCTATTAGGAGATAAGTCCGATTAAAGACTACCTTGTTAGAGGATTTTACAAAAGGCTTTTGGGCCTACCCGGTTAAGGGCTACAGACTTGTCAAAGATGTGAGTAATCAACAAGTGTTTGATCTATCTAATAGCATAGACTGCTTGGTTAGATTCAGTATAGCTCACTTCTAATGCATTCCAGCATTACTTTAATCTTCTCTATCTCTCTCTTAGTTACAACTTGATCTTCTCAGATAAGATCTCTATTACAAGAACTTAACAACCACCTTAAACCCTAGTCACAACATAAACCCTTTCAGCAACAACCTAAAACCCTAGACATGATGTCCTTTTAAAGGAATCTGATTTCATGTTGGTCCAATAGGATTACATTACAATTTCCTAGGTTCAATGAATCTAGACATACTCGGTAACATGACACAAAAAGCACCATCAGTGTGTCGGCACCATCAATCAATCGGTGGATTGGTAACTCATCACAAAATGTCAGTTGGTAACTCATCATAGAGTATTACCGGTTCAAACAAAATACCAGTTGCCGGTTTGACAAAAATGAAGACTGGTAAGAATGTGTTATGCCACTTTTCTTCCTCATACTACTTGAGATCTACAAACCACTTGGGGTTGACATGCCGCTTCAGACCAAGAAACACATTCTGCAAAATCACCAATAGTCTAAAGACTAGAATACAACATACCGGTTGGAACAAATACCGGTTGAGCTCTAGCTCATACATATAAAGGGGATCTTAATACAAGTGTGTGTCCATCAATGACAATCACAACATAAACATCAAAAATGCCAACAATAACAACTCTACAAAATAAAATTTTAGAGTTCACTAACACATTAATTTTACAAATTTTTGAGATTCAAATCAAAGTAGAATACAACCAAGAACATGTCATCCATTCAATTTATATATCAATCCTTTAAATTGACAAACGCCATAACCTACAAGTAATTTTTATTTATCATGTATTAAGTTCCTTTCATTTACTAGATTGAATATACTTTAATAACAAGTTTCCTTAATAAATCCCAAGCATTCAAAAAATATTAACCTTAACCCATAAATTAATACATCAATTTTTATAATATCCCAGATTCTTTAAGAGCTTGAGAGTATTTCATGGCTCTTTTATATTAAGAGAATAATGTGTAATTTTAATGTCCTATATGTTTGTTATATATTTTAATATTAATCCAAGATATAAGCCATTAATTGATTCAAAATAATGAAATCTTGTCATGTGGCCCTTTTAAAATATATGAAACTATAGGTTTAGTCAAACAAATCAAATTATTGTATTAGTGTACAACATCATGGTACCCTCAACCAACAAGAAGGGTTTTCCTAGGCTCCCAAAACCTATAACAAAATGTCTAGGCCACTATAAACAAAGCTTGAAACTAACCAAAAATATCTACTGGCCAAAATGTGCCCTTGAAAAGTGCCACCATCCAGCCTATCCCAAAGATGAACAAGACACAGGGTTTTTCTAGACTCCCTCAACCTTAAAAGTGGGTTTTACAAGGCTCCCACAACTTGTCTCAGAAACTGGGTTTTGACAAGGCACCCAAAACCTTCTACAGAGAAATCCATGAGGGTTTTGAATAACTCCCTCAACTAATAGAACAAACAACAATAGCAGAAAAGCTTCCTCCCACCTTCTCTCCACTTCGATAGGAGAGAGAGCCTTTTCAATGGGAGGAGAAAGGAAGTCGTCTGAATGCAGAAGTGTAAACCACCTCAAAGGTAGCTACATTAAAATGGACAAGAGTGGAAATAAAAACTCTCACCAAGGAATAAACAAGAATATAATAGAGATTACACATGAGAGAAACAAGCCCCTCCTAGGGAAAGATCATCTCCTCCTCCAAAGAATCAACCTCCACCTCAATAGGGGGAAAGGAAAGAGGAACCAACAAAAGGAGAGACCAAACCAAGTGTCATCCAACATGTGAACAACCACTACCCAGCATCATAGCCCGAGACCAAGAGCAATTACCTCCTCCCATAAAATTTCTCCACCTCAATAGGAGACTCTTCCAACTTGATATACACACAGAGAGAGGAAGAATAAAAAGAGACAAGAGGAAGCAGAAAACCAGACCAGACGCAACACAAACCATGATCTCATCACCACAAACTGCTAAAGCCACTATCAAAACCCTAAGATGACTCCTCCACCGCTTCCACACACCATGGATTCAACAACGAGCCAAAAGCCTCTCCTATGACCAACAATAAGCCACAAAAACTAGCAGAGGCAGTCCCAAGAAGGAGGACAACCAATGTCGCCAATGAGTGACTCAAAAACCTAGACATGAAGGTAAAGAACAACTACAACCCTCCAAACAAGAACAACCTCCCTACTAGCAGAGACCCCCACCCTAGTGACCATCGATACCCAAACTACATGAAAGATTCGTATTTCCACTTGCACCAGCAAAGCCGCCAAAAGTCAAAGTCAAAATAGAGAAGGAAGGAGGGCAGTAGAAATACAAACTAGCCCAAAATAGATAAATCCATCGCCTCCAAGCTTAAAACATCCAAACAAGCCTCCATCACTGCTAAATCAACAACAAATCGGGCCAAATAGGAGCCAAGATTAGACAGAAAACTCCTAAATGATAGGTCTCCATCCACCGTAGTGGCAAGATTAGCCAGAAAAATCAATATCCCATCTCTTTCTTTGCTTGAAATCACTCCAAAATCCTAAAAGTGCCCAACAAACAGGGAAAAGTTACACTTTGAAGAGTCACGCAGAAACCCTGAAGAGTGCCCAACAAACAGGAAAGAGGTGACATCAAACATGGACCTCTGTAGATCAGAAATACCCATCTTAGCCACAACTACCTTAGCAGCACACTCATCTTCATCTGCTTCCTCTATCTCCCCTACAACTTCCACACCAGCAGAAGCCTTACCTCACTCACACTCCCACTCCCACTCCCTTTCCTACATTCATATAATACCACATGTTATTTACTGATTGTCCTTAATCTCTCACCCATGTAGAAGTGCCATGACATGTATGAGTTCTTGTACACTTTATGAACTATGGCTAAGAATCTTTAAGATTAATTTTATCATTTTAACTTAGAATCTACACTTTCATGGATGCTTAGACTAGTTTAAAATTTTAATGTTCTCAACATATTTCATTCCTTTATAGTTCAATCCAATCCACTATAGTGGTTAAGTTGTTTTCCAAAGCATTTGTCTATATTTTTTTTTAGGAGACTTGAATTAGATGTCACAAAGAAGGATTAATTATTTCCACACCATAGTGTGATATAGTTATTAATTTTTTTCATTAATACTTCTTTTACAGTATTCCTCACTAAAAATTATAAGGAATGGAATTGAGGTAAATGATAGAATAAAAATTATTAGTGTATTTATTTGATTTATTTACACTTCAACTTACTTAATCCTACTTTGTCATCCAATATATCTACTTGATACATTTTCATCTAAGTTGTCAAGATTGTTTAGGAGTTGATTACAAATGTGTTGACTTAGTTTCTAAACCTCATGCTAGTTTAGTGTGAGGCAACTTGCCACCACTCATTGAGTGTTGGGGTTGACTTCTGATTCGACCCAATCTCTCTAACTATATTTAATCTCCATCTACATCTTATTATCTAGTTCTTATTGTGCTTGTGATTTATCTTCGTTAGATCTTGGTGTTTTCATGGTATCAAAGCAATTTTGAGGTAATTCGGGTCATTGGCTGATTCATAATTCTTAGTGAAATGTTAAGTCGCTATAGAAGGCATGGTCACCCTAGGAATTCATTCAATGCCATGCAATTTTTCTATGGGCTCTACTCCACTCAATGATTTGTTGACATTTAGGCTGGACTATACTAAGGTTGAATGTGGGGTCGACTCCAGTCAAGTGTAGTAACCATAGAAGTGTGCAAGGGTTTGAAAGAGGTTCGACGGAAAGGCAAGGGTTGGACCTTTGTTGGATTTCAATTTAAGCCGGATGACATAGAGAACTGTTCCTCCACTCTTTAGACCTCCTACTTCATATCTCTTTAAAAATATTTTTCCTTAAATATTTCTTTCAATATTTTGGTTCAATATTTGTAAGGAGAAAATATTGGATTATATTTGGTCCATATTTTTTGCCACAAATCCCAATTAGCATACTATTGCACTCTCTTTATAAAGTTTCTCATTTGTGCCTTTATTTGACTTAGTTCATGCACTCCTTCTATAAAGTGCCAAATAAGCTGTGGGGGGGGATGATAATCAAGGGGGCTGTTATTTATTCTCTATTTTTCAAACTTCCTCAAAGAAGTGCTTCTATGTGTTTTGTCATTCATTCACTTTACCCTTGCATGAATTTCTAATGTTCATTTTTGCATTCTACAAAAGAAATAATCTAAGTCTAGCAGCATGGATTCTAATATGCATACACAACCTCCAACACCTTTCAATTGTCATGGTTGGAAGTTAAAAGTAATTCTTTTACTTAAGAATAAAGGATTATTTAGGGTAAAATGTGAACAGAAAAAGAACCTAATGTAGCTAAGGACAAAGATAATTATTTCAATAAGTGTGACCAAGCAGTTGCTTTCTTCTGTTTAAATCTATCTCCTGAATTAGTATTTCATGTTGAGAACTTAAAAACACCCAATGAAGTTTGGGAAGCTCTAAAAAATCTATCTAGGATAATTGATGAACGAAGAAGTGATGAGTTGGAAAATCAACTCTTAGGTCTAATTCCTAGAAGTTGTACTACTTTAGATGATTTTTTCACTAAATTCAAACCTTTAAAGTTTCAACTAAAAGATTGCGGAATTGACAAGAAAGAGGATCAATTAATCCTTTATGTACTTTCCAAACCAGGACCTGAATATTTTGTGTTAGTCTCTACTTTTTATTCTACTAAAAGAGCTCTTGGTAGCTCATGGAAAATGCCACTAGATGACTTCATTTTTTGATCTATCAAAGGAGAAAGAAAAATTAATTCAAATGGGTGCTTTGAAATATACTAAGCCTCAAGCTCTAATTGCAGGAAATGAAAAGCAACAAAATGCTAAAGGGAAGAAGAAGAACACTAAAAAGGACAATGAAGGGAAGAAAGACGATAAAATTGACAACTTGAAAAAGGATAACTCTTCTAAAAAATGTAAATCAACTATTGAGAAAGTTAAATGTTTCTTTTGTCAAATATCAAAAGAATATGGTCAAGGGTTTACCTAAGGTTAAGTTTTCCAGAGGAGTTTGTAAATGGTGTGCACTTGGTAAACATCTAGAAACAAAATTTGCCAAAGGAAAATCATGGAGGGAAACACAAGTCTTGGAACTTGTTCATAGTGATGTTACATGGGACTTTCCCCATCCATCTTTTACAAAGTTAGATATGTTCTCACCTTCATTGATGATTTCTCATGTTATACATGGGTATAATTTCGTAGGAAAAAATCAAAAGTGTTTGAAACTTTTCAAGATTACAAAGCTCTTGTTGAAAAACAATCAGGAAATTTTATCAAGGTTCTAAGGATAGATAATGGCCATGAGTATGTTAACAACCATTTTTAATAGTTTTGCATATGAGCATATAAGAGGGGATACATCTACAATGCATAGTTCCATATTCTCTTCAAAAAAATGGGGTTGTAGAATGTTAAAATAGATCTTTAAAAGAGATGGTTAATTGTATGATTCACTTTAAAGGTCTCACACCATAATATCGGGTTGAAGTAGTCAATTGTGCATGTTATATTCATAATAGAGTTCATCATAAAGCCTTGAAGGGTATGACTCCCTTTGAAGCTTGAAAAGGTTGTAAACTAACAGTTGATCATTTTAGAGTATTTGGCTCTCAAGCCGTGGCTTGCATTCCAAAAAAGCATCGCAAAGCTATGGATCCACAATCCAAACCTTGCATCTTTGTGGGACATCCAGATGGTATAAAAGGCTATTGCCTACTCCACCCTACCACACATGAGTTGTTTATAGAGAGAAGTATTAAGTTTCAAGAGAGACCTTTTGATACTATACTTGACACTTCTCACCATATTATGGGCTCTTAAAATTGAGATTACAGTACTAATGACTTAGATCATTCACAACAGATTCTGATTATTGCGTCTTCTTCTTCTAGTTCTCATAGTGATGACATTAATGAAGGTTCATCTTCATCTAGTTGAGGGATTGCATTAGAGGTTGATATTTTCACACCCACATCTCATTCTCCACATAGGATAGATACATGGGTACAGGATTCAACAAATAATAGATAGATTCAATCAGTTTTTTATGAGGATCCACATGCCTTTCTTGCTTTAGTTTTGGGTCCTTACGCATTTAGAGAAGTATCAGGTAGGGATATTGTTATAGATGAAGAATATGATTCCTTAATTATAAATAACACTTGTGATTTAACTTCACTTACTAAGGTAAGGAAGATAGTTCGATGTAGATAGATATATCTAACTAAATTTGCAGCAGTTGGGTTAGTTGATAAGTACAAAACATGATTAGTTATCAAAGTATTTTCACAAGTTATAGGAATTGACTCCATAAAAACATTTTCACCAGTTGCTAAGATGACTTCTATTAGACTCACACTTTCTATATCTATAAAATATTCATGGGAAGTACATTAGATGGATGTGAAGAGTGCATTTCTTCATGGACATCTAGAGGAGGAAATATACATGCACCAACCACCTAGGTTTGTTCAAGATTTATCCTTAGTTTGTAGATTCATAAAATCTCTATATGGCCTCAAATAATGATGTATAGGGTATAAGGGGTTTTACAAGATACCAAGGTTATGGTTTAAACCCCCAAACTCTGGTTTGCATGTTAGGATACTCAACCCAAGATTTCCACCCTTTGGTAATGTTTCACAATGTGACCATCTTAGATAACACAAAAAAAGATACTAGAAAAGCTTGGGACAAGACCTCCATCGTGTTTAAAAACCCAAATGAACTCAAAGAAATCAATTCCACCTTTGAAACAAACCATTGTAAGTCACTCCACACCATTGGCTTTTAGGATGACTAGATTCTAGCAGCCCTACATAGAGGTCTTTTTGGCCATTTCTTTTGACTTACTCTCTGAACAAAATGAAAACACTTATAAATACCCTTTTGGAATTTTGTAAAAATATTTCAAAATTAGGGAAAGGTGGTTTGGACAAAAGTGTTAAAAAATTGACTATTGCAGTCTTCCAAGGGCCTTATTAGGTCTCCAAATACACTAGAGATGCCCCTTAGATAGTCCACCAATCCACACACCCAAATTGGAATGGAATGGCATAGAAAACATTAAATTATTTCACATGTTTTAAGGTATTTGTGTTTATTTTGGTACCAAAACTCCAAATTCTTTCTCAAACCTTGTCCAACCGACTTAACACATGAGGATGTTAAGCCCTCAAGTGCTCAAAACTCCACTCAGACTCTTCCTCTACAAAAAATATTTTAAATCCCTTTGGTGTGCTACCATATCTACCATTCCACAAAGTATTGAGTCAATTTGTTGATGGAATGGTCAATTATGCATTATTCTTTAACAAAACCCCAAAACCTAGGGTTCCAGACCAATTTGCACGTAAATGCCTCTAACTTTGTCAAAGCTCAATAGGTTGAGGCCAAAATGGTTGGAAATGAAATACGCATCTCTCCTCTTTTCACTCATGTCAAATTTAGACCTTGGGAGGACCGAATGTGATCATACAAAATGACTATTATAGGAAAGAAATGTTTGAAATTTTGTAGAAAATAGAGAAAGTTCAATTGATTTCTTCACTAAAATCACATCAACAACCCCCATTAGATTAAAGGAAGGAATATAAATACCTCTTACACTCCTCCCAACTGGTTCTAATTGTATTTTGAATATGTTATCCATTGGACAAATAAGTTGATATAATGAACCACTAAAAATTTAAAAGTTGCCAGTGCAACTTTTGACAAAGTTGATAAATTTTGTCTCCTTATACAAAATGACTCTAAATCCCACTAATAAAATTTCCACATGCCAAATAGGAATTCAATGTGGTCTTGATGATAATGAGATGATGTAATAGGTTGATTGATTAGGTGTTTTATGTTGTCATTGATGGAAACTATGTTTTGATAGTCATCTAGGTCTTTTAGGCCAATCAGTAAAGCATAATCGGTACAGGAGATAGTTTAACAGTGAAATGGTAGATAGGACTTCAACCGGTAAATGAAGATTAGTATTATGTTTAGGAAACTGGAATGGCTCATCGATGAAGAGTTAGGTGATGCGGTTCTACTGGAATGTTGGAGATAGGTACTTGCAAATATATCCCACACTGTATTAGCAGATTCAACAGTATGAGTGAGTTATGGTATACAGGATAGTAAATCTTGAGAAATTATTAACTAGTAGATAAGAATGACATAAATAGGTTAATCAGTTTTGTTTATGTTTTATTTTTAAGTTTTTACATCAGTGGCTGACATAAGTAAAGTATGTTGAGCAAGATTGACTAGATTCATTGAACCTAGGAACTTGTTCCAAGGTCTTGATATAACTAAGTTGAGATGTTTATAAAAAGTGTGATGAGATATGAGATAAATGATGATGTCATAAGTGTAGATTGTGAATTTTATTGTGCAGTGAATTCTGAAGCATTATATTTATGTATTGTTGAAGTATATTGTAGAAATGAAGTGGATCTTATTAGAAACATAGGTGCTATATGAAGATCACCTAGTTGTTATTTCCTAATAGTTGCAATAGTCAAAATCCCTTAACTGAGTAGATCCTAATAAGCCTGATTGTATAAATACTTTAACTAGGTAGCTAAAAAAATTGAGTTTAAATCCTCTAGTGAGGTTACTCCTAACAAAGTAAAGCTTTTAAAAAAGGTAAGTTGTAAATCCCCTCATTGGGGGACTCCTAACAGGGTATGCTCTTAACTAGGAAAGTTTGCAAGATCTTAATCGATCAAATATTTCTATTCTATAGATAGTGAATCTTGTGGTTACTAATTCCCACCTTCATTTTTCCTATTTGGGTTTCCACATAAAAATCATTGTGTTATGGTCTGCATGTCTTATTTGGTGTTGTCTTATGTGCTTATCTTTCTTGCATGCCTATTCATTTTGAATTTGATTAAAGTGGTGATCAGATGCCTATTCATTTTGAATTTGATTAAAGTGGTGATCAAATTTATATTTTTTTTACTTGCACTAATTCACCCCCCACTTAGTTCCTTATAAGTCTATCAATTGGTATCAAAGCCTAATTCCCTTAAGGCTTAATCTCTTGGGAAGGATCCCTAAGGATAACATGGGGGAAGGAATGAGTTATAGAGAGTTGTCTAACTAGCTTGCAAAATCTGAAGAAGCCCTAGGTGAATTGAGGGTTAAGTACAAAATTGATTAGGAAAGAGGAGAGAGCTAGCTAAACAATTGTATGAACTTAGTGAGAGAAGATAATCCAAGGAAGAAAACATGGATGCTTTGGTGAATGAGATAGAAAAGCTAAATGATGATAAGTCAAATCTGAGGAGAGAACTCGAAGCCCTAACTATTAGGATGAGTCAAGATCTGGAAGCCAAAAGGACTATTGAACATAGAATCAGAGAAAAGGAACATGAGATCTTTAAATTGAACCAAGAGGTTGGAACCCTGACTGCATATCTTCAAGATGAAAAAGAAGAAAAATAAGTAAAGACTAATATAAACATGGAAATGTCTCTTAGAGAAATTCTGATGAAGAAGAATGAAGATCTAACTAAAGAGTTGGCTAATGCTAATGAGTTACTATCTAAATTTAAAAAGAGTTCTACTATGCTTACCGAGCAGATCTAGTCTTAGAGGATGAAAGGATTGATAAAAGGCTTGGGTTATACTACATATGAGAATAGTGAATCTTCTGATACTAAGGAAAACATGGAAGAAGGTGAATCTACACCTAAGATCCATAAAACCACCGATAAGAAAGTCCATAAAATTGTATGTTTTAATTGTCATAAGCTAGGAAACACTGCTAATGTTTGTAGAAACAAATCTAGTTCATTTGATGGTTATAGACCTAATACCTATCAAGGATGTAAACCTAGAAATTTTAATGGATATTGCTACACTTGCAACATGTCTAGGCATAGAACAATTGGATGCATGTCTGGAGAAAATAGTCTAACACCTTATAAGAATCAGAATTGCCATACTGATTGGCAATGAACTTTTAATAACCAGAGAAATCCTTATTGGTAGAGACTCTATGCTAACCGGTACAGTCCCTATGGGATGGAAAAGAGAATGAATGTGATTTGTACAATTTTCCATAATTTTGGACATGTTACTATGAATTTCACAAGAAGACCTGGTAGAGGCAATGATGAACCCTAGAGAGCATTTGGTATGGTATGTTATCATTGTCATAAACTGGGACACATTGCTAGGTTTTATAGAGCAAGAATGAATGAACCGGTAAATCAATATGATGACCAAAAAGGTAAGAAGAAAATTGATTTGGAGGAGACAAGGAATGAAATGAACAAAATCTGGAGAAATAGGAGCGACGAGAAGCCATTGGAAGTGTCTCATTCTTTACCTAGTGTGGAGAACCCTTCACCAGTTAACTAAGTTATCTATAAATATTAAGGGCAACATATTGTCAAATCTATCTCTGAACCCCCTATATGATGTATGGTAAGTTAAATCTGCCTACTTTGATGCAATATGATATTATGAAGTTTTTCAATGATCAAACTGATAGGTTAGATGTGATATAAGAATCGATAGTATGCTTTTGGGTCAAATGGTGTTTTAGGGTTTATGTGTTTATGTGTTTATACAAATAGGAGAAGCATTTAATGTGGTAGGTGATAAAGCAAACAAATGGAAGTTTTTGAATGTCATTTGTCACTTTGTATTGTTGAGAGAACCTAAAGAGGGAAGAAAGAAGAAAGAACCTGTGATTGTTGGATTGGAAATAGATTAACAAGAGATTTGAGGAGATTTGCGATATGTAATCGGTGAAAGAGCATTTTCGGTGTTGAAACCCTAGTTGCAAAGGCAGTAAAAGGTATTTATCCAAAAATATTTCTATCTATTTTAGAGTCTGAGACTTTGAAGATGGATACACTACATTTGGTATATGTAACTATTAGACATCGACCATAGTTTAAGAGGCACCCTTTTAAATCGGTCGAAACCGATCCCATCAGATCCCTATTTGGACTTATTTATGGATTTTTGCATGTAGAAGATGTTAGATCCTTTATTTGTTGTAATTTGGAAGATCTAGAAATCTTTTCTATATTTGATCAGTATAGATTATTGTGTGATAAGAATGGATTGATGAAGGAACAGTTTAAGAGTGTTACCGAAAAAGGTTTTCACCAGTCACTGAACTCTGTTGATGATTATGAGGATGATCATGTGAGATATGTTTTGAGTCATGTGCATGACTAGTTTATGTGGCTTGATTGACCACATAAGATCAGTAAGGAAGAAATTAATACAGTAATCAGATTGTGTGCCATTGGTGAAGTTCATGTATTAAGATATGTCCCTAAGGATGATGTCGCCAAGCTAACCAAGTCACGATGAGATGGAAGAGCGATGACTGTCAATGAGATTGATGATCCCACAGTGAAATTTTCTTCTATGATCATTGGATAGTGTGTATATAATTTTAGTAGAATGAACAACCTCCCTATTGCAGCCATTCACAGAACTTACCAGATGATTAAGGAAAATATGGATTATGGTTTGTCTAAGGCATTAATAAGTCAGTTGGTACTAAATATTGAATCCATAAAGAAAGATAAAAGACAAAAATTCAAGTTTGGGCAACTGATTATTGGTCTGTTCTTTTACTTTCAAAAATTCTTTCCAGGTATTAGTGATGTTCAATGGTCTGAGGACACACTGACAATGTTACAAATGAAGAAAAGTATAGGGACGTTAGGAAATGATTTCAACAAGATTGCTTGGGGTTATTACAAATATTTTCAAAAAAAGATGCATGAGAGAGAGAGGATATCAACACAGATTCTTAAGTGATATGAGAATACCATTTGCTTTATGGTTGAGATTGACACTGGTCAGATGGAGGTAGTTGATCCTAGAACATCTTGGGTGATTCCTGTGGGCTACAAAGTTGAAGATGATGTTTTGATTTCTTATGTTGAACACTTGCTTGTACAACCAGTAGATTCTACTATAGAAACTTTTGGTACTTATTAAGAGAAATATTTACAAGTACATTCTAAATTTAACAAATTGGTAATTGCAAAGAAGGTTAGAAAGGAAGTTGAAGAGTTTGTTGTTCAACAAGGATTTACCAAGGAGGCAATAATTTAGGCTACAACCAATTTTGAAGCTAGGAATGGTAAATCATCTAGTGCCCCAATCGGTACCAACATCGGTATGCAGACAAGAATTGTTGAAGTTAAGAAGGAGAAACCTTCTAAAATCTAGTTCAAGAGAAAGGGGAAAGAAATTAAGCCCCCTGCACCTAAGGTAGTGGTAGTAACTGGTAAAAGGAAAAAGGAGCAAGCAAAGAAACTAACAATTGTTGATAAAGAAGAAATTGAATCAAAAGGTGAGAAGAAAGGTTTGAGAGCTATTGCTAAAAAGTAAAATTTTGTAGGAGCATCTACTATTAAATCAACAAAAAAACTAGTAACTAAACCTACACCTTTTGAAAGGATGTTAATAAGTATTAAGGAATATGGTATTCTTGTTGGATTGAATAAACTATATGGTAAGTTTAGTAAGGATGAGCAAAGGGAGTTAGAGGATGTAGTTGTTTTGGTGATGAATAAGTATAGCAAAGCCCTAATTGAGTTACAAGGTAAAATTCCCACTTCTTTGCATAATAAACTTGATGCAAGATGGTAGGAAGCCATTAAACAAGACAGAGAATTTATTGACTTCACTCTTAAGAATATTCAACCGAAAGCTACAAAATAAAACTAGATGATATTCTTTTGAAAATAAAACCTTATGTTAAATCAAATAAAAAACTTACTAGATTGCTTATTGGTGAGACCCAATCAGTCAAGATTGAGACTGAGGAAATACTAAAGAATTTTTTGGGGTTGATACCTAATGAGGAAGAAGAGAAACCAATGAAGCTTAAGGAAAAAAATCTCCCAGATGATGTAGATATTAATGATTTTTCACTGGATGAGATTGTTTTTGCTAAGCAATTGGAAGATGATACACTAGTTAATGTATAGAATGAGACAGTTGCAATTCTTGATGATGATATGGAACTTGATATACTGGTACTGAGGGAGAAAAGAAGGAACAAACTGAAAATGTACAAGATGAAGATGTTCAGATGATTGAACAACAAAGAGATAAAGAGCCACCAGTGATCATTGAAACAGTCGTTACACCGACACCACCAATAAAGGACACTAAGAAGGAAGAGGAGGAGAATAAAGAGAAGAAAGAAGAGAAAAAATTGAAATCAGTGAAACCAGAACCTAAAGTGACACCTTTATCACTTACCTCTAAGAAGAAAATTGATGATGATTAAGATGATGATACACTCAGTATACAAGGACCCATCAATATGGATGCACTAAGTTCTACAGAACTAATGGAGATTGTTGTTAGGCCCAATATGGAATCCTAATGTACTGAGAGGGGAGGGGCGAATCAGTACTCCAAAAATTTTCTTCAATAATAACTTTACTATTATGCATAAACCGAATAGTGCGGTAACATAATATAAAACTAAAATGAATAGATAACAATCATACATGATTCACACCATAACACATATATTTTGGTTACGTAGAAACTCTTGGTTAGAGAGAAAAATTGTAGTGGGGATGGCACCCATAACTTCTCTACTACAATAATAAAGAGTGCTCGGTTAGAGCTACATGTTTAGCTATTTCTGATAGCTTACCCTATTAGGAGTAACTAGATCTGTTATATCTACCTTGCTAAAGGATTTTACAACACTTCATCTAAATGCTACACTTGGTTAGAGGCTTTACAATTTATAGACTTTATTAGAGTCTTTTACCCTGTTAAAGGTTTCTCTTACAACTTCAAAATATTACCATGAAATTATT
The DNA here is from genome assembly GCF_030272615.1 of Cryptomeria japonica. Classification (NCBI taxonomy): domain Eukaryota; kingdom Viridiplantae; phylum Streptophyta; class Pinopsida; order Cupressales; family Cupressaceae; genus Cryptomeria; species Cryptomeria japonica. The sequence goes on from NC_081415.1 coordinate 38,577,638, forward strand.
ACAAATATCTGCAACTTTCATCTGGAATGTTATAGCAGATTCTATGTGCTCAGAATAAGTTACCTTGCTTATAGCATACCTCGGTAACCCATATAGTAATTCGGTAAACCCTTATGTTTACTCTATTCTTTGACTGTTCTCTGAAAACCTTCTCGGTGACCTCTGTCTCTCTGTAACAGTCTTCTTACACTCATGCACACACCCTTTTAATTCTTAACTCATGTTGTATAAATAGAGCTCTTATGACGATGATGCATTCATTGCTTTGATCTTACAAACATGTTTTATCGAATGAATAACCATGCAAATTATTTTATTGGTTAGATAACATCAAAATCATACACAATCTTTAAGTACAATTTCCAATGTGATAACGGTTAGATGCTCCTCAATCTTGTAACACGTTTTCATATGTATGTCCAGGTTCAATGAATCTGGTAACACATTTCACTTGGTGTATATCAACTCGATGTGTCATCTTTGCTGCTCAGTAGACATGAAATGATACTTGGTAGATAGCTCGGTGTATACTACATTCTGAGACTGCTTTCTTCAATAACCGACTGGACTATGACTGAATATCTTGGTAGTAGTAACCGACTAGAGTATATAGTATAACTTTGACATAAAACTAATGGAAACTTGATAAGTAGTAACAATCTCCCCTTTTGACATTAGTTGAGATGTTTGACAAAAACTACTTTCAAAGTTATAACTCAATAATCTATATACTTGCAAAATTTTGACTATGGTGACAGTATATACAATAGTCAATAATATAATATATCTAGATATACTCCCCTTATCAATATATTGTACACAAAACTCTAATTTTGCATGCTTGGTTCTTTGCTTACTGTTCTGTATATTGCTTGGTTCACTGCTCTTGGATACTCTACTTGCTCTACTTGGTATACTCCCCCTGTATACTATACTCCTGTTGTTTGATACTTTGAATACTATATCACTCCCCTGGTACTGTAACATATTACTCCCCCTTTTTGACAAACATCAAAACTTAATTACCATTTGAGGGTGGTAACTGGTCAAAAATGGATTTGTACTTGGTCCAGGCATCAGTGAGAGCGATAGAGAGGGCATTCATTACACTATCCATTAAAGAATTTTGCGCTTGAATATCAGCCAAAAATGATATTAAGCCATCTAAAGTTCTTCCCTCTTGTGTGGTAGATAAGGATGCGGCTCGGTTGATCTGTTCTTGGACGGATGAAAGATGAGGAAGGAATAATGTCTGAAGTGTCATTATGTCCATCCTGATCTTGTGTTCGTCATTTCTTAGGTCCAATTGTTGAGCCATGAGCTGTTGTAGCTTTGTGTAAAAATTCTAAACTAAATTTGGCTCTGTGGTCAACTTGCTTGAGAGATCGGTGATCTCTTTCTCAGTTGCCTCTATTTTATTCTTAATGTCTTTAATAAATAAAGAAATGTGTAGAGTTTCTGAAATAAATAAAGAATGTGCTTGAGTTGAGGAGTCAACTCAGCAATAAATTTGACAAGTTTAACTTTGCCAATAGCTATAGATTTATGTACCTCTTCTATCATTTTTGCAGTGAGCTCTTTGTCTTTTAGCTTGCTCAAATACTCTGATGCATCTACTCCAGATGTCTCTATCTTTTTTAGGAGTTCATCCAGTTGAATGTGGATGGCTGCATCAGTTGATACTATAGCTTTAGGTAGCATATCTATTAGGAGTGCTTTTACCTTCTGAAGTACTTTATTTTTCTTTTGAATGGCCATTTGCTTCTCATAGTTCACCGAAATCAATGAGTGCTTGCCCCTTTAATTTTGCTATGTCTATATTGGGCAACACTATTGGTTTAGACAAATCAACTTTAAAACTATGTTTTTTCATCTTCTTTTCTTTACATTTCACCGATGGAACTAAGATAATGTCCTGTGAGGCTTGATGACCCTTGGTAGGTTGCTCGATAGAGGAAACACTTTGATTGGTTCCTTTAGCCTCTGTAGAGTCCTTCGATGTCTTGGTACTTGGTGTCTCAGTTGCAACATTCTCAGTGTTAGAAGGTGCTTGAGATGTCTGTTCTTGAGTAGTACCTTCTCCTACTATAGACTTGTGACCTTCAGTGCCTTGATCCATGTCATGAGGGGTTTCGGTTGAGACAAGTTGCTTGACTAGTGGATAAGGCTGAACTTGTTCCAAGACTGATTCACTCGATACAAGTTTTGCATATGCATTGCCTTTTATCATTTCCTATTCTGGTGCCTCTGTATCTATGACATATTCATCTATTTGAATGGTGTCAGCAGGGTCTTGCTCAGTAACATCAGGATCTTTCTCGATGACATCAACAATTTTAACTATTGCTTGCTCACCAACATCCTTGACTTTAAAGATTTCTTGCCACTTTGCTTTTGTCTCATTTTCCACTTTAATATACAGCCCATTCATCAGTTTTAAGGCTCTTTGTTTGACAAGAAACTTTGAGTTGTAGGTTGTCAGATGTTCTTTAATTTTAGCTACTGACTGTTGGTATTATGTGAACCGGCATGAAGACATAATGATATTGTATGTTGTCATTGATGTCAATATGAGACATGGTGAGAACTAGCACATGTGATAGGTGAAGAGAGAGGAACCAGCATATCTATGAACCGATTTATATGCCAAAGTGAAGCGGCACATTTGTTCAAGGTGAACTAGCATGTAGTTATGAGAACCAGCACATGGAAGCATTGTATGGCTACCAGTTGGTAGGTAGCTTCCACTTCGGGGTTTCTAGTTGGAGCAACTCAAGTGACTCAATTGGTAATCTTCGTGTGATGAGTTAGCAGTATGATGGAAGACAGATCATGTTGCCATGTAAGCTCTATGCACGTGAAGGATCTTGCATGAAGAAGACTATTCCTATCCACCTTAAGAATGTGCGAAGTCTGTCAAACGGTGATAACACGTGATGGGTTATCACCCACCATGAAAACGGTGGATAATGGACAATGGAGAATGTCTTGAGATCAATTCAAGATTATTGCATTCAATGCAGTATGATTCAACGGTCAGGATCGAACCGTTTGAATTGCTTAACCTAACAGGTTTAGGGTGTAGGGTTTTTTCTATCGACCTATATGTTTCCTATAGGTTGATGTTGTGTTTCTTTCTGAGGTTGTTGGCAAAAGTTGTGAGTGTGTATCCAAGGAAAGCGATATGTGATTCTTGCCAGACCAAAGGAGAGAAGAGATACCTGCAAAGTGAATGTGCAAAAGGAAAAGAGGAGCCTAAATGGATCTACATTAGCATTGAGTGCTGCTAACAGATCATTGTAATGCCTATTGATCTCTAACCACTTCAATGGTTGTAAAATCCCCTAATAGGGTAGCCTTAACTGGCTTGATTCAAAATCCCTTAAATCGGGTGGCCTTAACTGGCTTGTTTCAAATCCCTTAACCAGGTAACTCGAGGCTAATGAGTTCTGAGAAGCTAGAGAAGCTTAGGAGATCCTTTCAGCTATTGAGTTCTTAAAATCCTCTAACAAGGTGGCCCTATCGGGTTTAACCCTTAACTGGGTATCCCTTAACCGGGTGATCCTTAATAGGATCGGTTCCTACCATAACCTATTGTAATGTTCTTAACTAGACAAGGCTCCTAACAGAGCGGACTTCCAAAGAGATCAAAAAGCATCTTGTGGGTATTCATCCCCATCGTGGTTTTTCCCAGTTGGGTTTCCATGTGAAAAATATGTGTGTCATGTGAAATTCTTTTTGTCTTGTGATGCTTTGTTTTATCTGTTAAGCCCATGAAGGTTCTATGTTTTATGCCTATCTTTAAAACATATTGAACTCACTGTTGTGAAGATCTGATGGTTAAGTTTACTTGTTTACACATGAGAATATAATGATACTATAGTATTGAGCTAAGAGGAATGCTTATTGAGTGACCGGTTCATGACTGATTGAGATATACTGGATGTTGTCGGTTGCACTCTGTTTTACCGGTATCCCTATTTGTCATTCTTTTGGAGTATTTACTGTCAAACCGGTTTTGGACTATATTTGTGTTTGTACTGATTCACCCCCCCCTCTCAGTACCAGTTTGGTACTAGTGGTTCATCATCGAGTTATCAATTGGTATCATAGCATTCCAGGTCCTCTATGTCATAAGCTTAACTGCTTGAGGAAAAGATCCTAGCCAAATGATGAAGAGGGAAGGTCCGAAGTTTAATAGGGAAAATTTTGGTATATGGAAAGACAAGATGAAGATATTCATCAAAAGCATGGGTGTTCAACACTGGAGTTATGTTGAAAATGTATATGTTGTTCCTACTGGTACTCTCACCGATGACCAAAATAGAGAGATACAAGAAAATGGGCAAGTCATGGAGGCCCTCATCAATAGTCTATCTGACATTGAGTTTATTGATGTTCAGGACAAAGCGAATCCCAAAGAAGTATGGGATTCTCTTGAAAATATCTATGGTGGTGATGAGCATGTAAAACAGGCTAAGGAAGAGAGCTTGAGAGGAAAGTTTGAAGACATGCAGATGGTCGAAGGAGAGACCATTCAGTAGTATGGAATAAGAATCAAAACAGTTGTTGGAGAAATAAAGAGTGCAGATGGGAAAATAGAAGATTCCATTGTGGTCAGTAAAGTCCTGAGATCCCTGTTGCCAGTCTATGCAATAAGGGTTGTTGCTATTCAGGAGCTAAGATCAATAGACAAGTCTAAGGCGTACTTGGACTCCATCATAGCCAAGTTGACAACCTATGAACTGAATAGTTTTGATGCCAGTGTTCAAAAGATAGAATCAACTTTTAGAGCCTCTGTTATACCTTCTAGAAAAGGAAAAGAGGCTAGCACTAGTGGGGAACCTAATCAGAACAGAGAAATGAAGGATGAAGAGTTTCTGATGGAATTTGAAGCTCTTCTTGCCAGGAGATTTCCAAAAGGAACTAGTAAATACAAAGGTAAGCTCCCTTTGAAATGTTTCTCCTATAACTGGATAGGACATATTGCTATGAACTATCCCAATAGTGACAACAAGGACAAACCGGAAAGGTTCAAGAAATTCAAAGGAGGGAACCGAAGAAACTATTTTGTAGTAGTTGATGAAGGTGTCACAGATGAGGAATCAAAAGATGAAGAGAATGAAGACATTGTGTTTGTTACTGTAAAGGAAGATGTGGCAGACAAGAAGGCTCTTGTCTCCTAGTTTGAAAGTTCAAATGGGTGGATCATTGATAGTGGCTGTTCTCACCATATGACTGGTGACCGGAGCAAGTTTCTATCCTTAGAGGAGTATGATGGTGGTGTGGTTTGCTTTGGCAATGATGCACCATGCATGGTCAAAGGCAGAGGGTCCATCTCTTTGAATGGAAAGAGTTGTGCTAACAATGTGTACTGGGTTGATGGTCTCAGACACAACCTTCTAAGTGTTGCCCAATTAAATGACAGTGGTCTCACTCTGCAATTCAAGAATGGAGTTTGCAGAATCAAAGGTAAAATGGTAAATTGGTAGCCACCGACATGCAGACTAAAGGTAACCTATTTCATCTAAATGCAAATATAAGTACATGTCTTATGGCTAAGTTTGATGATAGCTAGATATGGCATAGGAGATTCTGCCATGTGAACTTTGATAACATTGTGAAGGCTACTAAGATCAAGGCAGTTAGAGGGTTGCCGGTGCTTAGCAAACCGGATAATACCTTGTGTAGAGAATGTCAATTGGGGAAAATGTCTTCCTCAACCTTTAAAGGTAAATCTTTCTGTTGTTCACCAAAAGTGATAACCCAAGAACACCTGCAAATCTTTCTATGAAATAGCCAATTTTAGTCTACAAAACACATCAGGGCTTGAACAACATAACATAGGACCCTAATTGATCCTCCTGCACTTTAGGTTCTGCTAGACCTAGGGGGGGACACCCTTTTGATGCACTACATACAACAATTACAGACACATAACTGCATCAACACTAAGCAGATAGATCATTTCACAAGCTCAACATGTTAGGAAACATTACAGATTGGCTAGATCTCTACAAACAATAGGATGAAATAGAGCTTGGAAAGAATGGAACACAAACACCCCTAAACATGAAGGGAAATTAGATTTATCTTTTGAAATGTATATCTGAAACCATCCCCAAACTTGCAAAACTAGTGCCTTGTTAATTGGGCAACAAGGTCACACACAAAACTACAAATACAAGTCATAGATGCAAGTTTGTTTTCCTTAAACAAGATATTCATGCACTAATACCTTATATTAATGCACTATTTGATTCATTCACAAATTTATCAGATCTAGAAATATATTTCATCATTTATGACTGACTACAGATTTTAAAACCTTCCTTCAAGGATACCCATAAACAATCACACAATTTCCTTGAAATTGACAAATCTTATCCTCCTTGAGGATTCAATTCATGATAATGAAATACATACCTAGAGACAATACTATGAGGAATTTACTCATGCCTGACACAAGCAAGACCTGCAACTAAAATCACATTTACAACAATGCATTGCAATCCTCTATACCCTTAAACAAACCAAAAGCATTTACAAATTTGGGTCATGACATTCAGAAAGTGGAAGCCATCAAATCTGGAGCATTTTCCAAATTTCTGGAACCCTTACAATTGAGAAGAATTGGGAATAAGAAGGAGAGGGAACCAAATCAAATCTGCAACTGAATTGCCAAGTGTCTCCTCTCTAACTAAATTTAAATCTTGACCAAACTGCTTCCAAAATATCTGATCTTCGCCAAAATTAACTTCATAATCAGATTCCTCATTTCGAGAGCTTTCCAAAAATATATAACACTTCATACTTTGGCAAAAAATTGAGCCCTGAGTGAATTAATTCCCCAATCTGCACCATCATTTAAATTTTTCATTTATTCAATATAGTCAGAACTATATCGTAAACTAATTTTAATTTTAATTTTTTTCTCTGAATGTGCTCTGATGCCTTACCATATGGTGGCCTCTGATTGGTCGATGGGGTCCAATGGGTGCCACCTGGGATGATACCTCATCACTACGCCACGTGTCCGCTTACTTGTCATCTACATCATCGCCACCTCTATGCCAGGTCATTGCCACCTCTGCGGGACCCGCCTGCTGGACATCTGACTGTACCCGCCACCTATGCGCCACCTGGCTTTTGCAATTTCACAGGGTTTATCTGGCATGCATCTTTCCTTCATGAAACTGCACAGACCGTTGATCTCCATCTAACATGCACAATCTTTACCTTTTTTGCCACTTCGCAGGGTGTAACTCACATGCATCTTTGGCCTACGAAATCATCGCTTCATTGGATCATCTCAGACCTGCTCACCAATTAAGTCAGCCTTTCTCTACAAAACTCCACCTGTCTACCTCGGGAGGCCTACCTGCATGAGATCCACCTGGTCGCCACTTAGTCACCTCCTCCATCACCTCGGGATCCGTGCTCGTGCGTGGGCCCACCTTGGGTGCCCATTGGCACTATCCATCAAAAGCCTTTATGGCTTAGACATATTACTAGAGTGTGTTTTTTCTTATAAAGATTAAAAAATACCACTTCCCAACCAATGTGGGATTAAAACATTAAGCCTGGGACTGCATTTTGGAGCTTTTGCCTGTGCTTTAATGGCACCTGGTTGCATTTTCTTTAAAAAGTTTTGCCTCCCAATAGCCACACTATCTTCAATTTGATTTGAAGTTTCAATAACCTATTGGATTAGCTTATACATCTGCTGTTGCATTTGTCTATTTCATTTACCACGCTGGAGAAAGGAGGACCACTGCCACAACATTTGTTTGAAAGATTCTAAAAACCCTTCCACCAGCCATCATGTGAGAGAGGGAAAGAGTTTGTTTGCAATGTTTTATGCATGCTCACGCAGAGGGAGAGGATGAGCCTTTGGGCTTGCAGAAATTTGTTTAAAACTTTATTCATATTCCCCTCACTTCCCATGCAGAAGCTACATCTGCAATTTGCATTTGGTATTTGTTTTAAGCTGCCTCTCCTAACTCCATGTAAGGGCTAAAATTTTCCTTGCACAATTTCTACACTTGCATAAATCTGAAAACCTCCATGTGATCTTTATGCCAATGTGCATTTGCTTGTTTTGAAAACTCAAAAATGCCCACTCCAGCAACGGAGAGGACTACGCAGAAGGGAGAAAACATCTACATATTTTTTTTTAAATGCCTTGGTCAACCACATGAGAGGCCAATTCTTCCATAACACACAAGGATTTATTAATGCATTGAAGGAACTGAGCTTGTGCAACGATTGTATCACTATCCTTTGATAGATGAATAGCTCCATTTGTGTTTTGAAGGTCTGTGATCAATACTGTTCATTGACTGTATATTGATTGTGTTCATCTTTGACTGTTCTTTAGACTCTTGTAGAAGCTCTCTCAAATGATCCTTGCTGCTCTATTATTGTCATGCATTGGATTATATCCATCATTCATTTTGTGACTGTTCCTGGCTTTCTTTTATGATTGCAATCTTTGACATATTACTATCACAAAAGTGTGACTATCATTGCATGATTATTCCTTTGTAATCAAACTGTTATGAGGCCCCTACCTTCTTACATGGCTATCTTCCTTCTCTCCTTGCAATAATTCATTTATTATCATATTGCTGCAACAATGCCCAATAATATCTTTACTCTGTCACATACTTTCCTGGGAGTATTTGTGGTTTCTTTTGTTAACTGCCAATTTGCAATTTGATTTAGTAAATGTGCCTCTTTATTGCGACTGCATGGGAGATGAATTTTATCATCATCACTCTTATAACATGCCTCATAATCAAAACCCGCATTTAGATACTCATAAAATCTTTTATTAAACAAAGTCGCCAACAAAATCAATTCGCGAGTATGAGCCAGGTCGGGCCCCAAAGTGGGTCCGACTAAATTTTTTTTCATTTTCAGACAACTAACCTCTGGAATACCTTAGGAACCTCAAACATACCTCTATCGGTACCATTTTCGGATCATCAAACTGCATTTTACAACTTTCATGCAATTACGCCAAATTTTCGCATTTAATTGCGAAGACGTAATTTTCAAGTTAGTCAAAACACCTTTCTGGATCTTGCCATCTAACAGGTGTGTACTCTAATATGAAAGAATGAAATCTACCAAATGGTTTCTCAAGACGAGTCCCGAGCGAAGAGATATTAATTTTCAAAAATGCCCAACTGGCTTTGTCAACACTGCGGACCTGATGAAGTCAATGTCCTTGCAACACATCATGCCTTTCTCAAAAATACCAAACGACCTCCATAGGCCCTCAATTTTGAAACACGGGTACCTTGAAGTACATACTAAATCTTTGAACTCTCAGTTCAACCAAAATCCTGACTGGATGTAAATGGCGTGCTCATAAAAACAACTACTTTAACTGATATAACAATGGAAGTGCAGATAACTGAAAATGATAGCTAAATGAATCCTTTTGAAAACCGATCAAACGGATTGATAAAGGCTTGAAATTTTAAAAGTAGCTCATCATTTATACTGACATTATCCTAGAACAAACATTATGGCATGACGCTTATTGAGGCAACTTTACACTTGTGCAAAATAGGGCTCCGACTAGCTGTCGAAACAGGGACTTGCCAAAACACACAAATTGCAAACAGATTTGGCTTTGAAAACTGAGCAAATGGATTCATCAAGACTTGAAATTTTGTAGACTAACTCATATTGATGCATAGAATTGAATCCAATTTTAATTTATCCATGATGATCAACAAGGAAAAAGATGTAATCGCTCAAAGTAGACTACTCAATAAAATTTGCATTTGTGCCTAAAATGCACTTTCAACTCACCCCTCAAAATGGGTACCTGGTAAACTTCTCCAAACTAAATTATGAAAGTTTCACATCACTAAATAGGCCAAATGAAAGGTGCGGGACATGAATCCCGAGCCTTACCCTCTGAAAATCAACCGGCTCCATTTTGCCCTCTCGCAAACTAGGCCATTCAAAGTGACTTATTTAGGTACTTTTCTGACATGCAGAGCAAAATTTTGAAAAGGGCCTCTAAACTTGACTCAAATTTAATGAGTCCTAACAGTGGCTCTGATTGGGGATGGTTTATTGCAAGATCAACACAAGAATCTAGAATCAATGGTTAAGCAGACCACCCAAAAACGGATCATTCTTCTCTCAATTCTTCTCTTCTCGTCTCATTTCAAAAGTAGGGCTTCCTTATTCTACCCAAACAACAGGGCACTTTATTGAAAACCACACAACTAAAAGCAAAGCAACTGTACAAAATATACAACTTATAAATGGCCCCGGGCCATTAAAACTGAAATCAATTCTTACCTCTGTCAAACACTTGATTTTTGTTTCCACTAACTTGAGGTACGTTGAGATCATCATTCCAATCTACCTGATCAAAAACACTTCCACTTCTAATCAGCTGGTCACATAAAACATAATCAACAACATGTTCATAATCAATCAATCTTTGGAAACCAAACGAATGTTGAACGTGCTGATCACCAGGTGACATAAGAGTGCCATACTCTTTACCACTCTTTCCCAACTAAAATGAAAAGTGGCCTAACTTATTCTAAAAGTTGAAAACATCAGGCACATCTCTATTGCTAGTTTGCTCAAATGATGAACACTCTTCCACAATGATGGCTTGCAAACTAGAGAGGAAAACTTCCTCATAACATGACTGCAATTCGTCTTGCTGATCACAATTTCTATCAGCACTTTGCACACATGAAAATACATGATTGTCACTTGTCAATGGTTCATTTCCCACTTGTAAATTTGAGAAAACTACTTCAAATCTGTCATTCTTTTTAACAACAAGATCCACACAATGCATACCAAAATCTGAGTTCATATCAACATATGAATCTACATTATCACACCTATCAAGCGTATATGCATCTTCATCTTGTCCATCACTCAAATCAAAAATAGGGAAAGAATCAATAGCATATGTATCATACTTCACACCCTCAAAAACATCATCAATATCTAAACAAGTACTAGCTGGGCGTGAGAGATTGGGCACATTTTTGGATGCATACCTCTAAAAATCAGCAGCTAGGAGCTCTGAAATTTGTTCACTACTTAGTGAACCTTCTTCATTTCCATTTTTCTTGGCTTCATCCTTTGAGTTGTAAATATTGTCCCAATCTGATAAAGGTATTAAATCAGTAGTGCTCATGTCTCTATGCACATTTATTTCATCATTACAACAACTCGCATCTGCTTCATAACCTTTATCATGTTGCTCATAAAGTGTTTCTATATGTTGCAACATTGTTTCATAACTTTGGTTGCAAATATTTTGTGGATTGAACTTAACAACAAGGTGATCCATATCATTAAAATCTAAAACCTCAATGGGCTCATGATTACTCAAACAATTACTTGTGTTCTCACAAATTTCTTCTTGCTCTGAATACACATCTAAACTGTCATGCTGAGAATAAGAATCACCTTCAGCATCATAGGAGGCATATCCACTCATGGATTCATCTCCCTCACTGTCCTCAATCTTGTGTACATTTTCAAATTTAATTGCTTCAATCTCATCTATCCATTCTTTAATACATGCAACACTCTCTTCTCTCAAGGTAGTAGACCAATTAATTGAGTCAGGCTCATCAAGCTCTAAAAATAATTCAATCAAAACAAACTCATGGGGTCTAGCATTAGCTGGAAACTCATTTAATGCAGCTATGAATCTTTTATAAGAAATACTTGATGACTCTTCCTCTTTTCTTTTCCCTATTTTCTTTCTTAAAAACCAGATGAATTTCTCTCGGATCTTTTCAAGACATACTGCAATCTCTTTATCAATCTCTTTCAGATTTGACAAAGGATTTGGAGATCTAGGAACTACATCTCAATCCATGTATCATAACTATGCATCTCATTGTTTTACAAATTCTTTTCAAAATACAAGCAATCACTACTTTTCAGAATCATACACACTTCTCATCGTATCTCTGACTGAAAACTTATTTCAATGAAGTATGTAAATTGTAAATTTCTTTTCCTTTCAATGGTGACCTTTTCACCTTTAAGGAACATATAATTTCATAGATACTTTGAGGAATACCTAGTAAAATCTATGCTACTGCTGTCCACTTCACTTCTGACTAGAAATTTGAAGAAATCCTACAAATCTTAGGTTCGTTCTTATAGAGTCGCCACCTCCTTGAAGAGGAATAAATTTTAAACTACTGATCTTCACTCTGAAACACTTTCAGATTTCTGGGTCTCACCACACACAGCAGAGTCACATAATACTTTCAAATTTCAAAGCAACAACACTTTCCAAGATACTCACTTTCAAATCTGAAAATGACTTTCAGATTTCTAAACTCCTAAGACTCTTCCCCGAATGAATTTTGGCACAACTCTGGGATTCGATTCAACATGAATTATTACAACACTTCCCCAGTAGATTCGCCATTTTTGTTGTTCACCAAAAGTGATAACCCAAGAACACCTACAAATCTTTCTATGAAATGGCCAATTTCAGTCTACAAAACACATCAGGCCTTGGACAACATAACATAGGACCCTAATTGATCCTCCTGCACTTCAGGTTCTACTAGACCTAGGGGGGACACCCTTTTGATGCACTAAATACAACAATTACAGACACATAACTGTAAGGAAGTTAAGTAGCGGAAACAACTTCCTACACTAACCTTGAGAGGAGGGTAATGCAAAACTTTTTCAGATCATTACAACAGTTACAGAAAATAGAAATAGATATAATAGCAATCATACCACAACACAATGATTTACGTGGGGAAAACCCTTTCGGGAGAAAAACCCCACCCTCCAAAAGCAGCTCAATATTTTATTCAGCAATCAAAAAACAGATTACAAAATACTTGCAGAGCAAGCTCTTCACAGGAGTAGCACTAATCAGAGATTCAGAGGCAACTCAATAGCCATGAGACTCTTACACACAACCTCTATCTCACACACCTCATAAATAGGAGATACAATACAAGAAACCGTCAAACGGTATTACAAAACCATGGGCTAAAACCACCCAATAAGGTGTAGCCGACCTTATCTCCCTTCTATGATATGTTAAAGCACACATCAACACATGTCACTCCCTTTTACAGCTCATTTATGTATTCGATACAAATTATTTTTCCTATTTCAGGAGTACAAACTTCCGGAGGCCATAACTTGAGAACCGGGTGTCCGATTGACGAACCGTTTGAAGCGCCGGAAAGCTCGCGAAGTGCTCTATCACCTCGTAACCGCTTCACCGGTTACGGCCACTTTTTAGGGCGTTTCGGAGCCTCTAAAGTCCCCAAAATTAAGTTTAAACATTTTATTGCACCCCTCCAAGACGAAAACTTTAATATCTTCAGAACTAGCTATGACCTTGCGACGAAACTTTACTGGAATGCTTATCTAGCCAACCAGAACCTTCAGGGAGAGTTTCGCACTATTTCGTGCTCAAATGAAAACTTACTATAAATAGTAACCTCATATAAATGCAAGGTTGAGACACCATTTTTCCCAACAATAACTGCATCAACACTAAGCAGATAGATCATTTCACAAGCTCAACATGTTAGGAAACATTACAGATTGGCTAGATCTGTACAAACAATAGGATGAAACAGAGCTTGGAAAGAATGGAACACAAACACCCCTAAACATGAAGGGAAATTAGATTTATCTTTTGAAATGTATATCTGAAACCATCCCCAAACCTGCAAAACTAGTGCCTTGTTCATTGGGCAACAAGGTCACACACAAAACTACAAATACAAGTCATAGATGCAAGTTTGTTTTCCTTAAACAAGATATTCATGCACTAATACCTTATATTAATGCACTATTTGATTCATTCACAAATTTATCAGATCTGAAAATATATTTCATCATTTACGACTGACTACAGAGTTTAAAACCTTCCTTGAAGGATACCCATAAACAATCACACAATTTCCTTGAAATTGACAAATCTTATCCTCCTTGAGGATTCAATTCATGATAATGAAATACATACCTAGAGACAATACTATGAGGAATTTACTCATGCCTGAGACAAGAAAGACCTTCAACTAAAATCACATTTACAACAATGCACTGCAATCCTCTCTACCCTCAAACAAACCAAAAGAATTTACAAATTTGAGTCATGACATTTAGAAAGTGGAAGCCATCAAATCTGGAGCATTTTCCAAATTTTTGGAACCCTTACAATTGAGAAGAATTGGGAATAAGAAGGAGAGGGAACCAAATCAAATCTGCAACTGAATTGCCAAGTGTCTCCTCTCTAACCCAATTTCAATCTCAACCAAACTGCTTCCAAAATATCCGATCTTTGCCAAAATTAACTTCATAATAAAATTCCTCATTCCGAGAGCTTTCCGAAAATATATAACACTTCATACTTTGGCCAAAAATTGAGCCCTGGGCGAATTAATTCCCCAATGTGCACCATCATTTAAATTTTTCATTTATTCAATATAGTCAGAACTATATCGTAAACTAATTTTAATTTTAATTTTTTGCTCTGAATGTGCTCTGACGCCTTGCCATGTGGTGGCCTCTGATTGGTCGATGGGGTCCACTAGGTGCCACCTGGGATGACACCTCATCACTCTGCCACGTGTCCGCTTACTTGTCGTCCACATCATCGCCACCTCTGCACCACGTCATTGCCACCTCACCAAGACCGGCCTGCTGGACATCTGACTGTACCCGCCACTTGTGCACCACCTGGCTTTTGCAATTTCATAGGGTTTATCTGGTGTGCATCTTTCCTTTGTGAAACAATGCGGACCATTGATCTCCATCTAACATGCATAATCTTTACCCTTTTCGCAACTTCGTAGGGTATAACTCACATGCATCTTCGGCTTGCAAAATCACGTGCTTCGTCTGCCTCGGGAAGTGTGCCTTCATGAGGTCCACCTGGTCGCCACTCAGTCACCTTCTCCATCGCCTCGAGATCCATGCTCACGCTTGGGCCCACCTTGGGCACCCATAGGCACTATCCATCAAAAGCCTTTATGGCTTAGACATATTACTAGAGTGTGTTTTTTCTTATAAAGATTAAAAAATACCACTTCCCAGCCAATGTGGGATTAAAACATTAAGCCTGGGACTGCATTTTGGAGCTTTTGCCTGTGCTTTAATGGTGCCTGGTTGCATTTACTTTAAAATTTATTGCCTCCCAATAGCAATGCTATCTCCAATTTGATTTGAAGTTTCAATAACCTATTGGATTAGCTTATACATCTACTGTTGCATTTGTCTATTTCATTTACCACGCTGGAGAGAGGAGGACCACTGCCACAGCATTTGCTTGAAAGATTCTAAAAACCCTTCCACTAGCCATCACGTGAGAGAGGGAAAGAGTTTGTTTGCAACATTTTATGCATGCTCACATAGAGGGAGAGGCAGAGCCTTTGGGCTTGTAGAAATTTGTTTAAAACTTTATTCATATTCCCCTCACTCCCCACGTAGAAGCTACATCTGCAATTTGCATTTGGTATTTGTTTTAAGCTGCCTCTCCTAACTCCACATAAGGGCTAAAATTTTCCTTGCACAATTTCTGCACTTGCATAAATATGAAAACATCCATGTGATCTTTATGCCAATGTGCATTTGCTTGTTCCGAAAACT
The DNA here is from genome assembly GCF_030272615.1 of Cryptomeria japonica. NCBI lineage: Eukaryota > Viridiplantae > Streptophyta > Pinopsida > Cupressales > Cupressaceae > Cryptomeria > Cryptomeria japonica. Next base: position 38,593,289 of record NC_081415.1, read on the forward strand.
CAAATATGCCCACTCCAGCAACAGAGAGGACTACACAGAGGGGAGAAAACATCTGCAGATTTGTTTTTAAATGCCTTGGTCAACCACGTGAGAGGCCAATTCTTCCATAACACATAGGGATTTATTAATGCATTGAAGGAACTGAGCTTGTGCAATGGTTGTATCACTCTCCTTTGACAGATGAATAGCTCCATTTGTGTTTTGAAGGTTTGCGATCAATACTGTTCATTGACTATATATTGATTGTGTTCATCTTTGACTGTGCCTTAGACTCTTGTAGAATCTGTCTCAAATGATCCTTGCTGCTCTATTATTTTCATGCATTGGATTATATCCATAATTGATTTTGTGACTGTTCCTAGCTTTCTTTTATGACTGCAATCTTTGACATATTACTATCACAAAAGTGTGACTATCATTGCATGATTATTCCTTTGTAATCAAATTGTTATGAGGTCTCTGCCTTCTTACATGGCTATCTTCCTTTTCTCCTTGCAATACTCCATTTATTATCATATTGCTGCAACAATGCCCAATAATATCTTTACTCTCTCACATACTTGCCTGGGAGTATTTGCGGTTTCTTTTGTTAACTGCCAATTTGCAATTTGATTTAGTAAATGTGCCTCTTTATTGCAACTGCACGGGAGATAAATTTTATCATCATCACTCTTATAACATGCCTCATAATCAAAACCCGCATTTAGATACTGTAAAAATCTTTTATTAAACAAAGTCGCCAACAAAATCAATCCGCGAACATGAGCCAGGTCGGGCCCCAAAGTGGGTCCAACTAAAAAAAAATTCGTTTTCAAACAACTGACCTTTGGAATACCTTAGGAACCTCAAACATACCTCTGGAATCGATCGGCACCATTTTCAGATCATCAGACTGCATTTTACAACTTTCAAGCAATTACGCCAAATTTTTAGATTTAATCGCGAAGACGTAATTTTCAAGTCGGTCAAAACACCTTTCTGGATCTCGCCATCTGACAGGCATGTAATCTAATATGCAAGCATGCAATCTAGCAAACGGTTTCTCAAGATGAGTGCTGAGTGAAGAGATATTAATTTTTGAAAATGCCCAACTGGCTTTGTCGACACTGCGGACCTGATGAAGTCAATGTCCTGGCAACACATGATACCTTTCTCAAAAATACCAAACGACCTCCGTAGGCCCTCAAATTTGAAACACAGGTACCTTGAAGTACATACTAAATCTTTGAACTCTTAGTTTGACCAAAATCATGATTGGATGCAAATGGCATTCACATAAAAATAGCTACTTTAACTGATATAACAATGGAAGTGCGGATAACTGAAAATGATAGCTAAATGAATCCTTTTGAAAACTGATCAAACGGATTGATAAAGGCTTGAAATTTTAAATGTAGCTCAGCATTTATACTAAAATTAGCTCGAAACAAACATTATGGCATGACACTTATTGAGGCAACTTTTACACTTGTACAAAACAGGGCTTTGACTAGTTGTCGAAACAGGGACTTGCCAAAACACACAAACTGCAAATGGATTCGGCTTTGAAAACTCAGCAAATGGATTCATCAAGACTTGAAATTTTGTAGACTGACTCAAATTTATGCATAGAATTGAATCCACTTTTAATTTATCCATGACGATCAATAGGACAAAAGATGTAATCGCTCAAAGTAGACTACTCAATAAAAACTGCATTTGTGCCTAAAATGCACTTTCAGCTCACCCCTCGAAATGGGTACCTGGTAAACTTCTCCAAACTGAATTATGAAAGTTGCACATCACTGAATAGGCCAAATGAAAGGTGCAAGACATGAATCCTGAGCCTTACCCTCTGAAAATCAACTGGCTCCATTTTGCCCTCTCGCAAACTAGGCCATTCAAACTGACTTATTTAGGTACTTTTTTGACATGCAGAGCAAAATTTTGAAAAGGTCCTCTAAACTTGACTCAAATTTAATGAGTCCCAACACTTTCACTGTAGACAACTTGCTTAATCTTGTGCATACTGATTTATGTGGTCCTATGAAAACTAGAAGTGTGCAGGGTGATAGGTACTTCATGATTCTCACTGATGATTGCTCAAGAATGATGTGGGTCACATTCTTGAAAGACAATTCTGAAGCTTTTGGGAAATTCAAAGCTTTCAGAGCATTAGTGGAGAAGGAAAGCGGTAAAAGGTTCAAATGTCTCAAAACTGATCAAGGAGGGGAATTCACTTCCAGTGAATTCAACAAGTATTGTGAAGAATTTGGCATCAAGAGACAGTTGTCTGCCCCTCGGACTCCACAACAGAATGGCCTAGCAGAGAGAAATAACCGGACTATGGTTGAAGCAACTAGAACCATGTTGATCCAAGGAAAGGTTGCTCACACCTTCTGGAGAGAAGCGGTGAGCACTGCAGTCTACACTATGAACCGGGTACTCATCAAAAAGGGTAAGGACAAAACTCCTTATGAGTATTGGACTGGTAAGACACCTATGGTTAACTACTTTAAGGTATTTGGTAGCAAATGTTAAATCAAGAGGAGAGAACATCAAGGCAAATTTGAAGCTAAATGTGATGAGGGAATATTTCTAGGATATTCCACCAAGAGTAAAGCTTTCAAGTGCTACAACAATAGGACTCAAAGAATTATGGAAAGCATCAATGTAAGAGTTGATGAATCCTCTCAGAAGACTGAGGAAACCGGCAGTGAGAAAGTTGTAAATGAACCGATTGCAACTTTCTAGCAACTGGTTGTCAGTCAACCGAGTACCAGTAATAGTGTTCTTGAACTGGTGAATGTTGATACTAATGAAGATGAGGATGAAGAAGAAAAGCAAGAAGAACCAGTTAAGACCATTCCTTGGTATGTCAAGTTGAATCATGATCCCAAGAAGATCATAGGTGATAAGGATGCAGGAATCCTTACTAGAAGAAAGATCAGAGAAAACTCATGTATGATCTCTGAATTTGAGCCTAAGTCATTCAAAGAGGCTCATAAAGATGAAGACTAGATCAAGGCAATGGAAGAAGAACTTGACCAGATAGAGAAAAATGGTACATGGTCCTTGGTACCTAGACCAGAGCATAAAAATGTCATTGGTACCAAATGGGTGTTCAGAAATAAGTTGAATGAGGATGGCACAGTGATTAGGAATAAAGCCAGACTGGTATGCAAAGGATATGCTCAAGAAGAAGGTGAAGACTATGGGGAAACCTTTGCTCCTATAGCCAGATTGGAAGGAGTTCGTATGCTTCTTGCATATGTAGCTTTTAAGAGATTCAAGGTATATCAAATGGATGTAAAATCTGCATTCCTAAATGGTGTACTTGAAGAGGAGGTATATATTGAGAAACCAGATGGGTTTACGCTATCTGAAGATAGTGACATGGTATGTAGGCTACATAAAGCATTATATGGTCTGAAGCAAGCACCTAGGGCATGGCATGAGCACCTACATTCCCATCTTGTGAAGATTGGATTTGAGAGAACAAGTGAAGATAGCAATATCTACTTAAAGTCTGAACAAGTGATGAAGAAAGAGTTTGAGATGTCACTCATAGGGGAGATTAAGTTCTTCATTGGACTGCAGATCTAGTAGATGGAAGATGGAATCTTCATCACTTAGTCTAAATATGTCAAAGATGTGTTGAATACTTTTGGCATGGAAGATAGCAAACCAATTGGTACACCAATGGTGACCAGTTGCAAATTGACAAAGGAAGATGATTCCACATTGGTTGATGAGAAGGAATACCGATCAATGATTGGTAAGTTTCATTATGTAGTGCATAGCAGACCGGATATTGCACATGCAGTTGGCATCACTGCAAGGTTATAGAAGAGTCCAAGAGAATCTCACTTGAGTGTAGTCAAGCAGATTCTTAGGTATCAGAAGGGAATAGTTGACTATGGATTGTGGTACCCATACAACAATAATTTCAATCTGAAAGTATTCACAGATGCTGATTACGCCGGTAATGTGGATGATCGGAAGAGTACAACCGGTGGTGCATTCTTTCTCGGTGGTAGACTGGTTTCATGGATGAGTAAAAAGTAGAGTTGTATCTCTTAGTCTACAGCGGAAGCGGAGTATGTTGCAGCTTTCATGAACTGCACTCAGATAATTTGGATGAAGCATGTACTGGAAGGCTTCAAGATCCCTGTATCTGAACCGGTAAGTATATTCTATGATAACACAAGTGCTATCAATATATCAAAGAATCCGGTTTACATTCTAGAACCAAGCATTTTGAGCTTAAGTATCATTTCTTGAGGGAAAAGGTTCAGAACAAAGAGATTGCACTGGAGCATGTGTCTAGTAAGGAGCAGTTAGTAGACATATTAACCAAGCCTCTCCCAAAGACTACATTTGTGCATTTGAGAGGTGAATTAGGGGTATTGCCCCTTTAGGAGGTGAAGTAAAAGTGATTGTTCCACATCAGTCAGGTACTGGATAGACAAATATTTGGTTGATTGGTGTGTTTAAGGATGCTACTCCTCAGGGGGAGTAGCATGATGAAACAGCGATGATTGTACCTCCACTTTGGCATTGTTGTCAAAGGGGGAGAAGGAGTGAAGTGAAAAGATATCTGCAACAAATGAGGAGAAGATGTGAAGTAGAGAAGATATCTTTTGTATATTGCCATCAATGCCAAAGGGGGAGATTGTTGGCATTATGTGAACTGGCGTGAAGACATAATGATATTGTATGTTGTCATTGATGTCAATATGAGACATGGTGAGAACCGACACATGTGATAGGTGAAGAGAGAGGAACCAGCATATGTATGAACCTATTTATATGCCAAAGTGAAGCGGCACATTTGTTCAAGGTGAACCGGCATGTAGTTATGAGAACCGGCACATGGAAGCATTGTATGGCTACCGTTTGGTAGGTAGCTTCCACTTCAGGGTTTCCGGTGGGAGCAACTCAAGTGACTCAATCGGTAATCTTTGTGTGATGAGTTAGCAGTATGATGGAGGACAGATCGTGTTGCCACATAAGCTCTGTGCATGTGAAGGATCTTGCATGAAGAAGACTATTCCTATCCACCTCGGGAATGTGTGAAGTTTGTCAAATGGTGATAACGTGTGATGGGTTATCAGCTGCCATGAAAACGGTGGATAATGGACGATGGAGAATGTCTTGAGATCAATTCAAGATTATTGCATTTAATGCAGTATGATTCAACGGTCAGGATCAAACCATTTGAATTGCTTTACCTAACAGGTTTAGGGTTTAGGGTTTTTGCTACCGACCTATATGTTTCCTATAAGGTTGATGTTGTGTTTCTTTCTAAGGTTGTTGGCAAAAGTTGTGAGTGTGTATCCAAGGAAAGCGATACGTGATTCTTGCTAGACCAAAGGAGAGAAGAGATACCTGCAAAGTGAATGTGCAGAAGGAAAAGAGGAGCCTAAATGGATCTGCATTAGCATTGAGTGTTGTTAACAAATCATTGTAATGCCTGTTGATCTCTAACCACTTCAACAGTTGTAAAATCCCCTAACAGGGTAGCCTTAACTGGCTTGATTCAAAACCCCTTAAATCGAGTGGCCTTAACCGGCTTGTTTCAAATCCCTTAACTAAGTAACTCGAGGCTAATGAGTTCTGAGAAGCTAGAGAAGCTTAGGAGATCCTTTCAGCTATTGAGTTTTTAAAATCCTCTAACAAGGTTACCCTACCGTGTTTAACCCTTAACCGGGTATCCCTTAACTGGGTGATCCTTAACAGGATCGGTTCCTACCAGAACCTATTGTAATGTTCTTAACCAAACAAGGCTCCTAATAGAATGGACTTCCAAAGAGTTCAAAAAGAAGCTTGTGGGTATTCATCCCCACCGTGGTTTTTCCTAGTTGGGTTTCCACGTGAAAAATATGTGTGTCATGTGAAATGCTTTTTGTCTTGTGATGCTTTGTTTTATCTATTAAACACATGAAGGTTCTATGTTTTATGCCTATCTATAAAACATATTGAACTTACTGTTGTGAAGATCTGATGGTTAAGTTTACTTGTTTATGCATGAGAATATAATGATACTATAGTATTGATCTAAGAGGAAAGCTTATTGAGTGACCGGTTCATGACTAATTGAGCTATACTGGATGTTGCCGGTTGCACTCTGTTTTACCGGTATCCCTGTTTGTCAGTCTTTTGGAGTATTTGCTGTCAAACCGATTTTGGACTGTATTTGTGTTTGTACTGATTCACACCCCCCCCCTCTCAGTACTGGTTTGGTACTAGTGGTTCATCATTCAGTTATCACTGGCATGTCAGGAAAGAGATGGACAAGACTCCTTTCTCTGATTTGTTTCTCTGAGTCCATTGCATACTTCCACCTATTATCAATATGCAGATATAGTTCATTTGGAAGTGACTTAGCTAGTTCCAATGGAGCTAACCGGAACTTTAGAAGTGTGCAGATGACAACTTCTTCAATTTGTCTCTTCTCATCATTATTCTTGGTTTCATACTTGACATATCTAAATCCTCCAAATCCACCATATTCTTTCAGATTAGCACAAAAGTTTTCAGCACTATGTATATTTACCTTCTTGCTCTTGACAATCTGGAATTTGCTTGCATCCTCTGATTTGGTATCACTAGACTCGTTTACCAAAATGAGTCTCCGAGTAGATTTCTTGTATGTCTTTGTTACCTTGGGAGCAGTAAAACTTTTTGTTTTCTTACTCAGTGAGGCTACAGATGCTCGTGTTAGGTCGCTTTACTGGAGGTGGAGTCAGTGAGGCCTTTGATGAATCCAGTTTCTTTCTCTAAAACACTTTACCCTTAGGGAATTCAATGCTCAGTGTTATTTCTGCCTCTTGGGCTTTAGATTCCTCTTCGGTAATGGGAATGGTGCCTTTGATAGGTGTAGAGGAAGAGTCTTCTCTGAATTTCTTTGACAATGCCTTTATCATTTTTGTTGCCTTTCTTGTAGCTTTGGGTACTACAATGTTCATCTTTACCTTTTCCTTTACTTCCTCATAGGTTCCATACCTTATCTCAGTAGCATGCCTCGGTAATGTGAGAAATGCATCGATTTGCTATTGTGTGATGTAAAAATCAATTTTGTAACCCATCGGTGACAAAAATTGAGTCCTCGGTTCCATAGCATTCACATAACAGTAATCGGTGTCAACTTCAAAACATATATCATTTTTGTATTTTTGCACTAGCTGGGGTGGAATCCTATATCTGTTATGCATTTTCTCTTGAAATTTACTGAAGTAATCATCCATAATATCATTGAAATTATCTCCTAATTTCTTAAAGAAGTCATTAATCTAATGGGTGATTGGTCGGTGTAGTTTCCAAACAACTTTACCGACTGATGGAAAGAATTTTTCAAAATAGAAAAACATGCATACTAGTAATGATCCAAACTTTAGACTATTAGCTGAGTTGTTCTTCTTTGGCTTCCTGATGGTGTTCAGATTTTCAAATAGGGTCTTCAGCAACACCTCACATAGGTCAATTTTCATTCCCTTTTTCACAATTTTGTAGGTCAGGTCTACTGCTACACAGGGCACACTATTTTTCCTTGCCGATTGGAAGAAACAATAGCCCATTACTCTAATGGAAAATTTTAATTCTTCATCAGTGACATTGTTCAATTTTAATCCTCTACAATCAGATTCCACTCTGGTTAAACTGATCAATTCCTTCTGTGATATCATCTTCTAGGTTCGGGCATGATCATAAATGGGGTAACCGGTAATCAGATGAATGATTTCCTTGGTAATCTTAAATGGTTGCTCTTCTATCCACATGAAATCATCGTGAACTCTACTCAGAACAAACTTGACCTACTGGGGTTTGAACACTCGGGGATAAATTAGGGCTTTAGTTAATCCCTTGATCTTGATGACTCATACTTGTTGTTCAATTTACCATCGGTACACAACTCATCATAGGTGTCTTTGATTTCAACATGACTGAGTTCTTCAACACAACATTTGGTGAAGAATCTCACATCCTCGACTAACAACACTCTATCCAGGATGAGTGAGAAAGTGGTTTTGTCATCTAGTTCAGATGCAACTTTGGGAGTCAAAGAGTATTTTAGTGAGGGATTCTCTGCATTCTTGACAACTATGGGATCTTGGATCTTGGGCGCCATTGTAGATTTCAGATAAAAGCTAACAAAAGATCTCTAGGGTTTCAGGATTATCAAATGACTGACGCTTTATACTTAGCAAATAATGGCAACTAGATACGATTGGTAAATCAGCTTAACAATGCGTTGAGATTGATGTAAATACCTTGAATTTTCTTTGTAGGAGGTTTGATCGCGTTTGATTTGCTTTGCTCTGCTCTCTCAAAAACTTGGTAAGTGTAAATGACCGTGAAAATTCTTTTAAGTACACAATATGTCTTATCGAGCTTCGTGCGGGTTAGGTCAAAAACATTAAATGCACTCAGTTCCTCTTTAACTGATTTACTCTCATTTTTCCTTTTAACCGAGTAACAAAACTTCCTTCATTTATCGACTTGACAGGCTTTCTGTATTCATCGACTTGATAGGTTTTCTGTATTCACCGACTTGACAAGTTTCTACAAAAGACTTTGATAGAATTTCAAACTTACTAATACATCTTAATTATGCAGATTTGAATTAAGTACATAATAAAATAGGAACTGTTAAGATTTAACCTTGAGAGAATGCAGTCCCTTCATACCTTTACCGATTAATTTGGAATAGGTGCACCTAACTCGGTAGGTAAGGTGCTTTCTTCATTTGATACAATTTCCTTCTTTTTCCAAATCATCTTTAATTTTTCTTTTAATTCTTTAGTGTCTTTTCGAGGTTGATCTCTGCAATCTCTAGCTAAGTGTCCAGCTTTGTGACAATGAAAACATGCCATACTAGGATTTCTCCATGATCTTCGGTTGTTCATTCCAAACCTTATAAAATAGTTGGCACTTATATGTCCATATCTCCCACAACATTCACACCATATCCTTGTATTGTAATCCCATGATACTGCAGAATACTGCTGGTAAGGATTTGTGTGAGTTCGGTAACCTCTAGCATTTGCTCGGTGTGCATACCACATATAGTTCTTTTGCTTAAACCTACACTTCTCCGTACTATGTCCATATCTATTGTAGTTTCTACAAAACCCTTTGAATTTTTCCTTCTGATAATTGTTAACAGACTTTGTCCTACATTGATTAGATGTGTGACCATATTTATTGCAGTTCTAACAATAACCATTGGAATTAGTGACATTCAGTTGCTTACCTTTTTTGATTTGGCATATGTTGGCAGTGTGAGCTTGATTTCCATAGTAGTTGCAAATAGGCTTCTTTCTTTTGATGTTCTTCTTGATTCCAGCTTGCTTTGATGATTCTCCTCTCTCGGTAGTATGAATTCCCTTCTCAGTAGAGTCTTTTCCTTTGTAACCGAGTCCTCCATCTTTGTTGGGTCATCTTGTATTCAGTTGTTCTTCTAACATCTTTGATGCTTCATAACTCTTCTTCAGTGTTTCTTTTGATTTCTTCTTTGTTTCAAGTTGATCGGTTAACCTTGATACTTCAAGTTTCAATGCTTGATTCTCATCATCCTTCAAAATTGCTTCATGATGTGCATAACCTAGTTGATCTGACAGATTTTGTTGAATTCCAGTCAACCTTGTTATTTCATCATTCTTATCAGATATTAAGACTTCAAGTTGTTGTTTCTCTCTTTCTAGATCTCTTAATTTATCCTTGGTTGTCCTCAATGCATCAAGATATTTAGTCATTTGTGTGCTGAAATGTTCATGTTCTATTTTCATTTCTTTTAGTTGATCAGCCAGTGCTTTGTTCTTTTCTTAATTTCAATACTCCAATCATTTCTTCTATTTCTTCAGATATACTATTCTTAGATGATGTCTCAATTTGTTCCACTAACTCTTGAGAGTCCTGCAAATCATCAAATAATCTTCTCCTCACTTTCAAAGATTTTTGCATTTGCCTTTGCATGTCTGCAATCACTTGATTAGCATGATCCAACTCTTCTTGCAGATACACAATCCTCCAAGATTATTTATAGCCTTCCATTAATAAGATCTTTCTCTTTAGGTAGTTAAACCCTTTTCCAAGATTTGAGCTCTGATACCAATTGTTAGGCCCAATATGGAATGCTAATGTACTGAGAGGGGAGGGGTGAATCAGTACTCCAAAAGTTTTCTTCAATAATAAATTTACTGTTATGCATAAACCGAATAGTGCAACAACATAATATAAAACTAAAACAAATAGATAACAATCATACATGAGTCACTCCATAACACATATATTTTGGTTACGCAGAAACTCTTGGTTAGAGAGAAAAATTGTGATGGGGATGGCACCCACAACTTCACTACTGCAATTGATGCTCTGCAAAAAGGATTAGAAAATCTGTTTGATGGCAACACACACAAGAGCACAAGAAACAAACGTTAGTGTTAGCAACAAAAGATTATCCTAAACAGGCATATCAAGAGAGATATTAAGCATGAAATAGAAAGCATATAAACATAGAATGAAATAGCTAATCAAGATGCTCATAGTTGCTCCTCCCTTGTTCCTCTCCTCTCCAAGTCCCAAATGAGTGTAGCTCTCAGCTTTTAGCACTAGCCATGGATGCCATATGGAGATTCAAGATGGTTGAATATGATAAGCAAATGCTATGCAAGAGTAGATAGTGATGCTATGAAAAAGCTCTATGCTAATGCCAGTATAACAACAATACTCTAAAAATGCTTCTTTTTGCTTGAGGAGAAGGGTTCTATTTATAGAAGAAATGGGGAAATGAAGGGTTAAGATTGAATGGTTTAATCAAGGGCCAAGTTTGAAAGTTGGGGATCCATGTGCACAATTGGCACCAATAAAATGGTGACAAGTGTCAACATAGGATTGGGTTGAGAGAAGAGGTTGGAGGCATTAAAGGCCTGAGAAGACCTCATGGTTATCTAGAAGGTAAGGGTCAAGTCTAAATTAAGATTACCCATTGGATTAAGAGTTAATCCAAGGATAAACCTTTGTGCAAATGTTTAAGAGATAATCATGGTCAAAGCATTAATGGCCTGATGAGACCTTTGGGTTGGGTAGAGGTTGAGTCAAAACAAATGTTTTAACCATGTGGGAGAGTTGAATTAACCATTAATGGTTATTGGAGACTTTGGGGATTAAGTGGTTGAAGGTTGAAAGCCTTCAATGGTTATCAAAGACTTTGAGCCATTTAGTGGTTGAAGGTTGGAAGCTTTCAAAGGTTATCCAAGACTTTGAGGGTTAATTTGTTGAACACACAAAGCATTAATTGCTTTTCAAAGACTTTGGAGTCTTTGAGAAGTGACTCCAATTTGCTTAGGAATGTGACAATATTTAGGGGATGGATTAGGCTAATTAGGAAGGGTTTAGAAGAATTTAGAAGGGGTTTAGGCATGCAAGTGGATTTTGTAGGAAAATGCAAGTGGGAGAAATTTTGGTATTTTCAATTAAAATAAAATCATTTATTTCAATTAAATGGTGTAAGTTGCATTTGGATAAATATTCAAATAAATATTAATTTATTTAAATGAGAAAAATGAAGATAAAGCATTAAAATGCTTGAAGACTTTGAGGGAAACCATTAAAGGCTTGAAGACTTTAAGGAAAACCATTAAAGTCTTAAGAAGACTATAGAAGGAAGCCATCAAGTTTGAAGACTTTAAAGCCATCAAGTTTGACTACTTTAAGGGAAACCATTAAAGGTTTCAAGTGGGTGAGGATAAATAGGATTTTAAATAAATAATTTATTTAAAATAGTTGTGCAACTTGCTTTTGTAGGAAAATACAAGTGGGTGGAGGATAAAGGTGATTTAAATAAATTATTTATTTAAAATAATTGTGCAACTTGTATTTGTAGGAAAATGCAAGTGGGTGGAGGATAAAGGTGATTTAAATAAATGATTTATTTATTTAAATGTGAGAGGTGGGATTTTGGGGGTTTTAAATAAATATTAATTTATTTAAATGTGAGAGAAGATTTAATTAAATAAATATGATTTATTTATTTAATTAATGGTCTGAATTTGGTTAAGTGAATTAAATCAAATAAATTGAATAATTTATTTAATTAATAGGAGAATAGGGTTAAGATGAATTAATTAAATATATTAATTTAATTAATTATTAATTGATGGTTAAATAATCAAATAAATATTAAATATTCATTTAATTAAGTGGACAGATTTATGTGACTACATTTGCCCCTCTTTGAGACGGTGCGGTTTATCGCGTCATTTCAAAGAAAGAAAAATAGGTGTGAAGAAATGCCCCATAAAATGTAAATTTAATGGGTGGTATGCCCCCTCGAGGGATGGGCCGAATTTTTTTGAAAAATCGGGTGATCTCTCGAAAAAGAATGCAAAGTGGAGGGGAGGTAGAATAGAAGAAATTAGAACTAATGATGAAAGAATGGGAGAAAATGGAGTGAATATGAAGAAACAACAAGCCAGCGAGTACCCTGAGGTCATGCAAGAGATACATAGTAGATGTAGTGTGGGGTTTTGATTGATGCTATACAATTAATCAAAATTGGTTGGACAATCTGGTGCAATCGGTTGAATTGCCCCGGTCAAGTCAAAGCGTGACAGTTGATGTCAATTGGTCGCTTGGACATGATAAAGTCTGAGTAAGTGAATCAAAGTGACCTGATGGTGACTTAGACAATTGATGTAATTGCCCGATGAAGTCAAGGTATATGAAGCAAAATACTCGTTGAGACGTAGACAATTGATGTAATTGTCCGTTGGATTGTGTTTGATTGGTTGATCAATTGATAGTGTGTGCGGGTGATGGATGGTTGTGGGGAATCATGGCAGCCCTGTTGAGACTAGGTCATTATGATAAATGCCTGATGTAGTCTAGGATTACCATAATCGATTACCTGTTGAGACCCGAAGATACATGATCAGAGTATCTGTTGATAGTCTAGGTGTGTGGGAGTCGATGTATCTGTGTAGACAGAGTAACTGACTTAATTTTTGTGGATGAATGAGGATGGGAAGCGATGAAGGGATTAGGATGATGTTGATGATCAAGATAGGGAGGGTGAGGGGGGATTTGATGTTAGATAGAAGATATGGAGGACTAGGATCGAGTCCTATGGAAGAAGATGAGTAAAATAGAGTGTGCATTATTATGACTACGTATGCATGATATGCAGCTATTATGAATGTATGGATGGGTGGAATGCAACGAAATGCAATATATACAAATGAGATGGAATGACGATCCATGGTGCTTTATTTTTCATCATTGAGCTTTAAAATGTTGTAAGAAAATACAAGCAACTTGACATAAAGATTCAAGATGACCAGAGTATTTCTTACATGGATTTGATATAGCAAGTTAATACAAGCAACTTGATATAATGGATCAAGTTGACCTGAGTATTGCTTGCGGAACAGACAAGGATTATCTCCGTTCATGCATGACTTGGATCGTCCTCCTTGATCTTAGGCTGATCATATCCTGAGACAAGTGCATACCGTACTAAGAAATAAAAACCTTTATCCAGTTTGGATGAGATAGGAGGAACCAAAGAAAGAGAATTGTACCTGCAAACAAATAGTATATACATAAAGAATAAAAGAATATGGATCCTTGGTAATGGTTCATGCTCATATGGTCGAGGTATACGCTGTAGTCAGCAAGCCGTAATGATCTATGACTGCATTTTGCATAAGATCATGTAGCTTGGTGAACTTCCCACGTAGACACCATTAGTACATGCCCCAGTACTTCATCGGAAGTAATGCGCAAACGATACAAAACAATGCTGAAAGATCCCGATACAGATAAACAAATGAATTACTCACAAATCAACCAAGTATTTGACAGCCTAACAGAATTTTCTTGTCAAAGAAAACATCATCTTGTCTTTGTTTTGGTAAGGAAGGATGCATCCTTGTTTTAAAGACAGTTTTGAATTGTTGATGTGGATTGTGTGGTTGTTTGGTAAATGGTCATTGTGTGAGTAGTTTGTCGCAATGTTTGTTTTGGTATCTGCATGGATGAGTATGTACAAGGTGTTGCCATGTTTTGGTGTGATTTTCGATGGGTTTTTTGATGTTTTTGGATTTTGTGTAATAGTTTTTGAATGTTTTTGGATTTTGTGAGTCATTTTTGAATGTTTTTGGATTTTGCGAGACATTTTTGAATGTTTTTGTATTTTGCGAGACATTTTTGAATGTTTTTGCCAATGAATCACCAGTAATGTAGAATCCACTTCCATCATCTAGATTGTAAGGGCATTGCCCCCAAGTTGGACATGATTTATGAAAAAGCGGGATGCTAGACGCATGAAGTACTTTCTTGGATTACAGATCAAATAACAAGCCATGGTTAGATGGATGGATGTGTGTATGTATGAATGTGATCGCAATGAGCCTGAAAGATACTGGAGCCATTGCCTTTACGAGTGGCGCCTGTTTGCTAGGTTTTCGCCATCGTACTTACCCAAGGTGCCACTGGAGTGGTTGTTCACCGTTTGGATGCATGATTTTTCTTTACTTTTTTGAATGTTTTTGTATTTTCTTCAGGACATTTTCTGAATGTTTTTGGTATTTTCTGATAGGCAGGGGAGCCTGATGCTCTGTACACCTTAGGTATAAAATCTTTTGAGGTGCATGCTATTGATTGGATCTGCAAGCGGTTCTCCTTCTGAAGTAGCCAACTGATATGCCCCGGACCCGAATACAGCAGTGACAACATATGGGCCCAACCAGTTTGATTCAAACTTGCCTTGATGTTCTCTGTTTGGTTGGTTGCGAGGATTTTCTCGAAGAACAAGATCACCTACCTCAAATGTACGAGATCTAACTCGGTGATTGTAGCTTCTACTCATGCGCTGCTGATAGGCTTTGAGGTGATTGTATGCAGCTTGTCGCTTCTCATCAAGTAACTCTAAGTCCTGAAGACGGGATACTCTGTAGGCTTCATCATCAATGAGATTGTGCAAGGAAACCCTTAATGATGGTATCTCGACCGCAATAGGCAAGATAGCTTCAGCACCATAGACCAATGAATAAGGAGTTGCACCTGTAGGGGTCCGAATGCTAGTTCGATATGCCCATAGCGCTGGATTCAATTGAACATGCCAATCACGGCCGGCATCATTGACTGTCTTCTTTAGGATCCTCAATATGTTTTTATTGGATGCTTCGGCCTGACCATTGCCTTGTGGGTAATAGGGAGTGGAAAAGCGGTGTTGGATATGAAATTTCTCACAAAGTTCACGGACATCCTGATTTTTGAAAGGAAGACCGTTATCTGTGACAATGGACATAGGCACACCATACCGGCAGATGATGTAATTGAGGATGAATGAGGCGATTTGCTTGCCGGTGACTTGGGTAAGTGGAACAGCTTCGATCCACTTTGTGAAATATTCGGTGGCGGTAATAATGAATTTATGGCCATTGGATGAAGATGGATGGATTTTACCCACAAGATCAAGACCCCATTGACAAAAAGGCCATGGTGTTGTGATTGGTTGCAGTTCCTGGGCCGGTGCATGTATCAGGTCGCCATGAACTTGACATTTCTTGCATTTTTTGACAAAGTAGTAGGAATCCTTTTCCATAGATGGCCAATAATATCCAGCTCGCAGGAGTTTCTTGGCGAGTGATGGACCACTTGAATGAGTCCCGCAAATTCCTTCATGTACCTCTTCCAAAGCCTTTGTTATCTCACCTTGTTCTAGACATCGAAGGAGAGTACCATCAAGACTGCGTCGGTATAGGGTTTCGGCAATAATGGTATATCGAGCAGTTTGGCGAATGAAGGTTTTACGTTGGTTATTTGATTGGTTGGGAGGAAGGGTGTGATCGCGGAGATAGGTGTAGAACTCACCGTACCATGGGGATTCAGAACCAACAAGGCAACATATCATTTCAGATTCGGGGATATCATAAGCGGGGATCCAAAGTTGTTCTACCAAGAACTCGTAGCGTGTTGAATTCTGTGGAAGATCTAGTAGAGATGCGATGGTAGCCATAGCGTCAGCAGCTCGATTCTGATCTCTTGGTATCTGCTCAAAAGTGATAGTAGTAAATGATGTCTTTAGACTGTCCACCATTTGCTTGTATGGCATGAGTTTATCATCTTTGGTCTGATATTCATCTGTTGCTTGTCGAATGACTAGTTGGGAATCGCCATATACTTGTAGTTCTTGTAATTTCCATTGTATGGCTAATCTGAGTCCTGTGATCAAAGCCTCATACTCTGCTATGTTGTTTGTGCATGGAAATGTGAGCCTGTAAGACTTCGGGATGCTATCACCTTGAGGTGTGATAAACAGAATGCCTGCCCCCGAGCCATGCCTAGTGTATGAACCATCAAAATATAGTTTCCATGGCTGTGCTTCTGTGATCATGAATATCTCTTCATCTGGAAAATTGGAAATGAGAGGATGATCGCCTATGAGAGGTGCATCGGCCAACTGATCTGCAATGACCTGCCCTTTGATATCTTTACGGTCCACGTACTCAATATCAAATTCACTTAGAATCATCACCCATTTGGCTAAGCGACCTGTCAATGCTGCTTTGCTGAGTAAATACTTGAGTGGATCAATCTTTGCAATGAGTTGTACCTTGTGTGTTAACAGATAGTGCCTTAGTTTGGTGGCTGCCAAGATTACTGCTAGGCAAGCTCGCTCAATAGGTGTGTAATTGAGTTCATAGCCCACAAGTGTGCGAGAGATGTAGTAAATAGCACACTCTTTTCCTTCTGCATTATGTTGTGCTAGTAGTACACCCAATGCTGTACTTGTTGCTGAGATATAGAGCAATAATGGTCTACTTGGATCTGGTGGCATCAGCAATGGTGGATTCATGAGATAGTCTTTAAGCGCCTGAAATGCTTGCTGGCATCTGTCATCCCACTGAAAGCGGATGTTCTTGTGTAGCAGGTGTGTGAATGGGTGACACTTATCAGCCAATTGTGCAATGAATCTGCGGATAGATTGAAGCCGTCCTTGTAGTGTTCTTAGCTGACTGATATTCTTTGGAGGTGGCATGTCCATGATTGCTTTAACCTTTGCTGGATCGACCTCAATACCTTTGCTTGAGACAATGTATCCTAGAAGCTTCCCGGAGGTCACTCCGAAGACACATTTCTTTGGGTTGAGTCGAACATGGTACTGTTCCAGTCTATCAAAGATTTTATCTAAGATGTGAAGATGTCCTTCTCTAGTAAGTGATTTTGCTAGTAAATCATCCACATAATCTTCCATTATAGTATGCATCATGTCATGGAAGATGGTGGTCATTGCTCTTTGATAGGTCGCTCCTGCATTCTTTAGACCAAAAGGCATTACATTCCAGCAGTATGTGCCCCATGGACATGTGAAGGCTGTCTTATGTTGGTCCTCTGGTGCGATCTTTATTTGATTGTATCCCGAAAAGCCATCCATGAGTGAAAGCATGGCATGTCCTGCTGTCAAATCTACTATGATGTCGATATTTGGTAGAGGGAAGTCATCCTTAGGACATGCCTTATTCAGATCTCTGAAGTCTGTACAAATGCGGATGCCCCCTTTTGGTTTGCCAACTGGTACAATGTTGGAGATCCATTCTGCATAATCAATTGGTCTAATGAAACCAACATCCAGGAGTTTCTTGAGTTCTGTTTTGACTAGCACGACAATCTGAGGATGCATCTTACGAAGCTTCTGCTTGACAGGTTTGGCTCCTTTTGCTACTGTGAGATGATGCATGACTAAATCAGGATCAAGCCCAGGCATGTCTGCATATGACCATGCAAAGTTGATCTGACGCTGTTGGAAGAACTCTATAAATTGAGGCTGTTCCTCTGGAGTGAGAAGAGATGCCAGATGTATGATATGAGGGTTTTCAGGAGTCCCCACATTGTATTCTTTAGTCTCCTCAATGAGAATCGTCGATCGTTCCTGTTGTGTACTAGCAGGGAGAATGTCAAACCCTTCATCCTCAAGTGCCCCACAGAGGTTTTCACCGTTGGATACACTCTTTCTTTTTAATTTTGTTGGATCAAACAATGCCACAGTGTGGTTTTCACTGGAAGATCCATGTTTTAATGTTATATTTTTGCAGTTGAAGGGTTTGGCATCCGCCCCGAAGTATGCTGCGCTATTAAGTTCAATGGCGAATCCAGCTTTGTGATCCCTGCTTGGTAGATTATCCCTTAATTCCAAAAAGTCAATGATAGCCTCATCGTTTTGGAAGAGGTCAAGACATGGGGGATTTGGTTGGTTCCATTCGATGAGTTCAGGGTGGATAATGGGCATTACTTCATCGACTAGATTAAGTTCATTAGAGGTATCAGTGAGGGTCAAGACAGTGTGGTGAAGGTCATTGATGGTACTTTCCCTGTCAGAATCAGGCGTAGGATGAGACGTAGGGTCTGTGGAAGATGTTTCCAGCTCAGGTACCCAAGTGGTCTTTATCTGTGCTTCTCCGTAAACATGGATGTCTTTGCGGGGCGGAGGTGGTGATGTGTCTTCCTCATCTGAAGTGTTAAGTTGCACTGAATCGAATTCCCACTCATGTGAGTCGGTCTCTGAATCACTTTCCAGCATCCGATTGCTATACCATACTGGGATGTCTTTGGAGTTGAACACGGCAGGCGTGATTGGTTTATGTTCCTTTGAGGTGATCGGTGCTGCAGGAACCATGATGGGGATTAAAGGATTTGTCATTGGAAGTATCAGCAGTGTTGATTTAGTGGCTTCTATTGGAATGGCTGGTGCCATAGATGCTGCTACGGGTTCTGATACAGTTGTTGCTATGAATGGTTTTATTGATGTGATGACTGGTGTGGATGGGATTACTAGTTCGATTGGTGGGATGAGTGATATTGATGATGGTTGCGGTGGGTTTGTGAGCCTCGATGGGGCAGTGACAATATTGCTTGATGGTGCTTTGATTATGAAAGGTGTCCTCTTTACAGTAGGTGGGCAAAATGGTTTGCTAGGTTTTCCTTTAAATCTGAGTTTAGGAAGGATCTCTTTTTCAAAGCCTAGGCCTGTATTACCTTTGGGCTTGAACTCTGGCAGCAGCGGTTCATGTCGTCCTTGTTTGCAGTATCCCAAAGCACTCTGACCATCATATCCCATTCTTTGCATAATGAGGAGGCCTTTGCCATACTGTTCTGTAGGAAGTGTAACTCGCGGTTTGTCAGTGGTGATGGGATCTTTATAGATCCATTCCGCTAGGTCCTTATCTTGTGTCTCTTCCTCTTGACTCTTTCCAAGGATGAAAGGCGTTAAGGCACATGCAGGCATGTTTAGTGGTTGCTGGAGTAACTGCTGTGGTTTACCATGTGTTCTAGGAGAAGTAGGCATTTGTCCCACACAAAAGAGCTGACTCAAGTTGTATTCTCCAGGACCTTCCTCTGCGACTTTCATCTTAAGCTTTTCTTGCTTGGGTATAGGGGTGTTTGAACTGGCAAGAGAGGCAGGATTTACATATGATGTGGAAGAAATAGCTTCCCTATTATTAGGAACAGTAATCTCCGGTTGATGGCTGATATTATGGCAAAATGCAAAGGGATTTGCATCGCCCAGGATTGTGATCTCTGTACCGTTATGTGGGAACTTGATACATTGATGGTAGGTAGATGGAACAGCTTGCATGGCATGTATCCAAGGTCTCCCTAATAATAGATTATATGGCAGAGGAAGGTCCAGAACCTGACAAATTATGTGTTTTACCACAGGGCCAACCCGGATTGGTAGTACCACAGCTCCTTTGGATGAACGCTCTGCATCATCATAGGCCTTGATGGTGATCTTCTTGTGAGGATCCACTGATTCTATTGCATATCCCAATGCTATGACCAACTGTAGTGTACAAATGTTTAGGCCTGCTCCATTATCTATCAAGACTCGCTTGATCCTGTGTTGGTTGATAAAGCCTTCAATGTGGAGTGAGGCGTTATGCGGTTGTTGGAAGGAGGAGTTGTCACTTTCAGAAAAAGTGAGACAAGGTGATGACTTTAGATTTCCAACCATGGCTTGAAATTGGTCTGTATTCAAGTTTGCAGGGACTGACGCCTCTTGGAGTGCTTGATCCAAGATTGTTTTATGAGATGGCGATAGGCGTAACAGCTCTAAAATGGATATAAGCGCAGGCGTTTTGTCTAATTGTTCCACAAGATTGTATTGCTTTGGGATGGAGGTGGTGCCTTGTGGAGCTGCCTTGATGGTAACTTTGCCGCGATGCGTAACAACATTGCAATTTGAGGTGGGATTTTTGAAGGTGATAGTTGCAATTTGTTCACTGGCATCATACAGGTGATTGACAGTGTAGTTATACGCAGCTTGCGTATAATCAGTGGTATCAGGACCTCGTCTGGAAGTGGAAGGACCCCTTTGATCTTGTGATGGAAGTGGATTCTTGAACATCTGATGATCATTATTTGTCATTTTTGGATCATGTCCTTCAATCTCAATTTCTCCTTGATCAATAAGATCTTGAATGAGATCTTTCAATCGGTGACAATTACTTGTCTTGTGTCCTCGTCCTTGATGGAACTCACAATGTTCAGTAGCTCTCCACCATGCTGGTTTGACCTGAGGCTCATAGTTGGATAGTTTAGGTAGAGTGACCAAATTCTGAGAAAGGAGTTGTCGCAACACTGTTTCAATGGGTTCCCCTAAGGGAGTGTATGTGCGTTTTTGTTTTTGTGGACGAGGTCTTGGTTCATCATGAGATGTGATGCGACCTTGATTAAGAGGAACATTTGTGTTATTTTGAGGTGGAGGATTTTGTCCTGCAAACCGAACCACAGGTTGTGCATTTTGGACAGTCCGAGCATCCACAACTCCATCGTTAACGATATTCTTATTCTTGTTCCAGAAGTTCGGTTTATCGCTATTGAAACGCGGGCGAGGACCATCTTTGGGTTCATTAAAGATTTTGATGAGTCCTTTTTTGATGAGTGCCCGTTCACACTTTATACCTTTGGTGATCATATCGTTAAAAGAATCTGTATCCTTGACATCCAGGTGAAATTCCATTTCTTCGTTTAAGTTGGAAATGAAAATTTCCACTAGTTCTCGTTCAGGTAACTGAAGAGAATGTCTGCTAGACATTTGGCGCCATCGTTGCAGGAATACTGAGAATAATTCACCTGGTTTTTGTTTGGTGTTGCATAGATCAGCCATGGTGATGTCGCGTTCAATATTATAAGAGTAATGAGATAGGAACTTCTGGATGAGTTCCTCAAATGTTCTTATGGCACCTGGTAGTCGGGAAAACCATGATGTGGTTGTTCCTCCCAAGCTTTGGGGAAAAAGGCGCATTAAGTATGTGTCTTCATATGCGACTTCGAGACAAGCGGAATGAAATTCTCGGACATGATCACGGGGATCCCCCTTTCCTCTATATTTTTCAAATTTGGGTGTTTCAAACCCGCGTGGAAAGGGTGGCATATAAAGATTCCTATCAAACGGATAGGGACAGATGTCGTTGAGTGAGAATTGATTGGTCTTAACACCACTATGAAGTTGTTGGGCGAGATTCTCGACTTGTTGCCGCAACATCTCTATTTCATTTGGAGGAGGAGGTGGTGGGTTACCTTGAGGGATGTTATATCTAATGGGATCTCTACGCCTTTCCTCCTCATGGCGACTTTGTCTTTCTGATGCTTGTCTTAATTGGGCGAGATCAAAGTCAGAGGGGAGTTTGGCTCCTTCTTGAGCAAGTCGTAAAAAGTGAGCATCCGCATTGCTCCTTAGTATTTCATCAAATAATCTGTTAAAATGAGGGTTATGCTGAACCCTTTCGATTGTTGAAGGAGTGGGAGTACTTGGGTTTTCATCATTCCCATTTCCTCCAAGTGCTTCTTGAAATTCATTGAGGTTGTCCTCTTCTTCCTCAATTTCCATTTCTCGTTGCCTTGATCGTGATCGGGTTTGAGCCATTTTGTTTGCAAGTTTGTTTTGAAGTTGATTGAAGATGATGATGAGTTGGTGATGAAATGAAATATTGATTGGTTGGTGATTTGTGTTGTATGGGGATCTCTAGCACTTTTAAGGTAGATGTAACCGAAATTCCTTTCTTTGAATTGCTTGTTTGTTTGTTAAGTTTGGATGTGATAAGGTGTAGAGAAATCTGAGATGTGTTACAGATTTTGACTACCTAGCAATGAGAGGATTCACTCATGAACTAGTTTTAACCTGCGTAGATGTGTCTCTTAGGATGAGCTTATCCTAGATGTAGAAACAATCTAAAAGTGATGTGATGTGTTTGATTTCAAGCAATATCTAAAAAGGGATCTTGGGACAAGAACCTCTGAATGTTTTGAGAGTTTTTGGGAGGGATTGATGATGAAGTGATGATGTATGAATGAGATGATGGATGAAAATGTTTTCAACTTCAATAAAAACTCTGTGTCATAAACGGGACAAACTCTATCTCTTCCCTTTCAGGCGTTGGTGGCACTTCTCGAGCTGTGTTGTAGGTGATACAGATGTTTGGGAAGAAGTTGGGATCTATCTTTCCTCCTTGATTTTTGTGATAACTCAGAGCTCTATATTGCATAAAAGCTCTACGGTTTAATGATTCTGAATCAAACTCGTTTGTTTTACCTTGAAGGTACAGACGCATGCGATGTAGAAAGACTCTATGTGAGACAAAGATTTGTCTATTGAGATAGAAGAATTTCCTCCTTTTTATTAAAGCTTTTGAGCTCAATGGTCTTCTTTCAAGGTAATATTCTGATGACACTTCTTCTTTCGCAAGATGTGAAGAATGGTCATAAAAGTTGTGACTCTGTGTTGTTTGCACTTTGTTTTTGATGTTTTTGGTTGTGTTGACAGATGTTGGATGAATACTTTGTTTTTGAAAGTGATTTTCTGATTTTTCCTTTGACAAGAAAACAAAGCAAGCACACAAACACAAGAATGTTGCCTAAAAAGGCACAAATGAGTATGGGTCTAGATCAACCCAATCCTTGGACTTGTTTTTGACCCTTCCTTTTGATTTATTTTAAGGTATAATTCCAAAGCCTGAAGTCGGCTCAATTCGCACTAGGTCTGTAAAACGAACACACTTCAAACACTTTTTATCCCTAAGGTCAAATGGCCAGTTGTGATAAATTTAGCCCACATCTTGATATTTCTTCGACTTTGGTACTACATACCTTATGAATCCCGCCGTGGCAGGTAAGGATGTGATATACTAAGTCTTGCACGAGCATAACAAATAGATGATCCCTATGATGGGGGAGTCACCACTTTTATCAAGCCACAAGTGACTTTTCAAAAAGCTATGTTTCTACTCAAGGAAATATGTATGGTGAGTATCTTGGGAGCAAAACCATCTATGCTCTTGCACTAAATTATATCGCAAATATCCTCAATCAATAGAACGGGTGGGCTACTACTTAAAGGTGTTTAGTCATGTTCGATGTTTTTGGACATAAGTTCATTCTGCAGTGACTCACTTAAGAGCCTTGTAACTGGTGGTGGGGCCCATTTGTCCTTTCGGCCAGTTACACTGTAGGAACAGCTATACCCAAGGCTACAGCTTTCGCTCACACCTGATTTCTATAGCGGCTCGAAGGATTTACCGCTCAAGGTCGTTCCCAAGAGTGATGTGTCTCTTGGCAGGCCTCTCTTAAAAAGATAAAATTTTGAGTGTTACTAACACTTTTCTCTTGCACCTAGGACCACGAAAGCCAAGGGAGAGGATAGTGTGTGTTAGAAGTAGGACCACTCGACCAACTCTTTGCACAAGTGTGCCAAGCACGAAAAACACTTGTTCTTTTTAATCTATCATTGCAATGTGATCTAACTATTTGGAGATGTTGCTCCAACAATCATGGTGTTCTTTTTAATTTTCAAAGGCAATTGTTTGAGTAAACTAGAATTTGAAAATCCTGGTCAACTTAATGAAAAACACGTTTGCATGAAGTAAAATTGCTTTGAAAATGAGACAAGTTGATTGTGAATTTTATTTGCACCAAAAATGGAAGTGTGGATTGTGAGTTTTATCTTGATGCAAGAAATAAAATTTGCCTTGTTGATTTTAAACACCAAAACGAAGTTTGTTTTCTAACTTGCAAAAAAAATAAAGTTGTTTTTGTATAAGTTTGTGGTTCTTTTTACCTTTGAACAATGAAATTCTTTTTAATAGCCCCAAACAAATGTGTGATTCTTTTTCAAAAGCCCAAATTTGAAATGTGAAGTTAATTTTAAACCAAAATAAAAAGTGAATTCATTTTTAAAACCAACTTCAAAAACAAGTTAGTAAAAAATATAAATCTACTCTTTAATCTAATTTAAATCTGCACAAAAGAGAAAAATAGTTAGTAAAATCCGCCTATTTGGTGGGCTTCTACAAGCCTAATTTTTTTTTTTTTTTGGTTTTTTTTTTTTTGGTTACAAAGTGATTTGTACAACGTTTTGTTACAATAGCGCTAGTCTGCGTTTGAACAGAGGCACTATTTAACACAAACGTATTAAAAGAAAGGGAAAGACAGAGAAGGGAAAAGCACTGAAACAAGGGGAATAGCGCCAAAATAATGCCAAACGCACCAAAACAGTGTCAAAATCGCAACCTGTGTGACATTTTCAACATTCAAACATGTTATTGGTTAAAAAAAAAAAAAGTTGATCTTTTTGGTGTTGGATTCACGTCGGGTTCACCAAATGATGCTCTGCAAAAAGGATTAGAAAATCTGTTTGATGGCAACACACACAAGAGCACAAGAAACAAACGTTAGTGTTAGCAACAAAAGATTATCCTAAACAGGCATATCAAGAGAGATATTAAGCATGAAATAGAAAGCATATAAACATAGAATGAAATAGCTAATCAAGATGCTCATAGTTGCTCCTCCCTTGTTCCTCTCCTCTCCAAGTCCCAAATGAGTGTAGCTCTCAGCTTTTAGCACTAGCCATGGATGCCATATGGAGATTCAAGATGGTTGAATATGATAAGCAAATGCTATGCAAGAGTAGATAGTGATGCTATGAAAAAGCTCTATGCTAATGCCAGTATAACAACAATACTCTAAAAATGCTTCTTTTTGCTTGAGGAGAAGGGTTCTATTTATAGAAGAAATGGGGAAATGAAGGGTTAAGATTGAATGGTTTAATCAAGGGCCAAGTTTGAAAGTTGGGGATCCATGTGCACAATTGGCACCAATAAAATGGTGACAAGTGTCAACATAGGATTGGGTTGAGAGAAGAGGTTGGAGGCATTAAAGGCCTGAGAAGACCTCATGGTTATCTAGAAGGTAAGGGTCAAGTCTAAATTAAGATTACCCATTGGATTAAGAGTTAATCCAAGGATAAACCTTTGTGCAAATGTTTAAGAGATAATCATGGTCAAAGCATTAATGGCCTGATGAGACCTTTGGGTTGGGTAGAGGTTGAGTCAAAACAAATGTTTTAACCATGTGGGAGAGTTGAATTAACCATTAATGGTTATTGGAGACTTTGGGGATTAAGTGGTTGAAGGTTGAAAGCCTTCAATGGTTATCAAAGACTTTGAGCCATTTAGTGGTTGAAGGTTGGAAGCTTTCAAAGGTTATCCAAGACTTTGAGGGTTAATTTGTTGAACACACAAAGCATTAATTGCTTTTCAAAGACTTTGGAGTCTTTGAGAAGTGACTCCAATTTGCTTAGGAATGTGACAATATTTAGGGGATGGATTAGGCTAATTAGGAAGGGTTTAGAAGAATTTAGAAGGGGTTTAGGCATGCAAGTGGATTTTGTAGGAAAATGCAAGTGGGAGAAATTTTGGTATTTTCAATTAAAATAAAATCATTTATTTCAATTAAATGGTGTAAGTTGCATTTGGATAAATATTCAAATAAATATTAATTTATTTAAATGAGAAAAATGAAGATAAAGCATTAAAATGCTTGAAGACTTTGAGGGAAACCATTAAAGGCTTGAAGACTTTAAGGAAAACCATTAAAGTCTTAAGAAGACTATAGAAGGAAGCCATCAAGTTTGAAGACTTTAAAGCCATCAAGTTTGACTACTTTAACGGAAACCATTAAAGGTTTCAAGTGGGTGAGGATAAATAGGATTTTAAATAAATAATTTATTTAAAATAGTTGTGCAACTTGCTTTTGTAGGAAAATACAAGTGGGTGGAGGATAAAGGTGATTTAAATAAATTATTTATTTAAAATAATTGTGCAACTTGTATTTGTAGGAAAATGCAAGTGGGTGGAGGATAAAGGTGATTTAAATAAATGATTTATTTATTTAAATGTGAGAGGTGGGATTTTGGGGGTTTTAAATAAATATTAATTTATTTAAATGTGAGAGAAGATTTAATTAAATAAATATGATTTATTTATTTAATTAATGGTCTGAATTTGGTTAAGTGAATTAAATCAAATAAATTGAATAATTTATTTAATTAATAGGAGAATAGGGTTAAGATGAATTAATTAAATATATTAATTTAATTAATTATTAATTGATGGTTAAATAATCAAATAAATATTAAATATTCATTTAATTAAGTGGACAGATTTATGTGACTACAGCAATAATAAAGAGTGCTTAGTTAGAGCTACATGTTTAGCTATTTCTGATAGCTTACCCTGTTAGGAGTAACTAGATCTGTTAGATCTACCTTCCTAAAGGACTTTACAACACTTCATCTAAATACTGCACCTGGTTAGAGGCTTTACAATTTATAGACTTGATTAGAGTCTTTTACCTTGTTAAAGGTTTCTCTTACAACTTCAAAATATTACAAATATCTACAACTTTACATCTAGAATGTTATAGTAGATTCTATGTGTTCAGAATAAGTTACCTTGCTTATAGCATACCTCGGTAACCTATATAGTAACTCGGTAAACCCTTCTGT
Source organism: Cryptomeria japonica (assembly GCF_030272615.1). Classification (NCBI taxonomy): domain Eukaryota; kingdom Viridiplantae; phylum Streptophyta; class Pinopsida; order Cupressales; family Cupressaceae; genus Cryptomeria; species Cryptomeria japonica. Next base: position 38,620,119 of record NC_081415.1, read on the forward strand.
TTACTCTATTCTTCGACTGTTCTCTGAAAACATTCTCAGTGACCTCTGTGTCTCTGTAACAGTCTTCTTACACTCATGCACACACATTTTTAATTCTTAACTCATGCTGTATAAATAGATCTCTTATGATGGTGATCCATTCATTGCTTCGATCTTAAAAACATGTTTTATCGAATGAATAACCATGCAAATTATTTCATTGGTTAGATAACATCAAAATCATACACAATCTTTAAGTGCAATTTCCAATGTGATAACAGTTAGATTCTCCTCGATCTTGTAACACGTTTTCATATGTATGTCCAGGTTCAAGGAATCTAGTAACACGTTTCACTTGGTGTATATCAACTCGGTGTGTCATCTTTGTTGCTCAGTAGACATGAAATGATACTCGGTAGACAACTCAGTGTATACTACGTTCTGAGACTGATTTCTTCAATAACCGACTGGATTGTACATATCGATTGAATATCTCGGTAGTAGTAACTAACTAGAGTATATAGTATAACTTTGACATAAAACTAATGGCAACTTGATCAGTAGCAACAATTGCATCTTCCATGCAATCTAGAACTAAGAAGAAAAGAATGAAGGAACAATAGAAGGGAGATCAATCAATAAAATGTGCAATTGAGATTTTGTCTAGTCTATTACCAAAGACGAATATGAATAGACTGTCTACATCGATTGATAAGTTAGGTCAATTGGTTGCTAATGCTAGTGAACAAATGAAATTTTTTGAAGATGCAGCTTCTTTGAATGTAGAAAAGGAATATAAGAAGAAGAGAATAGACTAGTTGATGAATGATATTGATAAGGATAAGGTAGCTCTAACAGTCAACAAAGACCTTATTAAAGATGCACAACTAAATGGAGGTAAAGTCATATCTACTATTGCAAATTTTTCATTGTTTTGTGATGATTTGGTGAACAAGAAGCAAGAAGCAGAATAGGAATTAAAATTTTTGAGTGAATCATTTAGCCCCCTAAATTATTCAGCTATACATTTTGGTAGATTGGTAATTGAGCTATAGCATAAGTTAAAATCTTATGAAGAAGAATAGGTTAAAAGAATGCAGTCTCTATAGGAATTATAGACACTTTTAATTCCTAAGGTTGAAATCTTGTAGAGAGGCTATAAAGAGACTGAAGCTATATTAGGTACACTTGAGATGAGTACTATTGATTTCATGGAGGAGATGGCTTGTAAGATCATAACACATGTTGAGATAACCGACACTCTTTTGGACACTTGGCAAAATGACTTGAAGCAGTTAAAGTTACATTTTGCAGATGCTTTTTCTAAGATTTGATTGTAAAACAAATTGAACTTCTATAAATATATATATATATATATGATAATGAAAATTTTGATGTATATTGCATTTATCTTTAATGTGTTTTCTTACCTTTGTCATTGTTGTCAAAGTGAGAGTAGCAGTATGAGTTAAAATTTTGAATTGTAATGGGGAGTAGTAGTATGAAAATTTTGTGAAAAGTAGTTGTATATATGTTTGTAAATTTTGTAATAGCATGCAATTTTTAAGGGAGAGTATGTGTTATGAGTGGAGTCCATTTTTGTATTGCACACTTAGACAAACATTTTCCTAAGTGTTGTCATCAATGTCAAAGGGGGAGATTGTTGGCTTGATGATGATGATATGATGTAATAGGTTGATTCATGACTTGTTTTATGTGGTAATTGTTGGCAACTATGTTTTGATAGTCATGTAAGTCTCTTAGGACAACGGGTAAAGCATAATAGGTACAGGAGACAATTTGACAGTGAAACAAAAAATAGGAATTCAACTAGTAAACAAGAATTTGTATTACATTCAACAAACCAGTACGGGTGATCGTTCAAGGGTTAGGTGATATAGTTCTACTGGAATATTGGAGACAAATACCTATACATATATCCCACACCGCATTGGCAGATTCAACATTATGAGTGAGTTATGGTATATAAGCCAGCCAATCTTGAAAAACTGTTAACCGGTAGAGAAGAATGACATAAATCGGTTAACCGGTTGTGTTTATATTTTTCTTTTTGGTTGTTATGTTGATAGCTAACATAAGTAAAGTGTCTTGAGCAAGTTTGACTAGATTCTTTAAATCCAGGAACTTGTTCCAAGGTCATTAGCCTACTAAGTTGAGATGTTTATAAAAGGTGTGATGAGTTATCAGATTAATGATGAGAATAGAAGTGTAGATTAAGAAAGGGTTGATAAAGAACTACATTTGATGAAGTTCCTTTGGCTTTTTGACATGTGGAGCATCCTTCAACATGCATCCTTATTTCCACCTGATAACTCAATGTTGAATGGATAGTACCAAACTGGTACTAAGAGGGGGGGTGAATCAGTATAGACAAAAACACATTCCTAAAACTAGTTTGTAAGTAGACACTGTTCTTTGGCAGACAAATAGTAACACTGGTCTTAAACAGAGTACAACCAGCAAAACTCAGAATGACTGAGACAAGCATAAACTGGTTGACACTTATCTTTCCATACAATCTAATACTTCATTTCTATTTCACCCTAGTGCATGAATAGGTAATCTATGTTGAAATGTGGCAATTGATCAGCAAAGTAATATACACTCAGCACGTATCCTTGCCAGGGTCCGGGGCCGGACCAGGCCCTTGGCAGGGGTTTGAGGGCGACAGCCCCCGAGAAATTTTTTTTGGGTATTTTTTTTGTTGATGAACACTAACATTGTAATAAAACTCTAAAAAGGCTAACTTTGTTTTTGCCCTAAAAATGCATGTTATAAGCGGCTGGGATGCTTAAGGCATTGTAAGGTTGATGTACTATTTTTGTTGCATAATAAGAAAGATTGGATGGCTATGTATGGTGGATATAACTCATTCTGGGTGAACCACGTTAAATCTCTATGTTATCTGTGTCCTATTTTATTTCTTTATCTTTTGTAATTAAATCTGCATAGAATTGTTAGTTCATATTTGCTTCTAATCTACTTGAAACCCTCACAATTGGTATCAAAGTGAGGTTTTCTGTAAATTGGCGAGACTCTTAGATTTGAGTGAGAGCAATGGAGGATTCCAAATTCAAGGTTGAAAATTTTAACGGCTTGAACTATCAATTATGGAAAATGCAGATGGAGGATTACCTGTATCAAAAGGATTTGTGGTGGCCATTGGAAGGAAAGGCAAAGAAAGTGACCACAATGTCAGATGAAGAGTGGGACATTTTAGATAGAAAGGCACTAGGATCCATTTGGTTGTGCCTTGTTCCATCTGTAGCATTCAATATAACAGAAGCAAAAATGGTTGTAGATTTGATGGAAACATTGGCTAAGTTGTATGAGAAACCCTCAGTTTCGAATAAGGTATTTCTTATGAAGCGTTTGTTTAATTTGAAAATGAGTGAGGGAGGATCTATAGCGGAGCACTTAAATGAATTTAATACAATTACCAATCAATTGTCTTCGATAAAAATTACCTTTGCAGAAGAGGTTAGGGCTCTCTTGATTTTATGTTCTTTGCTAGAAAGCTGGAATAGCTTGGTGATGGCTGTAAGTAACTCTGTCTCTGGTAAAAATAATTTGGTATTTGATGATATTGTTGGTGTTATCCTAAGCAAGGAAATGCAAAGGAAAAGAACAGGTGAGACTCCTACATCATCAAGTAGTGTTTTGAATGTGGAGAACAGAGGAAGATCAAAGGAAAGAAGAAAAGGCCCTTGGAATGATAAGTCATGAGGGAAGTCAAAGAAAGGATGCTCTCAATCTAGAGGAAAGAAAGATTGCTGGTACTACAGAAAGCCTGGTCATCTAAAGAAAAACTATTGGTCTTAAAAAAACAAAGAAGGAGACACTTATCAAATTACCATTAGTTTTATATCCCAAGTCATTCTATATACTCTAGTCGGTTACTACTACCAAAATATTTAGTCGGTATGAACAGTCTAGTCGGTTACAGAAGGAAAACAATCACAAAGCCCAGTATACACCGAGTTGTCTACCGAGTGTTATTTCATGTCTATCGAGCAGTAAAGATAATACACTGAGTTGATATATACTGAGTGAAACGTGTTACCAGATTCATTGAACTTGGACACACATATGAAAACGTGTTACAAGATCGAGGCACATAGAACCATTATCACATTAGAAATTGAACATATAGATTTTGTATAATTTTGAGGTCCTCTAACCAATGAAATATTTTGCATGGTTATTCATTCAAGAAATCATGTTTGTAAGATCGAAGCAATGAATCAGATCACCGACATAAGAAATCTATTTATACAGCATGAATTTAGGGTTAGAGATATATATGAATGAGAGAAATGTGTGTGCATATGTGTATGAAGCAAGACTTATGTGATACATGAGAAATAACAGAGTATTTTGATTGTTACAAAGACACAGAGGTCACTGAGAAGGTTTTTAGAGAATAGTAAAAGAACAAAGTAAACAGAAGGGTTTACCGAGTTACTTTATGAGTTACCGAGGTATGCTATAGGAAAGGTAATCTTATTTTGACCACATAGAATCTGCTACAAGATTTTAGATGTAAAGTTGCAGATATTTGTAAAGTCTTATTGTAATATTTTGAAGTTGTAAGAGAAACCTTTAACAGGGTAAAAGACTCTAATCAAGTCTATAAATTGTAAAGCCTCTAACCAGGTGCAACATTTATATAAAGTGTTGTGAAATCCTTTAGCAAGGAAGATCTAACAGATCTTGTTACTCCTAAAAGGGTAAGCTTCAGAAATAGCTAAATATGTAGCTCTAACCGAGCACTCTTTATTATTGCAGTAGTGAAGTTGTGGGTGCCATCCCCACCGCAGTTTTTCTCTCTAACCAAGAGTTTCTGCGTAACCAAAATATATGTGTTATGGAGTGAATCATGTATGATTGTTACTTATTTATTTTAGCTTTATGTTATGTTACAATAGTTTTTGGTTTATGCATAATAGTAAAGATATTGTTGATAAAAGGATTTGAAGTACTGATTCACCCCTCCCCTCTAAGTACATTAGCTTTCCATATTGGGCCTAACAATTGGTATCAGAGCTTGAATCTTGGAAAAGGGTTTAACTGCCTAAAGAGAAAGATCTTATCAATGGAAGGATACAAACAATCTTGGAGGATTGTGTATCTATAAGAAGAATTGGATCATGCTAATCAAGTGATTGTAGACATGCAAAGGCAAATGCAAAAATCTCTGAAAGTGAGAAGAAGATTATCTGATGATTTGCAGGACTCTCAAGAGTTAGTGGAACAAATTGAGACATCATCTGAAAATAGTATGTCTAAAGAGACTGAAGAAATGATTGGACAATTGAAAGAAAAGAACAAAGCACTAGCTGATCAACTAAAAGCAATGAAAAGAGAACATGAACATTTTAGCACACAGATGACTGAAAATCTTGATGCATTGAGGACAACCGAGGACAAAGTAAGAGATCTAGAAAGAGAGAAACAACAACTTGAAGCTTTAGTATCTGATAAGGATGATGAATTCATAAGGTTGACTGGGATTCAACAAAATCTATCAGATCAACTAGGTTATGCACATCATGAAGCAAATCTAAAAGATGATGAGAATCAAGCATTGAAACTTGAAGTATCAAGGTTGAGCAATGAAATTGAAATATTGAAGAAATCCAAGGAAACACTGAAGAAGATTTATGAAGCATCAAAGATGTTGGATGAGCAACTGAATACAAGACGACCCTACAAAGAAGGAGGACTTGGTTACAAATGAAAAGACTCTATCGAGAAGGGAATCTGCACTACCGAGAGAGGAGAACCATCAAGGCAAACAAGAATCAAGAAGAAAATCAAAAGAAAGAAGCCTATTTGCAACTACTGTGGAAATCAAGGTCATACTGCCAATATGTGTCAAATCAAAAAAGGTAAGAAACCGAATGCCACTAAGACCAATGGTTATTATTACAATTGCAATAAATATGGTCACACATCTAATCAATGTAGGACAAAGTATGTTAACAATTATCAAAAGGCAAAATTCAAAGGGTTTTGTAAAAACTGCAATAGATATGGACATAGTACCGAGAAGTGTTGGTTTAAGCAAAAGAACCACATGTGGTCTGCACACTGAGCAAATACTAGAGGTTACCGAACTCACACAGATCCTTACCGACAATAATCTGTAGTACCATGGGATTAAAATACAAGGATATGGTGTGAATGTTGTGGAAGATATGGACATATAAGTGCCAACTGCTTTATAAGGTTTAGAATGAACAACCGAAAATCATGGAGAAATCTTGGTATGGCATGTTTTCATTGTCACAAAGTTGGACACTTGGTTGGAGATTGTAGAGATCAACCTAGAGAAGACACTGAGGAAATAAAAGAGAAATTAAAGATGATTTGGAGAAAGAAGGAAATTGTGTCAAATAAAGAAAGCACCTTACCTACCGAGTTAGGTGATCCCACTCCAAATTAATTGGTAAAGGTATGAAGGGACTACATTCTCACAAGGTTAAATCTTAAATAGTTCCTATTTTAGTATGTATTGAATTCAAAATCTGCATAGTAAGATGTAGTAGTAAGTTTGAAATTCTATCAAAGTCTTTTGGAGCACTTTATAGGAAATCTGTCAAGTTGGTGAATTCAGGAAGCCTGTCAAGTCGGTATATGAAGGAAATTTGGTTACTTGGTTAAAGCACAAAAAGGGAAAGAAAGTTAAGTAGAACTGAGTGCATTTAATGTCTTTGACCTAACTTGCACAGAGCCCGATAAGGTTTATTATGTACTTAAAGCATTCTTCTAGGTCATTTTCATTCACCAAGTTTTCAAGAAGCAGAGCAGAGCAAATCAAGGTGATCAAACCATCTTCAAAGTGAAATCTAAGGTATTTACATCAAATCTCATTGCATTGCTAAGCTGGTTTATCGAACTCATTAAGTTGTTATTATCTGCTGAGTGTGAAGCATCTGCCATTTGTTAAGTTCTCAAACCCTAAGGTTCCTGTGTCAATTTTTATCTGAAAATGGCACCTAAGATCCAAGACCCCATTGTTGTCAAGAATGTAGAGAAGCCCTCACTAAAATACTCTTTGACTCCCAAAATTGCATTTGAACCGGATGACAAAACTGCCTTTTCACTCATCCCAGATCGAGTCTTGTTAGTCAAGGATGTGAGATTCTTCACCAAATGCCATGTTGAAGAACTAGATCATGTTGAGATCAAATATGCATATGATGAATTGTGCATAGATAGTAAAATGGATAGCAAGTATGAGCACATCAAAATCAAGGGATTGATTGAAGCCCTAACCTATCCTCATGTGTTCAAACCCCAGTGGGTCAAGTTTGTACTAAGCCGAGTGCATGATAATTTCATGTGGCTACAAGAGAAACCATTTAAGATCACTAAAGAAATCATTCATCTGATCACTGGTTATCCTATCTAGGATCATGCCTGAGCATAGAAAATGATATCACAAAAGGAATTGATCAGTTTGACTAGAGTAGAATCTGATTGCAGAGGTTTGAAGTTGAACAATGTCACTGATCTTGAACTCAAATTTGCCATTAGAGTAATTGGTTACTGTTTCTTCCAATTGGTAAGGGAAAATAGTGTACCCTGTGTAGCAGTGGACTTATCATACAAAAGTGTTAAGAAAGGCATGAAAATTGATTTGTGTGAAGTATTGTTGAAGAACTTGTTTGAAAATCTGAACACAATCAGGAAGCCGAAGAAGAACAACTCAGCAAATAGTCTAAAATTTGGATCACTACTTGTATGTATGTTTTTCTACTTTGAGAATTTTTTTCCAACAGTCGGTAAAGTTGTTTGGGAACTACACTGACCAATCACCCATCAGATCAATGATTTCATCAAGAAGTTAGGTGATAACTTTAATGATATAATGGATGATTACTTTAGCAAGCTCCAAGAGAAAATGCATAACAGGTACCAGATTCCACCCCAGCTAGTAGGAAAATACAAAGATGAAATATGTTTTGAAGTCAACACCGATTACTGTTATGTGAATGTTGTGGAACCGAGGACTCAATCTTTGCCACCTATGGGTTACGAGATTGATTTTGATATCACACAACAACAAATTGATGCATTTCTAACACTACCAAGGCATACTACTGAGCTGAGGTATGGAACCTATGAAGAGGTGAAAGAAAAAGTAAAGATGAGCACTGTAGTACCCAAAGCTACAAGGAAGGCATCAAAGATGATTAAGGCATTAACTGAGAAATTCGAAGAAGAGTCTTCCTCCACACCTATCAAAGGCGTTCTAGCCATCATCGAAGAGGAGACAGAAGCCCAAGAAGCAGCCATAACACTTAGCACTGAATTGCCTAAGGGAAAAGTGTTGAAGAGAAAGAAACATGACACTTCAATGGCCCTACCGACTCCTCCAACAAAGAGACCTAACACAAGGGCATCTGCTGCATCACCGAGTAAGAAATAAAAGACTGTTGCCATTCCTAAGGTAACTAGAACTTACAAGAAATCTACTCAAAGACTCATTTTGCCAAAAGAGTCGAGTGATACCGAATCTGAAGATGCAAGTAAATTTAAGATTGTGAAAAGCAAGAAGGTAATGTACATATAATTTGAAGGAATATGGTGGATTTGGTGGATTCAAATTTGTCAAATATGAATCCAGATCTGCTGATGAAAAGAGGCAAATTGAAGAAGCTGTCATTTGCACACTTCTAAAATTCTGAGTGGTCCCATTAGAAGTATGTAATTCTACTCCTAAGGAATTATCTGCACATATTGAAACTAGATGGCAATATGCCCTAGACTCAGAGAAACAAATTAGAGAAAGAAGTCTGGTGCATCTCTTTCCTAATATGTCAGTTGATGAAATAAAAGAACATCTGACAAAAAACCAAACACAATTTATAGTAAAACAAAAGGCCTTGAAATTGATGAATGGCCTATATATAGAAGTGGAGAAGGAAACAAAAGAGCAATGGCAGGACATCTTTTGAAGAAAGAATGCTGGTGAACAATCTACAGTGGAAATAGTCAATGTCACTGACCAAGAGCCTGATGTCACCGAGCAAGACCCTGCTGACACCATTCAAATAGATGAAGACATCATGGATGCAGAGGCACCTGAACAATAAATGATAGAAGGCAATGCTTATGCAAAACTTGTCTCCATTGAATCTATTTTGGAACAAGTTCAACCTTACCCACCGATCAATCAACCTACTCCAACCGAAGCTCCTCAGGATACAGATGAAGGCACCGAAGATCAAAATTCTATAGGAGAAGGTACTTCACAAGAACAAACCTCTCAAGCACCTTCTAGCATGGAAAATGTTACAGTTGAGACACCAAGCACCGAGACACCGAAGGACACTACTGAGGCTAAAGAAACTGACCAAAGTGTTGTCTCTACCAAGCAACCTACCAAGGGTCCTCAAGCCTCTCAAGCTATTGTAGTGGTTCACCCAGTGAAAGGTAAAGAAAAGAAGTTGAAAAAGCATAGTTTCAAAATAGATTTATTGAAACCGATAGTGTTGCTCAATGTAGACATCTCCAAATTGAAAGGGCAAGCACTCATTGAATTCAGTGAACTATGCAAATCAAAGGCTGAATAGGAGAAGCAACTAGCCATACAAAAGAAGAATAAAGTACTTCAGAAGGTAAAGACCTTACTATCAGATATGCTACCTTCAGCTATAGTATCAACCGATGTAGCCATCCATATTCAATTGGATGAACTCCTAAATCAAATTGAGACATCTGGAGTAGATGCATCCAAATACTTGAGCAAACTAAAAGACAAGGAGCTAACTGCTAAAATGTTAGAGGAAGTACATAAATACATTGTTGTTGGCAAGGTAAAACTTGTCAAATTTATTGCTGAGTTGTCCCCTCAACTCAAGCACACTCTTTCATTATTTCAGAAACTCTGCACATTTTCTTTATTCATTAAGGACATTTAGAATAAAACAGAAGCAATTGAGAAAGAGATCACCGATCTCTCAAATAAGTTGACCCCCGAGCCAAATTCAGTTCAGAATTTTTATACTAAGCTACAACAGCTCATGGCTCAACAATTGGAACTGAGGAATGAAGAAGACAAGATCAAGATGGACATAATGACACTTCAAACATTATTCCTTCCTCATCTTTCATCCGTTCAAGAACAGCTCAACCGAGCCACTTACCTCTCTACTACACAAGAGGGAAGCACTTTAGATGGCTTAATTTCATTATTGGCTAATATTAATGCACATAATTCTTTAATGGACAGTGTAAAGGATGCACTCTCTATTTCTCTCACAAAAGCCAAGACAAAGTACAAATCCATTTTTGATTAGTTGCCACCTCCAAATGGTAACTAAATTTTGATGTTTGTCAAAAAGGGGGAGTATATCATCAGAGTATATATAGCATCAAAGTACATAGGGGGAGTGTATAGTATTGAAAGTATCAAACAACCAGAGTGTAGTATATAGGGGGAGTATACCGAGTAGAATGAGTAGAATAAGCAGAGTATCCAAGAGCAGTGAACCAAGAAGTGAACAGAGGAATGAACAATGATTACAAAGTATTGATCACCGAGCACACATAATCAGAGTTTTGTATAGCATATTGATAAGGGGAGTATATTTGATTATACTATTTCATTGACTAATGTATATACTGTATGTTTAGTCAAATTTTGTAAAGTATATAGATTTTTGAGTAATGGCTTTGAAAGTAGTTTTGTCAAACATCTCAGCTAATGTCAAAAGGGGAGATTGTTACTACTTATCAAATTGCCATTAGTTTTATATCCAAAGTCATTCTATAGACTCTAGTTGGTTACTACTACCAAAATATTTAGTTGGTATGAACAATCTAGTCGGTTATAGAAGGAAAACAGTCACAAAGCCCAGTATACACTGAGCTGTCTACCGAGTGTTATTTCATGTCTACCAAGCAGTAAAGATAATACACCGAGTGAAATGTGTTACCAAATTCATTGAACCTGGACACACATATGAAAATGTGTTACAAGATCGAGGCACATAGAACCGTTATCGCATTGGAAATTGCACATATAGATTTTGTATAATTTTGAGGTCATCTAACCAATGAAATGTTTTGCATAGTTATTCATTCGACAAATCATGTTTGTAAGATCGAAGCAATGAATCAGATCATCGACATAAGAAATCTATTTATACAGCATGAATTTAGGGTTAGAGATATATATGAATGAGAGAAATGTGTGTGCATATGTGTATGAAGCAAGACTTATGTGATACATGAGAAATCACCGAGTATTATGACTGTTACAGAGACATAGAGGTCACCGAGAAGGTTTTTAGAGAACAGTCAAATAACAGAGTAAACAGAAGGGTTTACCGAGTTACTTTATGAGTTACCAAGGTATGCTATAGGCAAGGTAATCTTATTTTGAGCACATAGAATCTGCTACAGCATTTCAGATGTAAAGTTGCAGATATTTGTAAAGTCTTATTGTAATATTTTGAAGTTGTAAGAGAAACCTTTAACAGGATAAAAGACTCTAATCAAGTCAATAAATTGTAAAGCCTCTAACCAGGTGCAACATTTATATAAAGTGTTGTAAAATCCTTTAGCAAGGTAGATCTAACAGATCTTGTTACTCCTAACAAGGTAAGCTATCATAAATAGCTAAATATGTACCTCTAAATGAGCACTCTTTATTATTGCAGTAGTGAAGTTGTGGGTGCCATCCCCACCATAGTTTTTCTCTCTAACCAAGAGTTTCTGCGTAACCAAAATATATGTGTTATGGAGTGAATCATGTATGATTGTTACTTATTCGTTTTAGCTTTATGTTATGTTACAATAGTTTTTGGTTTATGCATAACAGTAAAGATATTGCTGATAAAAGGATTTGAAGTACCGATTCACCCCTCCCCTCTCAGTACATTAGCTTTCCATATTGGGCCTAATAGCTCTCAATCTAGAGGAAAGAAAGGTTGCTGGTACTGTGGAAAGCCTGGTCATCTAAAGAAAGACTATTGGTCTCGGGAAAACAAAAAGGAGACAAAAATGAAAATCATAGTAAGGAAGCTAATATTGCAAGTAATACTTTACAAGATGCTTTAATCTTATGTTTGGATAATGTTAATGATTCTTGGGTAATAGATTATGGGCCTTCATTTCATGCTACACCCCATAGAAAATATTTTCTAGATTATATTCAAGGTGATTTTGGACAGGTATATTTGGGTGATGATGAACCCTGTCAAATTGTTGGAAAAGTAAAGATAAAGATCAAGTTGTAGAATGGAAATGACTGGTTTCTGCAGGAGGTAAGACATGTTCCTAACTTAAGAAGAAATTTAATTTCTGCAGGGCAACTAGGAAGTGAAGGTTGCATAATTACCTTCTCAGACAATATCTGGAAGGTCAATAAAGGATCATTAGTAGTAGCTAAAGGTGCAAAGGTAGGTACATTATATCTGTGTATTGGTAACACTTACTCTGCCTTAGCTGCTAAAGATAAAGTTACTATAGGGACAAGAACAATAGATGTTGCAAGAACAGATTCGATAATGTGGCACCATAGGCTTGGGCACATGAGTGAGAAAGGGATGAAAATCCTTTACTCCAAAAATCTATTGCCGGGACTAAAGAAGATTGATTTAGAGTTATGTGAAAATTGTGTTTATGGCGAACAGAAAAGAGTCAGATTTCTGAAGGTTGGGAAAGAGAAGAAGAGTGAGAAGTTAAAGCTTGTGCATTCAGATGTATGGGGACCGGCTTAGGTATCATCTCTTGGTGGCTCTTATTATTATGTTATTTTTATTGATGAATCAACCAGAAAAACATGGGTATATTCCTAAAACAAAAATAAGATGCTTTTGAAACTTTTAAGAAATGGAAAGCTTTGGTTGAGAATGAGATGGGAAAAAAGTTGAAGTGTCTCAGACTGGATAATGGAGGTGAGTATTGCAGAAAAACATATGAAGATTACTGCTCCTTAAATGGGATTAGAAAGAAGAAGACAGTTCCAGGAACTACACAGGAAAATGGTGCGTCAGAGAGAATGAATAGGACTATCATGGAACACACGAGGAGCATGATATTGCATGTTGGATTGCCCTTACATTTTTGGGCAAATGTTGTACATATTGTTGTCTATTTGATAAATAGAGGACCTTCAACCCCTTTTGGATGGTGGTATTCCAGAGGAGGCATGGACTGGTAAAAAGGTAAATTATTCTTTTCTAAAAACCTTTGGTTGTGAAGCTTTTGTCCATGTTGATAAAGAAAATAGAACCAAGCTTGACGCTAAATCTCAGAAATGTACTTTCATTGGATATGGGATAGATGATTATGGCTATCGATTATGGGATTTTGAAAATAAGAAAATAACTAGAAGTAGAGATGTTAAATCCAATGAGAAGGTTATGTATAAAGAACAGATGTAGGAAAAGAAGCATGAACATGACAAGCAAGAATATGTGGTATTGGATGAGATTCCTGAAAAATGAAATGCCACAGGTACTTGATGCTCAGCAACAATAGAATGTCCCACAAACTCCTGCAAGTGTTAGATGTTCTATGAGGTCAAGTAGACCCCCTGAAAGATTTTCTCCTTCTTTGTATTCTATATTATTAACTAATTTTGGTGAACCAGAAGAATATGAAGAAGCAATGCAAGTGGATGCCAAACAATAGTGGGAGCTAGGCATGAAAGAGGAGATGGACTCCTTGATGAAAAATAAGAGTTAGGACTTAGTCCCTTTACCTGCACAAAAAAGAGCTTTGCCTAACAAATGGTTTTATAGGCTGAAGGAGGAGAAAGGAGGTCAGAAAAGATATAACGCTAGACTTGTGGTAAAAGGTTTTACACAGAAAAAGGGTATAGATTATGATGAAATATTTTCTCCACTTGTAAAAATGACTTCAATTAGAAATGTACTTAGTCTTGTGGCTGCAAATGATTTATATCTTGAACAATTAGATGTCAAAATAGCTTTTCTCCATGGAGATTTGGAGGAGGAAATTTACATGTTGCAACTACAGGGATATGAGGTCAAAGGTAAGAAGAACTTGGTGTGGAGGTTGAAGAAAAGTTTGTATGGCCTAAAGAAAGCACCCCGACAATGGTATTTAAAATTTGATAGTTTCATGGCTGAACATGGTTATCATAGATGTCATTCTAATCATTGTATATATTTTAAGAGATTGGATAATGACAGTTATATTATCCTGTTGCTTTATGTTGATGACATGCTTGTTCCTGGGTCTAACATGCAACATATAAATGATCTTAAATAGAAATTAGCCAAGTCATTTACTATGAAGGATTTGGGTGTAGCTAAGCAAATTCTTAGTATGAGGATTACACAGGACAGGAAAAATAGAACCTTGAATTTGTCCCAAAGTGAATATATAAAGAAGGTGTTGAAAAGATTTGACATGCAGGATGCAAAAGCAGTTAGTACACCTTTGGCTAGTCATTTCAAATTGAATAAGGAGATGTGCCCAAAGGCACAGGAAGAGGTTAATAAAATATCTAACATCCTGTATTCATTAGCTGTTGGTAGTCTGATGTATGCAATGGTATGCACAAGGTCATATATTGCACATGCAGTGGGAGTTGTGAGTAGGTTTATGAGTAATCTAGGTATGGAACATTGGAATGCTATGAAATGGATCCTTCAGTATTTGAAAGGAACCACTACGAAGGCATTATGTTTCAAAGGATCTAATGCTACTCTGATTGGATTTGTTGACTTTGATCTGGTAGGTGATATTGATTCATGGGGGAGTACTAAAGGGTATGTTTTTACTATAGGGGGAACTGCAATCAGTTGGATTTCTAGGCTACAAAAGGTTGTTGCACTTTCAACCACTAAAGCTAAGTATGTTGTTGCTATAGAAGCCAGAAAGGAGATGATTTGGTCACAATGTTTTCTGGAGGAAGTGGGTTAGACACAAGAGGATCACCCATTGTATACTGATAGCCACAGTGCCATTCATCTTGCAAAGAATTCTGCTTTTTATTCAAGGAAAAAGCACATTCAGCTCAGGTACCATTTCATCCAGACTGTTTTGGAGGAGGGTCAGTTACGGCTTGAGAAGATTCACACAAGTGAAAATATTGCCGATATGTTCACAAAGGCAGTTCCACAAGAGAAGGTGATTTCTTCATTAGTTTTTGTTGGTCTTCTTGATTGATAATTGTGGAATTTATACCAGTCAAGTCCTAGTGTTTTATCCAGCAGATGTTGCATGTATAGTGGTGTTGTGTAGTATCAATCTCCAAGTGGGAGATTGTTCGGTGTGAAGCGTGATCAGTCTCCAAGTTGGAGATTGTTGAAATGTGGTGACTGATCAACAAAGTACTATACACTCAGCACGTATCCTTTTTGGGGTTTGAGGCCGGGTTGGGCCTTGAGCAAGGGTTTGGGGGTAGCAGCCCCCGAGAAAAGCAGGGGTTTAGGGGCGGGAGCCCTCGATAAATTTTTTTTGCGTATTTTTTTTGTTGATGAAAACTGACATTGTAATAAAACCCTAAAAAGGCCGACTCTGTTTTTGCCCTAAAAATGCATGTTATAAGCGGCTGGGATGCTTAAGACATTGTAAGGTTGATGTACTATTTTTGCTGGATAATAAAAAAGATTGGACGACTGTGTATGGTAGATGTAACCCATTCTGGGTGAACCATGTTAAATCTCTGTGTTATCTGTGTCCTGCTTTATTTCTTTATCTTTTGTATTTAAATCTGCATATAATTGTTAGTTCATATTTGCTTCGGATCTGCTTGAAACCCTAACAATCTATCATCAAAATATATAAACAGCTAGATCAACATGATTTACCTTCAGACACAAATCACTTAAACCATCATATCAATAACACAACACATGACACAGATTTTTCACGTGGAAACCCAACTGGGAAAACCCACGGTGGGGATGAATACCCACAAGCTATTTTTAAACTCTTTAGAAGTCTGCTCTGTTAGGAGCCTTGTCCGGTTAAAGACTGATACAATAGGTTTTGTTAGGAATTGATCCTATTAGGGATCACCCGGTTAAGGGATGGCTAGAATACCCTGTTAAAGGTTACCTTGTTAGAGGATTTCAAAAACTCAATGGTTTTGTGTCACCCTATCAAAGGATTTATAGTAAGCTGGTTAAGGCTACCCTGTTAAGGTATTTCCCAACTATTGAAGTTGTTAGAGATCAACAGGTATTACAATGATCTGGTAACAACACTCAATTCCAATGTAGATCCGCTTTAGCTCCTCTTCACCTTCTGCACTTACACTCTGTAGGTATCACTTCTCTCCTCTGGTCTAGCAAGAATCACGTATCTTTTCACTTGGATACATACACACAACTTTTTCCAACAACTTCAGAACATTGACCTTATAGGAAATAGATAGGTCGGTAGCATAAACCCTAAACCCTAAACCTGTTAGGTTAAGCAATTCAAACGGTTCAATCCTAACCATTGAGCACATTGCATTAAATGCAATAGTCTTGAATCAATATCAAGATGTTCTCCATCATTCATTTTCCACTTCTTTCATGGTAGATGATAACCCATCATGCGTTTTCACTGTTTATAGGCTTCATACATTCCCAAGGTAGATAGGAACAATCTCCTTCATGCAAGATCCTTCATGCACACAAGGTTGATGTGGCAACATGATCTATTCTTTATTACAATGCTAACTCATCACAAAAAGTTACCGATTGAGTCACACATTCTCGAAGCACTTCAATCAGAAACCCTGAAGTTAAGACTACCAACTGGTAGTCATACAAAGCTTCCATGTACTATTTTCCATATCAACATCTCGGTTCACCTTGAACAAACACACTGCTTCACTTTGGCACATATACTGATTCTCACATATACTGGTTCTTGGTAACATACTAGTGCTCTCTTCTTCAGCATATTGACATCAATGACAACACACAATGTTATCATGTCCTCATACCGGTTCACATAATGCCAACAATTTGCCCCTTTGGCATTGATGGAAATATACAAAGATATCTCTCCGCTTCACATCTTCTCCCCCAATTTCTATAGATATCTTCTCTGCTTCACTTCTTCTCCCCCTTTGACAACAATGCCAAAGTGGAGGCACAAGCTTCCCTATTCCATTATGTTGCTCCCCCTAAAAAGTAGCATCCTTCAACAAATCAATCCTAATTTTTTTTTTTGACTATGCAATACCTGATTGATGTGGAGCATATACCTTTAGTTCACCTCTTGAAGGGGCAGAACCCCTAATTCACCTCTTGAGTACATAAATGTAGCCTTTGGGAGAGGCTTGGTGAATATGTCTACTAACTGCCCCTTACTGGAAACATGTTCCAGTGCAATTTCTTTGTTCTGAACCTTTTCCCTCAAGAAATGATACTTAATCTCAAAGTGCTTGGTTCTAAAATGTAAAACGGGATTCTTGGAGATGTTAATTGCACTAGTATTGTCACAAAATATACTGATCGGTTCAAATACAGGAATTTTGAAGACATTTAATACATGCTTCATCCAAATTGTCTGAGTGCAGTTCATGAAAGCTGCAACATACTCTACTTCCGCTGTAGACTGAGAGATACAACTCTTCTTCTTACTCATCCATGAGACCAGTCTACCATCGAGAAAGAATGCACCACTGGTTGTGCTCTTCTGTTCATCCACATTACCTACCCAATTAGCATCTGTGAGTACTTTCAAGTTGAAATCCTTGCTATATGGATACCACAATCCATAATCAATAGTTCCCTTTAGGTACCTAAGAATCCATTTGACGACAACCAAGTGGGATTCTCTTGGACTTTTATGGAACCTTGCAGTAATGCCAATTGCATGTGCAATATCTGGTCTACTATGCACTACATAATGCAACTTACTAATCATTGATCGGTATTCCTTCTCATTAACTAATGTCGAGTCATCCTCTTTGGATAGTTTACAACTAGTCACCATCAGTGTACCAACCGGTTTGCTATCTTCCATGCCAAAGGTCTTCAACACCTCTTTGACATACTTGGACTAAGTGATAAACATTCCATCTTTCATCTGCTGAATCTGCAGTCAAATGAAGAACTTAATCTCCCCTATGAGTGACATCTCAAACTCTTTCTTCATCTCATCTGCAAACTCATGACTCATCTTGTCATCTCCACCAAAGATATTGTCATCAACAAATACCTCATAGATCGGGATCTGATCTCCTTCAGATTTCAAGTAGATATTGCTGTCTTTGCTTGTTCTCTCAAATCCAATCTTCACAAGATGAGAGTGCAGACATTCATACCATGCTCTAGGTGCCTGCTTTAGACCATATAAGGCTTTATGTAGCCTATACACCATGTCACTATCTTTAGATAGGGAAAACCCATCTGGTTGTTCTATATACACCTCCTCTTCAAGCACACCATTTAGGAATGCAGATTTTACATCCATTTGATATACTTTGAATCCTTTAAAAGATGCATATGCAAGAAGCATACAAACTCCTTCCAATTTGGCTATAGGAGAAAAGGTTTCTCCATAGTCTTCTCCTTCTTCTTGGGTATATCTTTTACACACCAGTCTGGCTTTGTTTCTAATCACTGTGACATCCCCATTCAACTTATTTCTGAAAACCCATTTGGTACCAATGACATTTTTATGCTTAGGTCTGGTTACCTAAGACCATGTACCATTTCTCTCTATCTGGTCAAGTTCCTCTTCCATTGCCTTGATCCTGTCTTCATGTTTATGTGCCTCTTTGAATGATTTAGGCTCAAATTTAGAGATCATACATGAGTTTTCTCTGACCTTTCTTCTTGTAAGGATTCATGCATCATTATCTCCTATGATCTGCTTAGGATCATGATTCAACTTGACATACCGAGGAATGGTCTTAATAGATTCCTCTTGCTTTTCTTCTTCATCCTCATCTCCATCAGTATCAACATATACATCTACTGATGTAGGAACATTGTACTAGTACTTGGTTGACTGGCAACTGGTTCCTAGAAGGTTACAACCAGTTCATTTACCACTTGCTTACTGCCAGTTTCCTCAGTTTTCTCATAGTTTTCATCAACTATAACATTGATTTTTTCCATAATTCTCTGAGTCCTATTATTGAAACACTTGAGAGCTTTTCACTTGGTGGAATACCCTAAGAATATTCCCTCATCACATTTTGCATCAAATTTGCTTGGGTGTTCGCTCCTCTTGATGTAACATTTGCTATCAAACACTCTAAAATAGCTAACCAAAGGTGTCTTACCGATCTAATATTCATAAGGATTTTTATCCTTACCTTTCTTGATGAGTACCCAGTTCATTGTGTAGACTGCAGTGCTCACCACTTCTCTCCAAAAGGTGTGAACAACCTTTCCTTGAATCAGCATTGTTCTTGCTGCTTCAACCACTGTACAATTATTCCTCTCTACTAGTCCATTCTGCTATGGAGTCCAGGGGGCAGACAGTTGCCTCTTGATGCCATTTTCTTCACAGTACTTGTTGAATTCACTAAAAGTGAATTCCCCTCCTTGATCAGTTCTAGGACACTTGATCCTTTTACCGCTTTCCTTTTCCACTAATGCTCTGAAAGCTTTGAACTTTCCAAAATCTTCAGACTTGTCCTTCAAGAATGTGATCCGCATCATTCTTGAGTAGTCATCAATGAGAATCATGAAATACTTATCACCCTGCACACTCCTAGTTTTCATAGGACCACACAAATTAGTATGCACAAGATCAAGTAAATTGTCAACTGTGAAAGTTTTACCTTTAAAGGTTGAGGAAGACATTTTCCCTAGTTGACACTCTCTACACAAGGTATTTTCTGGTTTGCTCATCACCGACAACCCTGTAACTGCCTTGATCTTACTGGCCTTCACAATGTTATCAAAGTTTACATGGCAGAGTCTCCTATGCCATATCTAGCTGTCGTCGAACTTGGCCATAAGACATGTATTGATATTTGCATTGAGCTGAAATAGGTTACCTTTGGTCTGCATGGCGGTGGCCACCAATTCACCATTCTTTCCTTTGATTCTGCATACTCCATTCTTGAACTCCAGAGTGAGACCACTATCATTCAGTTGGGCAACACTTAGAAGGTTGTGTCTGAGACCATCAACCCAATACACATTGTCAGAACTACTCTTTCCATTCAGAGAGATGGACCCTCTGCCTTTGACCATACATGGTGCATCATTACCAAAGTGCACCACACCACCATCATACTCCTTCAAGGATACAAACTTGCTCCAGTCACCAGTCATATGGTGAGAACAACCACTATCAATAATCCACTCATTGGAATTATCAAAGTGGGAGACAAGAGCCTTCTTGTTTGAAACATCTTCCTTTATAGCAACAAACACAATATCTTCATCTTTTGATTCCTCATCTGTGACACCTTCATCAACTGCCACAAAATAGTTTCTCTGATTTCCTCCTTTGAAGTTCTTGAACCTTTCCGGTTTGTCCTTGTTGTCACCATTAGGACAATTTACAACAATATGTCCTATCCAGTCACAAGAAAAGCATTTCAAAGGGAGCTTACCTCTGTATTTACCAGTTCCTTTAGGAAGTTTCTTGGCAAGAAGAGCTTCAAATTCCATTAGAATCTCCTCATCATCCATTTCTCTAGTCTGTCTTGGTTCACCACTAGTGCTTGCTTCTTTCCTTTTCTAGATGGTACAATAGAAGCTTTAAAAGCTGATTTAGTCTTTTGAACACTGCCATCAAAACTATTTAGCTCATTGGTTGTCAACTTTGCAATGATGGAGTCTAGGGATACCTTAGTCTTGTCTATTGATCTCAACTCCTGAATAGAAGCAACCCTTATTGCATAGACTGGTAATAAGGATCTCAGAACTTTGCTTACCATAGTGGAATCTTCCATTTTACCACCTGCACTCTTGATATCTTTGACAACAATTTTGATTCTTATTCCATACTGTTGAATTGTCCCACCTTCAAACATATGTATGTCTTCAAACTTCCCTCTAAGGCTTTCTTCCTTATCTTGTTTTACATTCTCATCACCACCATAGATATTTTCAAGAGTATCCCATATTGCTTTGAGATTTACTTTATCTTGGACATCAATAAACTCAATGTCAGATAAACAACTAATTAGGGCTTCCATGACTTGCCCATTCTCCTGCATCTCTCTCTTTTGGTCATCAGTGAGAGTATCGGTAGGGGAACATAAGCATTCTCAACATAGCTCCAGTGCTGAACACCCATGCTTCTGATGTATATCTTCATTCTATCCTTCCATATTTTGAAATTATCTTTGTTGAACTTTGGACCTTCCCTCTTCATCATTAGACTGGGATCTTTTCCTCAAGCAGTTAAGCTTATAACACAGAGGACCTGGAGGATGCTCTGATACCAATTGATATCTCAATGATGAATGAATAGTATCAAACCGGTACTGAGAGGGGGGCAGTGAATTAGTACAAACAAAAACACATTCCTAAAACCGGTTTTTCAGCAGACATTGTGCTTTGGCAGGCAAACAGTAACACTGGTCTTAAACAGAGTACAACCGACAAAACCCAGAATGACTAAGACAAGCATAAATTGATTGACACTTATCTTTTCATACAATCTAATATTTCATTTCCATTTCACCCCAGTGCATGAACAAGTAATCTATCATCAAAATATATAAACAGCTAGATCAACATGATTTACCGTCAAACACAAATCACTTAAACCATCATATGAATAACACCACACATGACACATAGATTTTTCATGTGGAAACCCAACTGGGAAAAACTACGGTGGGGATTTATACCCACAAGGTGTTTTTGAACTCTTTAGAAGTTTTCTCTGTTAGGAGCCTTGTCCGGTTAAAGGCTGATACAATAGGTTCTGTTAGGAACCGATCCTGTTAGAGATCACCTAGTTAAGGGATGGCTAGAATACCCTGTTAAGGGTTAAACACTGTTAAAGGTTACCTTGTTAGAGGATTTCAAGAACTCAATGGTTTTGAGTCACCTTGACAAAGGATTTATAGTAAGTCGGTTAAGGCTACCCTATTAAGGGATTTCCCAACTATTGAAGTGGCTAGAGATCAACAGGTCTTACAATGATCTAGTAACAACACTCAATGCCAATGCAGATCCGCTTTAGCTCCTCTTCACCTTCTGCACTTACACTTTGTAGGTATCACTTCTCTCCTCACTTGGATATACACACACAACTTTTGCCAACAACTTCAGAAAGAAACACAACATCGACCTTATAGGAAATAGATAGGTCGGTAGCATAAACCCTAAACCCAAAACCTGTTAGGTTAATCAATTCAAACGGTTCAATCCTGACCATTGAGAACATTGCATTAAATGCAACAGTCTTGAACCGATATCAAGATGTTCTCCATCATTTGTTTTCCACCACTTTCTTGGCGGTTGATAACCCATCATGCGTTTTCACCGTTTATAGACTTCACACATTCCCAAGGTAGATAGGAACAATCTCCTTCATGCAAGATCCTTTACATGCATAAGGCTGACATGGCAACATGATCTGTTCTTCATTACAATACTAACTCATCACACAAAGTCACCGATTGAGTCACACAGGTTTGAAGCACTTCAACCGAAAACCCTGAAGTTAAGACTATCAACAGGTAGTCATACAACTCTTCCATGTACCGGTTTCCATATCAACATGTTGGTTCACCTTGAACAAACACATCGCTTCACTTTGGGACATATACCGGTTCACAATGTTATACCGGTTCTCACATATACCAGTTCTTGGTAACATACCGCTTCTATCTTCTTCAGCATATTGACATCAATGACAACACACAATGTCATGATGTCCTCATACCAGTTCACATAATCCCAACACCACCTACATTTTTGGCCAATAATATAACCTTCTAACCTGATCCAAAGTGTTGTCAGTCCCAAAATGTCTTCCTTAACTCCCACTATGCTTCTCTTTTATGATATTATCACTCATTGAACATTTAAGTACACATAATTTACTCCCTTTGAAGAGAAAACCATTTTGAAGTAAAAAATCAAAATACTTATTTTGAAAACTATTCAAAAACTAGTTACAAACCTTGTAAATCTCATTGAAGTCTGTATCATCATGATAGATGTCCTTGATTGCATCTACCCAAATACTTTGTAGTAGTATTTCTTGCACCATTAGTGATCTCCTACTAAGAGCATCTTCCACTTTATTGTCTTTTCCTTTCTTGTCCTTTATAGTAAAGGTGTAGGATTGCAAAGATTCAACCCACTTCATATGTCAATGGTTGAGTTTGTCTTATCCATTCAAGAAACTTAGAGCATGGTTATCAGTAAAATAAATAAATTATTTGGGTAACAAATAGTGCCTCATCTTTTTAAGTGCTTGAACATGGCATACAACTCTAAATCATATTAAGAATACTTCCTCTTTACCTCATTGATCTTTTTAATAACAAATGCAACAGGTCTTCCTTCTTGGCTTAAAACAACCACTATTGCTTGATTGCTAGCATCACACTCAATGGTGAAAAATTTATCAAAATTAGGGAGCACATGGATGAGCTGGTGGGATACTCTTTTCTTCAAATATTCAAACCCCTTATCAGTTTCTTTGGTGCAAGAAAAATTACCCTCAATACCTCCTTTACTAGTGTTAAGAATTGGTGCACATATGTTGCTAAAGTTCTTTATGAATTTCCTATAGAAACATGCAAGTCCATGGAAGCTCCCAACATCTCCCACTAATTTTGGGGTTGGCCAACCAAGGATATCATCCACATTGGAGGGATCCATCTTCAAACTTCACTTGGAGATGATAAAACCAGGGTATACTGGCTCTTCTTTCATGAAGTCGCACTTCTCAAAGTTTATCATCAATTTCTCCTCATGAAATATTCTCATAACCACCTCAAGGTTCCTTAGATGATCCTCTTTGGACCTGCTAAACACAAGAATATCATCTAGATAAACTACAATAAATTTTCAATAAGGTTTCAATACATCATTCATTAGGTGCATGAAGGTACTAGGTGCATTTGACAACCCAAAGGGCATCACCAACCACTCATAGAGGCCCTCATTAGTGTTTAAGGTTGTCTTCCATTCATCCCTTTCTTTGATCCTTATTTGATGGTGTATACACCTAAAAATGGTCTGAAGGTAATTAATTAAATAAGCAATTATTTAATTAATCTCCTCCCCAACTTTATTAAACTCACTAAGCAATTTGATTAAATTTCCCTTTTCATCTACTTATTAATAAATCTAAGGATTTATTTAATAGGTTCATTTCATTTCACCCCTTTAATTAATTAATTCCCCCCATCCAAATTCATTTCTTCTAAAAATCCTTAATTAATTAAAATAAATTAAATTCATGAGTTGTGGAAATTAATTAGCCTTTTCCCATTATTTGAATTTTTAAATTCAAATTCTCCTAACTTCTACCACTCCTAAACCTAACCCATTCTACCTACCCACCATGTCCCCTTTCATCCAACATCTTCTAGAACCTTGTGACACTTGTCACTAAGTGTTCTCTTTCATCTAACTTCTTTTAGAAGCCTCTTTACACTTGTCACCACGGAGATGACATTGTCCTCTTTCATCCAACCTCTTCTCAACCCACCTCCAACTTAACCATTGATATCTTCAAATCAATCTTGACCGTTGATTCTTGCCACCTCAGCCCTAGCCTTGGGAAATCCTATAAATAGACCTCATTTCGGAGCTCAAAGGGTCCCAATTTCATATCATTCTTGCATATCATTTGATTCATCTCATTTACATTCAACCATTGTTAATATAGGCATCTAGCTTATAGCTTTTCATTTTAGCAATGTTATCATGCTCAATTTTAGCTTAATTGCATCTCAATCTTGGGTCATTTTCTAGAATAATCATGATATCATATAGCTTAATCATGTTATTATTGCTAGATCATGCATTTTCATCATTCAAATCCTCCATCTAAGTGTAGTCAAGTCACTGGAATATGCATAATCAGATCTGAGAACATTTTCATACTCGCATTTACTAGAAGGCGATAAGTCGATTAGCTATGGTTTTACATTTCATTGTTTCAATTTACTAACCATTTCTTATAATGATTTATTGAGTGCATTGTGGTTGTAGGTACAGGTACACTTCATAGAGCACAACATTTTGGTGCCTACCGTGGGGACGAAATCATCATTTTTGGCCTCTTAATCTTCAACAAACTTCATCTTTGTCCGACTCTGTTTCATAAATTTATACAAGTTGCTTTTCTAGCTCATACGAACTTCCTTTCATCTTGGGATGATAGGCCATCTTAACTCGTATCAGGTGATTCTTCTATCATACAACATCCTTTTACTCATTGCAAATTGTTGATCTTGTGTCGTACGAGCTGATTTGCACTATTGTACTATAGCTAATTCTATTTCGTATGAATTTCTGGCTAAAAAATCCTAACTCGTACGAGTTCATTTTGGTCTCTGTGTGAAATCTAACTTTGTGTTGTACTAATGGGAAATTAGTGTTGTACAAGTCTCTAGTTCTGTGATTCTTTTGATAAACTGCATGTTAGGGTTTTTTGGTTTTAATCCAAACTTTACTAATACTAACCCTGACTAGTTTTGTGAGATTGTTGGTAGCCTAACTCTTTTCTGCAGGATGATTGGCAAAGATACGGTTGTCAAAGATAAATTTCAAAAACATAATCATGACTACTAATGGATCTATTTTGCAGGTTGCCTATGAGTTCAACTAAACTTTGTGTATTCATTAAAGTTTTCTAGGCACACTTCAATTTTTTGAAAGGAAATGAACAATCATGTATTTCACATCTTTTATGATAAGCGAGTATGCTCTCACCTTTCTTAGGTGATCAGAAAGCTAGACTCATCTTTTGCTTTCATTAGTGCATTTCTTTAGTAGGCCTACCCTCCCGAGGAGTAATAACTCCTAGCCCTTAAGGCTGGTGAGAGGGGAATGACCTAAGTGGGAATGACTAATGCCAAGTAATCCAACCCACTATAAAATAAATGTGTTTTTGATAAAAATCAAAGCAACGACAGTGCTTGGGAATAGCTCTCCTCCGTACCTTCGGGTATATCAAACCTTGGTTTTCAAGGTTGGGAGAGCTCTTAATTGAGTTTATACCTCAACGCACCAAACTGATCTCTTACTAGTGTCAGTTAATATAGAAGCTACCCGATTCACCTCCGAAAGGGTGATAATCTTTGTGCAAGAGAGATAGTAACTCTCTCAAGACACTTGCCATATCATGCCCCCATTAGTGTTTGGAGCCATATAATATGACACTGAGAATCCATTGCATGAGACTCAGTGGCCGTATTCTGATTAGCTATTGGGTGTGTACCTAAGTCAGCAAGCAAAGGTTTTCATTCTCAGCCAAATTCCTTAGGGTTTAGCTTGATTGAGAGTCACTTATCACATCATGTGTTTGCTATGTATTCATCCCTAAATCGACAAATCTGACACTTAAAACTGGAAGACATAAGCAAAAACATTAAACTTCAGTTATCAAAAGTTCAACCAAACAAACAATTTTGTCTTTGTCTGGTTATCTATCGTACGAGTTAGGATCTCTGTCATATGAACCTATTTGCATAAAATCTTGTGTCATGCTACACAACATTCTATGTCATACGATTCAACTATTTTGTCGTATGGTTCAGAAAAGTGTGTTGTACGAGTGTCTTCTTTTTACATGAAAACTTTTGCTTTATCGTACAGACTTATATCTTGTGTCGTTCTAAGCTGCATATCCTATTGTAGGAAACTCTACATTTGTCAATCCAGAGATGTGTCTTACATGCCTGTTTCAGATTTGTCATTATTCCTGGTCAATTTACAGTAAATATAAACACCTGTTATCTGTCAGTCTGTGCTTAGATTGTCATCTTGGTTCACTTGGTCAAGTTATCATCCATCAAAATCAGACTCTCGAAGATAAACACCTCAAGATTTTCAAGTGCTCACCCTCAACAAGTTAAAGATCTAAACATCTCAAAGTGCATTATCACCCTCTTTGATAAACTGATCACTCAAACATAGTTTCTCATCAGGATCAATCATCCTTTATCACAAAACTGAAACGTTTGGTCAGGATAATCTTGTCCCACATCCTAGGATATATCGTTCCTACTGGACTTGGTTCTTATCAAATCACCATCATTGCACTCCTAAATCAAAGATCAAAAAACTTGCAAACTTTTAAACACTTGAATCCTCTTTTAGTGTCATATCACTCTATTGCCTTGACATTGACTGTTGATCACTTATCAAAACAAATTTTAGACAACCAAACCCCTGAAATGGAAACAAAAACATTTGAAATAGCTGAAGATCATATCAACATGGAATACCAAAGGAAAATACAAGTAATGAGCCAACATATCAGAGCAATCAAACAAGTTCAAAATCAAAATCCAACTATGTTAAAACCTCACAAGGATTTAAATACATCTCAAAAGAAAGGTGGCTCTTTTATGCATCTCTTAAAGAGATCCCTAAAGGATTTGGCTAAAGAAGATCAAAATCGTACACCTATGTCTAGCAATGGCTCATCCCCCCCATAAACAAATTGATTCTCCAAAGGCATCTATGCCTACACCTCTTGAAATCTTGCAAGAACCTTCCATAGCATCCTTACCAAACAATATACCCATCAAGCCTATTTTAGAGGATCCTATTCAAAGCTCATCTCCTTCATATCCAAGCCTTAATTCATTGCAGCATCCCCATAACACTTCCTTGTGAATTGAATTTCTCATTCATAGAACACTTGTTAAACGTGTCCTAATAGATGGGGGAGCTGGCTTGAACATTTTCTCTATGAATCTTGTCTGTGATCTAGGCTATTCAGAAGATGCAGTTGATCCCCAAAAAAAGATAAAAATCAAACCACATTATGAAGAAGAGCATTCATCTAAAGGAATGGTGATATTACCCATCACAATGGGACCTTTGTAGAAGGACATAGCATGCCAAGTTATAGACTTGGACCTACCATATAACATACTCTTGGGAGGACCATGGATACATGATATACAGACTATTCCATCAACATGTCATCAGTGCTTAAAATTTCACTACAAAGGGCAGGAAATCACAATATCAACAGACTCAAATCTAGTGCAGTGTTGTAATAATCCGAAATCAGCTCAAGAGGTCATTATCCCATATAACAGAGAGGTAGTAGCTTCAAGCACACAATCCAAGGAACAATCATTTGCATCAATTTTGTCAAACATGGAAAAACAAATGCAACTAAGAGATTGATGGAATGGAGAATATTTGCTATCATGGAAAAAAAAAAACTAGAGCGACTTCAAATTGAGAGGGATGAAGAAGCAGATATAGTGGTCGATGTAGTTCATACATATGGAAGACAAACTTAAGGAGCTAGCCCACTTGAATTAGAATCACATTCAACTGACATGGACTTAACCGAGGATGATTAGGATTTTCTGATACGAGGTCATTCTGATGAGAGTATCATTCTAGACATGGAAATACATACTAAAATCTCTGAGATCTCTATCATGACCCCAAATATCTTTGACATAATTCAACCTGAAGATCATTTATCCTTAATCCTTCCTGAACCTATGGATTGGGAAAATGAAGGACATACTACTATTGATACCTTTCCAAAAGACCAAGCCATATCCTTATATCTTAATGAAATAAAACCCACAACAAATTTCACTAGGGATTCCACTAACATATCTTTGAGTCAAGTGGGTGCCAAATCTCCTAGTCACAAAAGTGAAAATAAAGAAAACAATATCAGGTCTAATGCTAAAAACCATTTATTGGCAACATTAGATCAGAAAAAAGTAAAAATAAAGGACGAATCTAACAGTGAAAACCTCCTTGAGGCACCCGAAGATGGGAGATTTGACACCTTATCTAAAGTTTATCAAGAAAGGTCATCCATTTTTATAGAAGGAATAGAGGCAGTTATCATTAGCACAACTAATCTGCATCCAACAATCTCTGTATCAGAACTAGCAAGACAAAAATACTTGTAACCATTCAAAAGATGGCAAGTCAATTTTACCTATTCATATACAGACATTCTAGGGTTCGATCCATATGTTACAATACATCACCCGAATCCAGGAGCAAACATCAATAAAGGAACACAACATGGATCAGGAGTTGATATTCTATTCATCATGCCACTAGGGCATAAAATCCTGAAAGAATACAAATTAAGCTTTCCATGCACAAACAATATAGCAGAGTATGAAGCATTGGTTATAGGTATCAAAATAGCTATAGAAAGGAACATTAAACAACTTCAAGTCTTTGGAGACTCTCAACTCGTCATCAATCAAATCAATAATGACTATCAAACAAAAGATGGCAAGCTCATGCCTTGCAAAAATATGGTGGATGATTTCAAGAAATACTTTGTAGAAATAACTTTTGAACAGATTCCAAGAAATGACAACAAAGCAACAGACGCCATGGCTTTTGAAATGTGGTGACTGATCAACAAAGTACTTTACACTCAGCACGTATCCTTGCCATTTTTTTTGTTGATGAAAATCAACATTGTAATAAAACGCTAAAAAGGCCGACTTTGTTTTTTGCCCTAAAAACGTATGTTATAAGCGGCTAGGATGCTTAAGGCATTGCAATGTTGATGTACTATTTTTGTTGGATATTAAGAAAGATTGGATGACTGTGTATAGTGGACATAACCCATTCTAGTGAACCACATTAAATCTCTGTGTTATCTGTGTCCTATTTTATTCCTTTATCTTTTGTATTTAAATTTGCATATAACTATTAGTTCATATTTGCTCGGGATTTCCTTGAAACCCTAACAATGGCTACACTTGCTTCTCTATTACAGACACAAGAAAATCAATAGCATTATGAATTCCTAGTTGAAGAGTTGTTTCATCCCGCCTTTAATTGTCCTGATTCCCAAACCATTTGTCAACTTATTGGACATGATTCCTCCCGCTATGGCCAAACTTACACATACCTGAAAGACAATATCCTACCTCTTGACTTATCGAAAAACCAAAAGAGAAACTTTATTCGCCAATCCTCCCATTTTACTCTCGTCATAGATACCTTATTTAAATGATGTCTAGATGGTACTCTCTTAAAATGTCCTGAACAAGAAGAATCTAAGAAGGCCTTACATGAAGTCTATAACGACATTTGTGGCACTCTTTCAAGTGGTCTTACCCTTTTGAAAAAACTCATACGCTTGGGCTATTATTGACCGACTATGGAACAATATTCTTATAAAATAGCAAGAACATGCAAACAATGTCAAATCCATGGGAATTTGATTCATGCACCAGGACAAGAACTTAATGCTTTAGTAACATCTTGGCCTTTTGGCCAATGGGGTCTTGATTTGGTAGGAAAGATAAATCCTTCTTCATCTAATGGTCACAAATTCATCCTGGTAGCTACAAAATATTTTACAAAATGGATTGAAGTGGTACCTCTCATCAACATCACAGGAAAACAAATTACTGCATTTATCTTGAATTACATCACCTGTCGCTATGGAATACCAATGACCATTATCATTGATAATGGGCGACCATTCAAAAATCAAGATATACAAGAGCTATGCAAGAAGTTCAAAATCCAGCATAGACTCTCCACATCATATTATCTATGGGGAAATGGGCAAGAATAAGCATCTAACAAAACTATTCTAAAAATCCTTAAAAAGACAGTGAATGAAGCTAGAAAAGATTGGCATATTCAACTGAATCCTGCTCTCTGAGCATACCGCACCAGTATCCGCACACTGACAAGTGCCACACCTTTCTCTCTTGTATATGGATTAGAAGCCATATTGCTAGTCAAAGTAGAGATACCCTCTCTACATGTATCACTAAAAGGACTCATCCTAGATGAAGAACAAAGAGTATCTAGACTGCAAGAGTTATAACTAATCCATGAACGAAGACAAAATACCTTTGATCATCTAAAGGTATATCAACAAAGAATGTGTCAGAGTTATAATCACAAGGTTAAATCATAAATCTTTAAAGTGGGAGAACTAGTGCTAAAAGGAAAATCCATGCAACCAGGCAAATTGAGAGAAGAAAGGAAAATTTGAACCAAACTAGTTAGGTCTGTTTGTGGTCACAACAGTATTTGGGTAAGGAGCATATCGGCTATCATCATAGGACAAAGATCATCTCGATGAACCTATCAATAACATGCACTTGAAGAAATTCTATGTCTGAAAAATCAGAAAAATTAAAAACAATGAAAAATTAGAAAAATCTGAAATAGTCAAAAAAAAAAAAAATCAAATCAAATATGAGAAAAAGTGCAATAAAAACAGATGGTGAAAACCTGGCAAACATGCACTATCTATACGCCAGCTCTTCTATCTATTAATTCATGCATTCTTTCCACTTGCATTCATCCTCCATCAACATCCATCATAAGCTTTATACATACGCAGGCATCGCAACTGCTCTCTCAGCATGGTTTGGATCATTGAGTATATCATAGCAACTTTGATTCTAGGCTTGGGGAAAAATCCTACACTTAGTTGGGGGCAAAACTCTGGATCATCTTGAGCTTAATCAAATATGTAGAACAAATAGTTAGACAACTCTTATCAAGCGAAAAAATAAGACACATCAAACATTGAACACGAGATCAAACTATCAACTATCAAGCTATCAAAAAATCAATCTAAGCACATCACACACTTTTCAATGGATGATATCTTTTGGATAATGATTGTTCAACTTTTCAATATCACTTTTTGCTATCATGATTTTTGAGTGACTCCAAGATGTCATTGACTAGAGGAAGAAGGAACAAACATGATATTTTTCTTGTCTGCTGTCTTAAAATTAATCATTAATATGTGCAAATTTGTCTCGGGGCATGATCATCAGAATATCATTGAAGACATTTCCGATTTGCATATTGGAATGATTAATACTGCCTTTTTTATGCAAGCAACACTCAGGTCATCTTGGTTCAATTATACCTTGATGCTTGTGTTAACTTGCTATATCAAAATCTAGGAAAGAAGTGCTCATGTCATCATGGTTTAATTATACCATCGATGTTTGCACTCACTTCTCACATTTCAAAAGCTCAATTATGACAAAAATGCAACAATCAAGTGACTAGTCTGGTCATCGCATTGCATTTTTTCATTGCATTTTAGCTTGCATTTCATTCTTGCATGGGATCATACAAGCTTCTTTTATCCAAGGTTAAATCGATCGCAGAAATCATCAAAGGATCATCACAAGTATATGCAATCAAAATAATGACTCATATCTCTCATGATATTGTCGACCCAATGAAAATCTTATGCTATCTCCCTCAATAGAATCAACATCAGCATATCCAAATATGTTTGCAACTTGATATCAACAAACTATCAGTTCTTTATCTAATAAACCTTATCAAATCAAATCAATCAATCAAACCTGATTGATTCCATCACGTCTTATACAAGATGTATCCTTCCTGAAACCAGACGATCTGATTTTGATTCATGTCTTATACAGGATGTATCGTTCCTGAAACCAGACATTCTAATCATGTCTTATACAAGATGAATCCTTCCTAGAACCAGATGCTTTGATCATCGTTGTCTTATACAGGGTTAATCCTTTCTGAAACCAAACTGAATCTCAATCTAATCAATCAAGATTTTTCAATCTTATCAATCTAATCAATCAATATTTTTCAATCTTATCAATCTAAGCAATCAAGCTAATCGAAGACCTCGCATTTTCATCAAACACAGTTGCAGAAAAAAAATCAAATCTATCGGGATATAAATCTCGCAAAAACTCCAAAGATCAATTATCTCAATTGATCTTCTGAGGGGGGCATCATCGTACCAGAATTTAGCAATCAAGAGTTGGGGCATCCTATCAAACCAATATCAGCATCAAAATGAGATTATTCTTTGAATAAACACGTCATCACACCTCGCTTCAAAGAGGGGCAAAATGTATACACCTAAAAATGGTCTGAAGATAATTAATAAAATAAGCAATTATTTAATTAATCTCCTCCCCAATTTAATTAAATTCACTAAGCAATTTGATCAAATTTCCCTTTTCATCTACTTATTAATAAATCTAAGGATTTATTTAATAGGTTCATTTCATTTCAACCCTTTAATTAATTAATTCCCCCCATTGAAATTCATTTCTTCTAAAAATCCTTAATTAATTAAAAGAAATCAAATTCATGAGTTGTGGAAATTAATTAGTCTTTTCCCTTTATTTGAATTTTTAAATTCAAATTCTCCTAACTTCTACCACTCGTAAACCTAACCAATCCTAAACCTAACCCATTCTACCTACCCACCATGTCCCCTTTCATCCAACATCTTCTAGAACCTTGTGACACTTGTCACTAAGTGTTCCCTTTCATCTAAATTCTTCTAAAGCCTCTTGACACTTGTCACTATGGTGATGACATTGTCCCCTTTCATCCAACCTCTTCTCAACCCACCTCCAATTTAACCATTGATATCTTCAAATCAATCTTGATCATTGGTTCTTGCCACCTCACCCCTAGCCTCAGGAAATCCTATAAATAGACCTCAATTTGGAGCTCAAAGTGTCCCAATTTCATATCATTCTTTCATATCATTTGATTCATCTCATTTGCATTCAAGCATTGTTAATATAGGCATCTAGCTTATAGCTTATCATTTTAGCAATCTTATCATGCTCAATTTTAGCTTAATTGCATCTCAATCTTGGCTCATTTTCTAGAATAATCATGAAATCATATAGCTTAATCATGCTATTATTGCTAGATCATGCATTTTTATCATTCAAATCCTCCATCTAGGTGTAGTCAAGTCACTAGAATATGCATAATTAGATCTGAGAGTATTTTCATACTCGCATTTACTAGGAGGCAATAAATCGATTAGCTATAGTTTTACATTTCATTGTTTCAATTTACTAACCATTGCTTGTAATGATTTATTAAGTGCATTGTGGTTGCAGGTACAGGTACACTTCACAGAGCATGACAGATGGTACCCATTTTTGAAGTCAATCTTTGAAATGTAGCATGCTCCTCCTAAAGAATCCATTAGATCCTTGATTCTATGCATTGGGAACCTCTATATGATTTTGATTTAGTTAATGTATCTTTGAATCACTACAAAGTCTCCATGTTCCATCCTTCTTGGGTGCTAGTATAGCAGGTACAAAACATGGGCTCAAACTCTTCCTCACTATGCCCTTGTCCAATAATTCTTGCACTTGCTTTGCAAATCTCCTCATTTTGAGCTGGTGCCATTTTATAAGTAGTCTTATTAGGTAGTTACCTAGGATTAGGTTTATATGCTGACTTATATCTCTAATTTTAGATAGGGAGTTAGGTAATTCATCCTCTACAATGCCCTTATCCCTCCCTAGCAAATTTTGAATCTCAGTAGGTATGGCTCCTCCTTTGGGTTTAGGTAAATCTAATGTATTGTTTGGCTTCACAATTAAAAAAAATCCTAATCCCTCCTCTTCCTTGAAGTTCTGTAGAACCTCCTTCTCAACTACCACATGACACTAGAGCCCACTTGCTTATCCACATGTTCATATGGTAAAGGATTGAAGGTAAAAGACTCATCATTATTTATTATGGTATAAGTATTTTTCTTCCCATCATGTTGAGCATTGAGATCATCATGTAATGGATTCCCTATAAGTAAATGAAAAGCATCAATGTGGATCACATCACATAGGACTCTATCCCTATACCCCCAATTTAAAATTCTATCCAACATTATTCATTTACAAGCACCTGATGGCCCTTATTCAACCAAGACACCTTATAAGGAGTTAGATGAGGTATTATATTCAATCCTAAATTCTCAACCATTTCTAATGACACCAAATTATCTATAGACCCTAAATCAACTATGACTTTACATAACTTCCAACTGGATTTATAAGAAGTTCTGATTAGTGAACTTCCATTGTGGTGGTTCCTTAGTACTTGGCACTTTCAAGAGATTTCTCCTCATCATTAGGCTCTCTCCAAATTCTTGATCTGCAAGCTTAGGTGGTGTATTGACAATCTAGCAATCCTCCTCTTGTACTAGGTGGTTCCTCCTATCTCCTCCATGAGAACTAGAGTCTTATTTTTCAAGACACTTGAAGTTTGGATGTCATAATTGACTAAAATTATAACATCTACTAGTGAAAGTGCTTGAACCTCTTCTTGATCCATCAAATATTCCTCTCTCATTGGGTCTCCTCCCTCTAAATATTCCTCTATTACTTGAGTCCCCACTTTTTTCATTGTGGCTAGACTCTCCTTGTTGTCTTTTAGATTGATTTCTGCCCCTAAAAGTTCCTCTCCCTTTGAAGATTCTACCTCTTCCTCTACTTTGTTGATCACTCCTTCTCTTCAACTTTTCTTCTTCCCTCCCTGCTACTTGAAAACACTCATCCATGGACTATTAGGATAACTGGTGAATAACTAAGAGGGGGGGTGGGGTGAATTAGTTGTTAACAGATTATATCTTTTAATCTATAATATAACCTTAAATAGATCATGTACCGCTAAAGCACAAACAGATGCCGGTAGAAATAGATACTAGTAAACAATACAACTTAGCAATTAACTAGATAATCAATGTAAAACAACCATACCACATAACATCATGATTTGTACATGGAAAACCTGAAAAGGGAAAAACCATGGTGGGAAACCTACCCATAGTCAGATGATACTTCTGTAGAAAGTATGTATTACAATGAGGGGTCTGCACTTGTAGGAAGGCACACTGCCTAGAGCGTACTTCTCATTACAAAAGAGTCTCACTGAACTACAGAGAGGCTACAACCTTCTCAAGATAAATGGACAACAATCCAATAGATTGAACTGCTAGAAATAGCATCTACCATGCCTAATTACAATCCTGATTGACCTTAATACTGGAGGACTAAATCCTCTTCTTAATTGAATCCGATCACCAATGATCGATCAATTCCCTATCCTAAGTGATATTACAATATTCGCACATTACATTCCTTTACCATGACCTTTCCTATAACCATGATAATTTACAAAGAGTTTTACCTCCTATCTATACAAACCCTAAGGCCTAAACTAATGAGGTCGGCCACCTAAATATATTACAATAAGATCATTACATAATTCCTTTTTACAATGATATTTGATAGGGTTTACCTCGCTTGCTCACACTTCACCTAGTTGGTGTTGCTCAATTCCACCAACCTCACTAGGTCTAGCTATGCTCCGAGACCTCCAAGTCCTTCCCACTCTCTACTAGGACTTTCTTCTTAACAATCTCAAGGTTTTTGCAGCAAGTGTTTGACTAAGAACCCTACCATTTCAATGTGTTTCCCATATTCTCAATCTTGCTATCTTAACAACAACTTGTCAATTTCTCACTTTTCACCCCCATACTATTGTGAGGCATTGTAGAGGTGTGGAGGTGGCATTTACCATGGAATTTATCCCATTTGGTCCATTTTTGGTTTTGTATTCACTATCTTTCTTACCGATTTCATGAATTTGCCTAGAAATAGGGCTACAAGGATGACCCCAAATTAGGTCTCCTAAATACGGTTTTCAAGGGTTTTGAGGAAATCAGTCCAAAAGACCCTACAACAAGGTTTTTTTTTCTTCAATAAATCACCCATCACTAAGAGATTTTGTTGGTTTTAGTCTTCCATCTTTCCGTAGAGTGCCCTAACCCAAAAATTACGGTTTGCTAGGGTTTTTAGGCCTTTAACCGACAAAGACTATTCAACTTTGTGAAATGGGCATCTAAATGAATTGTCAAGGTTTATCCTTTCTACTATAGATCTCTATGGACCTCATAATCATCCCAAATGATTTGGTTAAGGTTTTGTATTCACCCCTGCCTTATGCATTCAATTTACACCCTGTTTCCTATAGCCAGGTTGCTCCTGGACTCGCCTAGAACAAGGTGGTAACCATGATGAAATCCACTTCCAAAATTACTCCATACCTATTTACACTATACATAGGGTTTCCTTCCATGTCCCAGTAGGCCATGATGGTAGCACAGAGGGATTTTATGGGGCAACCATTTTACAAGAGTTTACTATTTACAAGCCAAAACTGGCAGTTTGGAAACAAAGCAATGAAAGGACTAAAATAAACTATCTACAAAGCATGAAATGAACCAACTAGTACTAGAACGCACCAAAAAACCACAATCCAAAACTGGATCAATGGATTCACTCCATTTGTATTCACATTTTATGCCAAATAAGACAAAAATAGTGATAACAGTCCGAGAATGAGTAGTTTCAGATTGTCATTAATACAAAATCAAACTTCCAACCTTGGTAACCATGAAAGAGGAGGTTTTAATAGTATTCCCCATGTGTGGTCACATCCTAGGTTAATATAATTACCCTAACTCCACCACTAAGCTCTTTAGGACCAAAGTTGTCATGACAACTTTTACGACTTTTCACATTTTGTCTTTTCGACTTAAGAAACCTATTACAAGTAATTACTCATGACTTTTTAAACATTCCTAAGACTATTCTAAACCTCTCTAATTCTCATACCAACTTATTCCTCTTTTGACCAACAATAAGGCTATTTACCTACTCAAACTGCCACCTACTCACAAAGTGGAAACCTAGAAGGAAAACTAGCTCAATTAGGCCTACACTTGACTCAAAACAAACTTTACACACACACCTTGGACCCTCCTGGAGTCCTTATTAGAAACCTGACTTTGCTAAGGTTAGTACAAGCCAAAATTGTAGAAGGACTATGAGCCTAAGTCCTAGGTGCTTGTGCACCATTCTCCCAAACAAAAGAAAACTAAGTCACCTCTTTGGGGATCAGATTATGACCAATGCCTAACTTCTTGAACTCTATCTAAAGCACCCATGTAGCCTCATCATCATCCATACCATGCCACTTGATTAGGTTCTCCCAATAAATTTGGTGCCTTGTCTTCTTAGCGATCCTTGTACTCAATACCTTTCCAACCTTTGGACTTGGTTTTGCTGGTATTTGAAGGTTATTTACATCATCTGATACCTCTAAGTGACTACAATCTAAACCTTGAATCGGCCCTTTGTAAGAAACTAAGTCTGCTATGTTGAAAACTGGTGACAGTCCTATTTCACTAGGTAGGTCCACCTTGTATTCATTTTATCCATACTTGGCTACGATGGCACATGGACCCAATCTTCTCATCTACAACTTATTATGTACTCCTTGTTGTAGCCTTGCTTTGTTAAGGTGCACCATGACAAGATTACCTACTTGGATTTGTAGGTTCGTCATTCTCTCATCAACCTTTTCCTTGATTTTGCTTGTGTTCTCCATCAATGCTTACTTGACTTATTCATGTACCTCCTTCATTGACTGAGAAAAATCTTCAGCATATCCACTCCTTGTTGCTGCATTACCTAAGTCCCTTAGCTCCACTATACCCCTTGGGTGAAGACCATAGGCCACCTCAAAAGGACTCTTGCCGGTGGTTCTATTTATTGTGTCATTGGAAGCATATTCAGCTTGTGATAACACTTGATCCCATGTCTGAACATACTCCTTGGTAAAGCACCTCAATAAGTTTCCTAAGCTCCTATTAACCACTTCGGTCTACCCATCTGTTTGTGGATGATAGGCTGATGCAAAAGATAGGTTGGTGCCAGGCTTTTGCCAAAGTGTCTTCCAAAAATGACTCATGAACTTTGAGTCTCTATTTGAAACAATGCTCACGGGTAAACCATGTATCCTTATCACTTCCTTGAAGAACAAATGAGATATATGACATGCATCATTAGTAGTCTTGCAAGGTACAAAGTGCGCCATCTTACTAAACCTATCCACTATGACATAAATGCTGTCAAATCTCTTCTTTGTCCTTGGTAAACCTACTACAAAATCCATACTAATGCACTCCCAAGGTCTATTTGGTATGGTAAGATGTTGGTATAAACCATCATTTGAAGAAGTTCCCTTGGCCTTTTGACAAACAATACAATTTTCCACATACTTCCTAACATCTTTATTGATTCTAGGCCAATAGTAGTACATTTGAACTAACTCTTGACTCTTGTTGACTCGAAAATGACCACTAAGACTTCCATTATGCTTCTCTTATATGAAGTTTTCTCTCATTGACCCTCTAGGCACACAAAGTTGTCCTCCTCTAAACAACAACCCATCTTGCAAGGTAAAATCTGAATACTCATTATGAAAATGATTTTGATACTCTTTGCATACCTTGTAGGCATTTGAGAAGTCTTTATCATCCGAGTATGGGTCTCTAAAACTGTCAACACCTATGCTTCGTAATTGAATATTTTGTATTGTCAAGAGTCTTTTGCTCAATGCATCAACAACCTAGTTTAATTGACCTTTTTTGTGCTTCATTGTGAATGTGTAGGCTTGCATATATTCTACTCACTTCATGTGTTTGTGACTAAGTTTGTCTTGTGAGTTTAGAAATCTTAAAGCTTGATTGTCTGTGTAGACTACAAATTCCTTAGGTAGGAGATAGTCTCTCTACTTCCTCAAAGCCTGCACTAAAGCATATAATTCCAAGTCATATAAGGATTATTTCCTCTTTACATCACTTAGCTTCTCACTATGGAAATCTAATGGTCTTTCTTCATGACTTAGGACAACACCTACTACAACATTGCTTGCATCACATTCCACTGTGAAGAGTTTCTCAAAACTAGGCAACACTAACACCGGTTGAGTGGCTCTTTTATTTCAAGGTTTCAAAACCTCTATTTTCTTGTTCATTCCACTAAAACTTTGCCTTCATTCCACCTCTAATAGTGTCCAACATTGGTGCACATATAGTACTAAATTGCCTAATGAACTTCCTATAATACTGAGCTAGTCCATGGAAGCTTCTCACCTCTGTTACTAACTTAAGAGTAGGCCAATTTACTATGGCTTCAATATTGCTAGGATCCATCTTGAGATTTCCTTTTGACAATAGAAACCTAAGGTAAACCAACTCCTTCTTAACAAATTCACACTTGTCCAAGTTCATGGTTAGCTTCTCTTCATACAATCTTTGTAGCACAATTTGTAAATGATTAACATGATCTGCCCTATCCTTACTGAAAATTAGAATATCATCTAAATATACCACCACAAATTTACCTATGAAGTCCTTCATCACCTCATTCATGAGTCTCATAAAGATGCTTGGAGCATTAGATAAGCCAAATGGCATTACAAGCCATTCATAAAGATCCTTTATTGTCTTGAATGCTATTTTCCATTCATCACCCTCATTATTCCTAATTTGGTGGTATCCACTTTTAAGGTCAATCTTGGTAAAGTATTTGGATTCCCCTAAACAATCCATTAGGTCTTCTATTCTAGGAATTGGAAACCTATATCTAATGGTGATCCTATTTATAGCCCTAGAGTCCATGCACAATCTCCAAGTACCAACTTTCTTTGGAGCTAAGATGGTAGGTACAACACAAGGGATAATTCTTTTCCTAATTAATCCTTGGTCTAAAAGCTCTTGGATTTGTTTGGCAATCTCAACATTTTGTTGGGGAGTCATCTTGTAAGTTGCCTTGTTAGGTAGGGATGCTCTAGGAATAAAGTCTATTTGATGGCTTATAGCTCTTTTAGGAGGTAAGGTGGTTGGCTGTCCATCACTCACTATTCCTTTAAACTTTTTCAATAGATCTTGAACCTCTATTGGCAAATCTAGTTGTTCTTTCTTGTCTTCCTCTTTAGGCTTCATTACTAATGAAAACCCTATACCTTCACCTTCCTCAAGTGTCTTCAAGAACCATTTTTCACTCACTAAGAGGACATTAGGACCCACTGCTCTTTTTTCACCTTCCTCAAGGATAGATTAGATCTTGAATGTGACTCCATCTTTCTTGAATGAATATGAATTCTTGGCTCCATCATGAATATCTTGTTTATCAAATTGTCATGGTCTTCCTAATAGAAGCTGGCATGCATCCATGGGTAGGACATAACATAGCACTTTGTCCTTATACATTCCAATGGTGAAATCCACCCATGCTTGCTCATTAACTGGACATGTTGGCCTTTGTTCATCCAACTAACCATATATGGGTTGTTGTGAGGCATCCTTTGCAATTTAATCTTACTCACTTATTCTTTTGACACAATGTTATCTATTGACCCTAAATCAATGATCACCTTGCATACTTTGTCCATAATATTGCATTTGATCCTAAATAATGACCTACTTTGGCAAGGCTCTTCTCTGATAGGTTCTTTTATCAAAGTTATTCTTATCATCAAGTTGTCTCCTACCTCTGATTCTAAGGCAACCTTTGAAGTCTTGCTATTTGAAGTCTCTTCTTGAAGATAGTTCACCCTCCTTTCACTATTCTATGATGATGATCCCTTCTCTGGACACCTATATGCTGCATGACCAAGCTAGTTGCAATCGTAACACTTCATTTAGGAAAAATATGAGGAACCTCTAACTTGTCCACTAGACCTTTCTCTAAAACCATTGTTTGACCCTCTTCCTCTATTGAATCCTCCATTACTAGTGCCCCTTTCTTGCTGCTCACTGAGTTTAGACTCACCTTGTGTTCTTTGCTCTGAGTATCTTCCTCTAAAGCCTCCCCTATGGCTTCTATTTTCTTTACCTCTACCTCTTCCCCTATTACTACTTGAATCATGTTTTGTTTTCAATTTTTCTTCCACTTTAAGGGCAAGTTCATAACTTTGATGAACTTTCTTTGTGCTCATTAGACTGATTTCCTCTTGGATGTTCCATCTTAGTCCATTTAGGTACCTAGCAAATTTAAGACTTTCTTCTTCCACTGCATGATATCTAAGACTAAGTTTGTGAAACTCCTTCGTATAACCACTTACATCAAGGTCTTTTTGTCTTAGGTTTTGTCGTTTCCTATAGATCTGCACTTCATAGTCATCAAGGAGATAGACTATTAGGATTCCCATAGATACTGAGAGGGGGGGTGAATCAGTATCTGATCGGTTTGATGATTTTCTTAACTTAAAACATCTAGAACATATTCATACTGTATACTGATAAAT
This sequence comes from Cryptomeria japonica, assembly GCF_030272615.1. Lineage (NCBI taxonomy): Eukaryota > Viridiplantae > Streptophyta > Pinopsida > Cupressales > Cupressaceae > Cryptomeria > Cryptomeria japonica. The sequence goes on from NC_081415.1 coordinate 38,662,139, forward strand.
AGAAAGTAATGCAATAAACAAAGATAACAACAACCACATGAAAAACACACCATAACACAATAGTTTAACAAGGAAATCTAGTGTGGGAGAAACCTCGGTTGGATTTGTGACCCACAATATTCACTTATTGGCCAATAAGAGAATATTACTACTACAAGAGGGGCCTGCACATGCAGGAAGGCCAAGTGCCTAGAGCTCACTGCTCAATTACAAAAATGGGAAGTCTCACTAACTTACAAAATCAATTATATAAATCCAATGTCTTGTACTGCTTCAAAATAGCATCTACTATGCCAGATCTACTACTGATTTATAGCTCAGCTTCATACATAAACCCTTAACCTATATTTCACATAATAGGTTTTCCTTATTTTTCCTCATTACATTCTATTTCTTCCTCTATAATGAACTCTTATATATATGAGTCATTTTACAACTTGCCAAGTTGGCTTACAATGATTTTACAATAATTAATAAAATAATTTACAAACAAAATTCATGTCGGCCTATGTGCCGGTATGCTCCTTTCATTGTCGGTGTCGGTGGTCTATGTGCCGGTGTAAAGTTTGATCTTGCTAGTGCTGGTGGATTGCCTTGCTGGTGTCATAGGATTGTAAGGTTTCCATCAATGACAAAACCTTCAATCACCTACAATGTCTCATTGGAGTGTGCATTTGCCAACAATCTTCCCCTTTGGCATTGATGGCAACATTGCATGAGAAAAATAAAAAAATTGTCATCCAAAACGAATCTATCGGTATTGTCTTTCCAAAAAATGTGTACCAAAAGAATGTGTACTCCCCTTAAATTTGATGAGTCATTTTACTGATTATTTTTCTCATTCGACTACTCCTCCTTTGGCATCAATGACAAAGGTTGTCAAAGTTTCAATGAGGGTGGTTTCCTGCTTCATCCTTGTAACCGGTTGGTTACATTATGAAAAAGATCTGCCAAAAACAGATTCAAGATCTCAATGAACTTTTTGTTGTCTTTTATTGTGGCCTCTGTCCTCTGAACTGTACCGGTGAGGTGTTGCATTTTCTCTATCGGTGTTTTTTGTCCTTGAATCAAGGCATCAGATATTTCTTTCCTTAAGGAGGTGAGGTAGTCCAATTTTGGACTAAGTCTCCATTTTAGATGTTTAGCCTTTCCTTTTATTCTTTCTTTGTCTCTTTCCAACTTTAATAGTTCTTACTCAAAACATGTTATCTTCTGCTCAAAAACTGATAATGAATCAGATGAATTAATGAAATTGTCAGCTAGTTGATTTATTTCTTCCTGTATCTTGCTAATTTTCTTGTCTATATCAACTGTCAAAAATTTAGTTTTACATGTATCCCTGTACAAAGTTTTGAATTCCTTCAATGTGCTACATAGTTCCGGTAGAAGTGTGTCAAATTACCTTGTACACTTCTTTATTTCTTCCTCAAAGAATTTGTGTTTTTCCTTCTCTAATCTCTCCTTGAATGCTTCCTCTTTTATTTGTTCAACTGTCATAGTGTTTTTAGTAATATACTTAGACAAAGTGTCAAGTTGACTCAAAGAATATTTATTATCTACATTACATTTTGGTGCTATCATTTTCAAAATTGGAATGGTATCATCTATTGCCTTGTAAGCCTGTGAGCTACAATCTGTTCTCTTCTTTATGGAATCCAAAATAACTTCGGTTACATTATTTGATGAGCCAATAATCTTTATTCCACCAGTGGGAGCAATATCATTGCTTGTGGTGACCTTTGGTAGGTCAGTTTGTGTTTCCATTTCTTTAAGAAAAGGTTTTTCTTGCTTAGTTGTTGCTGGTGGCATTGACTCAGTGTGAACCTATTGCGGTCATGAAGCCTTTTGCTCTGTGTGAGCCTGTTGCTTAGTGTTATCATCTGTCAGTTTACCTTCTATACCATCAATTACTGGTTGCTCATTAGCCATATCTATCTTCATAGTTGTATCCTTATCTACCATAATATTGACCTTTTGAGTATCAATGTCTATTGTGTATAATACCTTAGAGTTGGGATTGGTGTCCTCTTGTGGTATATCCATACTCTCACTATCCAGTTGATTGTCAGTAGTAACTACCGGTGGAGTATTCAGAGGCGGTGGGGATAAGTTATCTTTTATTTTTATGCTAGGTGGTCCACCAACCTTTCCTTTTCTCTTATCTTTATCCTTCTAATATACTTTGATGTGTTTGGGTTTTCTATATTCTTCTTTCTTTTCCTTCTCTACAAGGAATATGTCCCATGCATTTGTAGTTTCCTCTGCAACCTCATTTACTCTACCAAAAACAAGTGCTACATGCTGGTGTGTAGTTGAAAATACTGACTGGTTAGCCTCTGAGATCAAATCATCTATCTCTTTTGGTGAGTTGATTGGATAAACAACAAGTAGTTTTTCAATTTTGATTTTCTTATCAAGCTCTACAATGGGCTTGCCTTCTTGCTTCAAGTCTTTTAAATAGTTCTATTGGAAATTCATCTACAACTTGCATTAGAAATTTCTTGTAAATGTCCAAGTGTAGAATTACACTGTTTTCAACTTTATCCTTGTCATCAACTGATAATGAATCATATAATTTATTGATGTTTTTCAGTTGTCCATCCTCTATTATTTCATCTAGTAGTTTGTCAATTGGAGCAATGTTTTGTTGAGTCTTCTTCTTGGGTGTTAACTTCTTCTTCTTTGGAGTTACCTTCTTAGTTGGGGACCTTACTGCCTATTGTTTTTGTCTAGTTCTTCTAGGAGAAGGTGTAGATACCAGTGAAGGTTCTCTTTTCCTCACAACTCTTTTAAATGCAGCTAGCATGTCACTTTCCAAAGAAGTTGCTACCGCTAAAAGGTGAGTTTCTGGTTGTAGTGTTTCTAACTCATCTTTAGTGATACTAGTTTGTTTAAGTACATCTTCTTTGATAGCCTTTGTTTGCCTAGATCCTCTTCTTATTGTTGCTTCTACCTTCTTTAACCTTTTCTTTGATTGGATTTGACTTTCAATAGTTTCAGCACTGCCAAATACCTCTTCTTTTGGTTCCTTAGGTGGGCTTTTGCATATGTTTCAATTATGTGGTCATTAGTTTTATAACCCATTTCAGTAACCCAAATGGTTCTTGGGACAGTTGCCTCCATACAAATCTCATCCTTCTTAATAACAAAGCATATTTCATCCTTATACTTATTTACAATTGCTTGGGAAAGTCTGACTCTAGTATTCATCTGGGCCTTCAATGCCTAAAAGTACTCATTTATATTATTTTCTCTATTTTCACACATGTTATTTAGTAAATCAGACAATTGTTTGCCTACAGATATGTCACAACCAAGATTCTTATTTCCAATACCGGGTACCTATTTTGTTATGTGCAACATTAAACAGACAAGTAGGTTTCCAAATCTAAATGTCCCCTTTTTGTCTTTCTTAATTTTTCCAAGATTATCAATAAGCTCATCTTTCAACCATTCACACACATCTATTTTTGTATTATTCTTGATCATATCATGGGCACTCTTTATGCATAGGATAGAGACTGAGTTTCACCTATATGTATGTGTGGTTTTGTACCCTAAAATCATGCTAATGAATCTGACATTGATTTCAGTTACATCATTCACTCTTAAAGATCTCTTGTCAGATGTAGCACCTATTAGGTTGATCACTAGGTAATTTGAGAACTTCTTTGTCTTATCACACCTGTTACCGGTTGAAGGTAACCCTGTCATAGCCTTTACTGCCTCTTTAGTAATTTTGTGAACTGAGTCTAACTAGAAGAATTCACCATGAACCCTTCTTAGAACTATCCTTATAACATCCTTAGGGAATTTTGGAATACTGAGGATTTCGGTGAATCCTAGGGTTTCAACTATTTTGTGTTTAGGTTTCACATTACCAGAATCAACACAAATTATATTCTTATACATGCTCTTGATTCCCTCATCACCTAATTCTTCTATGTGACAATGAATGTACATTCTAGGGTCTTCTGCAAAAACTAATCCTTTGGGGATTTGAGAAAATGCACCAACATTATCATCCTTCTTAGCAATTTTGGCAACTAACTGAAATACGGGTCTAGGGCATTTAATCACTTCGATTATAGTGGGGTTTTCTATAAATTTAGGAATAGATGAAGAAGCTATGATTATAAATACCTTTATCTGCCTTAGGAAAGGTTGCTTGATGAATTGCTTTTCTTCTTTGCTTGAAATGTCTTTGCTCTGGAATTTTCGCGCTCTTTGAATGTTTGAATGCTCGGTGAAATGAAATTCCAGCCAAAACACTAATTTATAATGTTAATTTTGCCAACCACCACATTTAATGCTTGTCGGTTAAGTGATGACTTAACTTATGTGCTGGTATAGAAGTAATTTCAACTTCTTACCATCAATTGAGGGAATAATAGCATGTTTCACATTTGATTGCTAAACCCTCAAGGAAATTTTCTTTAGTTAGATGAAGACTCTCCTGCTAGTGGAGGAGTATTCCTAACAACATTTAGTTATGTTTTCCTAATCCATTGTTTTGAGAATTCCTGCTTAACTTCTTCAACTTTTTCTTTACCTTTCAAACTAGGACCTTTGTTATTTACTGGTGAGGACTTGCTTCTAGAAAATTTTGCAATATGTCCAATCTTTTTACAAGCATAACAAGTCACATTATTTTTCTGAATAGCTTTTCCATATCCTATGTCAGTTTGTGTTCTGCATTGATTAGATAAGTGTCCAAATCTTCCACAAACATAACATCTCAAATTCATTCTGCAATTCTCTGAATTGTGACCAACTTTGTTGTATTTAGAACATTGACTGGTGGGTGTATTGGTATTCTGATAATTTCTAGATCTACATTGATTTTCTCTATGACAATACTTGTTATAGTTAAAGCATTTTCCATTGAATTTATAAGCAGTAGGTTGTCTTACTAGTTTTCCATGATCCTTTGTGTTTGCAGTATTGGAGCTTTCACTAGCTTCAAAGCCAGGACCATTAGTGTCAACATTAGGTTTTTGATTCTTCAACAAGTCACCAAGTTCTTTTGAGCTTTTCTTGAATTTTTCTTTATGTTGATTTGTAGCAGCCAGTTCTCCTTCCAAGATACCTTTTTGTCTCATGAGTTCATTTGAGTCATTTTGTTCATGCATCAGATCTGTCTTCAACATATCATTTTCATAACTAAGTCTTGTGTTTTCATTTGCATCATCATTTAGTCTTCTAGTCAAGTCTTCTTCATTCTTCTTTCTATCTTCAATTTCTTTACAAAATCTCATAGTCATATCCTGCATCTCATTCTTTGTTGTCATGTTTTCTTGTTTTAGCTTATTCATCAAATCATTAAGAGATTTCTTTTCATCATTCTCATTTTGCATTTTTTCACAAAGTTCTCTTCTCTTTTTTCTTGTAATGGTAAGATTTTCTTGAAGTGCTTGAATAATATCTTGTGCAGCCTTTAGATCATCTTCAAGTTTGATATTTTTCAATTTTTCTACATCATAGTCCGAGAGAGCTACTTCTAATTGCTTCATCAAGTTTTCCATCTCTACCGGTGTCAAGATCTTCCTCAAGCTGTTAGGCTTCTAAAAAATAGAGGACCAAGCTCTGATACCAATTGTTAGGATTCCCATAGATACTGAGAGGGGGGGGTGAATCAGTATCTGACCAGTTTGATGATTTTCTTAACTTAAAACATGTAGAACATATTAATACTATATACCAGTAAATAGAAAGTAATGCAATAAATAGAGATAACAACAACCACATGAAAAACACACCATAACATAGTAGTTTAACAAGGAAACCCAGTGTGGCCAAAACCTCGGTGGGATTTGTGACCCACAATATTCACTTACTAGCCAATAAGAGGATATTACTGCTACAAGAGGGGCTTGCACATGCAGGAAGGCCAAATGCCTAGAGCTCACTGCTCAATTACAAAAATGGGAAGTCTCAGTGACTTACAAAATGGATTATATAAATCCAATGTCTTGTACTACTTCAAATTAGCATCTACTATGCCAGATCTAGTATTGGTTTATAGCTCTGCTTCATACATAAACCCTTAACCTATATTTCGCATAATAAGTCTACCTTATTTTTCCTCATTACATTCTATTTCTTCCTATATAATGAACTCTTATATATATGAGTCATTTTACAACTTGCCAAGTTGGCTTACAACGATTTTACAATAATTAACAAAATAATTTACAAACAAAACTCTTGTCGGCCTCTGTGTCGATATGCTTCCTTTCACTGTCAGTGCTGGTGGTCTGTGTACCGGTGTAAAGTATGATCTTGATAGTGCCAGTGGATTGCCTTGCTGGTGTCATAGGATTGTAAGGTTGCCATCAATGAAAAAGCCTTCAACCACCTACAATGTCTCATTGGAGTGTGCATTTACCAACATAGACTTCTTTGATTTTGTCTAACATCCCTTTCCAAGAAGAGATGGGAGGTTTATGATAACTCAATGATGAACCACTAGTACCAAATCAGTACTCAGAGGGGGGGGTGAATCAGTACAAAGACAAATACAGTCCAAAATTAGTTTGACAGCAAACACTCCGAATGACTGATAAACAGAGATACTGGTAAAATAGAGTGCAACTAGTAACATCTAGTATAGCTCAATCAGTCATGAACTGGTCACTCAATAAGCTTTTCTCTTAGCTCAATACCACATTATCATAATATTCACATGCATGAACTAGTAGACTTAACCATCAAATCTTCACAACAGTGAGTTCAATATGTTTTATAGACAGGCATAAAACATAGAACCTTCATGTGCATAACAGATAAAACAAAGCATCACAAGACAAAAGCATTTCACATGACACACATATTTTTGAACTCTTTAGAAGTCTGCTTTGTTAGGAGCCTTGTCTGGTTAAGAACATTACAATAGGTTCTGGTAGGAACCGATCCTGTTAGGGATCACCTGGTTAAGGGATACCCGGTTAAGGGTTAAACCCAGTAGGGTCACCTTGTTAGAGGATTTTAAGAACTCAATAGATAAAAGGATCTCCTAAGCTTCTCTATCTTCTTAGAACTCATTAGCTTCGAGTTACCTAGTTAAGGGATTTAAAACAAGTCGGTTAAGACCACCTGATTTAAGGGATTTTGAATCAACCCAGTTAAGGCTACCCTGTTAGGGGATTTTACAATTGTTGAAGTGGTTAGAGATCAACAAGTATTACAATGATCTATTGACAACACTCAATGCTAATGCAGATCCATTTTGGCTCCTCTTCACCTTTTGCACATTCACTTTGTAGAAATCTCTTCTCTTCTTTCGTCTGGCAAGAATCACGTATCACTTCCCTTGGATACACACTCACAACTTTTGCCAACAACCTCAGACAGAAACCTAACATCAACCTTATAGGGAACATACAGGTCGGTAGCAAAAACCCTAAACCTGTTAGGTTGAGCAATTCAAACAGTTCGATCCTGACCGTTGAATCATACTGCATTAAATGCACCAGTCTTGAGTTGATCTCAAGACATTCTTCATCATCCATTATCCACCATTTTCATGGTGGCTGATAACCCATCACACGTTATCACGATTTGATAGACTTCGCACATTCCCGAGGTAGATAGGAATAGTCTTCTTCATGCAAGATCCTTCACGCGCACAAAGCTTATGTGGCAACATGATCTGTCCTCCATCATACTGCTAACTCATCACACAAAGATCACCAATTGAGTCACATAGACTTGAGATACTCCAATTGGAAACCTCGAAGTGGAAGCTACCTTACCAACCAGTAGTCATAAAGTGCTTCCATGTGCCGGTTCCCATAACTGCATGCCAGTTCACCTTGAACAAATGTGCCGCTTCACTTTGGCATATATCAGTTCACACATATGCCGGTACCTCTTTCTTCACTTATCACATGTGTCGGTTCACACTATGTCTCATACTGACATCAATGACAACATACAATATCATTATGTCTTCATGTCGGTTCACATTCACATAAGGCTCATGCCGGTTCACATAATGCCAACAATCTCCCCCTTTGGCATTGATGGCAATATACAAAAGATATCTTCTCTGCTTCACATCTTCTCTCCATTTGCTGCAGATATCTTTTCGCTTCACTCCTTCTCCCCCTTTGACAATAATACCAAAGTGGAGGTACAATCATCACTGTTTCATCATGTTGTTCCCTCTGAAGAGTAGCATCCTTAAACACACCAATCAACCAAAGATTAGTCTATCCAGTACTTGACTGATGTGGAACAATCACTTTTAGTTTACCTCCTGAAGGGGCAATACCCCTAATTCACCTCTCAAATGCACAAATATTGTCTTTGGGAGAGGCTTGGTGAATATGTCTACTAACTGCTCCTTACTGGACACATGCTCCAGTGCAATCTCTTTATTCTGAACCTTTTCCCTCAAGAAATGATACTTAAGCTCAAAATGCTTGGTTCTAGAATGCAAAACCGGATTCTTTGATATATTGATAGCACTTGTGTTATCATAGAATATACTTACCAGTTCAGATATAGGGATCTTGAAGCCTTCCGGTACATGCTTCATCCAGATTGTTTGAGTGCAGTTCATGAAAGCTGCAACATACTCCACTTCCACTGTAGACTGAGAGATACAACTCTGCTTTTTACTCATCCACTAGACCAGTCTACCACTGAGAAAAAATGCACCACTGGTTGTGCTCTTCCGATCATCCACATTATTGGCCCAATCAGCATCTATGAATACTTTCAGATTGAAATTATTATTGTATGCGTACCACAATCCATAGTCAACTATTCCATTCAGATACCTAAGAATCCGCTTGACTACACTTAAGTGAGATTCTCTTGGACTCTTCTAGAATCTTGTAGTGATGCCAACTGCATGTGCAATATCCGGTCTGCTATGCACTACATAATGCAACTTACCAATCATTGATCGGTATTCCTTCTCATCAACCAGTGCAGAATCATCCTCCTTTGTCAATTTGCAACCGATCACCATTAGTGTACCAACCAGTTTGCTATCTTCCATGCCAAAAGTCTTCAACACCACTTTGACATATTTGGATTGAGTGATGAAGATTTCATCTTTCATCTACTGGATTTGCAGTCCAATGAAGAACTTAATCTCCCCTATGAGTGACATTTCAAACTCTTTCTTCATCTCATCAGCAAACTCATGACTCATCTTGTCATCTCCACCAAAGATAATGTCATCAACAAAAACTTCATAGATCAGGATCTGATCTCCTTCAGACTTCAAGTAGATATTGCTATCTTCACTTGTTCTCTCAAATCCAATCTTTACAAGATGGGAATGCAGGCACTCATACCATGCCCTAGGTGCTTGCTTTAGACTATATAATGCTTTATGTAGCCTACATACCATGTCACTATCTTCAGATAGGGTAAACCCATCTGGTTGCTCAATATATACCTCCTATTCAAGTACACCATTTAGGAATGCATATTTTACATCCATTTGGTATACCTTGAATCTCTTAAAAGCTGCATATGCAAGAAGCATACGAACTCCTTCCAATCTGGCTACAGGAGCAAAGGTTTCCCCATAGTCTTCACCTTCTTCTTGAGCACATCCTTTGCATACCAGTCTGGCTTTATTTCTAATCACTGTGCCATCCTTATTCAACTTATTTCTGAACACCCATTTGGTGCCAATGACATTTTTATGCTCTGGTCTGGGTACCAAGGACCATGTACCATTTTTCTCTATCTGGTCAAGTTCTTCTTCCATTGCCTTGATCCAGTCTTCATCATTATGAGCCTCTTTGAATGATTTAGGCTCAAATTCAGAGATCATACATAAGTTTTCTTTGATCTTTCTTCTGGTAAGGATTCCTGCATCCTTATCACCTATGATTTTCTTGGAATCATGATTCAACTTGACATATCAAGGAATGGTCTTAATTGGTTCTTCTTGCTTTTCTTCTTCATCCTCATCTTCATCAATATCAGCATTCACTGGTTCAGGAACACTATTACTCGTACTCAGTTGACTGACAACCAGTTCCCAGAAGGTTGCAACCAGTTCATTTACAACTTGCTCACTACCAGTTTTCTCAGTCTTCTTAGAGGATTCATCAACTCTTACATTGATGCTTTCCATAATTCTTTGAGTCTTATTGTTGTAGCACTTGAAAGATTTACTCTTGGTGGAATATCCTAGAAATATTCCTTCATCACATTTAGCTTCAAATTTGCCCTGATGTTCACTCCTCTTGATGTAACATTTGCTACCAAATACCTTAAAGTAGTTTACCACAGGGGTCTTACCAGTCCAATACTCATAAGGAGTTTTGTCCTTACCCTTTTTGATGAGTACCCGGTTCATAGTGTAAACTGCAGTGCTCATCGCTTCTCTCCAAAAGGTGTGAGCAACCTTTCCTTGGATCAACATAGTTCTAGTTGCTTCAACCACAGTCCGGTTATTCCTCTCTACTAGGCCATTCTACTGTGGAGTCCAGGGGATAGATGGTTGTCTCTTGATGCCAAATTCTTCACAATACTTGTTAAATTCACTAGAAGTGAATTCCCCTCCACAATCAGTTCTGAGACATTTGATCCTTTTACTGCTTTCCTTCTCCACTAATTCTCTGAATGCTTTGAATTTTCCAAAATCTTTAGACTTGTCTTTCAAGAATGTGACCCACATCATTCTTGAGCAGTCATTAGTGAGAATCATGAAGTACCTATCACCCTACACACTGCTAGTTTTCATAGGACCACATAAATCAGTATGTACAAGATCAAGCAAGTTGTCAGCAGTGAAAGATTTACCTTTAAAGGTTGAGGAAGACATTTTCCCCAATTGACATTCTCTACACAAGGTATTATCTAGTTTGCTCAGCACTGGCAACCCTCTAATTGCCTTGATCTTACTAGCCTTCACAATGTTGTCAAAGTTCACATGGCAGAATCTCCTATGCCATATCCAGCTATCATCAAGCTTAGCCATAAGACATGTAATTATATTTGCATCTAGATGAAATAGGTTACCTTTAGTTTGCATGCCAGTGGCTACCAATTTACCATCTTTACCTTTGATTCTGCACACTCCATTCTTGAATCACAGAGTGAGACCACTTTCATTTAGCTGGGCAACACTTAGAAGGTTGTTTCTGAGACCATCAACCTAGTACACATTGTCAGCACTACTCTTTCCATTCAAAGAGATGGACCCTCTTCCTTTGACCATGCAAGGTGCATCATTGCCAAAGCGAACCACACCACCATCATACTCTTGCAAGGATAGAAACTTGCTCTGGTCACCAGTCATATGGTGAGAATAGCCACTGTCAATGATCCATTCATTTGAATTTTCAAACTGAGAGAGAAGAGCCTTCTTGTCTGCCACATCTTCCTTTACAGAAATAAACACAATGTCTTCATTTTCTTGATCTTCTGATTCCTCATCCGTGACACCTTCATCAACTGCCACAAAACAATTTCTCTGGTTTCCTCCTTTGAATTTCTTGAACCTTTTCGGTTTGTCCTTGTTGTCACTATTAGGATAGTTCATAGCAATATGTCCTATCCGGTTGTAGGAGAAACATTTCAAAGGTAGCTTACCTTTGTATTTACCAGTTCCTTTTGGGAATCTCCTGGCTAGAAGAGCTTCAAATTCCATCAGAAACTCTTCATCCTTCATTTCTCTGTTCTGACTAGGTTCCCCACTAGTGCTAGCCTCTTTTCTTTTTCTGGATGGTATAGCAGAAGCATTAAAAGCTGATTTTGACTTTTGAACACTACCATCAAAACTATTTAGCTGATAGGCTGTCAACTTGGCTATGATGGAGTCCAAGGATTCCTTAGACTTGTCTATTGATCTCAACTCCTAAATAGCAGCAACCCTTATTGCATAGACTAGCAATAGGGATCTCAGGACTATACTGACCATAGTGGAATCTTCTATTTTGCCACCTGAACTCTTTATTTCTCCAACAAGTGTTTTGATTCTTATTCCATACTGATGAATGGTCTCTCCTTCAACCATCCTTATGTCTTCAAACTTTCCTCTCAAGCTCTCTTCCTTAGCCTATTTTACATGCTCATCACCACCATAGATATTTTCAAGAGTATCCCATACTTCTTTGGGATTTGCCTTGTCCTGAACATCAATAAACTCAATGTCAGATAGAATACTGATGAGGGCTTCCATGACTTACCCATTTTCTTGTATCTATCTCTTTTGGTCATCGGTGAGAGTACCGGTAGGAACAACATATCAATTTTCAACATAACTCCAGTGTTGAAAACCCATGCTTTAGATGAATATCTTCATCTTGTCTTTCCATATACCAAAGTTTTCCCTATTGAACTTTGGACCTTCCCTCTTCATCATTTGGCTAGGATCTTTTCCTTAGGTGGTTAAGCTTACAACACAGAGGACCTGGAGCGCTCTGATAGCAATTGATAACTCAATGATGAACCACTAGTACCAAACCGGTACTGAGAGGGGGGGGTGAATAAGTACAAACACAAATACAGTCCAAAACCAGTTTGACAACAAACACTTCGAATGACTGATAAACAGAGATATCGGTAAAACAAAGTGCAACTAGTAACATCTAGTATAGCTCAATCAGTCATGAACCGGTCACTCAATAAGCTTTTCTCTTAGCTCAATACCACATTATCATAATATTCACATGCATGGACTAGTAGACTTAACCATCAAATCTTCACAACAGTGAGTTCAATATGTTTTATAGACAGGCATAAAACATAGAACCTTCATGTGCATAACAGATAAAACAAAGCATCACAAGACAAAAGCATTTCACAAGACACACATATTTTTTCATGTGGAAACCCAACTGGGAAAAACCACGGTGGGGATGAATACCCACAAGCTTCTTTTTGAACTCTTTAGAAGTCCACTCTGTTAGGAGCCTTGTCTGGTTAAGATCATTACAATAGGTTCTGGTAGGAACCGATCCTATTAGGGATCACCCGGTTAAGGGATACTCGGTTAAGGGTTAAACCCGGTAGGGTCACCTTGTTAGAGGATTTTAAGAACTCAATAGTTGAAAGGATCTCCTAAGCTTCTCAAAACTCATTAGCTTCGAGTTACCCAGTTAAGGGATTTGAAACAAGTCAGTTAAGACCACCCGATTTAAGGGATTTTGAATCAAGCCAGTTAAGGCTACCCTATTAGGGGATCTTACAACTGTTGAAGTGGTTAGAGATCAACAGCTATTACAATGATCTGTTGATAGCACTCAATGCTAATGCAGATCCATTCTAGCTCCTCTTCACCTTTTGCACATTCAGTTTGCAGATATCTCTTCTCTCCTTTGGTCTGGCAAGAATCACGTATCACTTCCCTTGGATACACACTCACAACTTTTGCCAACAACCTCAGATAGAAACCTAACATCGACCTTATAGGGAACATACAGGTCAGTAGAAAAAACCCTAAACCCTAAACCTGTTAGGTTGAGCAATTCAAATGGTTTGATCCTGACCATTGAATCATACTGCATTAAATGCACTAGTCTTGAGTCAATCTCAAGACATTCTACATCGTCCATTATCCACCATTTTCATGGCGGCTGATAACCCATCACGCGTTATCACCATTTAATAGACTTCACACATTCTTGAGGTAGATAGGAATAGTCTTCTTCATGCAAGATCCTTCACGCACACAGAGCTTACGTGGCAACACGATCTATCCTCCATCATACTGCTAACTCATCACACAAAGATCACCAATTGAGTCACACAGACTTGAGACACTCCAACTGGAAACCCCAAAGTGGAAGCTGCCTTACCAACCGGTAGTCATAAAGTGCTTCCATGTGCCAGTTCACACATATGCCGATACCTCTTTCTTCACTTATCACATGTGTTGGTTCACACTATGTCTCATATTGACATCAATGACAACATACAATATCATTATGTCTTCATGTCGGTTCACATTCACATAAGGCTCATGCCGGTTCACATAATGCCAACAGTTTACCTACTTTCTTCCTCTCATCCTATAGAGAGAAGCTCCCCTCATCCTAGACTTGACCACTTTAACTTTTTGAGCTTCGGTTATGCCTTCACATTCAAAATGGTTCTCCATACCCTCTATCTATTCTAGAACCACTTCTGCTTCCATCTTACTAATAAACAATGGCAATCCTTCTAGTGATTTACCACTTAAGGATTTTGATACCTTTAGGAAAGGTTCTTGTTCTAAAATAGAATCAGTTTCAGGTACTTTGTCTACTTCTGACACCTCTTTACCCTTCCCTTCTTCTCCTTCAACCTTTACCAACACTTCATCTACCTTGGTTTCAATCCCACCAAGCTTACTTTCCAATTCAATCAACTTTTCCTTTAGGAGTCTATTCTCTTCCTCCCAATCATCCAATTTCTTTGCCAACTATGCATTGGTCACCATGGTGTTGTCTCCTACAAATTCCATTAAGGACATCTACTCTCCTAGCCCAAATCTTATAGGCTGTGATACCAATTTGATAGGGTTTACCTAGCTTGCTCACACTTCACTTAGTTGGTGTTGCTCAATTCCACCAACCTCACCAGGTCTCACTATGCTCCTAGACCTCCAAGTCCTTCCCACTCTCTGCTAGGACTTTCATCTTATTAATCTCAAGGTTTTTGCAACAAGTGTTTGACTAAGAACCCTACCATTTCAATGTTTTTCCCATATGCTCAATCTTGCTATCTTGACAACAACTTGTCAATTTCTCACTTTTCACCCCCATACTATTATGAGTCATTGTAGAGGTGTGGAGGTGGAATTTACCATGGAATGTATCCCATTTGGTCCATTTTTGGTTTTTCATTCACTATCTATCTTACCGATTTCATGAATTTGCCTAGAAATAGGGCTACAAGGATGAGCCCCAATTAGGCCTCCTAAATCCAGTTTTCAAGGGTTTTGAGGAAATCTGTCTAAACGACCCTACAACAAGATTTTTTTTTATTCAATCACTCACCCATCCCTAATATATTTTTTTGGTTTTAGTATTCCATCTTGCAGTACAGTGCCCTAACCCAAAAATGAGGGTTTGCTAGGGTTTCAAGGCCTTTAACCGGTAGAGATTGTTAAACTTTGTGAAATGGGAATCTAAATGACTTGTCAATATTTCTCCTTGATATTTCAAATCTTTATGGACCTCATGAATCATCCCAAATGATTTGGTTAAGGTTTTGTATTCACCCTTGCACTATGCATTCAATTTACACCCTGTTTCCTCTAGCTAGGTTGCTCCTGGACTTGCCTAGAACAAGGTGGTAACCATGATGAAATCCACTTCTAGAACTCCTCCCTGCATATTCACACTATAAATTGATTTCCCTTCCTTTTCCCAACAATTCATTATGGTAGCACAAAGGGATTTTATGGGGCAACAATTTTACAAGAATTTACTATTTACAAGCCAAAATTGGTAGTTTGGAAATAAAACAATGAAAGCATTAACATACACTACATACAAAGCATGAAATGAACCAAATATTATTGGAACACACCAAATAAATATAATCCAAAATTGGATGAATGGATTCAATCCATTTGTATTCACATTTTATCTAAAATAAGACAAAAATAGTGATAACAGTCCGAGAATGAGTATTTTCAGATTGTCATTAATACAAAATGAAACTTCCAACCTTGGTAAGCATGGAAGAGGAGGTTTAAATATTCTTCCCTAATTGTGGAGGCATCCTAGGTTAATATTCTAACCCTAACTTCACCACAAATCTCTTTAGGACCAAAGTTGTCATGACAACTTTTACAACTTTTCACATTTTGTCTTTTCAACTTAAGAAACCTATACAAGTCATTACTCATGTTTTTTTAAACATTGCTAAGAATATTCTAAACCTCTCTAATGCTCATACATATTTATGCCTCTTTTGACCAACAACAAGGCCATTTACCTACTCAAACTACCACCTACTCACAAAGTGCAAAACTAGAAGGAAAATTAACTCAACTAGGCCTACACTTGACTCAAAACAAACTTTGCACACACACACCTTGAACCCTCTTGGAGTCCTTATTAGAAAACCTAACTTGGCTAAGGTTAGTACAAGCCAAATTTGTAGAAGGAGTATGAGCCTAAGTCCTTAGTGCTCCTGCACCAATATTCGATGTTGGCTTAAGATCAAAAAAATAATAGAAAATCCATAAACCATCTCGAAACATCTAGGTAATGTGTACAATACAAGCTAGCATGATACCGATCCATAACGTATATAGGTACTGGACCTATTTTGGGTCCACCACGCCAAGGCAACATCTTCAAGCAATTGAAACACGATCAACGAACATCTTCAACACCAATAAGAAGCTACACTAACACCACTTATCCATTTTGTCATAATTCATCAATGAAAGCTCCACCGGTAAAGCCTTAAACCAGTACTGGTAAGGGCTTACCAAAGTGTATGATAACATCCAATTACCAAGCCAATACCAACTGACCACAATATACTCATGGAGCATATAACACATGAAATCCAATATACTTCACTGATCCAATCATTCCATAAGTGCTAATCAAATAATCTCTTCTGCCGGTAACACGAGATCTTATATCGGTAACCTATCTGTCGATAACCATTCATATCAGCCAATGAAAATCTGTCTGCTAGTAACAACTAGTGTTTTCATCAATGAAAAAACATCAATGCAACACATAATCAATTTATTGATAATTCCAACAATCTCCCCCTTTGGCATTGATGTCAACACTAGATGTGAAAAACATCTAGGTACCAAAAAATTCCAAACAATTCTCCCCCTATGGAAGACAACAACCAATCAATAGCTCTCCACCATTGAATGATATCTCTATAAGGCCTTGAACAAATCTCTCTCCCTAATGTATACAACTTTTCTTTGATTTTCACATGAGTATCTCTCCCCTTTGACATCAATGCTAGAGACCTGACAAGGGTATCAAAGAAATGATATAAACGTCTAAATCTCAAAGCTAACTACTCCCCCTGATAATGCATACCAGATTGATGACAAACCTCATCAATAAAGTCTCTATAGGAGGGGCAGAAACCCCTAACATGTCTCTCAACTATTCAAATGATTTCTTACACAATGGCTTAATGAATATGTCTGCAATCTATTCTTTAGTGTTCACATTAACCAATTTGACTTCCTTTTCTTCTACCTTGTTCTTTACTAAGATATTCTTAGTATTAGAGTGAAATATTGAATTGTTGGACATGCCAATAGCTGCAGAGTTATCACAGTAGATAACTATCAGTTCATTGCAGTTTATCCTAATATCCTTCAAGATTTGCTTCATCCACAAAACTTGAGTGCAATTAGTTGTTGCTGCAACATACTCAACTTCTGCAGTAGATAAAGAAATGCATGACTTTTTTTTGCTTATCCATGAAACCAATTTCTTTCCAAGAAAGAAAGCTCCACTAGAAGTGATCTTCCTATCATCATTATCACCTGCCCAATCTGAGTCAATATATGCACATAAATTGAAATCATCATTTTTGGAATACCATAAACCATATTCTATTGTTCCTTGCAAATACCAGAATATTCTCTTTACTACACATTCATGATTTCCTTTAGGATTACTTTGACATCTTGAAACAATACTTACTAGATTCATAATATCAGGTCTAGTTTGAGTTTGACAAATAAAAATACCTTTGTCAGTTTGAGTAATCTACAAACCTAAAAAGAATTTCATCTCACGAATCTTGGACATTTCAAATTCATTTTTCATGTTGTTAGCAAATTCCATGCATAATTTATCTTCTCCTCCAAAAATGATATCATCAACAAAAACTTCAATAATCAGAATATCATTATCAGTGATCTTATAGTATAGATTACTATTAGCACTACCTTTAGTAAAACCAAGTTTCGATAGATATTTATCCAACCTTGCATACCAAGCTCTAGGAGCCTGTTTCAAACCATATAAAGATTTCTTCAATCTGCACACTATATCTTTATCATTTGTTAATGAAAATCCACCAGGTTGCTCAATGTAAACTTCTTCCTCAAGCTCACCATTCAAAAATGCACATTTGACATCCATTTGATAAACCTTATAGCTCTTATAAGCTGCATAGGCAAGAAATAGTCTAACAACTTCAATTCTAGGTACAAGTGCAAATGTCTCACCATAATCAATTCCTTCCATTTTAGAATATCCTTTACAAACCAATTTAGCCATCTTTCTTATAACTTGACCATTTTCATTCAGTTTATTCCTAAAACCCCATTTAGTTCCAATAACATTCTTATTTTTAGGTCGGGGAACTAATGACCAAGTTTCATTGTTTTTTATCTAATCTAATTCATCTTGCATAGCCTTTAACCAATGTTTATCCTTACAAGCTTCAGTAACCATTGCTGGTTTAACTTGAGAAATAAGACATACCTCTTCATTTGCTTGTTTTCTTCTATCATAACTCCCTTATTTCTATCTCCAATTATTGGATCTTTAGAATGATTTAATCCTACATACCTTCGTGTCTTTTGAGCTTTAGGTTCACTTCTCTGATCATTAGTCATAGTTGATTGTTCAAACTATGCCGGTGTAACTGCTTCAACTTCCTATACTGGTTGAGGCATTACCGGTTCAGTTATGATCATTTCCACTGTGGGTTCCTTGTCATATGATATAGAATAATTTCTATACTATTCATCCACTTTCACATTAGCAATCTCAAAAAAATTCTGCAATCTTTTGTTATAACCTCTATATGCTTTTCTTTGAATTGAATAACCAAGAAATATTCCTTTCAATCACATCTAGGATCAAAATTTCCAATTGAATCATCTATTTTGATATAACATTTACTTCCAAAAATTCTGAAATACTTGACAGTAGGTGTATGTCCAAACCATAATTCATAAGGGGTCTTACCGGTTTCACCTTTAATGTGAACTTTGTTCAGTGTGTAGACTATTGTGCTCATTGCTTCTCTCCAGTAGATATGAGGCAATTTGGCTTCCACCAACATGGATCTAGCTACATCTAAAATGGTTTTGTTCTTCCTTTCAACTACTCCATTTTGTTGAGGAGTCCTAGGTGTAGATTGTTGTCTTAGGAATCCATTTGTCTCACAATAGCTATTAAATTCATGAGAGGATAACTCACCGCCATGATCCAATCTTAGACATTTAATTTTCAATCCACTTTCTGTTTCGACCTTCACTTTAAAGATCTTTAATTTTTGAAAAGCTTTAGACTTCTCTCTTAGAAAATTCACCAACATCATTCTAGAATAGTCATCAATAATCAGCAGGAATTACCTATAACCTTGAAAGCTTCTAGTCCTTGCTAGACCACATAAGTCAGTGTGAATCAAATCAGGTACATCATTAGATTTATGATAAAATGGTTTTAAAAGAACTTCTAATTTGCTTATCTAGTTGACATTCCTTACATATCAGATTATGAGGCTTCATAATCTTAGGTATATCTCTAACTACCTTAGTTGAACTGATTTTAACAATGCAATCAAAATTAACATGACACAACCTCTTATGCTATAGCCAAATCTCATCAATATGAGAAATCAAACATGTCTTATTACTCGTGTTCAAGTGAAAGATATTACTTCCTTTCTGAATACCAGTTGCAAGTTGCAAACCAGTCTTGTTGATGATTTTACATTTTCTATCCTTAAATTGAAGCTGAAAACCCTTATCAACTAATTGTCCAATACTCAAAATATTATGCTTCAAGCCTTCTACATAATAGACATTATCAATATTATGCTTTCCATCCAAACAAATAATACCTCTACCTTTGATCATACATGCTTTGTCATCTCCAAATCTGACTTGAATACCATTGTATTCTTGTAGGGACAAAAGTTTCTTTCTATCTCTAGTCATATGGTGTGAGCATCCACTATCAATTACGCATTCATCTTTATCTTCAACTTTTGCTGCCAGGGCCTTCTCTCCATTTTTGATAGCTAGTTCTGGTCCATCTTCCTTTAAAGGATAGAACACCCATTCTTTTCCATTGCCAGATCCACTACCAGAGTCTTCTGCTGGTTCATCTCTAGAGTCATATATTACTCCTTCCTTATCTATTATGTAGCATTGCTTGCTTTTCTTGAATCTATATCTATTCTTGTTAGGCTTAAAAGTTTGTTTTACTCTTTCCTCAAACCTAGCATTCCTTTCAGGATATCCAAATTCAAAATGACCAATCTTATTACATGCAAAACATTTAAAAGGTGCTTTTCCTTAATACTTACTTCCAGTAGGTCCTTTAGGTACTCTTCTAGAAAGTAAGGCTTCAAGTTGCTCAAGCTCTTCATCTTCTTTCCTCATGTCTTCTAGTTCTTTTGCATATAAGGATCTCCAATCACTCTTGCCTGTAGATGTTGATGATGATGCATGAAAAGTAGGTTTAGACTTTACAACTCTAGAAGATTTAAATTATTCAAGCACAAAAGAAGATAATTTCCCAATAGGAATATCTCTATTAACTAAAGTGTTTGCCATTGTTCTCAATTCATTAATTGTAGTTACCATCTTGTAAGTCGGTGGAAGGGCTCTCAAGAATTTGGAAACTATTTCATCTTCACCTAGAAAACCTCCACAAAATTGAATTCCCACAACAATCTCATTTACCCTTTCCATAAACACAACAATTCTTTCATTTTCTTCCATTTTTAAGTTTTTATATCTTACCAGGTAGCCATCAAGTTTAGCAATTTTGACAGTTGGGTCACCTTCATTCAGAGTTTGTAATTTCTCCCATATAACCTTAGCTGATGATTTGTCAGTTAATCCCATGATTTGTTGATCAGTAAGTGCACACAGTGGGCTTCTCTGGCTCTGCAGTCATTTTCAACATTCTTATCCAAGTCTGCAGAAGCAGGATTGCCAGGTGCTAGATCATAAGGTATGTACCCTTTCTCAGTGATCTCCCAAATATCCTTTCCAAGACATTTAAGATGAGTCTCCATTCAGATTTTCCATATCCCATAATTTGTTCCATAAAGCTTAGGGATTTCTCTTCTAAAATTAGCTATTGGTGGATTAGTTGTGTTAGTTCCCATGAGATCTACCTCAAGCGGTTAACCTTCTGCAAAAGAGAACCAAATCTCTAATACCAATTGTTAGGATAATAGATGAACAACTTAGAGGGGGGCAGGGTGAATTAGTTTTTAATAGATTATATCTTTTAATTGATATTATAACCTTAAATAGATCAAGTACCAGTAAAGAACAAACAAATGTCGGTAGAAATAGTTATCGGTAAACAATACAACTTAGCAATTAACCAGATAATCAATGTAAATCAACCATACCACATAACACCATGATTTGTATATGGAAAACCCAAAAAAGAAAAAATCATGGTGGGAAGCCTACCCACAATAAAATGATACTTCTACAAAAAGTATGTGTTACAATGAGGGGCTTGCACTTGCAGGAAGGCACACTGCCTAGAGCATATTTCTCATTACAAAAGAGTCTCATTGACTACAAAGAGGATACAACCTTCTCAAGATAAACGGACAACAATCCAATAGAGTGAACTTATAGAAATAGCATCTACCATGCTTGATTACAGTCCTGGTTGAGCTCAATACCGGAGGACTAAATCCTCTTCAGAATCCAATCAGATCACCAGTGATTGATCAACTCCTTATCCTGAGTGATATTACAATATTCACACATTACATTCCTTGATCATGACCTTTCTTATAACCATGATACTTTACAAAGAGTTTTACCTCTTAGTTATACAAACCCTAAGGCCTAAACCAATTAGGTCGGCCACCTAAAGATATTACAATAAGATCATTACATAATTTATTTTTACAATGATATGCCATGTTAACTTAAGATCAAAACAATAATATAAAATATACAAACCATCTTGTAACATCTAGGTAATGTGTAGAGTACATGCTAGCATGATATTAGTCCATAACCTAGATAGGTACCAGACCTATTTTGGGTCCACTATGCCAAGGCAACATCTTCAAGCAATTGAAATACAATCAACAAACATCTTCAACAACAAGAAGAAGCTACACCAACACCACTTATGCGTCTTGTCATAATTCATCAGTGAAAGCTCTGTCGATAAAGCCTTAAACCATTGCCGGTAAGGGTTTACCATAGTGTATGATAACATACAATTACAAAGTTAATATCAAATGACCACAACATGCTCATGGAGAATATAACACATGAAATCCAATATACTTCATTGATCCAATCATGCCGGAAGTACCAGTCAAATAATCTCTCTAGTTGATAACACTAGATCTTATACTAGTAACCTATTTGCCAGTAACCATTCGTACCAACCAGTGTAAATCTGTCTGCCATTAATAGCAAGTATTGTCATCAATGACAAAACATCAATGCAACACATAATCAATTCATTCATAATGGCAACATGGTGTTGGGGACAAGGAGGCTGATTTCATCTTGGATATTGAACCTTAATCCATTAAGGTATCTATCCACCTCTTCTCTTTCATTCTCCACATATCCAAACCTCATGTTGATTTTATGAAACTCCTTAGTGGAGGAAGCCACATCCATGTATTTTTATTTCAAGTTTTTCATCCTTTTGAATACTTGAACCTCATAATCAACAATTAGAATTTTTTCTTTCATTTTGTTCACCATCCCATCCCATGAATCGATCATGAGTTTTATTTTCTCCACCCTTTCCCCTTGGGTGTAGTTTCATCAAACCAAGGTAGAACCCTTCAATTATATTTGAGCAAACTTCACCTTCTTATCTTCAGGTACCTCCTTGTACTAAAAATAATTATTCAAGGAATAAATGCACTCTAGCAACTCCTCAACATCTATCTTTCCTCCATAAATAGGAAGCTCTATTTTCCCATCAATGGGATCCCCTTCTACCGATTTCAAAGCATTGATGTACCTTCTTTATTCAAGAGGGATATCCTCTTTCTTAGGTCTTGCAAGAGGGATCTCACCTTTGCATTTTCCTCCTTCTTCTTTGGGGTCACTATCACTCTCTTCACCCCTGTATTTCCTTCTTTCTCTGGATTTCCATGCTTCAATTTCATCTTCTAGGGCCTTCATCCTCCTAGACATCACAAATCCAACTTTAGGAGGCATCTCTATCACACTTCTCCTTCACACTTATCAAACCTTTTGACTCCAATACCACTTTGATGCAAAGGGTCTAAGGGGTTATTAAAAAAACCATGGGTTATGGTTTCAAGCCCCAAAATCCAGTTTGCACATTAGGATACTCAACCCAAGATTTCCACCTTTTGATAATGTTTCACAATGTGGCTATCTTAGGCAACACAACTAAAGACACTAGAAAAGCTTGGGGTAGGAGTTCCATCATGTTAAAAAACAAAAATGGACTCAAAGAAACTAATACCAACTTTGAAACAAACCTATCTAATTCTTTGCACACCATTGGCTTTCTAGGATGACTAGAGTCTAGTAGCCCTGCTCAAAAGTATTTTTGTCCATATCTTTGGACTCATTGACTCTAAGAATAAAATGAAACCACTTACAGATACCCTTTTGGACATTCTTGAACATATTTCAAAATTAGGGTAATGTGCTTTGGACCAAAGTGTTAAAAAACTGATTGTTGTAGTCTTCTAAGAGCCCTATTGGTTCTCCAAATACACTAAAGACAATCCTTACACACTCCACCAATCTGCAAAACCAACTTGGAATGTAAGGGAATATAAAACATGAAAGGATTTCATATATTTTAAGGTCTTATTTTTTGTTTTTGTACCCAAATTCCAAATTCTTTCTCAAACCCTACCCAACCAACTTAACATGTGAGGATGTTAAGCCCTCAAATGCTAAAAAATCCACTTAGACACTTCCTCTGCAAACAATATTTAAAACCCATTTGTTGCACTACCATATCTATGTTGGTATTTTGGTATGGTTTTGTCATTGATGTCAACACCTACTAAACACTTATCAACTCTGGCACTTTGGAGAATCAACAACATTCACCAGCAAGCGACTCATGCACAGTCACCGGTATCTGGTAAACTGGCAAGATATAATGATCACAGACACTTGGAATGATATGGAAAACACTTGGTTATGTTGAAGACATCGTTTAGACATCTTGTCCTGGAGTTTTGTTCATTGGTATATTCATATTTGCATATTTTTTATTACCGACAAATAGGTCAAGGGTTACACTAGCAGGTTTATCTTTTCCAGATCTGCATGTCATGCTATGGAGATGATTAATTATTGTTTTAAATGCATTAAGCCGACATGTTCAATCGGTTATTGCATCGGATATTGTATTGTTTGTAAATTTTTTTTTGTAATATCTTGTAAAGCCGACCTACTAAAATTGGTCTTAGGTTAAGGTATAAATGTAAGATCTTATTTGTAAGATAAAATGTGGAATGCGAAAAAGGATTGTGTGAAGGTATATGCAAGAATAAGAAGAGATATACACACAGACATCATTTGAAGATTGAAGGAGGGTTTTTGTGAAGACAATCAAAACTACACCGGTACTGAATCCAGCATATGAAGATGTTATTTTGTGCAGTACATTCTTATTGGATTTAACCATCCAACTGTAGTCAGTGTGACTCCAATTTTGTGATTGAGCAGTGAGCTCTAGGCGGTTGGCCTTTCTGCATGTGCAGACCCCATTTATGTACACTTACTATCTGCAATAATATCATCTAATTGTGGGTAATGTTTCCCACCATGGTTTTTCCCCTTACAGGGTTTCCACATACAAATATTGGTGTTATGTGTTGTGGATGACTTTGTGTTTATGTTTCATACACTGATCCTTACTAGTATAGCAACTAACTGTTAAAACTATCTACCAGCATATTGAACTGGTTTACTGGTATTAAGAATTAACTTGGTTAAGTTGTTTTTGGTTTGAATTTATTTGACAATTGATTCAGCCCCCCCCCCCCCCCCTGTCAGTTGTCTCTGGGACCTAACAATTGGTATCAGAGCCTAGTCCTCTTTTGCAGAAGTTTAACAGCTTGATGGAACCAACTATGGCATAGGGAAGATCAGAATGGAGAAACATCTAAATTGCATTGGAAAAGAAATCTGGGATGTTACAAAGAATGGTTATACTACTGTAGTACAAGGTCAGCCTAGTCCAGCTAACTTGACTAAAGATGAGGAAAATGATTGCAAAGCAAGAGAAGCACTTTTGAGTGCATTATCAGATCAAAAAATCATGGGACTATCAGATAGGTCTACTACTAAAGCTATTTGGGATTATTTGGAAACACTGAATGAAGGAGATTCCACAGTCAACATTACAAAATTTGAAAGCTTCTTGGTCAGGTATGAACATCTGAAAAATGGAAGAAGATGAAAGGATTTTTGCTTTTATGGAAAGAGTAAATGAAATTGTTTTGGGTATTAAATGTTGTGGAGGAACCTTAAGTGAGGATGAAATTGTTTCAAAAGTTTTGAGAGGATTGCCACTGGCATATAAAATGAAATTCACTGCTATAAATGAGTTAAGAACAATGCCTAATACATCAGTTACTAGGGATACGTTAATTGGGAAACTTTTAGCTTTTGAAATTGAAGAATTTGGTCCTGTTGCTACTATAAAGACATATTTGGACTTTAAAGCATCAACATCATCTACTCCATCATTTCGCAAATCTTATTGGAAAGCCTTTTATGCAAGAGAACTAGAAGAAAGAAGGAAAGAAAATGAAGAACTTGAAGAACTTGAAGCACGATTTGCAAGGAAAATGCCTAAAGGTCCAGTTGGAAGTAAGTATGAAGGTAAAGAACCCTTTCAATGGTGTAACTGCAATAAGATTGGTCATATGGCTTCAAGATGCCCTGATAGACATACTAGACTAAGAGAAGAAGCTAGAAGAACATACAAGCCTAACCCTAAATATCAGAGATACAGATTTAAGAAGAATAAAGACAAATCTTCTTACATTGTTGATGAAGGTGTGACTGATGATTTTGATGAGGATCCAACAGACAATGGATGGGTTTTTGTTGCTATAACAGAAGATCAACCAACACCTACTGCTCAACCAGTAGTATAGGCCTTGGCAGCTAAAGTTGAAGTAAAGGATGAATGGATCATTGATTCAAGATGCTCACATCATATGACAAGAGACAAAGGTAAATTCTTGAACTTTCAAGAATACAATGGAGGCTTAGTTCGATTTGGAGATGACAAAGCTTGTTCAATCAAAGGTAAGGGTACAATATCTCTTGATGGTAAGCATAACACTGGGAATGTTTACTATGTTGAAGGATTAAAGCATGAGTGTTGGTCAATTACTTGAGAAAGGATTTCAGTTATAATTCAAAAATGGAAAATGGAAAATCATGAATAGAACTGGTTTGGAAATTGTAACCAGCAATCAGACTAGAGGTAATATATTTTATTTGAATAACAATGAAAAGACATGCTTAATTGCACATATAGATGAAAGTTGGTTATGGCATAAGAGACTCTGTCATGTAAACTTTGATTGCATGGTAAAGATCAGTAGTACTAAGGAAGTTAGAGATTTACCTAAAATTGTCAAACCTCAGAATACAGTATGTAAGGAATGTCAATTTGAAAAACAAGTTAGAGATAGTTTCAAAAGTATTCCAAAAAAATCAAATAATACTCTTGATTTGATTCACACTAATTTATGTGGTCCAGATAGAACTAAAAGCTTACAAGGTGATAGATATTTCATGCTAATCATTGATGACTATTCTAGAATGTGTTGGGTTACTTTTCTTAGAGAAAAATCAGAAGCACTTGGAAAGTTCAAACTATTCAAAGCAATGGTAGAAAATGAAACTGGTAAGAAAATCTAATGTTTAAGATCAGATCAAGGAGGAGAATTTACATCTAAGGAATTTAATACATTCTGTGAAGTGAATGGAATCAGAAGACATCTATCAACACCTCAGACACCACAACAGAATGGAGTTGTTGAAAGGAAAAACAAAACTATCTTGGATGCAGCAAGAAGTATGTTATCAGAAGAAAACCTACCACATGTATATTAGAGAGGCAGTTAATACAACAGTCTATTCATTCAATAAAGTTCACATCAAAAGTGAAACCGGTAAGACCCCTCATGAACTATGGTTTTCTAATACTCCTACTCTTAAGTATTTCAGAATATTTGGAAGTAAATTTTATATTAGAAGAGATGAGTATATTGGCAAGTTTGATCCTAGAAGTGATGAAGGGATATTTCTTGGTTATTCATCTAAGAGAAAGGCATATAGATGTTTTAACAAAAGATTGCAGAAAATTGTTGAAAGTACAAATGTAAAATTGATGAACAATTCAGAGGAACTTCAAGGTATACAGACTGTGAACTGGAAACAGAAATTTTGACAAATGAACCTACACTGAATCCACCAGTACAAAATGAAGATCCAGTTACCCTAGTATCATCTGAGGATTCCATAGTAATTGAGGAACAACAGCAAACAAAGACACCCCGGTATGTAAGAATGAATCATTCTGAAGATCAGATAATTGGAAAATGAATATGTATGTCTTATTTCTTAAATTGAACGATCATCTATTAATGAGGCATGTGAAGATAAATTTTGGATTAAAGTTATGGAAGAAGAATTAGGACAAATTGAGAAAAACAACACTTGGACGTTAGTTCCCTGGCCTAAAGATAAAAATGTAATTGGAACCAAATGGGTATTTAAAAAAAAACTTAATGAAGATGGTAAGGTTGTTAGAAATAAAGCAAGACTAGTGTGTAAGGGATATTCTTAGAAGGAAGGAGTTGATTACAATGAAACCTTTGCACTAGTAGCTAGAATTGAGGCAGTCAGATTATTTTTGGCTTTTGCAGCACACAAGAACTAGAAGGTTTATCAAATGGATATTAAGTGTGCATTTTTAAATGGAGATCTTGAAGAGGAAGTATACATTGAACAACCTAATGGATTTTCTTTGATAGATGACAATGATATGGTTTGCAGGCTAAGAAAAGATTTGTATGGATTAAAACAAGCTCCAAGAGCTTGGTATGCAAGATTGGATAAGTATCTTTTAAAGATTGGTTTTACTAAAGGAAATGCAGACAACAATTTATATTATAAAATAACTAATGATGACATATTGATTATAGAAGTATTTGTTGATGATATAATATTTGGAGGAGAAGATGGATTATGTAAAGAATTTTCTATTAAAATGCAGCAAGAATTTGAAATGTCTATGATTGGAGAAATAAAATTCTTTTTAGGATTGCAAATTTCACAGACTGATAAAGGTATATTCTTGAGTCAATCCAAATACTTAAAAGAGTTACTAAAGAAATTTGGGATGGAGAACTCTAAACTGGTAAACACACCTATGACAACAAATAACAAATTATCACAAAGGGATGAATCTACACCTATTAATCGAACTAGATACAAATCTATGATAGGAGGTTTACTATATTTGACTCAAACCAGACCTGATATTATGAATGCAGTATGTATTGTTTCAAGATTTCAAAGTAATCCTAGAGAAAATCATGAATTAGGAGTAAAAAGGATTTTCCAGTACTTACAAGGAACTATAAATCTTGGATTATGGTACCCCAGAGATGAAAAATTTGAATTATGTGCATACACAGATGCAAATTAGGTAGGAGATGTGGATGATAGAAAAAGCACCACTGGTGGAACATTCTTTCTTGGAAATAGATTAGTCTCTTGGTTGAGTAAGAAACAAAGTTGTACATCTTTATCAAAAGTAGAATTAGAATATGTTGCAGCAACAACTAACTGTACATAGGCACTATAACTTAAGCGAATGTTGAAAGACATAAAGGTAAAATGCAAGGAACCTATTACTATCTATTGTGATAACACTGCAGCAATTGATATATCTAAGAATCCAATATTACATTCTAAAACCAAACATGTTTCTATCAAACTAAATTTTCTAAGGGAAAATGTTGAAGCAAAGGAGATAAAACTGGTTTATGTGAATACTAGAGAGCAGATTGTAGATATTTTCACTAAACCTTTGCCTAAGGAGACTTTTGAATATCTCAGAGATTAGCTTGGAGTCATACCACCACTGGTAGAGACTTAGACAGTTAATGATTGTCATCAATTGACATAATTAACAGAGAAATCTTTTATTCTGGTCTTTGATGGGAAGCTACTTCTTAGGGGGAGTAGTTGGTATATTGAATTGATTGGTATTTTGTATATGAACTTGGTTTTTATTGTAACTTTGGCATTTGATGTCAAAGTGGGAGAGATTGGTATGGAAAAACTTTGAAAAACACAAGGAAAACACATGTTGCTCCCGGGGGGAGAAATTGTTGTTTAGGAGAGATCATTACTCTCTGTATCTGTATTTTGATTTCTGGTTATGATCTTTCTTTGGAGATTGTTGGTTTTCAGTATTTGGCATTTTTGTTTTGGCACTTTGATGCTTTTTCCATCTTGTTTTGCCATCAATGCCAAAGGGGGAGATTGTTGGTATTTTGGTATGGGTTTGTCATTGATGTCAACACCTACTAAACACTTATCAACTCTAGCACTTTGGAGAATCAACAACATTCACAGGCAAGCAAGTGACTCATGCACAGTCATCGATATCTAGTAAACCGACAAGATATAATGATCACTGACACTTGGAATGATATAGAAAATACTTGGTTATGTCGAAGACATCGTTTGGACATCTTGTCCTGGAGTTTTGTTCATTGGTATATTCATATTTGTATATTTGTTGTTACTGGCAAATAGGTCCAGGGTTACACCGACAGGTTTACCTTTTTCAGATCAGCATGGCATGCTATGGAGATGATTAATTATTGTTGTAAATGCATTAAGCCGACATGTTCAATCGGTTATTACATCGAATATTGTATTGTTTGTAAAAGCTTTTTTGTAATATCTTGTAAAGCCAGCCTACTAAAATTGGTCTTAGGTTATGGTATAAATGTAAGATCTTATTTGTAAGATCAAATGTAGAATGCGAAAAAGGATTGTGTGAAGGTATATGCGAGAATAAGCAGAGCTATACACGCAGACATCATTTGAAGATTGAAGGAGGGTTTTTGTGAATACAATCAGAACTACACCGGTACTGAATCCAACATATGAAGATGCTATTTTGTGCAGTACATTCTTATTGTATTTAACCATCCAACTATAGTCAGTGTGAATCCCATTTTGTGATTGAGTAGTGAGCTGTAGGCGGTTGGCGTTTCTGCATGTGCAGGCCCCATTTATGTACACTTACTATCTACAGTAGTATCATCTGATTGTGGGTAAGGTTTCCCACCATGGTTTTTCCCCTTATAGGGTTTTCACATAAAAATATTGGTGTTATGTGTTGTGGATGACTTTATGTTTATGTTTCATGCACTAATCCTTACCGGTATAGCAATTAACTATTAAAACTGTCTACCGACATATTGAACTGGTTTATCGATATTAAGCATTAAGTTGGTTAAGTTGTTTTTGGTTTGAATTTATTTGACAACTGATTCACCCCCCCCCTCTCAGTTGTCTATGGGACCTAACAATCTACCATTCTACCAAGTCTTGAGTCAATTTATTCATGGAATAGGCAATTATGCATTATTCTTTGAGAAAACCCCAAAACTTAGGGTTTCTAGCCAGTTTGCACTTAAATGCCTCTAACTTTGTCCAAACTCAATGGATGAAGCCCAAATTAGTTGGAAATGAAATATAAATCTCTCATATTTCCATTTATATCAAATTTGTACCTTGGGACCATCGAATGTGATCATATAATATGATTGTTACAAGAAAATAATGTGTGAAATTACAAAAAACTGAGCAAGTTTTATTGATTTCTTCACCAAAATCACATCAAAAACTCCCCTTCGATAAGAGGGAGGCATATTAATACCTCTTACACTCCTCGCAACCATTTCTAACTATATTTTTAATTAGTTACCCATTGGAAAAATTAGTTGATATAATGAACCCCTAAAAATGCAAAAGTTGTATTAGCAACTTTTGACAAAGTTGACAACTTTTGTCTCCTTATACAAAATGACTCTAAATACCACTAATACAATGTACACATTCCACATAGTACTTCAATGCATGAATTATTCCAATTCCACTCCCATACCACAAATTGGGATGCATTGACCAACTTTGACCAATGGGGTCCTAACTGATTATATTCAAGCAATTTGCATCAATGCCTACAAAATGACTTCATATGACATTGTAATGTTTCAAAATGGTCATCAAGACCTTATTACATTCCAAGAGAACAAAAAAAATGAAAAGGAAAGACAAACTCCCGATAGGGCCCTTGGACCTATAGCAGCTCCTGCATGAAACAAGCTCCTAGAGCTTGGTATACCAAGACTGATTCCTAGCTCCTACCTTTAGGTTTTACTAAATTAAATTCATATAATAATGTGCATCTATTGTAGAAAAATGATTCACTTTTGATATTGGTTCTATTGGCATATTACACTATTTTGGTGATGCTTCAGTAAAGATTGATGATCTCTGGTGCATGAGATTTCTTAGGAGTTGTCATTGATGGCAACTCAGCCTATTGATCCTATCTTGTATCGAGCTTGGGATATCCATATGTCTTGATTAAGTTTCGGTATAAGTCTATCAATGATATTACGTGTACACTATTGGTGAGAATTTGTCATATCTGGTGATGTGTTTTTTTGGTTCTAGTCATTTGAGTTAAGTTGATTGAGTATGAGAAGCAACTTATCATGAAATACTATCCTTTGGTATTATTTCTTATGAATGTTAGAAGGTTCGGTATCTAGTAGAGCAGTAAAACATGGTTATCATTATTATTCATGATGTAATGTGTGTATCACATTCCTTGTGGTGCTTTGGTGGTTGTTGGTAAGTTTGAGGTAATTGGAATATCCTATGGGAAGCGTGTGATCATATGTTTTGGATTCGAAATATGGTTTTGTGAAGATTTGAGCTAACTTAAGCCACACATTTCATATTCTGATATTTTGTGAAGCCGGCCTATGGGAGATCAATTTTGTTAGTGCAGATATATAAGATTGACTTGGTTAGTTCTTGTGTGTGTGGAAATGATATGATAGATTATTTTGAGAGCGATTGAGTGTAGTTTAATGTGTGCACCTTGATTTTTGTTGATCCGATAATCAGTAGCAGAGTAGAAAATAGTAGTTTATTAGAATAGTACAACGGATCACTTTATGCCTAAAGGGAACTGTTATTTGGCATAGTGAAATGATTTTATTCAATTCATTAATCATTGTAATCATTTTGTATTAGCCTATAAGGTAGTGAGCCTTCCTTTGGGTTGTAGCCCTTTTGTAGTTAAGCAGTGAGCTATAGGAAGTGCACTTGAATGCATGTCCATTCCCCTCATGTAATATTTTTCTACTATGAGACATAGTATAATAATATTGTGGGTACTCAATCCCACCATGGTTTTTCCCTTTTTGGGTTTCCACGTAATATTATTTGTTTTATGGTTGTGTGCATGTTTGATTTGTGTTTCTACATTTTAGTTTCTTACTTGTGCATCCGGTGGTTAAAGAACTAGATTAAGAAATTTGTAAATATTGGAACACTAATTCAACCCTCCTCTTAGTGTTCATTAATTCCAATAGGTTATATATGTTGATCATCTTTTGATCACTAGAAGTAGTTCATCTTGCGTTGCAATAGTGAAGATATCACTCCATAATAGATTTGCCATGATAGACTTGAGTTTATTGCATTACTTACTTGGTATTGAGATTTGATAGTCACTTTCAGGGATTATTCTTACTCAACCTATGTATACGATTGATTTAATAGCTCGGTTTCACATGAGTACTTGTAAACCATCTCCAACTCCCTGTCTATTTAAAGTCAAGCTTGAGACTTCCTGTACTACATCATAGGTTGATGCTAACTTTTATTGACAACTTGTTGGTAGTCTTATTTACTTGATTTGTACCTAGACAGACATTTCATATGCAATTAGTATAGTATCAATATTTATACAAGAACCTCATGAGGTGCATTGAAAACAAGCTAAGAGGGTCCCTCATTATCTTCATAGTACTCTTGTGTTTGGGATTCACTACAAATTTGGTTCATCTATTGATTTGGTTGGTTTACAAATTCAAATTGATTAGGTGATATAGAGTATCACAAGTCCATTTAAGGATATAGTTTTTCATTGGGTTAAGGTCCTATTAGTATATTATCCATAGAGGAAGATTTCAGGGTGGCTGTTAACTCAACTATTGAGGCCATATGGATTTAAGACATTCTTTCTAAGTTTGATATACCTTTCAGCCAACCTATATTCATTTATTATGATAATTAGAGAACCATACAAATATGTAGGAATCTTGTTCAATATCAGCAGAACAAACACATAGAGGTTCATATGCATTACATTCAAGAGCTTATTCATGACCATATCATAGACTTAGTATTTTGCAAGTTTTATTTACTTGACTTATACTAGGACAGACATTTCATATGCAAATAGTATAGTATCAATATTTATGCAAGAACCTCATGAGCTGGATTGAAAAGAAGCTAAGAGGATCCTTCATTATCTTAATGGTACTCTTGTGTTTGGGATTCCCTATAGAGTTGGTTCATTTATTGACTTGGTTAGTTTACATATTAGAATTGGGTAAGTGATACAGAGTATCACAAGTCCACTTCAGGATACAATTTTTCATTTGGTTTAGGTCCTATTAGTTAGTCTAGAAAAAATCAAAATACTATTGCTATATCATCCACATAGGAAGATTTCAGGGGGCTATTAACTTAGCTATTGAGGCCATATGGCTTCAAGGTATCCTTTCTAAGTTTGGTGTACCTTTCAGCCAGCCTACAATCATTTATTGTGATAAACTAAGCACCGTATAGATATCTAGGAATCCGGTTCAACATTCGCAAAAAAAAAACATAGATTCATATGCATTACATTCAAGAGCTTATTCATGGGAAGATCATAGACTTAGTAGTTTTATATTTTTTAGAACAGGTTGTTGATATCTTCACCAAAACCTTCATAGAGAGAAAGTTCATTCATCTACGAGCTCTTCTTGGCATGCAGTCTACATCAGCATCATCATCATTGTTAGGGGGCCTTCTAAGCTTCTTCTCTTCTTATCTCTTTTTATGAGGATATCTTATTTCCCACTGGGTTTTCTATCTTTCTCCAATTAGGAGAGATTTCATTGTACATGGGTACCTCACTAGGCTAGTAGTCGGGACCTATTTTTCTTATTTTCCTCCTAGTTTATGATAAAAGAGGGGTGTTAGTGTATTTATTTCATTTATTTATGTTCAGGCTTACTTACGCATACTTAGTCATCCATATCTAATTGAGACTTGTTCATCCAAGTTGTTGAGATCATTTAGGAGTTGATTGGAGAGGTGTTGATTTAGTTTCGATACCTCATGCTAGTTTAGTGGGAGGCAACTCACTACCACTCATTGAGTGTTGGGTTCAACTTCTAATTTGACCCAATCCCTATATCTATATCCACTCTCCTTCTACATCTTATTACCTGGTTGACTTTTTCTCATAATCTGGTTCTTATTGTGCATGTGATTTATCTTCATTAGATCTTGGTGTTTTAAAAAATTAATTATAAAATTAAAAGTAATTATTATTGAAGATAGAAAAAATCACAATATTGATATTGAGAAATTAATTTATGTAGTTCATTGATACAATAGTTTGGAGAGATTTGATGATTCAAAGAAAAATATAACGCAACCATAAACACATCAAATCCAAATAATACATCAATCATTGAAAATGATAAATATCTCAACCTTCCATTTTCTTGTATTTATCATGTATAAATTTCAACTAATTTATAGTAATTTGAATTCAATTTGCTTTATTTCAATCATTTAATCAAAGAATATGTTCTCGCAAAATATTTTTTAACTCATAATCTAATTGATAAAATAATCAATATTTATAATTAAGTAACATTTCTTTGTTAACTTAACTTTAAATTTTTTTATATAAATACTTGTAATTATATAATTGATTTTTAAATATTAAAAATTTATTAAATACAATATTTAAAACCATACCAAATTACTCTAAAAATAGTTCTATATATATATATATATATAATCATTATTAATATCTTCTCCAAATAATTGTTATATAAAAATATTATAACCAAAAAAAAATTGATTTTACCTTCATGAATTGAGATTATTATTTTTTTTTTCAATAAAAGTGGATTATTCCACTAAACATTTTTATTAATAGTTTTTTTTTTACACAAGAGTCAAAGAGCATATCAGAGGAAAGAACCTTGGGAAGAAAACCTTCGATCACAACTCATAAAATAAACCTATAGTATCTAACAAATCAGTTTATACATCCCACCCAAAACTACATACAAAATGCGGTCACAACACCTATAATATCAATTTTACATAGAGCCCATATGGCAATTTGCAAACCCATCATATAATATTCAAATGTAGACTCCACAGCTGATATCAATGGAAGAAGAAATTTTTTTCCAAAGCCCTATGCCAAATCCCATGAGCCAAAAACTTTCCTGCCAAAAAAGAAAGTACCAAAAAACCTTTGGAAAAACACTATTGTATCAAATACCATGAGATCAAACTCTCCTCCAGACAACGAACATGAATACTTGAAATGAAAGGGGAAAGCGGGAATAATTATTTATAAAATTTTACATCCACGTTACTCAAGAAAATCACATAACTATTGCTGCAAACGTTACCATACCCTAGAAAGAATTTCCTCAAAACCCACCTCTTGCTGATTAGCATTGCTATCAATGGCTAAATTTTCCAAATAATCCGCAATCTTATTAACTTCTCTGTAACAATGGGATAACAAAAACGATTCAAACAATTCTATTTTTCATAAAATGAGATCAAGTATATACTGCAAATTTCAACAATTCGATTTATTTTTCATAACACATTGAATAATCACCATAGAATCACCTTCAATTATTAAGTCCTTGATTCCCAAAGAGATTTCCATATCCAATCCAAAAGACAAAGAATGAAATTCCACGTAATTGTTAGTTTTAAAACCAATAGCATGACACTTAGCTCAAACAAAATTTGCATTGTGATCATAAATTACGACGCCTACCCCAACCGGCCTAGGGTTACCATGAGAGGCCCCATCAAAATTCAGTTTAAAGTGCCCCTGCGGAGGAGGTTTCCATCTAGTAGAGCATCTCTTATCTATTGCATCATTCTTTTTTAAAATTGAACCATGAGAGGGTAAAACCAACAGCATCTTCCAAACTCTAGCAACTCTACTATCCTAGTGCGAAAAAGAAGTTAGATTTTCCAAATTATTATAAATAAATGACAAAGCAACCTCGGAGATTGAAGACTCAATTTTTAATAGAACCTTAGACAAATGAGAACTTATTTTTTTAAATATCCTGTTGTTTTGCTATAGCCAAACATTCCAAATCATAATGATGGAGATATGATCCAAAGGCATGGATAAAAAGATGAGGCAAACATAAAGGGCCAAGATCTAAAATGGGAAATGAGATCCTTCCCAATAACAAATGATATATTTAACTTCTCAAACAACCACTGCCAGCTTTCATAAGCATAATCACAATGTAGGAACAGGTGTGAAGAAGATTCCAAATTTTTGTTACAAAGGACACAAGGGAAAACAACAGTAATACCAAGCTTGTCCACTCTCATACTTGTAAGGACTTTGTCCTGAACTGCCAACCAAGAAAAGTCTCCAGCTTTAGGAAGACAAGCTGAATGCCAAAACAACTTATAAGGCCATGATGATAAATCTTTAGCAACCATAAGAGAGTTGTAACCATCTTTAACAGTGTACTTACCAAAAATATTCTTTGTCCAAATAAGTTCATCCTTAGAATCAGAAAGAAATACAATTCTATCCCCCAAAATGTTCTCAAAATATAATTTCATACTCTAATCAACTTCTAAGAAATCAATCGACTTCCATCTAGATAGCTTAAAGGGTCCACTAGTCACAATTTCAAAATAATCTGCTACAAAAACACCCGAAATGGAGGAAAGAATAGTGATCAGAGGAGACCAATCCCTAATATTCACCAAAGGTGTGTGTCTATTCAACACTTCATCCCAGAATCTGACCTTTCTACCATTATGAACGATCCATGAGAGATGAGGCAAAATAACCGATCTACATTTACAAAGGAAATTCCAAATAGCAGAACCCGAAGGCAAATTTGAGACTTTAAAAATGTACTCTCTTGGTCCATTATTTAAATATTTGGCAAACATAAGCCATGCCCATAAAGAGCTAGGCATGTCATATAATTTTCAGACCAACGTAGCACCTAAGGCTAAATTCTAATTCTCTAGACTTCAAATTCCTGTTCGCCCCAGTTGCTTAGGCAAACATACCTTATCCCATGCAATTAAAGGGAGTTTCTTCTTGCCATATTTATTATTGTTCCAAAGAAAATATCTAAGAGTATCCTATAAACTAACAATAACTTCTTTTGGATACTTCAAAACAAACGTGAGATATATGGGAACGACATTCAAAATAGACTTGATGAGAAAAATTTTACCCTCTAAAGTTAACCATCTATGATTCCATGAGAGAATTCTTTTAGAAATGACCAAAATAATTTTATCCCAAAAACCAATCTTATCCTGTTTAACAAAGAAAGGAATCCCAAGGTAAGTACATGGAAGATTTCTAGTCTCAAATCCCCAAAAGGATTGCAACCTATGCTGAACCAGCTGTGATGTATTAAGGAAGAAAATCTTTGATTTATCACCATTCACTTTCTGACCAGAAAATGATGCATAATTCTGTATTATTCCTTTAATCACTTTTGCCTCAACTAACGAAGCATGTCGAAATAACAAAGTATCATTTGCAAAGAGACAATAAAAAAAACTTTGGGGAATATTCTGAATCCTTATACCTTTCCAAAGCCCCCCCACTTTAGCAACCCTAATAGCCCAACTAAAGGTTTCAGCTAGGAGAATAAACAAAAATGGAGAAAGGGGATCTCCCTATCTCAAACTCCTAGAGGAAGTGAAAAAATCATAGGGAGAACCATTAATTAAAACCGAGAATCTTGTAGAAGAAATACATGGATGAATCCATTTGACCCAAGCTTTGGAAAAACCTAAGTTCTCAAGAACAACACATAAAGGCCCCCACTCTACTCTATCATAAGCCTTCATCATGTCTAGTTTAAGTATCATGGCCAAGGTTCTTTGGGTGGAAATAGAATGCAACGCCTCATGTGCTACAATTGCACCCTCTATAGTCTCCCTTCTAGGAACAAAACCACCTTGCTCCAATAAAATGATCCTCGGTAGAATTTTTGCCAACCTAAGGGAAATTGCCTTTGTAAATATC
Organism: Cryptomeria japonica; assembly: GCF_030272615.1. NCBI lineage: Eukaryota > Viridiplantae > Streptophyta > Pinopsida > Cupressales > Cupressaceae > Cryptomeria > Cryptomeria japonica. The sequence continues at coordinate 38,700,493 of NC_081415.1, forward strand.
TTATACAAAGTGTTACATAAAGCAATGGGACGAAAGTCATCAAAATTCTTAGTATCCTCTTTTTTAGGAATAATTGAAATCATTGTAGTATTAAATTCTTTTAAATAGACCTATTTCTCGTAGCTTCCTCGAAAGCCAATAAAACATCATTTCTCACAAAATCCCAATATTTCTGAAAAAATAAAGGAGTAAAACCATCTAGGCCCGGAGCTTTATACAGATTCATGGCAAAGAGAACACTCTTAACTTCTTCTAAGGAAAAGGGAGACATCAACATCTTATTGTCTTCCAAAGATACTAAAAGAGGAATATTAGATATAATATCATTGCTGAGATTTCCATTTTTCAAAGATAATAATGACTTAAAAAACCTAACTGCCTCTGAAGCAATGTCCTCTGGCTTTGTCAATGAATTCTCATTCTGACACTGAATACAAGATATCCTATTCTTACATCTTTTAATCTTAGTTGAAGAATGAAAAAAATTTGTGTTCCTATCACCATCTGAAAGCCATAACTCTCTAGATTTCGGTCTCCAATAGATTTCCTCTCTAGCTAACATCTTCTTAAGCTGTAATTTTAGTGACTTCAATTCATCCAAAACTTGTGGCACCATACCATGTTGAAGCACATGAGTATTAAGAAACTCAATCATATCTTGAATCCTTTGTTTCTCCTGAAAAATGTTCTTAAAATGCGAGATATTTCATTCCCTAATTTAATTTTAAATAACTTAACTTCTTAGCAATCTGAAACATATGGGACTTAGAAAAAAAAGGAGCAGAATTCCACCATTTCATAAGCAGAGGCAAAAAGGAAGAATCCCTAAACCACATGGGCTCGAATTTAAATGGAGACTTAAAAGAAGCCCTATCCTCAATAACTGAAAGGGAAATCGGAAAATGATCTGAACCCGAGATCGGTAGAATAGAGGAAAATAATTAAAAATCTGAATTAGTCCAATTCTCATATAACAAAAACTGATCTAATCTCTGAGCAGTCTGAGAAAAATCCCTTCTCATGCTTGTCCATGTGAAAACCCCATTCTGAGACTTACAATAAAAAAGGCTCATATTAGAAATGAAATCCCCAAAGTCATCCATAATCCTTTTATTAGGGACAACACCTCCTCTTTTCTCATCTAAATTAGTGATAGCATTAGAATCACCCCCGAAGATAATAAAGGAACTATGTCTTAAGGGAGAAGAAATTCTCTTTAATTCACCCCATAACTTACTCTTTCCGTGAATTCCTGACGGAGCATAAATGTTAAAAAGCCAGAATTTAACCTTCGAAATCTTGCTTATAACTAAAGTCAACATCCAATTTGTAGCAGATGCCACTAATTGTACCTCAATATTATAATTATTCCAAAGTAGTGTCAAACCTCCTAAAGCACCACAAGCAGGAGAAGAAAAAAAATTCCACCTTCTCTAAGATGAAAAAAACAAATCAGCAGACTCCTTTGACAACTTTGCTTCTTGCAACATAAAAATATCACACTTAAGTAAGTCCATCTGGGACTTAATTAAGCATCTCTTGTTTGGGGCATTTAAGCCCCTAACATTCCAAGAAATAATTCTCATTTTCCTCGAGGGGAGGTCGAAGCTCCCCTCTTCCCATTAATCGTAGAATTTTGGCTTTCCCCAAAGCAACCTTGCAAATTATGTTTCACAGCCCCTGATCTTGTCATAAGAGGACTAGTCACAGATCGTTTACTCCTCTTTCTTTTTACACTTACATGAGTTAGGCATGTTTTCTTAGGCCTACCAAGAGAGACCGAATGCCTCCCTTGTCCACCAGTAGGAGAAAGGGGCAAAGTCTTTTGAATTCCAGCATCAATTTGCATTTGAGTCTTAAGATTATTTGGGGGCCTACCTCTCCTAGAAGAAACCGCTGATGTTTGGACAATTGGTAAACTCTTGCATGACTTTGGAGAAGCCAGGATAATTGGATTATCTTCAAAACCCAACTCTGTTGTAGTCAAAACTGCAAAAGGATTAGTAGATGCAGAAATTGGAAGGGTCGAGTTTATACCCACCAAATCATTCTCAATTGAACAAACAACTCTATCAATAATACCCTCATCCAGCTGATGTGCATGATTGTTAAAAATATCATTTACTTGTTGTACCAGATTCTCATCTGGCATAATAACAGGGACAACCTCTGATGGATTACTATTCCCTAAGGAAGATTTATTAGCCATATTAATTTCAACATTCAGAGGGGAATTATTAGACACCAAATTCTTAATTTCCTGAACTAAAGAAGCATCATTAGGAAAACCTATGGCAGGTACCTGTTTAATAGATTCCATATCAACCACTGCATTTTTATCTAAATTCACATTCTTTGAAGAATCCAAAACCTCCTTATGAGTGCATGAAGACAAATTGTCGTGCTTACCCTTTATGTGATTATTTGGCATCTTAGGGCAATCTATAGTCAATGGATGATCTACTCCATTTATCGGGGGATTACCATCCATCACTATACCCCCGTTATTAGAAAATGTCTTCAGTAAAGACGAAAGTGAGACCGAACCCGAAGTCTGATCATTTGGTTTCCCAAAACTACGACACTTTAGATTAATTTTCAAGATTAATGTAACCTGTTTCTACCAATTTATGCGAAGAAACATTTCCACATCCTTCAGCCGAAGGTCCCGCTGACAAACTATCTTTATTAAGAGATTTAAGGTAAGAGATTATTTGTTAACATTTGCATATTCAATAAAAATATATTTTAGAGATAAAAATTTTAAACTCGCTGAATTTCCCAAACAAGTTTTCCTCGATAAATCGCAAGCATTTACTACAAATTCACTTCAACGCAGAAATGAATACATAAATTTATGCAATATCCGAAAGCCATGAAGTCTGAGCGTAATACATAGTCGCTGCGAAATATTTGATTATATATAATCCCTCTCCATTGGCAAGCAATGAAGACAGTTCTTATTTAGAATGGAAATATGACTTCCAATCTAACTAACTAGGAAGATTGCCCTGATAAATCCCAAGCATTCAACCGATACTCACCTCAAACGACAAATGAATACATAAATTTTCTGCAATATTCAACAGTCTTGGAGGCCGAGACTATTTCAGGGCTCTTCTATATTTAGCTAGAGACTAATACATACTACTTGTTTATTATATCTGCAAATATACAATCTCTCTCCACTGATAAGCAATAAAGATAGAGATCTGCAGTAGTTTTTATTTTTACGGGAAATATGATATGGTGGTCATGCACAGTTTTTTCCACAACTGCCTGCACCATCAGGGCAGCGTGAAATCTCCCAAGGGCAGCAAACTTCGTCAGAAGGACAGTCATCCTGGCTATAACACTCGGGCGGCAAGCACTGCGCTGAAACCGTTCTCACCCCTTCAACTATCACAACCAACATTAATAGTAATATAAACTTCTTCGCAAACTGCATGACTGCTAATTTCTTTGCACCCATTTTTGGTTGGCGAGTGATTGAATAACAGTGTATGCTGTGCTTAAATAAGTGAATTGGGACATTGCAACGTTTTGTTCAAGAAAAGGTGGGACAAATATATGAAATAATAATAATCTCCTCTTGTTTGGGTCTGCTTAGCATAAATAACCGGTTATTCAGGTTGGCAGGTCTGGTTTTGTCTGAGGTGTTTAAAGAGGAATTTTAATCGGCGATGCAAATTAAAAGAGATGGACATTGGAAAGAGATGGAGATGGACATTGGAGTTTATGTCGGAAATGGTATCATCGGTTTTCACAGAAAATTTCTGTGACCTCTTCAGTATCTCACACTCCTTCCAACACTCCCACATCGGGGGAACACAAATGGGAAATTCATGTGAGAACCTCGATTCAAGTTTGGTTATTCAGGATGGCAGATCCGGTTTTGTCTGTGTTTGGAAGAGGAATTTTAATAGGTGATGGAAATTAAGAGAGATGGACATTGGATATTATGTTGGTTTTGGAGTTTATGTCAGAAATGGTGTCGTCGGTTTTGACAGAAAACTTCCTTGAAATTCATGTGAGAACTTCGATTCTCTATCCTGAATTAAGTCCGGCCAGGGATCCAAAAGTGAATTGTGTTAATTTTTAGACAAAATAAAATTTGTGTATTGTCTTAAAGATTGTCAATTATTGTCTTAAAAATTTGTCTTTATTTCATTAGATAGAATACCATTATCATTTTGTATTTTTGTGTTTCTGTATTGAACAACTTTTCCTTGCCTTGAAAATAAAACAATCTTTTCTTTTAGACACCTTACAATCAATGATAATTTAAGAACTCGCTCTCAAAAAATTCTATAAAATCTTGGCGAATATATTTTTCTTTTTTAATAATAATTATTTTAATTAATGAATTTTTCCTTCTTTTCAAGAAGAAAATTAATTTTATTGGCGAAATTTTTTTTATATCAATATTTTTGATGGCAAATATTGGTGAATCTTGAAAAATAATAAGATTGCATTAATTACTATTGCAAATTCTTTTATTTAAAAATATAGTTTTTTATAGAAAAGTAAAGGCAAATGTACGAACAATTTGTAATACTCATAGCCAAAAAGTACGTTTAGACGATTGATTTTCATTGAGGCCATTACAGCTTGTAGCTACAATTTACCTCATAGATTATATTTTAAGTCAATGGTGGCAACTAAACATTGTTGATATAGTCCTAAAGTAATTAATAATTATGATATATTATTGGCAAATTAATTTAGATTTCTACAATAAATTTAAAATGTTGGCGAATACGATCCAATCATGTATCGAATTTTGTGGCAACATTTGTGTTTGTGTATTCACACCTACATAGTCTGATTCTAATCCTCACTGTGAACCTATTTACTGCAAAACAGGTGTAAAGCATCAATCTGCAAATTCAAACTATCCTCTTGCTAACTAAATTTCATTAAACACTTAGAATAGATTCTAAAATCAACTCTTTCCAATCTTGGAAGTAATTTTTAACATATTATTCAATAGAGAAAACTTGAAAAACAATTCCAAACAAATAAAAATCATATAGGCCAATGTTTCAATACACAACTCCTAGTAGTCAGTTCATCCAAACCTGAAAATCAATTCCAAACAAATCAATATCATATATGCCAATGTTTCAATTCACAACTCCTAGTAGTCATTTCATCCATCATTTCAACATCATTGATATACGTGTTGATGTCTTCCAATATGTCTGGAATATCAAGATTATGCTACCATATTTTCCAAAGAAGAGAAATCAAAATATAAACACTTATGAGAGATTCCAATACTAAAGAGTCAAAAGCATGTTTGGGATTCAAAAGCAACAATCAAAAATACATCAACGTAAAAAAGAATAGTAGGATATACATGAACAAAAAGATATACTTTCAAATTGGGATAAGAAACAATTTCTCTAGAACATAAAAATAAATCAGCAATGTAATTGTCATTGACTAAAGAAGTATTCAATAAGTGGTAGTTGGAGCAACATATTTAAGCAATGTGGTTGAGACTTTGAGAGAAGAGCGTGAAAAATTAGGATTAAAGCTGAAATAGAAGAGCTTAAGAGTTAGGATTTAGAAACAATATTGTATTGTGATAATCAAACTAATTGTTAATAAATATCCAATAGTTCATGAAAGTGGGGAGAACACTTAATAGCATTTTCACAAAAAATATAAATATTATAAATATTATATTTTATAGTTCATTTATTATAGATGAAAGTCAAGATTACTAATTTTTCAGTCAATGCCTTGAACAAAAATAACTTGACAATTTATTTGTTATAATTGACTGCTATGACTTTTTAATTTAGTCTTTTTATGCTTGATTGGGTGCTTAAGATGTGACTTATATAGAACTCAATTATTGGTGCAAGATCTATAAAGAAACGCCTACGGTTCGTGCAAGAGAAACCTCTTGGTAAGCAATATCAATACACTCTAGAATCAAAATAGATGACAATAAATCCTACAAGACTTCAAAGGCATAAGGATTCTATAATGCCTGTAAACTTTAGGATTATGAATCTTAATAGCCAAAATGAAAAAATCCTTTTGTATTTGTCTATGGGGAAAGTGGATAATGAAAACAACAATATTGAAAGACTAAAATAGATTCAACCATGAAACCCTAGCGTAACAACAAAAAAGATCCACCATAACATATGAAGATTACCTAAGACAATAAAAATCAACAAAATCACAAAGATTATACCATCACATGTCCAATAGGGTTTGGATCTCCATTCTTCATATCTCCATTGATCTTGCTTGATATATTTTCTCTCAGATTTTATGTGTGCAGCACAAGAGCTCAACAAAGAACAGAATGTGGTTGCAAGTATGCTTGATCACATATGAAAGTTTGAATGCTAGAATGGTCGGGAAGGGATTGATAATTTGAAAGAAGCATCCTCTTATATAGAAGACACTATAAGAAATGGAGGGATAAGATTGAGAGGTGTAAAAGATAGATGGTTGGCTAGGATTAGAGGGTAGGTAAAAGAAATAAGAAAATAATGAGAGGGGAGCTAGTGTAGGAATTAAGAGATGAATGACATGTGTCATGGGTAGAAAAGGCTAATGAATTAATTAAATAAATAAAGATTTATTTAATTAATAGAAGAAGTGGGATCAATTAAATAAATAAAATATTTATTTAATTTAAGGAAAAGGATAATTTAAATAAATAAATGTATTTATTTAAATGAGAAAAAAGAGTAGAAGAGGATAAATGAAATAATTAAATAAAGAAAGATTTATTGAATTAATAAAAGAATTAAGATAAAATAATTAAATAAATAAAAATATTTATTTACTTAGACAGGACAATTTTAGGTGTCTACAGTAGTCAACTAGTGGTTCAGATAAGCTTTTAAATATTTTAAGTGCAGTAATCTCACCAAATTTTGGTATAGTTTCTATATTGTTACATACACATCAATCCATTACACACACATTTATTATTTATAACATGATTGGTAAAGAAACGACATTCAAAAATTTATAGATTAAGTGCTTCAAAAAATCAAATATTTGATGTGAAGGATGGATGCCAAATAGGACTAGGTTCAGTGCCAAATATATCAGGGAGAGCGATGCCAATCCTAGCCTCATTCCTAGAGATGCTTAGTGTAATGTCCACCCTAGTCTTTTTTTATTTTTTATCATTTATTTAGTTTATTTTATTTTTAAAATTTTTCTCAATGAATTCAACAATGTGAACATGCATCTAGTTTACCAAAGTCACTAGTTTGGTATTCATTTTTATTTGCATTTGACTTTTGTTGCAAGTTTTTTGGAAGATAGCATGTACGGAAACAATAATTCATTATATTAAGGTGCTTACATATGAATTCCAACATAAAATATGTTAAATAAGGATGATCGGTCATATGTTTTAAGTCTACTAATATGCCAATATGCACTACCATAGGCAATAGAGCATGATTAACTTGGCCAACATTTTTAACTCTGAACCAACAGTAACCGAGAAGCTAAAATGATCTAGAAATTGCTCTAAAATCCTTGCACCAAACCAATTCTAGAGACAATTATGAACAACATGGGTCTAATATGCCCAATTCAAACATTGTGTTCAGGTCTAAGATGGTTATCTAAGTGATAGCAGATTTGAGAAAGGATTGTTACTCTTCCAATCATCAGAGAGGACCACTAATAACAAAATCTAGTCAACTTTAACATACTTCTTTGGGTGTGGCCCATTTTCGACGACTGTTTGGTGAGCCCCATCTCCTACTATTTTGAGACTAGGTGCAAAATGGGAGGGGATAAGGACAGACAAGAGCCCTCTACTTGCAAGAAGTAGAAGAAGAATAAAGATGTCTGGCAAGAATTCATTGATGGTGGTCTCGTCCCCTTCTTAGACCGCTTTCATGGCCCCTCTCCTTTGACTACGGAGGCCTTTGTTAATGGATGGAAAAAAGGGAGTCTCAGGGCTTATGGTGTCAATTACCAGATTGATGAAATGTTGGTGGCTATGGTCACTGGTTTGGCTACAACTAGAAGAAGATTTTACAGGGATAGGAAGATGGGGGAAGAGGACTTGTCCAACTTCTTTGACAAGGACAAGGAGCACTCCAGAGTCACCAAGATGGCTAATGGCGGCTATAACAGAAAATAATTTATGGCCCCTTGGGCTAACATGGCTGACTTTATAATGAGGTATATCACCCTCGATGGAAGGTATGCAAGCCTCTTTTCCTACCACTTCACTATTTTAAATCATTTTCGGCATGGTAAAATCATCTCTATTCCCTTCTACCTAGCCTCCTCCCTTTAGAATATCCTGGAAAAGCATCTAGAGAACCCTAAAAACCCTGTTCTCCATGAGGGACTTATTGTCCTTATCATGGAGCATGCTAAATCCCTCAAAATTGTGCCCCCTCTTGCTAAGATTTCCCTACAGACAAATGTCCAAGATGTCTCTGATTCTGAAATGGACCTAGATGATAACAGAGTTCCTCTTGATGACCTTTAATATAAACTAGTGGATGAAGGGGAGACTATGGTTACTTCCGGGAATTTAGACAACAAAAAACCCCCCAGATGAGCGACTATCAAGTATAAATCCAACAACAAACTGATCTCCAAAGTCGATCCCCTCACCAAGAAAAAAAAGTTGGAGACTAAAGATCTCATCCCGAAGACTATGGACCAAGGGATTAAGTTGGACATCCCTATCAATGTCTAGAAAGAAAAACAAGGGACTTCAGTCAGGGAAGAGACCTGAGGAAATCAGAATGCTGGTAGTCTAATGAAACTAGTCATGGAAGCTACCAGAAGCCAGGAAAGTTGTTGGAAGTGGGTCGAGCGTGAAATCGATACCCTCAAATTGGGGGTCAAAGAAATAATTAGCATTTTCACTACCTCCCCTAAGCCCAGCAAGTCGGAGAAACTCATGATTTTGACTCAAAAAGTCTCCCAGAATGTTGAGGTGATGAAGTGCACTCATGAGAAAAGGATTGATAAGGTTGAACAATCCATGACTAAGATTAAGAATAATCTCAAAATCCTAGTCGATATTAGTAAATAAGCCATGAACAACAACATCGAGGGTCTTGAGAAGATAAATTCCATGGTTACTGACTATAGAACATACCACAGTGATCCGGTTAAATATCTTGGTGGAGATGATACGACCGCTGGTTATAGTAAAACCATTGGACCCAGTTCTAGAACCAGGAGTAGAAGCTGTAACAAAGGTACGTCCAGATTCATCATGGAGGAGCTCGAGCAAATCAATAGGATTTCCATTCAAAAGAACAAAGATCTAGTTCTCTCGCTTAACTGAGAGATTTTATTTTTTTTGGCTTGTTTTCTTCATTTCCTTTGTTTTTGTCTCTACCCGGGGTTGTACCCCTGTTTTGTTGTTGTTTCTTGCTGGGTTAGCTGCTGGCCAGCTGTTGTAAAACTTTAGGTTTTGGGTCCTTGTAAAACCTGTTTATCTTTATCAAAAACATACTTCTAGGTATGTTATGTAGATCTAATCAATGAACATGTCTACAAATGGTCTAATACATTCTCCAAGAGCAAGGGTAAATCTTTGTCATCAACTTCAAACTTCACCTCGAACACCCTACCAATGGAGAAAAACATCTTATACAGTCCCAACTTGTTTAGAAACATGTAAATGACAGGAAAAAGGTCAAACATAGCTATGAAAACATCTTTCAGGCAATACCCAACTCATTTACCTTCAAAAGTCTAAACATTCAATTCCCAAAGGTTTGAAACAATAGAGGATACTTAGACACCACACTACCCTAGCATATAACCTTCAAATAAAAATAGAATGCAAACCTTCAAGAGTTTAATTCTTAACAAATAACCTCAAGCACTAAATAGTGGATGAATTAACTAATATATTTACCAAACCATAAGTTTCCAGACTACAATATGTTGAAATGGTTAATAAGTTACTAAGCATCACTTTAGGAGGTGGAAAAAGCCTTCAAACTAATCTGAATAGGCCCTAAAAACTCTTGCCTTGCTAAAGAACACATTGTAAAGCCTGTAGGAATGTGTACAAACCACTTAGGAAAATATTTCAACTAGTAAACACCTAAAAAAGTGTGATGAAAGTTTCACTTAGCTACCTGGAACCATTGCCAACTAGTTTTGCAACCACTAATCCTTAATCTCACCTTTCAATGTAGACATGTATGGTTCAGCCTAGCAAGGGCATCACCAGGACAAAACGAAGCAGTTGGACCAGCAATAGAAAGACCCAAAAATCCCTTCAAAACTCAGCTAAATTTTGTATTAGATACCAAAATACTTAAGAAGACAATATCACCTCCCACCTCCCATAATATCAATAGATTCTAGTGTTTGGTTACAATTTTAGAAGTGGTCTCAATTTAAAATATCACAAAGTAAAGGATGCTTATAAAAAGATTTTAAAAATATAAGTATGAAGACCGATAATTTTATAAAATAGTATTGAAGAAAATAATATTGAAATGTCAAGGGTTAAGAGTATATTTATAGCCAAAACGAGTCACTACAAATAGTATTGATTCTAAACAATGTTAGTAGTGGCGATGTAATAAATGGATGTGAAAGTGGCTTGTTGCTAATTTACTTAAGTAATTTAAATTTTATATTGAAATGAAAGTTTCTTGTTGCTAATTAGAATTGTTATGATTAGAAGACACACATAAATCTGTTGTTTTAATGCATTTATCTTCTATCACTTAAACATCTCATAAAAATACAAATGTTGTGAAATTTTCCACATAAAACATGTGCATTTTTTTCACAATTCAAATTATATAGTTACACAATCTCCTCCTTGGCTCTAGCTTGTTTGTCACACATATCTTTTGTCCCTTGTTCCATCTTTTAAAATCTTCATATTTCTCTCCTCCCATCTCATTTGGAAGTCTACCAAAGGAAGTATTGCTTCAACAACAGATTTTGTTTGTTTGGATTCAAGGCTTGTCTAACCATTTTTTGCATGAAAGACCAATCCAGCGGTTGAAAGACAGATTGTCATATGTGTCCAAATCAGTGTACAAGGCATAATTAGGGCTAAGTGATAGCAATTGTAAGAGAGATTTTCATATCTGACTGTCAAAAGGATATGAAATAGGGGTAAAGGCATGTTCACTGCACTCATCACTATTCTGATAGAGAATATGATAATTCTCACCGAGGAGACACCCCTTATATAGAATTCCTCACCAAAATAGAGCACATAGAAATTGTAGAAGAGAATATGAGAGGTTTAAACTACACAAAACAATTCCATGGCAATATGAATCTCCCATATGTTAGGATTTAGAAATTAATTGGAAGAGCAGAAACAAAACAATGACTTCATAGACAAAGACAAATGAGACACACAATTTATCATGGTTTGGAAGATTGCCTACACCCACACTTAAAGCAGGGGAATCAATATATTCATATCCAAATCTAGTTTGTACATACACAGCTGCAAGTTGCTTCAGAATACCACTCACAAAATCATATCCAAATAGCTTTTAAAGAGATTTACAAATAGAAGATGAAGAGCCAAGAGTTTTGGTGGCAAAAATGGAAGGAGTCTGTTGGACTTCACTTCCAACAATCTCCCACCTGAAGGCATACAAACTTTTGCAACAAGTAGACTCCCCCACATAGTCCTGCTATCAAATATTGGAAAGGCCGAGAGAAAATCAACATAAATCCAACTTCTCCCACTTAACGACTTTAGTGAGCACATCAGTTGGGTTCTCCTTGTTGTGAATTTTTTATACATGAAACTTGCCTTCTTCCACCATGTGATGAACATGATGACTCTAAACATCAACATGTTTTGACTGAGGCTGAGATGACTGATGCTTAGTCATAAAGATGGCACTACTATTATCACAAAACAAGGCAAAATCTGATTGCTTCAAACCCAACTCGCTGAAAAAGAGTTGCAACCATACCATCTCCTTTGCTCCCTTAGAAAGAGTTATGTATTCAGCCTCGACAGTTGATTGAGAAACTGTATGCTACAATTTAGAAGCCCAACTAATTGCTGCCCCAACAAATGTGAAAGCATAACCTGAAGTAGACTTTCTTTTGTCTAAATCTCTAGCAAAATTAGAATCAGTAAACCCTTGCAAGTGTGCCTTGCCCTTCCCAAACCTTAAGAAAAAGTCTAAAGTACCCTTGAGATACCACAAAATATACGTGACTGCCTCCCAATGTGGTTGGCCCAGATTAGCCATAAATTTGCTTGCCACTCCCACAACATGAACAGTATCTGGATGAGTAGACACCATAGCATACATAAGACTTCCAACTGCAGATTTTTATGGAATTTTGTCCATAAAATCCTTATCTTCTTGTGATTTTGGACACAACTAAAGAGACAATTGAAAATGAGAGACTAAAGGGACACATACAATCTTAGCATATGCCATACCAAATCTATCCAATACTTCTCTAATGTAGTCTTGCTGAGATAGTTTAAGTTCTCTATTTTTCCTATCTAAAAAAATATTAATCCAGTGAATTTTCTTTGCTGCCCTTAAATTTTTCATGGAAAACTCATTATCTAAGTGAGTTTTAAGCTCACTAACAATATTCATGCTTGTGCTGACCACTAGCATATCATCCACATAAAGGAGAAGTACATGTCAAATTTTCCATTGAGAAGCTTTTTAAAATAAATGCAAGGATCAAAATCACATTGGGTAAACTTGTGATCAATCATAAATTTGTCAAATTTAAGATACTACTAGCGTGGGGCTTCCTTAAACCCATACAACTTCCGTTTCAATCTGCAATAGATTTGTTCCTCAACCTTTTTAATAAATCCTTCAGGCTAATGCATAAACAATTACTCATTAAGGTTGCCATGGAGAAATGTTCTCTTCACATCCAGTTGCTCAAGCTCAAGATCCCAGGCTACAACCAATCCCAATACTGATCGGATGGTAGTCATTTTGACTACTGGCGCGAAAATTTCTTTAAAATCTAGGTCTTGTTGCTGAGCATATCCCTTGACAGCTAGTCTTGCTTGAAATATTTCTCAACCACTAGCTTCATCTTTCAACTTATATACCCACTTATTATGTAATGCCTTTTTTGTTAGTCAGAAATGACACCAAATCCCATGTCTAATTTCACAATAGTGCGTCCATTTCTTTGCACATTGCAACATGCTAGCTATTGCAATATGCAATTTTACAAGTTGCTTTATATGTTGCAAGCTTTGTTTGATTAGATATTAACAGAGTAGTCTCAGCTTCCCCACAAAATAATAAGTCATAGTCAGAGAACTTTATAGGAGGTTTCCTATGTCTGGTAGATTTTCACAATTGACTCTCTGTTGGAGTAGTGGAATCATTCACTTCATTTGTGCTCTATTTATGCAAAACAATGTTGCTTACATTTAATGTTTGATGCCCATGGTGATAGTTCTGATATTTAATGTTAACTACAGATGCCAAACTAATAAGATGAGAAGGGGGGGGGGGTGAGTCATACAAACTTAATCTTCCATAAAAACATCATATTCAACCTCGGTAACCTATACTTCAGTAATATAACCAAAACTGCTAAACATGCAAACTCAAAAGCATATAAACATCATAACATTCATAACACCAGATTTAACGTGGGAACCCAAATAGGGAAAAACCACTATGGGATTTCGGACCAACTAAGACATATACTCTTCTAGAGTATGCTCGCTTAAAAGCAAATCCTGTCAAAGATTACAAACACATTGCTAGATGCAACCCGGTTAAGGGATTTCCCTCAGATCTGTTAGGATCTTCACCTTGTTAGAAGTGACCTTGTTAAAGGATTTCAAACACTCAATCAGAATGTCACCTTGCTAGAGGGTTTTACAAATAAGACTGTTAAGTCCACTCGGTTAAGAGATTTTCTGTCACTTTACAAAATAATAGTAATCAAAATCTATCTACAACTTCACATCTAAAAATGCTAAAGCAGATTCTTATTTGCTCAGTACGATATAGACATAGACCTAATCTTGTCCATCTACTAGGCTCTATACTCTATTATTCAAACAGGTCTTCAACCTTCGGTGCTCGGTAATCACTATGTAGTATCCCTGTGGATACACTTGCCCACATACATTGTTTATCAATCAGTTCCTTATTTATAAACAATTTGCCAACCACTTAATCTCTTTGATCACATTTCCCATGATCAATCATAGCCATCAGATCTTCAAACTTTGACTAGGTTCAATGTATCCTTTGATCTGAAAATGTTTTACCCCTCCTTGGAACTTGTGCTAGGGTATTGCGGTTCAATCTAAGCTGTAGATCTTCCTGCCGATTTTCCTTTGCCATAGATTCTTTAACAAACTTCATTCATGGCATACCAATCATTTAATCATAGCCAGCTCATCAACTTCCTTCATTAAATAATGCTTGTATTCATTCAATGCATTCTATTATTACTCGGTTGCAACTCGGTAAATACTAAACTTCACTTGGTAGACATACCGCCTTTATTAACTGATAGTGATAACCTTAGGGTTTACTGACTAGGTTCCTTAGGGTTTACCAACTAGGTTCTTTGCTCGGTAACATAGTATAGTATTAACTTTACAATCAATAACATATGTATGATATCAAAACAATCTAAACATCATGATCTCATCATTGTCTAACTCGGTAATAGTTGCCCATTGAATAACTTATTTCTCCCCTTATTCATCATATTCTTTCTGTGTCTTTTACCGACATCTTTATACTCATCAAATCATAATTCTCAAGACATGGCAACATCATACTGAATTAGAAAATCAATTTCTTGACATCGATGAAAAAATAATAATATTAATATAGTAAACATCCTTAATCAGTTATATCCATAATCATCGACAACCTTCTCAATATCCTTATTGAAATGCCAACAATCTCTCCCTTTGGCATTGATGGCAAAACCAATTGATTTGACCTTATTGATTTGGATTGTTGTGAGATTCTAAAATGCTGAAATGCTCTCCCCCTATCATAAGAATTCTCCCCCATACATTAGTCTTCTCTTCTTCTTCAGTTTTCTCCCCCTTTGACAACAATGCCAAAAAGGAAAGAACTAAAACATAATCTCTTCCTGTATGAAGTGATTTTTTGATGTTGTGTGTCAATTTAGTCTCGGTCAGAGCATTTATGTCTCCAATTTTCGTTCCTTGTATTGTTTCCTGCACACCTTTAGAAAACATCCTAAAGTGTGTAAATCAACATCAACTCCTAAAAGATACCTATAGAGTCATTGAATTGATGCTTTCACCAAACTCGTTTAGTGAGTAGAAGATAGGGGTAGGACCCCTAAGTTACTTCTGAGATACTCAAAAGTGTCCCTTGGCAGTTGCTTGGTCAAGATATCTGCTATTTGTTCCTTTGTGCTAACATACTCTAACACCACTTTCTTCTCTTGAGCTTCTTCTCTAAGATAATGATATTTGATAGAGATATGCTTTGTCTTAGAGTGCATAACAAGATTCTTTGAAATGTTAATGGCACTAGTATTATCACAGAATATAGTTATTGGCTTGGTAACTTTCTCATTTATACCTCCAATAGTTGTTTGATCCATGCTATGTTGGTACAATTCAATGTTGCAGCAATGTATTCAGCTTTTGCTATTGACTGTGAAACACATCCTTGTTTCTTGCTAGTCCAGCTTACTAGTCTTTCTCCTAAAAAGAAAGCTCCCCCACTTGTGCTTTTCCTGTCATCAATGTTGCTTGCCCAATCAGCATCAGTATAAACTTTTAAATCAAAGTCATTTCCTTTCTGATATATTAAGCCATAATCCTCAGTGCCTTTCAAGTATCTAAAAATTCTCTTGATTGTTGTCATGTGTGTTTCCTTAGCATCTGCAGAGAATCTTGCAACTATACCTACTGCATGTGCTATGTTTGTCTTGCTGTGAACAACATATTGTAACTTTCCAATCATAGGAGTACTTACTGGTTTATAGTTGGTAGTCATAGGAGTACTTACTAGTTTTGAATCCTCCATTCCAAATTTCTTCAAGATTTCCTTTATGTACTTGGATTGAGTAATGAAAATCTCATTTTTCATTTGCAGTATCTGTAAGCCTATAAAATACTTTATCTCACTGATTAATGACATCTCAAATTCTTTGCTCATTTCATTTCCAAAGTTCTTGCATAAAAAGTCATTTCCACAAAATATAATATCATCAACAAATATGGTTGAGATTAGTATTCCATTTTCATTATTCTTCATGTACATGTTGTTGTTCTCACTTGTCCTTATAAAACCACTCTTAATCAAATAAGAGTGCAATCTTTCATACCATGCTCTAGGTGCTTGTTTCAGACCATATAAGGTTTTGTTCAATTTACATACCTGATCTTTATTCTTGTCTTCAACAAATCCTTCAGGTTGTTCAATAAAAATTTCTTCTTCTAATATACCATTCAGAAATGCAGATTTGACATCCATTTGATATACCTTGAAATTCTTGAAAGCAGCATATGCCAAAAATGTTCTTACTCCTTCAAGTCTAGCCACAGGTGCAAAAGTTTCACCATAATCAATTCCTTCTTCTTGAGCATAACCTTTGCAAACTAGTCTTGCTTTATTTCGAATGACCTCACCTTTTTCATTCAGCTTGTTTTTGAAAATCCACTTTGTACTAATTACATATTTGTCCTTTGGTCTTGGGACCAGTGTCCATGTGTCATTCTTCTTGATTTGATCAATCTCTTTTGTCATAGCATTTATCCAATCTTCAAAATTAAATGCCTCTTTCACTATTCTCTGTTCAAATTCAGATATCAGACATGTGTTCTGTCTCAGTTTGTTCCTTGTCATCACTAGATCATCCTTATCTCCTATAATTTGACTTGATGCATGATGTCTTCTAACATAATTAGCTAATACAGGATCGGTAGGCTTTGTATGATCTTCTTGATCACTCGGTAATTGAATATTTTCTTCATTTCTTTATGCAGTTTTCTCGGTAGGACTTGTTAGTTGAACATAGATAAATTCTTCATAATCTTCTGGTTCTTTGGAGTTTCCTTCATCATTTCTTTCTGCAAATTCATCAATTTTCACATTTGCACTTTCTACTATTTTGTTAGATGATTTGATCAAACATTTAAATGCTTTACTTCTAGAAGAATAACCAAGAAATGTTCCTTCTTCACTTTTCTGATCAAACTTGCCATTTCTATCATCTTTGTGTACATAGCATCTACTTCCAAAGATTTTAAAATAACTTACATTAGGTTTCTTGTCATACTAGATTTCATATGGTGTCTTCAATGTTCCTTTCTTCAGTTGTACTCGGTTCAGGGTGTAAACTGCTGTGCTTATTGCTTCTCTCCAAAATGTTTGTGGCACTTTCTTTTCAATCATCAGGATTCTGGCACAATCCACAATAGATCTGTTTCTTCTCTCAGCAATTCGATTTTGTTGTGGAGTTCTCAGTGTAGAGACTTGTCTTTTATACCATGATCATTGCAGAATAAGTTGAACTCATCAGATGTGAACTCTAGTCCTCTATCTGATCTAAGACATTTCAGTTGTCTTCTTGTTTAATTTTCAACTCTTGCCTTGTACCATTTAAACATTTGAAAAGCTTCTGATTTTTCTTTTAAAAACATAACTGACATCATCCTTGAGTAATCATCCACAAATAATATGAAATATTTATCACCATAATAACTTTGAACTTTCATAGGACCACAAAGATCAATGTGCACAAGATCTAAAATTCTGTTGGAAGTGTAAGACTTACTTTTAAAGCTTGATCTTGTCATTTTACCCATCTAGCATCCTCGGCATATAGCATTCTCTAGTTTTTCCAAACTCGGTAGACCTCTTACTCAATGCTTCTTACTTATTTTGATCAGATTATCAAAATTTACATGACAAAACCGTTTATGCCATAACCAAGTATCATCTATCTTTGCATACAAACATTTATTCCTAGTTGAGTCAAGGTGAAATGTGTAACCTTTTGTTTGTGTCCTGGTAGCAGCTAACTTTCCATGCTTGTCATGAACTTTGACAATTCCTTTCTGAAATTCTATTCGGTATCCTGTATTGTTTAGCTATGCTACACTCAAAAAATTGTATTTCAAACCTTTAACCCAATAAACATCATTGCACTTTGCATTGTCAAGAAGTGTTATGGATCCTTTACCTTTTACCGAACATGGTGCATCATTACCAAATCTTACATAGCCTCCATCATAGTCTTCTAACATAACAAACTTGTGTTTATCACCTGTCATGTGATGTGATCATCCACTATCTATGATCAAAGAATCATTAGTATTTATGTGAGATATTAGGGCTTTTTCTTCATACCTTTCTTCATACCTTTCTTCTCTATCTCTTCTTCTGAAGTCTCGGTGTCCTCTATAATGATTATCTTTTTGTCTATCATCTCGGTAATCTCTCTTTTCAGTAGAATCTTTGTCAGGACAGTTAGAAGCCATATGTCCTATCTTATCACAATTGAAACATTTCAAAGGTAGTTTTCCTTTATACTTACCTTTGCCTCTTGGTAACCTTCTAGCTAAAAGTGTTTCAAACTCTTCTTGCTTTCTGATTTCCTCATACAGTTTGTGTACTTCCTTCATGTTCTTGCGAAATCTTTCACTTGCTCCATTGTGATCCCCTTTAGTGTACTTACTCATTCTATCATTGTAATCATCAGATTCACCAATATGAAAAGAATTAAATGCAGATTCAACTTTATTTACTGATGACCCACTGTTATCAAAGATAGTTAACTCAAATGCATGTAGCTTACCAATAGTAGCATCTAAAGAAATTGGCATATTGGGTACAGACCTCAATTAATTGATTGTAGAGATTCGGATTGCATAAGCTGGTAGAAGGGTTCTTAACAACTTACTTGTTATATCTTTTTCTTCAATGGTTCCACCTGCTCCTTTGATTTGATTGACAATCTCCTTTAGTCTTTTACTGTACTGGGTTATGTTCTCACCTTAATTCATCCTCATAGATTCAAGTTGTCCTCTTAGACTATCCACTTTTTCTCTTTGAACATGTTCATCTCCACCATACACATATATGAGCTTGTCCCACAATGCCTTTGCATCATTACAACCTTCTAGATCATTAAACTCTGAATCGGTCAATGCAGATGTTATTTCAATAATTGCTTGAATATGTTCTATCTTTGCCTTTATTTCTTCCATTGTCAATGGATAGGTGATCGGTGTGATGAAATCATTCTCCAGATAATATACAACATATTCTCCAACTCCTAATAGGTGTAGCTTCATCCTTTTATGTCATGTAGAGAAACTTTACTTGTTCAGCTTCGGTGCATCCCTCTTATACATCTTTGGATCTTTTCCTCAAGTACCTTTAAACTTTTCCTTCCAGAGTCCAAAGCTCTGATACCAATTGATAGTTCTGATACTTATTGTTAAGTATAGATGCCAAACTAATAAGATGAGAGGCAGGGGGGGTGAATCATACAAACTTAATCTTCCATAAAAACATCAGATTCAACCTCGGTAACCTATACTTCAGTAATATAACAAAAACTACTAAACATGCAAACTCAAAAGCACATAAACATCATAACACTCATAACACCAGTTTTAACGTGTAAACCCAAATAGGGAAAAACCACTCTGGGTTTTCAGATCCACTAAGAAATATACTCTTCTAGAGTATGCTCGATTAAAAGAAAATCCTGTTAAAGATTACAAACACATTGCTAGATGTGACCCATTTAAGGGATTTCCCTCAGATATGTTAGGATCTTCACCTTGTTAGAAGTGACCTTGTTAAAGTATTTCAAACACTCAATCAGAATGTCACCTTTCTAGAGGGTTTTACAAATAAGACTAATAAGTCCACTCGGTTAAGAGATTTTCTGTCACTTTACAAAATAACAGTAATAAAAATCTATCTACAACTTCACATTTAAAAATGCTAATGAAGATTCTTATTTGCTCAATACAATATAGACATAGAACTAATTTTTTCCATCTGTTGGGCTCTATACTCTGTTATTCAAACAGGTCTTCAAGCTTTTGTGCTCGGTAATCACTATGTAGCATCCATGTGCATACACTTGCCTACATACATTTTTTATCAATCAGTTCCTTATTTATAAACAATTTGCCAACCACTTATTCTCCTTGATCACATTTCCCATGAACAATCATAGCCATCAGATCTTCAAACTTTGACCAGGTTCAATGTATCCTTTGATCTAAAAATGTTTTAACCTGCCTTGGAACTTACATACATTTCTTGGAACTTATGCTAGGGTATTGCAGTTCAATCTGAGCTATAGATCTTCCTGTCGATTTTCCTTTGCCATAGATTCTTTAACAAACTTCATTCATGGCATACCAATCATTTAATAATAGCTAGCTCATTAGCTTCCTTCATTATATAACGCTTTTATTCATTCAATGCATTCTATTATTACTCGGTTGCAACTCGGTAAATACTAAACTTCACTCGGTAGACATACCGCCTTCATTAACCGATAGCGATAACCTTAGGGTTTACCAACTAGGTTCCTTAGTGTTTATTGACTAGGTTCTTTGCTCGGTAACATAGTATAGTATTAACCTTACAATCTAAACATCATGATCTCATCATTTTCTAAGTCGGTAATAGTTTCCCATTCAATAACTTATTTCTCCCCTTATTCATCATATTCTTTCTGTGTCTTTTATCGACATCTTTATACTCATCAAATCATACTTGTCAAGATATGGCAACATCATACTGAATTAGAAAATCAATTTCTTAACATCAATGAAAAAATAATAATATTAAGACAGTAAACATCCTTAATCAGTTATATCCATAATCGTCAACAACCTTCTCAATATCCTTATTGAAATGCCAACAATCTCTCCTTGTCTGTTGTAATGCCAAATGCCAACGCACGATAGATTTTATCTTCTGTAGAGTGATCAACCTCCGTATTTTGCATAAGACAAGGTTGATTTGGTCCACCTGAACCATGTGGATTCTTGTCCATGCTGTGTGAAGGTAGGTTGCGGGAGTAGGGAGCCATGGAAGCATCCTCCATGGTCTACACAGGAGGATGATGCCCCTATTGTGTGCCCACAGAGTAGGACACTCATGCAGTGAGCCCACGAAGGATATCACATAAAGGTTGTGGAAATGCGTGGTGTGAAGGCTACAATGTTAGTAGTGGTGACTGCGTTGCAGGCCACAATGAATATTGTTTACCATGCCACCCACTGTGTGTCAATCCAAGTAGTATTGACTGAGATGCAGGGCACCGTGAAAATTGCCCATCGTGTCAGTGAATATGTCAGCCAATGTGCTCGGCGTGTGGATGTTCCTCCACCCATGTGGATAGTGTTATAGGTAGTGTGAGGACATCTTATACAACATGAGTGCTAACCTATGGTGAGTCTAAGGGAAGAAATGCTCTATTCTGCAGACCCCCAGGTTCACATTGCATAATTTCATTTGGATCATAGTCTGTTGTTGCAAAATTAAATGGAGAGCAACCTGTTGGCATATGTGCAAGAGTATGATGACATGATGATTTTGTATGTTGTCATTGATGTCAATATGCTGAGAAGTGAACCGATATATTGAAGTTAAGCAACTAGAAAAGAGAACCAGTATGGTGGTGTAAACCGGTATATGTGCAATAAGTGAAGTAGTATGCTTGTCTAAGTGAACCGGTATGATGTTGTGAATTGGAACTGATATGTCAAAACAAGAACCGGTACATGGAATGTGGTAGGACTACCGGTTGGTAGTCTTAGCTTCAAGGTTTCCAGTTGAAGTGTTCCAAGCCTATTTGATTCAACCGATGACATTGTGTGATGAGTTAGCATTGTAATGGAGATCAGATCGTGTTGCCACGTCACCCTCATGCATGTGAAGGATCTTTCTTTAAGGAGATTGATCCTATCTACCCTGGGAATGTGCGAAGTCTTTACAAATGATGGAGAACACATGATGGGTTATCACCTCCATGAAGTGGTGAAGAATGAACGATGGAGAATGTCTTGAGATCTGTTCAAGACCATTGTATTCAAATGCAAAGTGCTCAATGGTCAGGATTGAACCGATCAATTGCTTAACCTAAGTGTTTAGGGTTTAGGGTTTATGTTGTCGACCTATCTGTGTTCTATAATGTCGATGTTGTGTTTCATGTTGAGGTTGTTGGAAAATGTTGTATGTGTATCTAAGTGCAGAGATACGTGATTCTTGCCAGACCATATAAGAGGATTGATATCTGCATAGTGTGTGTGCAGAAGGAAGGAACTAAAGCGGATCTGCATTGGCATTGAGTACTATTACCAGATCATTGTAAAACTTGTTGATCTTTAACTACTTCAATAGTTGTAAAATCCCTTAACTTCGTAGCTTTAACCAGCTTGCTGTAAATCCTTTAACAGGGTAACTCAAAGCCATTGAGTTCATAAAATCCTGTAACAAGGTAACCTCTAATAGGGTTTAACCCTTAACTAGGTATTTTAGCCATCCCTAACTGGGTGATCCCTAACAGGATTGGTTCCTAATAGAACCTGTTGTAACAATCTTTAACTGGACTAGGCTCCTAATAGAGCGGACTTCTAAAGAGTTCAAAAATAGCTTGTGGGTATTCATCCCCACCATGGTTTTTCCCAGTTGGGTTTCCACGTGAAAAGTATGTGTGTCATGTGTGATGCCTCTTTCATGTGATGCTTTGTTATTTTCTGTCAAGTGGTGAATCATGTTATGCTAGTAAATTATCATATCTTTGATGATAGATTATCTATTTATGCATAAGGATAAAGTGGAAATGAGGGAGTAGGTTGTATGGAAAGCTAAGTGTTACCAGTTTATGTCTTAGGTTGTATGGAAAGCTAAGTGTTTCCAGTTTATGTCTTTCCTAGGAGCATCATGTTTAACCGGTAGTAATTTGGTTCTGACCGGTGTTAGTGATTGCCAGTCAAGTTCACTATTTGCAGTCAAACTGGTTAGGAAATTTTTTTTGTGTCTATACTGATTCACCCCCACCTTCTTAGTACCGGTTTGGTACTCACCGTTCATCATTGAGTTATCAATTAGTATCAGAGCATCCTCCAGGTCCTGTATGTTGTAAGCTTAACCTCTTGAGGGAAAGATCCTATTGTAATGATGAAGAGGGAAGATCCAAAGTTCAACAGAGATAACTTTAAAATATGGAAGGACCGAATGAAGATATACATCGAAAGCATGGGTGCTCAAAATTGGAGCTATGTTGAGAATGTTTATGTTATCCCTACCACTACTCTCACCAATGACCGAAAGAGAGAAATTTAGGAGAATGGGCAAGTCATGGAAGCCCTAATCAATAGCTTATCTGACATTGAGTTTATTGATGTCTAGGATAAAGACAATCCCAAAGAAGTATGGGATACTCTTGAGAATATCTATGGCGGTGATGAGCATGTAAAACAAGCTAAGGAAGAAAGCCTTAGAGGGAAGTTTGAAGACATGCGGATGGTTGAAGGTGAGACCATTCAACAATATGGACTATGAATCAAAACCCTTTTTGGAGATATGAATAGTGCAAGTGGTAAAATGGAAGATTCCACTGTTGTCATCAAAGTTTTGAGATCCTTATTACCGGTCTATGCAATAAGGGTTGTTGCTATTCAGGAGTTGAGATCTATAGACAAGACTAAGGTATCCCTAGACTCCATCATTGCAAAGTTGATAGCCTATGAGCTAAATAGTTTTGATGGCAGTATTCAGAAGACTGAATCAGCTTTTAGAGCATCTGTCGCACCATCCAGAAAAAGAAAAGAAGCAAGCAGTAGTGGTGAACCAAGACAAAACAAAGAAATGGATGATGAGGAGATTCTGATAGAATTTGAAGCTCTTCTTACCAAGAGACTTCCTAAGGGAACTGACAAATGCAAAGGTAAGCTTCCTTTGAAATGTTTTTCTTGTAACCGGATAGGACACATTACTATAAACTATCCTAATGGTGACAACAAGGACAAACAAGAAAGGTTCAAGAAGTTCAAAGGAGGAAACTAGAGAAATTATTTTGTAGCAGTTGATGAAGGTGTCACTGATGAGGAGTCAGAAGATGAAGAAAATGAAGATATTGTGTTTGTTGTAGTCAAGGAAGATGTGTCAGACAAAAAGGCTCTTGTCTCTCACTTTGATAATTCAAATGAGTGGATTATTGACAGTGGTTGTTCTCACCATATGACTGGTGACCGAAGCAAGTTTATATCTCTAGAAGAGTATGATGGTGGTGTGGTTCTCTTTGGTAATGATGCACCATGTATGGTCAAAGGTAGAGGGTCCATCTCTCTAAATGGAAAGAGAAATACTGACAATGTGTATTAGGTGGAAGGTCTTAGACACAATCTATTGAGTGTTGCCCAGCTGAATGACGGTGGAATCACTTTGGAATTCAAAAATGGAGTCTGCAAAATCAAAGGAAAGAATGGTGAACTGATGGCCACCAGTATGCAGAGTAAAGGTCACTTATTTCAGCTAAATGCAAATATGAGTACATGTCTTATGGTGAAGTTTGATGATAGCTAGATATGGCATATGAGACTCTACCATGTAAACTTTGATAACATAGTAAAGGCCAGTAAGATCAAGGCAGTTAGAGGACTGCCGATGTTGAGAAAACCGGAAAATCCTTTATGCAGAGAATGTCAACTGGGGAAAATGTCTTCCTCAACCTTCAAAGGTAAATCTTTCACTGTTGACAACTTATTTGATCTTGTGCATACTAATTTGTGTGGTTCTATGAAAACTAGGAGTGTGCAGGGAGATAGGTATTTTATGATTCTTACAGATGATTGCTCAAAAATGATGTGGGTCACATTCTTCAAGGACAAGTCTGAAGCCTTTGGAAAGTTAAAAGCTTTGAGAGCACTAGTAGAAAAGGAAAGTAGTAGAAGAATCAAATGCCTTAGAACTGATCAAGGAGGGGAATTCACTTCCGATGAATTCAATAAATATTGTGAAGAGAATGGCATCAAGAGGCAATTGTCTGCCCCCCGGACTCCATAGAAGAATGGCCTAGTAGAGAGAAACAACCAGACTGTGGTTGAAGCGGCTAGAATTATGTTGATCCAAGGAAAGGTCACTCACACCTTTTGGAGAGAAGCGGTTGTAAGGAAGTAAAGTAGCGGAAACAACTTCCTACACTAACCTTGAGAGGAGGGTAATGCAAAACTTTTTCAGATCATTACAACAGTTACAGAAAATGGAAATAGATATAATAGCATTCATACCACAACACAATGATTTACGTGGGGAAAACCCTTTCGGGAGAAAAACCCCACCCTCCAAAAGCAGCTCAATATTTTATTCAGCAATCAAAAACAGATTACAAAATACTTGTAGAGCAAGCTCTTCGCAGGAGTACCACTAATCAGAGATTCAGAGGCAACTCAATAGCCATAAGACTCTTCCACACAACCTCTATCTCACACACCTCATAAATAGGAGATACAATACAAGAAACCGTCAAACGGTATTACAAAACCATGGGCTAAAACCACCCAATAAGGTGTAGCCGACCTTATCTCCCTTCTATGACATGTTAAAGCACACATCAACACGTGTCGCTCCCTTTTACAGCTCATTTATGTATTCGATACAAATTATTTTTCCTATTTCAGGAGTACAAACTTCCGGAGGCCATAACTTGAGAACCGGGTGTCCGATTGACGAACCGTTTGAAGCGCCGGAAAGCTCGTGAAGTGCTCTATCACCTCGTAACCCGCTCCGCCGGTTACGGCAACTTTTCAGGGCGTTTCGGAGCCTCTAAAGTCCCCAAAATTAAGTTTAAACATTTTATTGCACCCCTCCAAGATGAAAACTTTAATATCTTCAAAACTAGCTGTGACCTTGCGACGAAACTTTACCGGAATGCTTATCTAGCCAACCAGAAGCTTCAGGGAGAGTTTCGCACCATTTCATGCTCAAATAAAAACTTACTATAAATAGTAACCTCGCATAAATGCAAGGTTGAGACACCATTTTTCCCAACAAATCTCCCACTTGTTGAACACCTTGCATGAGCGGAAGGGAATGTCAACACAATGAATCAATTGCTAGGGGCCATAAGGCCCATAGACTCTGAACACCATCTGAACTTCTCTGTGCTCACAGCCTTAGTTAAAGCATCTGCAACATTCATCAAAGTGTCCACCTTAACCAGCTTCACCCTACCATCTTCGACCATATCTCTAACAAAATGATACTGAACATCAATATGTTTGGTCCGGGCATGAAATGTCGGGTTCTTAGCTAGGCTAATTGCACTCTGACTGTCACAGTAAACTGTCACTGTACCTTGTTTTATTCCAATATCCGAACACAGTCTCTTAAGCCAAATGGCCTCTTTACAAGCATGAGTAGCTGCCATATACTCTGCTTCAGTAGTGGATAAAGCAACCACAGCCTGTCGCTTACTCATCCAACTAATTGCACCACCAAACAAAGTAAACACATAAGCACTGGTGGATCTTCTGCTATCAATATCACCTGCCCAATCTGAATCCACATAACCATGGATATCAAGGGAAGTCATGTCTCCAACTGAATTACCATGATAACACAAAGAATACTCTGAAGTACCCTTTAAATATCTGAAGACTCTTTTGACTGCATCCCAATGAACTCTACCAGGATTAGACATATATCTAGAAAGTACTCCCACTGCTTGGGCAATATCTGGTCTAGTACAGACCATAGCATACATCAAGCTTCCAACTGCACTCTGGTAAGGCATTCTGCTCATGTCTTCCATCTCCAATGGGGATGTAGGACAATGTGAAACAGATAGTTTCGTTCCAACTGTAAAAGGAACACTCAATGGTCTACAATTCTGCATGTTGAACCTTTGTAGCACTGAATTCACATACTTACTCTGGCCTAGCCATAGCTTTCTGTTCGCCCTATCTCTTCTAATTTCCATCCCAAGAATGTGCTTTGCTGCACCAAGATCTTTCATTTCAAATTTAGCAGCGAGCTGAGACTTCAGTTCTGAAATCATACCTTTCCCTTTACCAATGAATAACATATCATCAACATACAATGCAATGAATAAGAAATGATCACCATAAGATTTATAATAAACACAGTGATCTGATTTAGGACGTTCAAATCCCAAACTCAACACATATGTATCAAATTTTTGGTACCACATCCTAGGACTTTGTTTGAGGCCATACAAAGATTTCTTCAATTTACAGACCAAATTACTTTTGCCTTTCACCACATAGTGCTCTGGCTGTGTCATATAAATATCTTCCTCCAAATCACCATGAAGGAAAGCAGTTTTCACATCCATTTGTTCAACCTCTAAATCATAAGCAGTAGCAATAGAAAGCAAAAATCTAATGGATGTCATTTTTGCAACAGGAGAAAATATCTCACCGTAATCAACACCCTCAACCTGAGAGTAGCCTTTTGCAACCAACCTTGCTTTATACTTCTCAATGCTTCCATCTGAACCAATCTTTTTCTTGAACACCCATTTACAACCAACAGGTTTTCGTCCTTCAGGCAATGGTACAAGATCCCATGTATCATTCTTTTTCAAAGCTGCCATTTCTTCCTCCATAGCAATCTTCCAGGATTCTGCATCATTCATACCTAATGCCTCTTCTACAGATTTTGGTTCATCCACACTAGTATTCAAAGCAAAAATACATCTCCAATCATCAGGTGAATACCTTTCAGGTGGTTGTCTATGTCTTGTAGACCTTCGAACAAGCTGAGTTGGAGGTTCTTCCTCCTCTTCTGAAGATTCAGAGCTAGATGAGCTCTCCTCAAATTCTTGCCTATCTAGGGGTCTCGATTCAACTCTTTCAGGTGTAGAAGGAAGTTGAATCACATCTTCCTTTTTAGTCTGTTCTGGCTGCAATGTAACAGAAGGAGACTTAATTTCTCTAAAAATAACACTTCTACTGTGAATTACCTTTTGTGCAACAGGGTCCCAAAGCTTGTATCCTTTCACACCATAACTATACCCGATGAAGATACATTTCACAGCCTTGTTCTCCAACTTTGTTCGCTTCTCCTTTGGCACATGTGCATATGCCTCGCAACCAAAAACTCTAAGATGTCTCAATGAAGGCTTGTGACCTGACCATGCTTCCATAGGCGTTTTATCAACAAGAGCTGATGTAGGAGACCTGTTAATCAGGTAGCAAGCAGTGGCAACAGCTTCAGCCCAAAACTTTTGTTCAAGACCAGCACCACTCAACATACTCCTAGCCTTTTCCATCAGTGTCCTGTTCATTCTTTCTGCAACTCCATTCTGCTGTGGAGAATACGGAGTTGTCTTCTGCCTGTTAATTCCACAGTCTTTACAGAATCTATCAAAATCATTAGAGCAAAACTCACCGCCATTATCAGTTCTCAAACATTTTATTTTCTTTCTAGTCTGCAACTCAACCATTGCTTTAAATTCTTTAAAACGATTAAAAACTTCAGATTTACTCTTTAGAAAATAAACCCATGTCCTTCTACTAAAATCATCAATAAATGAAACATAATATGTGGATTTTCCAATCGAAGAGACATCTACTGGACCAAACACATCAGAATGGATAAGATCCAAAACACCACAAGTTTTATGAGAACTCGAGTAAAACTGAACGCGGTTTTGTTTTCCATAAATGCAATGCTCACAGAAATCAAAGTCAAGGTTACAGTCATTCAAACCTTCAACAAGGTTTTTATTTTTCAAGGTCCTTAGACCCTTTTCTCCAATGTGGCCAAGTCTCTGGTGCCATAACATAGTCTTCTCTGCAGGTAACTTTGCTTCAGACGAAAGAGCACCCTTACGTACCCAAAAACCATTTCCATCTGCTGAAGGTGAAACCTTCAAATCTTCCAGTGAAGTATCCACAGATTTGCTTTTTACAGAAGTGCTATTACACTCAACAGTGTATGCTTCAAGCTTATACAAAGTGCCAAACCTGACACCTCTAGCAACTACCATAGCACCCTTAATCATCTTACATCCTGTTTCAGAAAAGACTACCTGCACACCCGCATCTATCAGTTTGCTCACAGATAACAGGTTTCGTTTTAATCCAGGGATATGCAGCACACCATTAATCCCTTTTATTCTACCATCAGAAAACCTGATTCTAACCTGACCTCGACCAACAATGTCTAGAGGTGAATCATCACCCAAGTACACCTTACCTCCATTAAATCCTTCATATTCAGAAAACCAATCTCTATTGGAAGTCATATGAAAAGATGCACCTGAGTCAATTAGCCAGGCATCATTACCTGCATGAGTCGCCAAAGCCGCAATAAATGCATCGCCATCTTCCTTGTCGGACTCAGAATCAGAATCGAACTTTTTCTTTTTCTTCTTCTTTTCTTCTTTGCAGTCCTTACGGATGTGACCCGGTTTACTGCAATTCCAGCAAATGACTTTGGACTTTCCAGGAGATTTCGATCTCCCTTTGGATTTGGACTTGCCACGCTTCTCATTCTTCTTGCCTTTCTCCTTAGGTCTTCCACGAACAGTTAGGGCTTCCTTTGAACTGATGGATACCTTCCTTCGCATCTCTTCACCGAGTAGGGCACCCACCACGTCTTCAGATTTCAAAACAACAGAAGTACTACCGATAGCCATAACAAGAGAATCCCACGAATCAGGCAAAGAACAAAGCAAGATCTGACATTTCTCCTCCTCATCCATCTTAACACCGACGGATACTAATTGAGCCACAATCATATTGAATGCTTCTAGGTGGTCTGCAATTCGTCCACCCTCTTCCATCTTCAAGGAATACAATTTCTTTCTTAAGAAAATTTGATTTAGTTAAGATTTCACTTGATACATCTCACCAAGCTTAGTCCATAGCTTCTTTGTAGAGTTCTCTTCATGGACATTGATTAGAACAGAGTCTGCCAGGCACAGTCTGATTAGACCCTTGGCTTTTCGGTCCATAACATCATACTGAGCTACCGCAGTAGGATCTGAGGGCCTTTGGACATTCGCATCAACAGCATCCCAAAGATCTCGATCTATTAACAGATCTTCCATCTTCAGCTTCCACATCTCAAAATTACTTCCATTAAATTTCTCCACCTCTATTCTCCCTGACGAACTCGCCATCTGAATATTCCTGTAACAGGATCAAAAAGTGTCTTCTGCACAAGCTCCCACTCAAATCTGGATTAGTTCAAAAAACCCAACTGCCCACAATTGAAACCAAAGGTGATCAGGCTCTGATACCACTTGTAAGGAAGTAAAGTAGCGGAAACAACTTCCTACACTAACCTTGAGAGGAGGGTAATGCAAAACTTTTTCAGATCATTACAACAGTTACAGAAAATGGAAATAGATATAATAGCATTCATACCACAACACAATGATTTACGTGGGGAAAACCCTTTCGGGAGAAAAACCCCACCCTCCAAAAGCAGCTCAATATTTTATTCAGCAATCAAAAACAGATTACAAAATACTTGTAGAGAAAGCTCTTCACAGGAGTACCACTAATCAGAGATTCAGAGGCAACTCAATAGCCATAAGACTCTTCCACACAACCTCTATCTCACACACCTCATAAATAGGAGATACAATACAAGAAACCGTCAAACGGTATTACAAAACCATGGGCTAAAACCACCCAATAAGGTGTAGCCGACCTTATCTCCCTTCTATGACATGTTAAAGCACACATCAACACGTGTCGCTCCCTTTTACAGCTCATTTATGTATTCGATACAAATTATTTTTCCTATTTCAGGAGTACAAACTTTCGGAGGCCATAACTTGAGAACCGGGTGTTCGATTGACGAACCGTTTGAAGCGCCGGAAAGCTCGTGAAGTGCTCTATCACCTCGTAACCAGCTCAGCCAGTTACGGCAACTTTTCAGGGCGTTTCGGAGCCTCTAAAGTCCCCAAAATTAAGTTTAAACATTTTATTGCACCCCTCCAAGATGAAAACTTTAATATCTTCAAAACTAGCTGTGACCTTGCGACGAAACTTTACCGGAATGCTTATCTAGCCAACCAGAAGCTTCAGGGAGAGTTTCGCACCATTTCATGCTCAAATAAAAACTTACTATAAATAGTAACCTCGCATAAATGCAAGGTTGAGACACCATTTTTCCCAACAGCGGTGAGCACTACAGTGTACACAATGAACCGGGTACTCATCAAAAAGGGAAAGGATAAGACTCCTTATGAGTACTGGACTAGTAAGACACAATGGTAAGCTACTTTAGAGTGTGTGGTAGAAATGTTACATTAAGAGGAGTGAACATCAAAGCAAGTTTGATGCTAAATGTGATGAGGGAATATTCTTAGGGTATTCCACTAAGAGCAAATCTCTTAAATGTTTCAACAATAGGACTCAGAGAATTATTGAAAGCATCAATGTTAGGGTTGGAAACCTGAGGACACTAACAGTGAGCAAGTAGGAGATGAACTGGTAGTAACCTTCTAGGAACCAGTTGCAAATCAGCCTAGTTAAAGTAATTGTGCTCCTACACTGGTGGATGCTGATGCTAATGAAGATGAGGATGAAGAAGAAAAGAAAGAGGAATCTGTTAAGAACATACCTAGGTATGTCAAACTCAATCATGATCCAAAAAAAATCATAGGAGACAAGGATGCAGGAATCCTTACAAGAAGAAAGGTCAGAGAAAACTCATGTATGATCTCTGAATTTGAGCCTAAATCATTCAAAGAGGCACATAAAGATGAAGATTGGATCAAGGCAATGGAAGAGGAACTTGATCAGATAGAAAAGAATGGTATATGGGCCTTGGTACCCAGACCAAAGCATAAAAATGTCATTGGTACCAAATGGGTTTTCAGAAATAAGTTGAATGAAGATGGGACAATGATAAGAAACAAAGCCAGACTGGTGTGTAAGGGGTATGCTCAAGAAGAAGGAGAAGACTATGGAGAAACCTTTTCTCCAGTAGCTAGATTAGAAGGTGTTCGTATTCTTCTTGCATATGCAGCTTTTAAAGGATTCAAGGTATACCAAATGGATATAAAATCTGCATTCCTAAATGGAATACTTGAAGAGGAGGTGTATATAGAGCAACCAGATGGGTTTGCCCTATCAAAAGATAGTGACATGGTGTGTAGGCTGCATAAAGCCTTGTATGGACTAAAGTAGGCACCTAGAGCATTGTATGAATGCTTGCACTCCCATCTTGTGAAGATTGGATTTGAAAGAACAAATGAAGATAGAAATATCTACTTGAAATCACAAGGAGATTAGATTTTGATTTGTGAAGTATTTGTTGATGACATCATCTTTGGAGGAGATGACAAGATGAGTCATGATTTTGCAGATGAGATGAAGAAGGAATTTAAGATGTCACTCATAGGGGAGATTAAGTTCTTCAGTGGACTGCAGATTCAACAAATGAAAGATGGAATCTTTATTACAAATGAAAGGTCTTCAACAAATGAAAGAGGTGTTGAAGACCTTTGGCATGGAAGACAGTAAACCAGTTGGTACACCAATGGTGACCGGTTGTAAACTATCAAAAGAAGATGACCCAGTACTGGTAAATGAGAAGGAATACTGATCAATGATTGGTAAGTTGCATTATGTAGTGCATAGAAGACCGGACATTGTACATGCAGTGGGTATTACTGCTCGGTTTCAGCAAAGCCCAGGAGAATCCCACTTGGTAGCAGTGAAGCGGATTCTTAGATATTTGAAGTGAACTATTGACTATGGGTTATGGTATCCATACAATAATGAGTTCAAGCTAAAAGTGCTCACGTATGTTGATTGGGTTGTTAGTGTAGATGACTGGAAGAGCACAATCGGTGGTGCATTCTTTCTCGGTGGTAGACTACTCTCATGGATGAGTAAAAAGAAGAGGCGGAGTATGTTGCAGCTTTTATGAACTGCACCCAAACTATTTGGATGAAGCATGTATTTAATGGCTTCAAAGTTCCTGTATCTGAACTGGTAAGTATATTCTATGACAATACAAGTGCAATTAACATATCCAAGAATCCGGTTTTACATACTAGAACCAAGCACTTTGAACTCAAGTATCATTTCTTAAGGGAAAAGGTTCAGAATAAAGAGGTTGTATTGGAACATGTTTCCAGTAAGGAGTAGTTAACAGATATATTCACCAAGCCTCTACCAAAGGCTTCAGTTACCTATTTGAAAGGTGAATTAAGGGTGCTGCCCCTGAAAGAGGTGAACTAAAATTATGTGCTCCACATTAGTCAGGTATTGCAGTGTCCAATATTTTTCAGGATTGATGTGTTGAAGGATGCTACTCCTCAGGGGGAGCAACATAGTGGAATAGGGAAGCTTGTCCCTCCACTTTGGCATTGTTGTCAAAGGGGGAGAAGATGTGAAGCAGGGAAGATATCTACAACAATAGGGAGAAGATGTGATGTTGAGTGACATCTTTGTATATTGCCATCAATGCCAAAGGGGGAGATTGTTGGCATATGTGCAAGAGTATTATGACATGATGATATTGTATGTTGTCATTGATGTCAATATGTTGAGAAGTGAACCGATATATTGAAGTTAAGCAACTTGCAAAGAGAACCGGTATGGTGGTGTAAACTAGTATATGTGCAATAAGTGAAGCGGTATGCTTGTCCAAGTGAACTGGTATGATGTTGTGAACCAAAACTGGTATGTTGGAATGAGAACTGGTACGTGCAATGTGGTAGGACTACTGGTTGGTAGTCTTAGCTTCAGGGTTTCTTGTTGAAGTGTTCCAAGCCTATGTGATTCAACTGATGACATTGTGTGATGAGTTATCATTGTAATGGAGATCAGATCATGTTGCCATGTCAGCCTCGTGCACGTGATGGATCTTGCATGAAGGAGATTGATCCTATCTACCTCGAGAATATACAAAGTCTTTGCAAACAATGGAGAACACGTGATGGGTTATCGCCTCCATGAAGCAGTGAAGAACGAACGATGGAGAATGTCTTGAGATATGTTCAAGACTGTTGTATTCAAATGCAAAGTGCTCAATGGTCAGGATTGAACTGATCAATTGCTTAACCTAATTGTGTAGGGTTTAGGGTTTATGTTGTCGACCTATCTGTGTTCTATAAGGTCGATGTTGTGTTTCATGTTGAGGTTGTTGGAAAATGTTGTATGTGTATGTAAGTGCAGAGATATGTGAATCTTGTTAGACCAGATAAGAGGATTGATACCTGCATATTCTATGTGTTGAAGGAAGGAAGTAAAGTAGATCTGCATTGGCATTGAGTGATATTACCAGATCATTGTAATACCTGTTGACCTTTAACTACTTCAACAGTTGGAAAATCCCTTAACTGGGTAGCTTTAACTGGCTTGCTGTAAATCCTTTAACAGGGTGACTCAAAGCCATTGAGTTCATAAAATCCTCTAAC
Source organism: Cryptomeria japonica (assembly GCF_030272615.1). Taxonomy (NCBI): domain Eukaryota; kingdom Viridiplantae; phylum Streptophyta; class Pinopsida; order Cupressales; family Cupressaceae; genus Cryptomeria; species Cryptomeria japonica. The sequence continues at coordinate 38,734,870 of NC_081415.1, forward strand.
AAGGTAACCTCTAACAGGTTTTAACCCTTAACTGGGTATTTTCGCCATCCCTAACCAGGTGATCCCTAACAAGACTGGTTCCTAACAGAACCTGTTGTAATAGTCTTTAACCAAACTAGTCTCCTAACAGAGTGGACTTCTAAAGAGTTCAAAAATAGCTTGTGGGTATTCATGCCCACCATGGTTTTTCCCAGTTGGGTTTCCACGTGAAAAATATGTGTGGCATGTGTGATGCCTCTTTCATGTGATAGTTTGTTATTTTCTGTCAAGTGGTGAATCATGTTATGCTAGTAAATTATCGTATATCTAATGATAGATTATCTATTTATGCATAAGGATAAAGTGGAAATGAGGGAGTAGGTTGTATGGAAAGTGAAGTGTTACCAGTTTATGTCTTAGGTTGTATGGACAGCTAAGTGTTGTCAGTTTATCTTTCATAGTAGCATTGTGTTTAACCGGTAGTAATTTGGTTTTGAGCGATGTAAGTTATTGCCAGTCAAGTTCACTATTTGCAGTCAAACCGGTTAGGAAAAAGTTTATGTGTCTGTATTGATTCACCCCCTCCTCTTAGTACCATTTTGGTACTCACTATTCATCATTGAGTTATCACAACCATTGTAAGAACTCTCTTCATCATTCTCAGTCTTAAAATTAAATTAAATCATCGTGGAGGACATAGGGACTCCCACTTGATAAGAGATATGAGGCAGAGCACCTATAGATGTAGAATAATCTTGAAACATACTCTTTATTTGATTTATTTGAACCTTGGAGCACAGGGAAGGAAGTCTCATGAAAAATTACATCCCTGCTGTGAACAATTTTTCTGTCAACTAGATCCCACAACCTGAAACCAAATTGCTCTTCGCCATACCCAACAATAATACACTTCTGCGACTTGGGATCCAGTTTGGTTTGTTTCTCCTAGGGTATATGCGAGAAGGCTTCACATCCAAACACGTGAAGATGAGAGTATGAAATCCTCTTCCCTTTCCATTCCTCTTCTAGAATACCAAAGTCTAATTTAGATGAGGGACTTCAGTTGATCAAGTATACTGTTGTGTTACAAGACTTTGCCCAAAATTCCTTGCCTAGACCTGCATTTGATAACATACATCTTGCCTTTTCAAGGATTGTCCTATTCATCCTCTTGGCTGCACCGTTTTCTTGAGGAGTGAAAGGAACAACCTTAATTCTTCTAATCCCATTATCAACACAAAAATAATCAAATTCATGTCAACAAATTCTCCACCATTATCTGTTTGTAGACACTTAATCTTATTCCCAATCTAATTTTCAACTTAAGCTTTAAATATTTTAAATTTTGAAAAAACTTCAGATTTCTTAAAGAGCATATAATTCCATACTTTTCTTGTACAATCATCAAGAAAGGTGAAAAAATGGTTAGCTTTTCCAATGGAGGTTACCTTGGTAGGCCCAAAAACATTAGAGTATACAAGCTCCAGTGGTGGTGTCTTTGTATCACGCCCACCTTTCAAAAAATGGATTCGTTTTTATTTGCCATAAAGACAATGTTCACAAAAGGCTAAGTCGACAAGTTTGAGGCCCGGAAGCTGATTTCTTGTGTGAATAACATGGAGCCCTTTCTTGCTAAATATGCCCAAGCCTTTGATGCCAAAGATCCTCTTTTCTGTCCTCAATAACCATTGCAACTCCCACTTCACCATTAGTCTTAAATATATATACACTACCCAATTTATTGTCATTTGCAATCAGCATGGTACCATGAGTTACCTTCCAAGTATTCAGAAGAAAATTCACATTAAGACCTTGATCAAAGAGTTGTCCAATAGATATTAAATTTCGCTTCAATTTTGGGACATGTCAAACATCTTTGACCAGCCATGTTTTACCACCTTCTAATGACAGCAACACACCACCCTTGCCTGTAATTTCACAAGCTTTGTTGTCTCCTAAGAAATTATTTCCAAAATGACCTTCTTTGTAGTTAATGAATGATTCAATACATGAGGTAGCATGATTGGAGGCACTAGAATTAAGTACCCATGAATCTGGAGTAGTGCTGATTATTGAAAGGATTAGTACACTATCATCTTTCTCATAGGCTATATTTGCTTCATTGTCCCAAACCTTCTCTTGTGCCCTTTTGTAGTTTCTATAATCCTTCTTTACATGACCAACTTTTCCACAAAACCAACAATCACCATTTCTGTTTCTAGATTTTGATCTTCCTTGCTGATTTCGAACATCTATGATAATTATTTTTGCCTCTATTATGGCTCTTACCTCTATTTTTGGTGCTTACCACCATTAAAGCTTCACTGGATGAAGGTTCTTCATTATTTCTTCTCTAATCCTCACTAAGAAGAGTAGGTACAACATCATTAAAAACTAACTTATCTTTACTAGATATTAATGTGCTAACTACTATTACAACACCATCCCAGTTGCTTGGCAAAGAGAATAATAAAAGAACAACATTTCTCTCATCATCTTGTGTCATCCCCACCAAAGTTGCTTGACTAATCAATGTGTTAAATTCATTGATGTGATTTTCCATAGTGCAACCATCCTTCATCTTAAGCTTGTACAACCACTTCATGAGAAACATTTTATTCGCAATCGACGCCATTTCATACATGGCTATGAGTTCATCCCATAAAATTTCCGTTGTTGCTTCATCCATGACATTGAAGAGAACATTGTTGGATAGGGAGAGAAAAATTGTCGCTCTTGCCTTCTTATCTAATTTTTCCCATTCATCATTGCCCATCGTAGTTGGCTTCTTTTCTTTCCCTTCAAGGGCAAGTGAAATGTCTTTCTTTATCAGCAAAGACTCCATCTGAACCTTCTATAACCCGAAGTTCTGACCAGAGAACTTCTCTATCTTCGTTTCTTCCATGATTCCGGAATTTCAACCACCGAAATATTAACAGTGATCTAACCTCGCTCTGATACCAATTGTTAGGGTTTAGAAATAAATTAGAAGAGCAGAAACAAAACAATCAATTCATAGACAAAGACAAATGAGACACACAATTTATCGTGGTTCGGCAGATTGCCTACGTCCACACTTAAAGAAGGGGAATCAATATATTAATAACCAAGTCTGGTTTGTACATACACAATTGCAAATAGCTTCAGAATACCACTCATAAAATGATATTCAAACAATTCTTAAAGAGATTTACAAATAGAAGATGAAGAGCCAAGAGTTTTGGTGGAAAAAATGGAAGGAGTCCGTTGGACTTCACTTCCAACATCATACGATAATTTTGAATGATTAATTGGTATTGAAACATATAGGCAAGGCTTATCCATATTTTAAATCCTACAATTAATCTTGGTATTACTTGTTGTCCATTTCAAAGAAGAACAAAAAAAAATAGCAATGTCTTAAACTTCTTATATATCATTATGCAATATACTAGACGAAATCTTAAAATAGGGTTTATTTGAATATTCATAAAAATATGCCATATAATATTATGAATAAAAATAATTAACTTGGAAAGTTTTTATTGCATTTACATCTTTTGCAATTATCTTTCATTATTCATAATATTCAAATGGTTGAAACCAACCCCACTTGCAAAAGCACAAATGATTAGAATGAAAATTTCTTGATATGGTATAAATTTAATTCTAATTAGCCTAAAGGTACCACGATATTTCTGATATCTCTATTTTCCTTGTGATTAAATTTTTGTAGTTAAACACTCACTAACCTGTGTCCCAAATTATTAGCTTAATCCTTTTCCCTCCTACTATCATACACTTGAACTTGAAATCCACATCTGCATTCAGGCCATTATCCATAAATTATGGGTGATGATAATATTTACAACACAATCACAATAAAGTAAAACTTACAAACGTTAAACTAAAAGCAAAATTAACAGTAAGAAAAAAATGAGCTTGAAAAACACAACATATTTTTAAAAAATTACTACAAAACTATACACATACCTATATCAATGATATTGCACATGCAATATCATCCCAGGTGCATGTTATCTGATCATGTGTGCATGGTTTATTTTGTTATTGAATACTAAGACCTTAAACAAAAAAAAATCTTGACACTATAACATAATGCTATGGCCTATGACTATTAAATGTGTTTGACCCAACCAATAATGGTACTGATGTTATTGTATTCAACTTCAAAAAGAAGGTTGTGATGTTATACTTAAAAGCCAATATTCTCTTAACCCTATGCAAAATCTGTAACTGGATAATACATAGCTAGGTATCGGTCATTGACGATATCAACAAATAGTGGTATGTAGTATTTCTATGCTTTTTACTCATTCTTATGGAAAATCTATATTAAGTTGTGGTACGTAGTATTTCTATGTTTTTTTATAATGGTTTGTGTTTTGCAGCACTCTTCTTATTTACAATGGTTCATTGGTTATTCGATCGGGTGGAACAGAAAAGGACAAGGTGGAGTTCATTTTGACACGAGATTTTCATATCTTTGCAAACTGATTGTTGTGATTATTTTATATGAAATCTCTATGGTGCTCTGTCTGATCATGCTTCATCAAATATGGAGGCCATTTATACGCATAGTAATGATTGTTGTGGTGATTGGAAAGATATGAATAGTAATGATATGAAATTTGCATATCAGTGAATGGTTCATGTGGAGATTATTCATTATATATAGAGGGGCCTTGTGTATGAACATCAAGGGTCTGGCACTAATAAATTCATTGAAGATTTTTCTGTTTGATCTAATATAAATATTTAAACTTTGATAAACTTTGATAAACTTTGATCAAGAGGGCGGCGAGGTGTAGTAATTTAAATATTTTCATAAGTGAAAAAGTTTTTATGAAATAGAAGTAGTTTTATTCCGTGAAAATATTTTTTATCAAATGTAAAATGTTTCATCTGAGTAAAAGTGGTCAGAGAGAACAAATGTGTTTAGTTACAAAGTAATATGTAAAAAAAAAAAAAAGAAATTGTAATGTGAAATGTGATCCATCAGAAGAGGTCAAGTAACATGCAAAATAAAACAAAAGAAAATAAAATTTATTTGCAAAGGGGATTGTGTAGAAAAAAGATTGAAGCATATTTTTTACTCAACATCATAAATTCAAAAACATCAAGAAGCTACCAAGGCAAATTAGTAGGAAAAACACGACAAAATTTTTAAGGTAATTTATGAAAATAGACAAAGAGAGGTTTAAAAATTTAAATTTTTTTGGTCATTTATCAAAGCAAGAGCTAGGACACAGCATGGATATAATATCTATTACCAACTGTATGTGGGAAAAGCGGGTCATCAGAATTCAATATGTGAAAATATTCCAAAAGACTTGTCCACACACACACACAAGACTTCTTGGTGCAAGCTATGGAGTAATGAAGTATCACTCAGCTTCCCAAGGTAGGTCCCATGGTTCTTTATCTTACAATGTCCCTCAAACCAATGTTTTTGCTCTCAGATCACTGAGCAAAATGGTTTAGGGATGGCAAATGTAAGAATGAGGGATGCTTTGATAGATTTTAGAATGAAATGCATCCTAAACTATGCATGATTCTACAAATGCAATAAACTAGATTTATAAGATGACAAGGTTAGTATGAATACTATCCTAGCATACTATATTAGTTCAATGATTTAAGCTAATGATAATAGAAAGTATTCTTAAACATGCATATTTAGACTAATTCCTGATTTAAAAGAGGCTAAAATGGTGAGCATAAAAATGATATATGAAAGCTTGAATGTATTTGAGCATAAGTATTATACTAAAGACTTGGATTGATCTCTAAAAATGGAGGAATGAGAGCTCTATTTATAGCAAAAATAGGGCAATGGATGGTCAAGATTCAAAGAGTTGATCAAAGGTTGAGTTTGAAAGTTGGGGATCCATGTTTGCAATTTGCACTAATGAAATGGTGACATGTGTCAACATAGGGCTGGGTTGAGAGAAGGGGTTGGAGGCATTAAATGTCTGAGAAGACCTTATGGTTATCTAGAGGGTAAGGGTTAAGCTTAAGTTAGGCTTACCCATTGGATTAAGAGTTAATCCAAGGATAAACCCTTGTGCAAATGATTAAGAGATAATCATGGTCAAAGCATTAAAGGCTTGAAGAGACCCTTGCGTTGGATGAAGGTTAAGTTAGGCAAAAAGTCTCTAACCATGTAAGAGGGTTGAATTAACCATTAATGGTTTGGGAGACTTTGGGGATATTAAGTGGTTGAAGACTTGAAGCCTTTAATGGTTATCAAAGACTTTAAGGGTTTGAGAAGTGACTTCCCTTTGCTTAGGGATGTGACAAAGTTTAGAAGATGGGTTAGGCTAATTAGAAGTGATTAGAAGAGTCTAGAAGGGATTAGAAATAGGTTTTAGAATACAAGTGGGAGATGTAGGAAAATGCAAGTGGATGGAGGGATAATAGGATTTATTGAAATAAAGTTAATTTAATTCAATTTGGTTGTTATTTGGGGAAATTAAATAAATTAGATTTATTCAATTTAGGATAACTATTTAATTAAATTTCAATTTAATTAAAAGTGGATAGGGGGGATTTAATTGAATAAAATGATTTATTCATTAAATGGTATAATGAATTTAATTTAAATAAATTGAGTAATTTACTTAATTAAATAGAGGAATGCGGATAATTTTAATTAAATTGGATTTAATTAAATAGAGAAATGAACATAAAATATTCATTTAGGAATATGGTCATTTTTATACGTCTACATTTTGCCCCTCTTTGAAGTGACATGTGTGCACATGTTATTTCAAAGAAAATGATGTTTTATCATGATTTATGATCAAATGCAATTTTTGTGTCGCTCTTATGATCTGCACGTCGTGCCCTAGATTTGATTTGATGTGTGATGCCCCCTCGGGAGATGAATCAATATGATGAAATTTTTGATTGGATTTGATGAGTTGTGTGTGATGTGTATGATATTGTCTAGGGGAAATGTTTGAATTGATTCATCTCCCGATAATTTACATTGTGTAGGGTATAGGGGAGACTGCGACCATATTACATGTCCGTTTGGCTAACCCTAATTTCATTTGCCTCCTATAAAAGGGGAAAAGTGCTTTGATTTGATTCATTTGTGCCTTGTTGACTTTGAAGAAAGAGAATTTGGTCTAAAGTCAAAATGACTATTCTGTATTCTAGACATCATTTTGAGCACGTTCGAAGGTACCGAAGACCTGCCGCATATGGACCACCAGTAAGTCATCACATTTGACCCCTTTTTAATTTTTATTTGGTCATTTTTTGGTCATTTTTTTATTTTTGAAATTCAGTTTTAGCGTTTTAGCACATCAAAGTCATAGATTAGAGCATACAAAAATTTAGGTAGTGTATCAAGCGGATTGTTAGGGCTACGTCCGAAACAAAATAGGGTAGCGCATAGGAAATCTAGGTTAGCGCAGGGAGTGAAAATAGCGCATGCTGCACATAAGGTAGCACGTCAGGTCAACAGGGTAACGCGTAGGGTAGACCTAGTGCATAGGGGTCGCAGGGGTTCACATGGGTAAGGGGTTTTAGCACATAGGCTAGACCTAGCACATGGGGTGAATAGATTAGTGCGTAGGGAAAACAGCCTAGCGCGTGGGTGGATTTTAGTGCAGCGAGAATCTGTTTTAGCGCATCTAGAAAAAGTTTGCAAGATGAGGTGATTTGTGAATTTGTTGTGTTGTGCTGTCATGATTTGTATGGATTTGTCCAATATGAGTGTCAATATAACTTGTTTTGATTTGCGATATTTCAAGTTATATATAGATATCAATGTATTGTGTTGATCAAAATATGATTTATTTTTGCACTCTATTTCAAGTTCAATGTGTAAAGCCTGATTTGTGTTACAAGCTGATATGGGTTGGAAACTTGAGTTGTTTTACAAGTTGATATGGGTGGGAAACTTGAGTTGTTTTACAAGCTGATATGGGTGGGAAACTTGAGTTGTTTTACAAGTTTATGTGATTTGGAGACTTGAGTTGTATTACAAGTTTTGATATGGTTTTTGATAACTTGAGTTGTTTTACAAGTTGATATGAAATGATAGGATTTTGAACTTGATGTAGATGAGCAAACTATTTCATGTGGTTTGATGTGGAAACTAATATTGGATTTGTTTTGCTTGTTGACAGGAGCGATTGGGTGTGGTTCAGTCGCAGGAGCGATTTCTGAGGCTGTGGACATTGATACCGCGGTTGACCCAGGCCAACCTTGATATCATTGAGAGATGCAGTTTGACGTCCCTTTTAGATGTGTCTCGGTTCACTGTGAACCGGGGGCTACTTACAGTACTTGCAGAGAGGTGGCACAACAACACGAACACCTTTCATTTTGCCACAGGTGAGATGACAGTCACCCCAGAGGATTGTTACAGGATCCTACGCATTCCTATAGTAGGTGCACTACTACCCTATGAGCAGTCAAAGGAGGGCAGTATAGAGGCACTGCACCGCATTTTTCACGATGAGACAGTGTGCGGATATGAGATCCCGTGGTAGGAGTTCTTAGATCTGGATTATGCACCCCTTCCCTCAGTACTGGTAGGGTTTATTGGTGGATTCCTTTGTCCTGATCGCAGGTCGAAGGAATTCACTATGGGATGGGGGCTGGTATTAGAGGAGATGGTTACATAGGGCCGAAGGTTTTCATGGAGATCAGCTATGCTGGCCCATTTGTATAGGGGCCTGCATAAGGTGGTATACCTCGGTTACGGCAGTTTGTCAGCTAGCGTGACACTCTTACAGGTATGGTGCTGGGAGCACATTCCAGCGGTGAGGCCACTAGCAGACAGAGATAGGCCCATGGGATGCGCATATGCTTATGGATATAGGGGTCTAGTTGTCCAGCGGAAGCTAGGCAAACTAGAGCATTGGAGGAGAGTACTGGATGATATCGATATAGTCACATGGCGACCATATACAAGTTGTGAGGTGTGGGTGGAGGACGAGCTGGAGATGCCCTTTGTGTTCATGATGAGATATCTGATCGGGAGGACCCCATTTGTTATAGAGAGGGTTGTGGTAACCAGAGTTTTGAGATAGTTTGGTCGTCAGCAGGGTATACCTCAGGGAGCTTGCCTATATGCATGACAGAGGCAGGATGTAGCCAATTGGGGCCCGACCATTGATAGCGCAGTGGCGGTGGAGGAGTTTGTCGAGTTGGCGGGCCAGATATGGGATTATGCCTCGGAGATTCTAGATGTGGGCATGACCGACGAGTTCGCGATATTGTTTGTTGCAAGGGCGGTGGCCAGGATATCTGGCCTTCAGGAGATGTGGCTAGTATTCGATGATGATGACGACGAGGGAGATGGAGATGATGAGGGAGATGGAGATGATGGAGGAGGAGGACGAGGGAGGGGAGTCAGAGGGAGATGGGGAGATAGAGGGAGGAGAGGAGATAGAGGTGTGGAGAGAGCAGTTAGATAGGGGGTGATAGACAAGGGGAGAGGCGGATTGGCTATTGGAGTCAGTGGAGAGGGGAGGGTGGGGGAGGTGCTAGCTGCAGTGGGGGGTACTGATGAGGCAACACGACCAGCGCAGAGGAGGAGGATGGATGTGCTCCCACCTCCAGCACCGAGGACAGGCAGAGTGAGAGGGGTTGCCCCTGCACAGGTACCGCTACGGGTTCGGGTTCCTACTCAGGTTGAGGATGCTCAGATTCAGACTCTGTAGGTGACTATACAACAGTTGTAGGCACAAGTTTCGACATATTAGTGGAAGATTGCGTAGTTGACCACTGAGTGGGATACAGAGATAGAGCAGAGAGGGTGAGCAGAGGAGCTTACAGCCAGTGTGCAGAGAGCAGCGGCAGGTGGTCCGATGAGAGACACCCTAAGAGAGCTAGCATTGAGAGCTCAGGAGGTGGAGTACTACCGGTGGCATTATGAGGCTGCAGTACCCAAGGATCGTCGAGTACAGAGCTTTACACACTCAAGATCTAGTTGATCTCGAGATACTGGGTCGCGGTCTGAGAGCCGAGGGGTGATAGGGCCACCGAGACAGGATCCCCTTGGAGATCTAGGAGTGGGGACATCTGGAGCCAGACTATCTCCGTCAGGGGATAGTCATACTTGAGAGACGTGGTCTCTATTGTATTTTTGATCATTGTATTCTTTGTACGAGACACAGTGATGATATATTTTGTACATTTTGAGCATTTTTGAGATATATATATATATATATATACGGCACCATTTTCTTTGATCATGTGGTGTGTTTATATGGATGCATGTTATGTGGGTTATTTTTTTACTTTATGATGATGCAATGCTTAAATATATGATATAATGTATGATGCAGGATGTATGCTTTTTAATATGTTTGTGAGATGTATCTTGAAAATGAGATGTATGATGATGAGATGCGGTGAGATGTATCTTGAAAATGAGATGTATGATAATGGTATGTAACTAAATGTAAAATGATATGCAACTATGTTAAAATGATATGCAATTAATTTGTAAAATGATATACAACTAATTGGAAAATGATATACAATTAATTGTTTTTGGTAGCATCCTCATTCTATATTTTCTATTTGATATAGCCATATGGTGTTTGCTTTCTTTGTAGGTATCATCATTGAGCATTGATTTGATTTTGGGATATGTTGAAAATTTATACAAGCATAATGGTATAATTGAACCATAATGACCTGAGAAAAATTTACATGATTTTTGATTTTGCAAGATAGCACAAGCATCAAGGTGTAATTGAACCAGGACGACCTGAGTGCGTATTGCGTAAACAGACAAGATTAAATCATTTGTATGTGTGAAGTGGAATCAGGCCTTCAGTGATATTTGATGTATCACGTCTTGAGGCAAGTATTCACACAGTACAAGTGATCGCTTCCTAGAGAAAAGACTGAGAAAATATTGGAAGTTCCCCATGATCTCTAGCTTTGAAGCATTTGGTGAGATAAGGAAGAGAATCCAATAATTGAAAAAGTTTCAAAAATGTAAAAATAGTCAATATTTTTATGCGATAATGCAATATTTAGTACTTCAAAAAATCATCCATCCTTGGTATTTCTTGAATTGTTTTGTTTTTGTTTTTGCGATGAAGCATAGTTGTGGTTGTTGGATGTCATGCATCTGGATTTTGCAAATAGTTTTGATGTCTTGAATGTTTGCAAGTTTTAGACGATTTTAATGCCCCTAGCTGATGTGCCTCTTGATATGATTATGTATAGTGATTTCCAAGCCATGGTGGAATGTGGTAAGAGGATATATATGGATAACCCAGGATAGTGACTGCGCTAAGTATGTCCTGAATGGATATGTGCTAAGTGTCGGGGGATGGCTGATGGTGTTTTTAGGGATACAGATAAAATGGTATATAGATAGATAGAGGAGCCGTTCTTTCACAAGAGCGCCTATTTACCAGGTTTTCACCATTTGTTTTTATTGTACTTTATGTTTTTGCCTTTTCTGGATTTTTTGATTTTTTTGTTGGTTTTGTCTTTTTCCGTGCACTAGGCTACTTAAGTGTAGTACTTCTTCAGATGGATGTTGTTAGTTGGTTTGTCGAGCACATCTCCCTCTGAAGTTGTTAGCTGATAGGCACTTGATCCATAGACTAATATGATGACATAGGGACCCAACCAGTTAGGTTCAAATTTCCCTTTCTTTTCTCGATCTTGCTTATTTCTTGGATTTTCTTTGAGGACTAGGTCACCAACTTTGAAGTTGCGAGGGATGACCTTGTGATTGTAGCTCCTACACATGTGTTGCTAATATGCTTTGAGATGAGTGTAAGCATGCTGACGTCTTTCATCTAATAGTTCAAGTTCTTGCAGTCGGTTAACTCGATACTCTTCATCTAGGATTAAACCTTTCAAAGAGACTCTGAGAGATGGGATTTCTACTTCCAAGGGCAAAATGGCTTTTGACCCATATACCAATGAGTATGGTGTTTCTCCTGTAGGTGTGCAGATTCTAGTTCTATATGCCCAAAGTGCTGGATTGAGTTGGACGTGCCAATCTTTGCCTGCATCATTCATTGTTTTCTTTAGGATTTTCAAGATTGTCTTGTTTGATGCCTCTGCTTGACCATTTCCTTGTGGGTAGTATGGTGTAGAGAACCGATGTTGGATTTTGAATTTTTCATATAGTTCTTGTACATCTTGGTTTTTGGAAGGCCGTCCATTATCTGTGATGATTGAACTTGGAATACCATATCTGCATTTCAGATAATTTAGAATAAAAGAGGCAATTTGTTTCCAAGTCACTGTGGTCATGGGAACTGCTTCGATCCATTTGGTAAAGTATTTTGTTGCTATTATAATAAACTTGTGTCCATTTGAAGATGAAGGATGAATTTTGCCAACTAAGTCTAGTCCCCACTGACAAAAGGGCCAGGATGTTGCAAATGGCTGCAGTTCCTGTGTTGGTGCATGTATCAGATTATCATGGATCTGGCATTTAGGACATTTCTTGGCGAAGTGGTATGAGTCTTTCTCCATTGTAGGCCAGTAGTATCCCATCCTTAGAAGCTTTTTAGCAAGAGTAGTACCACTTGAATGTGTGCCACAAATACCTTCATGAAGCTCGTGTAAAGTGGAATTAGAATCATTTTGATCAAGGCAACGAAGAAGAGTACCATCTAGACCTCGACGATACAAAGTATCAGTGGTAAGGGTGTAACGGGCAGCTTGTCGGATAAAGTTACATTTTTGGTTACGGGATTGGTCAATTGGTAAGATATTGTGCTTGAGGTAGTCGTATATTGGTCCATATAACGGAGAATCTGAACCAGTCAAGGAATAGATAACATGGGATTCAGAGTGGTCATAGGCAGGGGAGAACAGTTGCTCTACCAGGAACTTGTAATGACTCTGTTGCTCTGGAATTTGTAGCAATGAAGCGATAGTAGCCATTGCATCAGCTGCTTTATTGTTCAATCTTGGTATTTGCTCGAAGGTGATGTGCACAAAATACTGTTTGAAGTCATACACCATTTGCTTGTAGGATAGCAGCTTGTCATCCTTTGTCTGATAGTCGTTGTTGATTTGATTGACGACGAGTTGTGAGTCTCCATAGACTTTTAACTCTACGATTTTCCATTCTATGGCCATTTTGATGCCTATAACCAATGCCTCATATTCAGCCACATTATTTGTGCATGGGAACATAAGCCTATATGATCTTGGTATAGTGTGTCCATCAGGAGTGATGAATAGAATGCCAGCACTTGAACCATGTTGTGTATAGGATCCATCAAAGTATAGGGTCCATTGTTTGGTAGAAAGAGCAAGAACGTCCCTGTCTGGAAATTCAATCTCCATGGTATGTTTTCCTAGTAGCGGTGCTTCAGCCAGCTAATCTGCAATTGCTTATCCTTTGATGGCTTGTCTTTCCATGTATTGAATGTCAAATTCACTGAGAATCATGACCCATTTAGCCAATCGGCCTGTAAGAGCTGCCTTGCTGAGTAGATATTTGAGAGCATCAATTTTTGCGACTAGCCTAATGGTGTGTGCTAGCATATAATGTCGGAACTTCTGAGATGTGAAGACCACTGTTAGACAAGACTTTTCAATGAATGTATAGTTGAGTTCATAGTCATTCAATGTCCTACTGATATAATATATCACCTGTTCCTTTCCTTGTTGATCTTCTTGTGCCAATAGTGCCCCCAGTGATATATCTGTTGTGGAGATATATAGGATAAGAGGCTTTCCTGCAACTGGTGGTACTAGAACTGGTGGATTCATCAGGTACTATTTGATTTGGTAAAAGATTCTGCACACTTGGTCTCCCATCTGAATGGGACATTTTTGTGTAGTAAATGGTTAAATGGTAGACTTTTATCTACTAGTTGAGCGATGAATCACCTGATTGATTGAAGTCATCCTTGTAGAGATCTGAGTTGACTGATATTCTTTGGTGGTGGCATGTCCATAATGGCTTGTACCTTTGCTGGATCTACTTTGATACCTTTAGCTGAGACTATATAGCCTAGTAACTTGCCTGTTGTAACCCTGAAGACACACTTCTTAGGGTTGAGCCTGACTTGGAATTTCTCTAATCGATCAAAGATCTTTATTAGGATGCTAAGATGTTCTGCTCTGGTGAAGGATTTAGCTAGTAAATCATCCACATAGTCTTCCATAAATGTGTGCATCATGTCATGGAATATTGTTGTCATTGCTCTTTGATAAGTGGCCCCTACATTCTTTAAGCCAAAAGGCATAACATTCCAGCAGTTGGTTCCCCAAGGACAGGTGAATGCGGTTTTATCTTGATCTTCTGGGGCTATCTTGATTTGATTATAGCCTGAGAAACCGTCCATTAGTGAGAGCATTGCATGGCCTGCTGTGAGATCGACAATTATGTCGATACTAGGCGGAGGAAAGTTATCTTTTAGACAAGCTTTGTTGACGTCTCTAAAGTCAGTGCATATTCTGATACTACCATCTGGTTTTGATACTGGAACGATGTTGGAAATCCATTCTGAATAGTCAATGGGTCGGATGAATCCGACATCTAATAGTTTCTTTAGTTCAGTTTTGACCATGAGTGCCACCTATGGATTCATCTTTCGTAGCTTTTACTTGACTGGTTTAACTCCTGAAGAGATGGACAAGTTATGCATGATTAAGTGTGGATCCACTCTAGGCATATCGACATATGACCAAGCAAAATTAATTTGCTGTTCTTTAAAGAAAATGATGAATACTGATCTTTCTTCCTCTATTAGAGATTCTGCAAGGTGTATGTTTCTGACTGCTTCTGTGGTACCAATGTTGATTGATTGAGTGGACATATGGGTGATCAGTCATGAAAGTGCTTAGGAAGAGTGTCAAGTCTCCCATCGTTAGGTGCCTTAAAAAGGTTTTCACCCTCAGATGCATCCTTTATTTTTACTTTTTTGTGATCTAGAGCTGCCATTGACTGGTTTTCAGCATCAGATCTTTCTTGTGATTTATTTTTGCAACTAAGAGACTTGGCACTCCCTGATTGGTAGACATCGTTACTTTGTTCACTAGTAGAGCCTGTTTCCAGATTTATGGTACATAGGTAATGGATAATAGATCCATCATTTGGGAAAATTGGTATATCATGGATTTCAGGTTCATCCCAGTCAATGAGGTCAGGAAAGACAAGCGGTAAGGAATCGTTAGGTGGATCAAGGTCTGCTACTGTAAGTGTTAAGACAAAGGTTTCATTGTGATTGTTCTTGGTTGCAAAAGAGTCTAGGATTTTGTTGAGGTCTTTGATGGTATTATCTTCCATATAGACTTGTTCATAATGTTTATGTTCGCTTTCCTTGGCGTCATAGATATTCTGTGGTCCAAATTCAAGAGGTCTATCTTCTGCGTTATGTTCTTCTTGAGAAAGGGATATGGAATCAGTATCATCAGGGATATCTGTAGTAGCATTGGAGTAGGTACCCCATTCATATTCATTTGAATCAGTCTCTAAGGCCTCATCCTAGATTCTATCAATACTATAAACTGGTATGTTGTATGGTGAAAACAAATCTTTGATGATGGATACCATTTTGATAGTTTTTGTTGATTCTGTGTCAGATCCGGCTTCTACTTTCTATATTTGTTCATAGACTGTGCTTCCTTAGAAAGGAATAGTGGTATCCGAAGATGATATTATTTGTTCTTGAGATATTGGTGTTGGAATATGAGCTATTGCTGCAGATATGGCCTTCTTGTGGCTTAGAAGCTTTCCTTGATGTAACTTCTGATCTTGATGTTCTCGTGCCTTGCGAATTGTTTCTGCTGATTCAAAGAGTGTTTCCTGCCAGGATTCTTCTTTACTTTCCATTGAGGTTTTGTAGTTATGCGGGGTGGCCATTTTAATAGGAAAGTGAGCTCACAACCCAATCCTGCTTTGTTTCTACTAGGCTGTGAAGGAAGATCTATAGGTTCAGTGACTCCTTCTTTACGTTTCCCAATAGGTCCTTTACCATCATATCCCATTTGCTGCATGATTAAGTATCTTTTTCCATATAGGTGTGTTGGTAGAACAATGTCCAAAGCAGCTGCTCTAGTATCTCCTTCCTCATCTTTGTATAACCAGCTAAGAACATCCTTGTCTTCTGATTCATGTGCTAGAGTGCCCAATTGGATGAAGGTACCATCAAATTTGGTGATGGGCTGAGTGGCCAGATGTGTTGATGTAGTAGGCAATCCATGAGATCTAGGTGATGTTGGTAATTTGGCCAAACATAAAGGCTCCAAAGAGTATTCTCCCATACCTTGGTCTCTGATTTGCATTTTTTGCTTGAAATCTCCAAATAAGGAGTTGGGCTTTATTTTTTGTAGATCTGATGTTAAAAATCATTGCTTTTCTCTATTATGAGGAACCAAACTGTCTTGGGCTGCCCCCATTGCGTTACAATGTTGAAATGGATTGTGATTAGCAGATATGGAGATTTCTTGTCCATCATATGGAAATTTGACACACTGGTGATACATAGAAGGTACTGCTTGCATTTCATGTATCCAGGGTCACCCTAACAAAATATTGTAGGTGAGATCTATGTCTAAGACTTGACATATAGTATCCTTTTGCACTGGTCCTACTTGAATGGGTAATATCATAGTTCCTTTAGAGGACCTTTCCTCATCATCATATGCCTTTATGGTAATCTTCTTGCAGGGATCAATAGACTCTTCTGAGAAGCCTAATGCACGGATAAGCTTTAAAGTACATATATTAAGTCTGGCTCCTCCATCTATTAAGACTCTTTTTACTCGGTGTTTGCAAACAATGACTTTGGTATGGAGAGGAGTATTATGTGGATGGCTTAAGGAAGTATTGTCATGCTCTGAGAAGGTGAGGTTATGAGATCCAGTCATATGGGTGACCATGGCTTGAAATCTGTCTGTATCCAGACTTTAAAGTACATTGGTTTCCAATAGTGCTTGTTCCAATATGTCTTTGTGCTTCGGTGATAGTTTCAGCAATTCTAGTATAGATATCTGAGCTGGAGTTTTGCGTAGTTGGCTAACCAAGTCATATTGGATTTTTGGTGTAGTAGTTATAGGTGCAGTATGTCCTTTCAAGACATATTTCTGAGTTCAGGTTGTTACATTGACAGATTCATGATCACGCCGATCTCGGATGGTGATGACATTTACTCGATGATCTTCAACTGATATGTGGTTTATGGTGTTGTTGTAGATATGGTTGATACGAGCTCTGTGTGTATCATCTAAGGTTGAAGCTCCATCCTTATTATAATTTGGGAGCGGATTTTTAAAGGCTCCGTGATCACCATTTGTTTTGAGACCATCTACCATTAAGTCACCTCGATCAATCATGTCCTGCACCATGTGTTTCAATCTCATGCAATCGTTCGTTCGATGGCCCTTGTTACGATGGAAATCATAATAGTGTGAATCATTCCACCAAGGTGGTTTGATTTGGGGTTCATAGTTGCTGATTGGAGGCAAAGAAAGAATCTTGTTTGCCAAAAGTTCTTTGAATGCTGATTCTAGTGATTGCCCCAGTGGTGTGAAGATACGCTTTTGGAAATTGTTCGTGTTGTTGCGTGAATTGTTGTTAGGTCCTGGATTCATGTTTTTGTTTTGAGTATCATTGGTGTTGTTTGTGTTGAGTTTTCCTGAATCGATGTTTGGTGCATATGTGTTAGCATTTGGATTAGCATTTTTAGAATTTTTCGTATTTTGAGGATTTCCAGATAATGCAAGCACTGGTTGCTTAGATTTGGGATCATATGATTCATTGTTGCCTTCGTTTTTGTTTCGAGTCCAAAATCGAGATTTGTCGAGGTTGGTGTTGTTCTAGTTATTGTAGTTTGATGAGTTTTTTCCTTCCTTGTAGAATTTGAGTGTTCCCTTTTTGACACATGCTTCCTCTACTTGAATGCCATTTTCAATCAATTTAGCAAAAGATGGTATGCCTTGAAGTTTTAGCCTGTAACTCATTTCACCATTCAAGTTGTCGATGAAGATTTCCATTTTTTCCTTTTCGGGAATATCTCGAGGATATCGTGATACCATACATCGCCAGCATTGAAGGAATATCATAAATGTTTCGTTGTTCTTTTGTTTGGTGTTGCAGACATCTAGCATGGTTATGGCTTGTTGGATGTTATAGGAATATTGGGTTATGAATTTGTTAACCAATTCATCAAATGATCTGATAGGTGGCGTAATTTTGGATAACCATTCCATTGTTTGCCTTCCCAGGATTCTTGGGAATAACCTCATCAGATAGGTGTCATCATGAGCAAATTCAAGACTCATTGTGCAAAATTCTCAAACATGATCTCGGGGATCACTTTTTCCATCGTATTTATCAAATTTGGGAACATCTGAGTTTGGAGGAAAAGGCACCATGTTCAATCTTCTGTCAATAGGATAAGGACATATTTCATTTAAAGAGTACCGCACTGTTGTCCCTTGTTGCATATCCTGTATTTGCCTTTGTAACATTTGCATTTGTTGAGTAAGAGCAACCAAAGGCGCATTATCTTGTCAAGGGAAAAGTTCTTCCCTTGTATTAGTTCTCAGCTGAAAAGGTGTGTTAAATGGTATATTTTGCTTTGCAGTTTCTAGCTTAGGTATACGCATTTCTGGTATACGTTGTTCTGGAATATGTTGCTCAGGTATGTGTTGTTCAAAGTTATGAGTTTCTTCTTCTCTTTGTTGTTCTTGATATGCATATTGTCGAGATCCAGTTTTAAAGATGTTTGTGTCTAAATCTTCGGGAAGTTTAACACCTTTACTTGTGAGCATGAGTAGATACTTTTCTTTGTCATTTTCCATGAGCCTTTCGACAAGTTTTTGGAATGAAAGGTTTTCCTGACATTCCTGAAGAAGTGCTTCAGAAATTTCAGTCTCTTCTAAGTGTGGAACTTCAAAAGGATTTGACAATCTTCAATTCATACTAGACTCTGCGTGTGTCTCGCTTTGTTGGTTTCTTTGAGAGCGAGTAATAGGCATTTTTAGTAGAAACTTTCAGTGATGAAGGGGACAAAATCCTCTTCGATGTGTTGCTCGGGAGTGGGTGGTTCTAGTCGAGATGTGTTATAAGTGATACACTTGCTGGGTAAGAATGCTAGATTGATTTTTCCTCCGTGGTTTATGATTTGATTAAAAGCAGACTTTTGACAATAGGCTCTTGTTTTTAAGGGTTCTTTGTCAAATTCGTTGGATTTGTTTTGGATACACCGTTTGACGTGATGAAGGAATACCCGATGAGATTTGAAGAGTTGATGATTGATGTATAAAAATTTATTTCTCTTGATGAATTTGGAAAAACTAGGTTGTTGTTTCTTCAACGTGATGTTACGATAAAGGTTCTTTCTTCTCAGAATATGGGGATTAGTCATGCATGAGTGATCAATGGTTTCCTTTGATTTGTTTGGATTCAGTTGATCTTGTTTGGAAAATTTCAAATCTTACTCTATCAAAGTGAAGGTTTAGATGCCCCTTCATGTCAAAGCGTGTTAAATAATATGGATAAAAGCCCCCCGATATGGAGGCTTGATTTGACAACTTGAAAATTTTAAACAAGTGTTTTTGAGATGAAATCCGTAAGATGGTAAAGGATTCTATTGATACTAATGATGAGGTTTCCGGATTATGATAAGATAGACATGTTTTATCATGCGATTAGTTTAGGATTTTTTACAACGTTTGTTTTGACACAAATTTAGCTCAAGAAATAGTTTTTAAAGGTTTGTTTTTGTCACTCTATTTTGATGAAAAATGTTGTTGATAATGAGAGGCTTTTGAAAATGTTTTCAAAATTTTTAGAATTCCTTACTATTTTGCCCCCTGCCTTTTTTATTTTTGGTCACGCACTAAAATAGAGACTATATGCGCTACCAAATTTACTCCATGCACTAAAATAATGACCACACGCACTAGGCTACCCCTAGACATGCGCTAAAGTTTTGACTGTTCAAAAAAATTGTTTCTATGTCTAAAAAGTTATGCACTACCCTGGGTCTATAACGTGCTATCTTTTGAACCTAATGCGCTAATGTTTGGTTTTCACACGCTAAGCTGATGCTTCCACGCGCTATACTGTTTCTCTAATGTGCTAAATGTTTTAACACTAGTTTGACTTGGGATAAAACGCTACTGTTTGGAACCGACGCGCTAACTTGATGATTGGATGTGCTAACAGAAGTACCTCACACGCTAAGAAGTTGCTCTTATGCACTAAACTGCCCTGATTTTTCCTTTGGTTTGGTTTTTTGTAAATTTTGAATTTTTGTTTGGGAATTTTTCAAGTTTGATGGATGATTTTCTGAAGTAGTAAATGCAAGCACGGCACAAAAAGTATAACCATTTTTCCTAATGTAACAAAAAGTGTATGTTCTGTGAGGATGTGTTCAAATCCCCAATGTTTTGATAGGTTTGGATACAAATAATACACTTCAGAAAGACTCTTTAGTCAAAGGTCATAAATAACATCATAGCCCACTAGTCTCGATACTCTATCAGCTCAAACAGCCGTGTCACCCCCTAGAGGGCACCCGTTTTTTTGCCTTTTGCTAGAAATTAACTCAAAGTGAATCGTTTCACAGTTGAGTAGTTATCTTGGGATATATATGGTGAGTAATCTTGGGGGCGGATTCTTCCCCATCCTTGCACTATTATGTTATAAATGTCTGGTTACTGACTTGGTTCAAAGCTTTGATTTCTATGGTTTGTAATCAGGCTTCCCGTTTGGTCGTCAGTGATAAAGTCCCTCAGGAGGCTTCCTAACCTTTAGAACAAAGGCTTTACGTATCTCAAAGATACTAGGGGAAGGCTAATCATTGTGCGCAACCGTTGAAAAGGACTTTTGTCACTTTCCACATTTGATTATAGTGGGTTGGAATTCTTGGCATCAAAGTCATTCCCCACTTAGGTCGTTCCCTTCACACCGGCCATAAACGACTTTAAGAGTTGATTCCAACTCCTCGAGAAGGCAAGCCTGCTAAAGGTTTTATGCTTGAAATACAGAAAGCTTTAAGAGTGGTCTGGATTTTTGATCACCCAGTTAAGGGGATAGCATATACCTTCCACTTTCGAGACAAGGCAAACAAGGTTCTTTTTAGCCTTCAAGAAAATGATTTGCTAACTTCTATTCGGAGATGTTGCTCCAAAAAGGATGATGTTCTTTTTAACCTTTCATAGCAAAGTGTGTATTTCCAAAACTTTTGTAAAACAAGCTTGGTCAACAAAGTAAATCGTGATGTTTGGTCAACAAAATTAAAGTCGATAGGGAAAAATTTCCCTCTTTGCCTTGCACAAAATAAAGATGAGATTTTTTTTCCTTTGCAAAATAAGATGGATCCTTTTAGACACCAAAGGAAGGTGAGCTTCATTTTAAGCTTTGCAGAAAGTAAATTTGCTTCTTCTTTTTAGAGCTTCCAAAATGAAGTGTTTTTCCTAACTTGTAGGAATGAAAGGTTTGCTTTGTTGTTCTTTTTACCATGCAATAAAGAAAGATGAATTTTCTTTTAAAACACCAAAAAGGAAGGCATGAAGTTTATTTTATGCATCCAAATGAAATGATGAGGTTTATTTTAACTTTTGCAAAAAAAGAGAGAGTTCTTTTTAACCAACTTTTGTTGAAAGAAAGTAAAAAAAAGAAACGTAAAGCCTCTAAACTAACTCCTTCCCCTACACAAAAAATATTAGAACCTACCCACAATCAGTGATCAAATGTTAGTGTGGGCTTACACAAGCCTAAATTTTTAACTTTTGGTTACAATTTTTTTTTTTTGTTTCATTCTGTGATGCGCTACAGAACAAACTGTATGTGCTACAATATAACCTCGATGTGCTAAAAGAAGGTTTCAACGCGCTACACTATTTTTAGGATGCGCTACTATGTGCACCGAAAGCGCTGCTCTGATTTTCTCTTGCGTTGATACCTACCAAAAAATATTAGTAGAAGTCATGAGCTAAAGAAAGGACTTCACGCACTCTATTATAGACCCCATGTGCTAAATAGTAAGCAGGATGCGCTAGACTGTTAACCGGATGCGCTAGGAGATGATTCCCACGTGCTGATTCTTGTTTCTCGTGGACCTGCAAAAGTGATTAATTTCAAAAAATGATTTGACATATGGGGTTGGGCCCCACGGTGGGCGCCAGAAATGTATGTGGGAAAAGCGGGTCGTCAGAATTCAATATGTGAAAATATTCCAAAAGACTTGTCCACACACACACACACGACTTCTTGGTGCAAGCTATGGAGTAATGAAGTATCACTCAGCTTCCCAAGGTGGGTCCCATGGTTCTCTATCTTACAATGTCCCTCAAACCAATGTTTTTGCTCTTAAATCACTGAGCAAAATGGTTTAGGGATGGAAAATGTAAGAATGAGGGATGCTTTGATAGATTTTAGAATGAAATGCATCCTAAACTATATATGATTCTACAAATGCAATAAACTAGATTTATAAGATGACAAGGTTAGTATGAATACTATCCTAGCATACTATATTAGTTCAATGATTTCAGGTAATGATAATAGAAAATATTCTTAAACATGCATATTTAGACTAATTCTTGATTTAAAAGAGGCTAAAATGGTGAGCATAAAAATGATATATGAAAGCTTGAATGTATTTGAGCATAAGTATTATACTAAAGACTTGGATCGATCTCTAAAAATGGAGGAATGAGAGCTCTATTTATAGCAAAAATAGGGCAATGGATGGTCAAGATTCAAAGAGTTGATCAAGGGTTGAGTTTGAAAGTTGGGGATCCATGTTTGCAATTTACACCAATGAAATGGTGACAAGTGTCAACATAGGGCTGGGTTGAGAGAAGGGGTTGGAGGCATTAAATGCCTGAAAAGACCTTATGGTTATCTAGAGGGTAAGGGTTAAGCTTAAGTTAGGCTTACCCATTGGATTAAGAGTTAATCCAAGGATAAACCCTTGTGCAAATGATTAAGAGATAATCATGGTCAAAGCATTAAAGGCTTGAAGAGACCCTTGGGTTGGATGAAGGTTAAGTTAGGAAAAAAGTCTCTAACCATGTAAGAGGGTTGAATGAACCATTAATGGTTTGGGAGACTTTGGGGATATTAAGTGGTTGAAGACTTGAAGCCTTTAATGGTTATCAAAGACTTTAAGGGTTTGAGAAGTGACTTCCGTTTGCTTAGGGATGTGACAAAGTTTAGAAGATGGGTTAGGCTAATTAGAAGTGATTAGAATAGTCTAGAAGGGATTAGAAATAGGTTTTAGAATACAAGTGGGAGATGTAGGAAAATGCAAGTGGATGGAGGGATAATAGGAATTATTGAAATAAAGTTAATTTAATTCAATTTGGTTGTTATTTGGGGAAATTAAATAAATTAGATTTATTCAATTTAGGATAACTATTTAATTAAATTTGAATTTAATTAAAAGTGGATAGGGGGGATTTAATTGAATAAAATGATTTATTCATTAAATGGTACAGTGAATTTAATTTAAATAGATGAGTAATTTACTTAATTAAATAGAGGAATGTAGGTAATTTTAATTAAATTGGATTTAATTAAATACAGAAATGAACATAAAATATTCATTTAGGAATATGGTCATTTTTATACATCGACACCAACCATAGGACACAACATGGATATAATATCTATTACCAACCATGCCAATGCTGGTAATTCCCACAAGGTCAAGCATACACTAGTCCTTTCTTTGTCAAGATGGTCACCTAAATAGGTACCTGTACAACAAATTAACCATGATCTCATATCTCATCAACAAAAACAATAATAAAGATAATCACAATAACAACAACACACATAACACCAAGATTTTGAGGTGAAAAACTAGATTAAGGGAGAAACCATGGTAGGAACCTATCCACAATAAGATGATACTTTGTTGTAGTATGTGTAAATATTACAATGGGGAATACACATCCATTTAGGAACACAACCTAGAGCTTAGTGCTCAAAATAAGATGACCTAGAAGGCTCCAACCCTCATGGAAGGTTCACTACCTCAGAATAATATTCAGACTACAATGTGGATTACATGAAATGCAAAGATAACATCTGCTAATGCGTTACAACAGTTTTGGTTAAGCTCATTTATCTTCCCTACAATAATCTTTGTTCAATACATCACACTGAGAGATGAATTTATTTGTCCGCTCATACATGACTCTCTGATAATGCAGACACCACATTGACACCCAAATCACATGAATATAACACCTATTTATATAATTCATCAACCTTGACTACAAGGTCAGTCAAAACCTCATCCCTTAATTATAAAATTACATCACACAATACATAGATCAACCACTAGACCAATACAATGCCATAGACGACATAGTAAATCAAATCCTCAAACGCACAATATCACCAAAGATATCTTCAAGATCAACCACAACATGCTAAACC
Organism: Cryptomeria japonica; assembly: GCF_030272615.1. Classification (NCBI taxonomy): domain Eukaryota; kingdom Viridiplantae; phylum Streptophyta; class Pinopsida; order Cupressales; family Cupressaceae; genus Cryptomeria; species Cryptomeria japonica. The sequence continues at coordinate 38,759,219 of NC_081415.1, forward strand.
ACCTAAAATACCTCATAACATGATGAATATCACAGGATCCATAAGATCTTCAAGAACGCGCACCATGATCAATGATGACCACCAAAATAAATAGGACATGATCAGGGAAACACCAATAAGAATTGTTAGAAGCATCTATAATAGCTACACCAACAAGAATGTTAGAAGCATCTATAATAGCTGCACCAACACCACTTACTGAAATCTTCATCAATCAACATTGTAACACACAAGAACACTTAACAACAACAACTCGGACAAGAAAGATAGGTTGTGGAGAACCAAATCACAAACCATATTAAATGAAGATACACATGAACATCTCAAACACTCACCCAAATCTGCAACCAAATATATGATCATACCAAAGCACAACAAATAAAATACTAGATTTTGCCAACCATTGAGCACAACAAACTAATATCCATACCGAAATCCACAACTTGAACAAATTACCACATATCATCATAAAATCAATAAAGAATCAAATACCTCTAGTTGATTCAGCATCTAAAATAGATAAACCAACCAAATCAACTTACTGCAATCATCAGAACACTAAACAACTCTCTGCACATACCAAAACACGAGAATATATTGGCATCAATGACAATGACATATCCTAGCAGCAACAATATCCAACAATCTTCCCCTTCGGAATTGATGGAAATATATAAATGTGAAAAAAATTAAAGAAAAGGAATAAAAATCTCCAACAAGCTACTCCTAAGATCATGCACATAAATCTTCGAGGATAAGATGGTTTTTCACATGCTTCTCTCCCCCTTTGACAACAATGCCAAAAAAAATGAAAATCATTCTACTCTCCCCAAACCAAATAATCTCTCCCTCTAAGAAGAAAATTTCTCCCCCTTAGGATAAACTCACAAATGAACATCCGAACCACTCACTGACTACTCCGGCTGAGTAGTAGCACCAAATCATCAACCTAGATAGGAAGATAAGACTCTGAAATCCACCGGATTGATGCATCTCAATGCATCTAGTTCTCACCAGGAGGGGCAAAGACCCCTAACTTGTCTCTCAAATAGACAAATGTATCTGTAGGAAAAGGCTTAGTGAAAATACCTACAATCTGATCCTTTGTAGTTACGTACTCCAATCTGACTTCTTCATTACTGACTTTCTCCCTCAAGAAATGATACTTGATTGATACATGTTTTTTTTTTAGAATGTAGTACCAGATTCTTTAAAATATTGATAGCACTTGAATTATCACAATATACTAATATGCTCATCATACACAACTCTAATATCCTTCAAAATTTGCTTCATCCAAACTACCTGAGTACAGTTGCTAGTAGCAGCAATAAAATAAGCTTCTGCAGTAGACAAACATACAACATCTTGCTTCCTACTGGACCATGAAACCAACTTCTTTCCTAGAAAGAATGCACCATTGTTAATGCTCTTCCAGGAATTAATTTTACCTACCCAATTACCATAAGTATAAGAACATAATAGGAAATGTTCATTCTTTGGATATCATAAACCATAATCAATTGTCCCCTTCAAGTATCTGAAAATCCTTTTCACAACAATAACATGAGTCTCTTTAGGATCAACCTAAAATATAGCACAAAGACAAACAACATACATAATATCTAGTCTAGTATGAGTTAAGTATAACATTTCACCAACCATAGATCTATACAAAGTTTGATTAACTTTTTGAGGTTCATCAGTCTTAGACAACTTGCATCTAGTCACCATAAGAGTTCCAACGGGTTTAGAGTCATCTAACCCAAACTTCTTTAATAATTCCTTCTCATACTTAGATTGGGAAATGCAAATACCTTTACCAATTTGAATAATCTGCAATCCTAAGAATATTTTCATCTTATCAATCATAGACATCTCAAATTTCTTCTGCATATCATCAACAAACTACATGCTCAAGTCATCATCTCCAAAAACAATGTCATCAACAAAGAATTCAACAATCAAAATGTTATCATTATCAACCTTAAAGTATAAATTACTACCAAGGGTACCTTTACAAAATCCCAGCATTATCAAGTACTTGTCTAATCTAGCATACCAAGCTTTAGGGGCTTGCTTCAGTCCATAAAGTGATTTCTTCAATTTGCATACCATGTCTCCTTCATCTGATAATGAAAATCCATATGGTTTCTCAATGTAGACTTCCTTTTCTAAATCACCACTCAAAAATGATGACTTGACATCCATCTGATATACCTTGAAATTCTTGTAAGCAACATATCCAAGCATTAATCTAATAGGTTCAATTATAGTTACCAGAGTAAAATTCTCCTCATAATAAATTCCTTCCATTTGTGAACACCCTTTACACACCAATATTTATTTGTTTCTAACCACCTCACTAGCCTTATTTAGTTTATTTCAAAACACCCATTTAGTACCAATTACATTCTTGTCTTTAGGTTTGAGAATAGCCTCTTAAGTGTTTTTCTTCTCAATAGGATTCAACTCTTCCTCCATAGATTTTATCCAGTTCTTATCTATATGCTTCTATAAAATCTTTAGGTTCAATCTTGGAAATCAAACATATCTCTTTAGCAACAATCCTTCTTCTAGTCATCACACCTTTATATTTATCATCAATAATAAGATTTTCTGAATGATTTAGTCTTACTTACCTCAGATTCTTCTTATTGTTCTAGTTCTTAGGCTCTTGAACTTACTCATCGGCAAAAGCAATATCCAAATTAATTGTCTCTACCAAATCATTCTTCTTTCAAATCTTAGTCTGCATAGGCTTTGGAATAACATCTTGATCATCAAACTCATAACCACATTCTCTAATTTTCTTTCCAACATATTCATCTACCTTCACATTTTCACTCTATATTATCTTTCTCAATCTCTTGTTGTAACACTAATAGGACTTTCTTTTAGTGGAATAACCCAAGAAGATTCCTTCATCACATATTGCATAAAGCTTTCCTATATCCTTATCTCTTCTGATATAATATTTTCTTCCAAAAACTCTGAAATATCTAATTGTAGGAACATGATAATGTGTGTGTGAAATTTAGAATCTGTATCTCAAACACAAACACTCAATAAGTCATTGCATGCATGGTTAGTGTTGGCATTATTGCCATTAATTTTTCATTGATGTAAACTAGTTTATCAAGGTCACTAGTAAGTAAGAAGTGGTGACTGGTATAAGAAGAGTAGGACATATGACGTCAATCCACATGTGAGTAAGTAGACAGAAGGAAGGCTACCAATATTAGTGAATGGGGTCATCTGTTGGTAAGAAAGACTTACCGATAAGGTATAAACCAGTATGAAGGTTGGCTATTTGTTTGTGATGAAGAGGCAAAATGTTATTTGAATCACAACAACACCCAGTGAGGAGAATGAAAAAAATGGCATGAATACATACCTGAAGGAGAGATGTATTATTAGGTAGATGTGATGCCAATAGAGAGGACATTAGTTGGTTATATCGGTAAGGTGATTTAAACCAGTAGTCAATCTTGGTTAATGCAGAATATCAAACCGACATAGAAAACCAAGAAGAGGTGGATGTCAACAAATATGAGAGTTGTATGATAGGTGGTGATATTACACAAGTCAGCAAGTAGGTCAACTTTTATGATGAACCTGCAAGCCATGTAGGATGCCAGAGGATTGTGGCTTGAGGAAGACAAGCATGCATGTGACTGAACTGACTTTGCAAGAATATTTGATCTTCATACCCATTTTCTGAAGTAAAAAACCAAGCTATTAATGGCATATGACAAACAAAAGCAGAAAAGTATGGTGTAGACCTCCATATTTAGAAAAAATAGAAAAACATGGTGCAAAATAGTGTTTTGAGAGGCTGAGAGAGAAAGAAGAGTAGCCAAAAATCAGAGAGAGTAATCTCATTACTGATAGAAATCTATTTAATCAAGTGTTGCAAAACTCATTTGCAACCAGATGCTATAACTTTGTCAAAATTTATTTCACTATACATCACCAAGTTGAAGCTTTGTGTAGGGGTTGGTGCTCCTTGGGTTGGTGCCCTAAATATTTATAATTAAGTGTTTCACTTGTGAGGCTGGATTGGAGCACTAGACTCCAACAACATTTCTCGCCGAGGTCTTTCCCATATTACTTTTTCCTCATACATCTAGTGTTGTGGGTTGCATTTGTGTGTTTTCCTCTTTTGATATCCGTATTTGTCTAACCAGTTTGATTGTTTAGAGCCTAGGGTGATAACTAGTATTCTAAGGTTATTTTAAAAAGGAAAATAATTTATAAACCACTAATTCACCTCCCTCTCAGCAGTACATTGTGTTCAAAAATTAGTATCAGAGCCTAGATTCTAGGTTTATTAAAGATTGGGTACATTATGGTCTTAGAACACAATAGAAATAAATGAGTCTCCCTCCTCAAAATCCCCCACATTTGATAGATCTAACTATGCCTTCTGGAGCAAAAGAATGGAGACCCATATTTCTTCCCTTGGTTTTGATGTGTGGATATTTGTCAAGAATGGGTATACTATTCCTAGTGTTCCTCCCACTAATCTAGATTCCAAGAAGGAGTATAAGAATAATGCAAAGGATAAAAATGCTATCTTGACCAGGTTGTCTGATAATGAGTTTGTCAAGGTCATGTATTGTGAATCCGCCAAGGAGACTTGTGATAAAATACAAAGATTATTTAAAGGAGATGCAAAATTCAAAGAGGTCAAGTTTTAAACACAAAGGGGCCAACTTGAAGGCATCAAGAAGAAGGATGAAGAAAGGTTTGCAAACTACCTTCACAGATTTGATGAAACTATGAACACTAGCAGTGGACTTGGAGAAGAAATTATAGATGAGATTCTTGTCAAGAAGGCACTCAGATCTCTCATACCTAAGTATGATACTAAGGTTTTTGCCATAGAAGAAGCCAAGGATCTGAAGATCTTCACAATGGATGAGCTATTTGGCTCACTAACAGCCTATGAAATCAGAACAACTGGTGATGCTTCCTCAAGGAAATATGCAACATTTAACTCCACCAAGATAGGAAAAGAAGTGGTTACTCATAAAGGATTCAATGAAGAATCAGATGCAGAGGTAGAAATTTTTTTCAGAAAGCTCAAAAGAGGATCCAACAAGTATAAAGGAAAGTTACCACTCAAATGTTTCAACTGTGGTAAAGATGGACACTTTGCTGCAAAATATCCTTATAATGAAACCAATGGAGATGAGTCAAGAAGCCTTAACAAATCTACTGGTAAAGACAAAGAAAGAAATGTCTACCGACAAGGAAGAAAAGTCTACTAGAAGAAAAACAACCTATATACTATTGAGGATAATGCCACAGATGAAGAAAGTGCTTCAGAAGATGACTTCCACGAGAATGATAGAGAAGTTAATCTCTTTATGGCACTTGATGAACTAGCTGGTGAAGATGAGGAAGAAGAAGAAATCGAGGCTAAAGTGGATCTAGAAGGTGAGATTATAAGTTCACTTGAGGAGTTGAGTAAAACAAGAAGAGAACTCATGAAGTTCAATCTTTCTATAGTAGATGAACAAGGTCTGTTAAAGAAATCCTTGGATGAGTCCAATCAAGTTATATTTGACTTGAAACTTCAGTTGGAAGAAGCCAAGAGGATATGTGAAGTTGCATCCTCTAATCTAATGAAGAAGGAAAAGGAGCATCAAAATCTGCAAGTAGAAATAGTGAATCTTAGAAAGGAGCTTGAAGAAAGTAACCAAGAAATAAAACTGAGAAGAAAATATAAAGGAAGCACCAAAGCCTTAGACGCGATGTTGAGAAAATAGAAGCAATCCAAATATATCGGTGGCTTAGGATTTGAAGAAGGTTGAAGTTCAAACAGAAAAGACACATCCAGTAAGGAGATATAGGTGACTTCTTCAAATAAAGGTGAAGAGAAGAAGACATTTACAAAAAAAAAGGATATCGGTAAAAAGACATATGTAGATGCTGTTAGAAACCACCACACAAACTGATATACACAATCAATGAACTAGAGGCCATACTCAATGTACCAACATTCAGATCCAAGGATAAATGAAAGAGTTGACCATGAAGGATTCACTAGGGTCAGCAACATGAAAGGAAGATCCTTGGTGAGGTAGTTATTTGCAGGACCAAGGCAACCTCACTGGCATGTTCCAAACTTTCATGGTTATTATTGCTGGTGTAATAAATTTGGCATAGAATAGCTAACTGTAGATTAACCAATAAGTCCACTATGAGTTATGAAAGTAGAAATCCATTTAATGCACTCTGGGATATGAATGTTGTTTGTTATCAGTGCAATGGATTTGGTCATAGGAGTCTTGAATGTAGGAAGAATAAACCGGTGTCCTACAATAACTTCAAAGATTCATCTTTAAATGAAAATGTGAAATGCTATAGCTTTCAAAAGTTTGGACATATAGAAAAGTTTTGTAAAAACTAGAAAATCAAGCAAAAGAGAATAGATCTTGATTAAGAACTGGTAGTTAAACAGGAGCACAAAATAGTAGCTAACAAGAAGAAGGAAACCAAACTTGTATGGGTTGAGAAATAAAAGGACAAGGAAGAATTAAGTCTGATAGTGTAGACTACCTTACATGTTGAAATGAAAAACCTATGGGTTGTAGACAGTGACTGTTCCAACCATATGACCGATGATAAAAAGAAATTTATCAAGCTTGAAGATTGGAATGGTGGTTCTATAAGATTATGAGACAAATCATCAATCAAAATAAAGGGAAATGGTACATTGAATATTCATGGAAAAATTAAGGCACATGATGTGTATTATGTGGAAGGCTTAAAGAACAACCTACTAAGTATGAGTCAGATGTGTGATAAAGGTTATAAATTCACCTTTTCTATCGGCTTCTAGATAAAGAAAGAAAGTACTGGTCAGACTATATCCGATGGTAAGAGGATAGATGGTAATGTTTATAGTATGAAATAATCCTATGAGTTCCAATGCATGATAGGAGAGGTTGACGAAAGTTGGTTGTGGCACCGAAGATTAGGCCACATAAATTTTGATAACCTAGTTGCAGTAAGAAAAAAGGGTTGTGTAAGAAATATTCCACCCATCATCAAACCGATAAGAATATTTTGTGATGAATGTGTGAAAGGGAAGCAGACTAATGTGAGTGTCAGAACAAAAGAAAAAAATACCTCAAGACCACTTGAAATTGTAAATATAGATCTGTGTTGTCCAACTATGACAAGAGTGCTTGCCGGTGAAAGATATTGTATGCTCTTTATTGATGACTATTCGAGAATGAAATGGGTCACTTTCTTACAAGATAAATCACAATCTTTTGATAGATTCAAGATTTTTAGGAAGATGGTGGAGAAGGAAAGTGGGTGTAAGCTAAAATGTCTAAGATTAGACAAGGGTGGAGAGTTCACATCAAATGAGTTTGAAGATTATTGTGAAAGACATGGAATTAGAAGGCAATACTCAGCCCCTGGGACACCACAAAAAAATGGTGTGGTAGAAAGAAAGAACAGGTTAGTCAAGGAGATGGTCAGAACCATGTTAAATGAGGCCAGTCTACCATACACATATTAGAAAGAAGTGGTTCATACAGTTGCATATATCTTGAACCGGGTTCACCTAAGAACAAACAACATCTTGACACCTTATGAGTTGTGGTATGACTCGAAACCATTAGTCAAATTTATTTCAAGTTATTTGGAAGCAAGTGTTTTATCAAGAGATATATGGATAGACTAGGTAGTTTTGATTTCAGGAGTGATGAAATAATCTTCCTTGGTTACTCATCTAATAGTAAGGCCTATAAATGCTACAACAAAATACTAAGAAGAGTCATTGAGAGTGTGCATGCAAGAGTTGATGAGGATATGCACAAAGGAAGACAATCATAGGTAAACCGATATGGTGATTTTGGTGATGAAGGTGAGGAAGCTTAGTCAGACAATGAACTGGAAGAAGCATCCAAGAAGGATCCTAACCGGTATGTGTAGATGAAGCACATGGAAGAGAAAATTCTAGGTAATAAGAGTGATGGTGTGCAGACTAGGAGAAGCCTTGCTTGGAATGATGAACAAGTCAACTTTTTCCTCATGATTGAAGTAGAACCTAAAACATTCAATGAGGTCAGCAAAAGATAAGAATGGATGGATGCCATGGAAGAAGAACTACAATAGATTGAGAAGAACAACACTTGGGAATTAGTCCCTAGACAGGAAGACAAGAACATCATTGGTACTAAATTGGTATAGCAAAATAAGATGAATGAAGAAGGTAAAATTGTTTGGCATAAAGCTAGACTTGTGTGCAAAGGCTACTCTCAAGTAGAGGGCATTCATTTTGAAGAAAAATTTGCATCAATAGCTAGATTTTGAAGCAATTAGAATGTTTCCAACCTTTTCTGCCTACAAGGTTTATAAAGTATATCAAATGGATGTAAAATATACCGTCCTAAATGGAAATTTGGAAGAAGTGTAAATGGAGAAACTGAAAGGGTTTCTACTACATGATGATGAAACCTTTTTGTGTTGGTTGAACAAAGCCCTGTATGGTTTAAAGAAAGCTCATAGAGGATGGTATTCAAGGATAGATCAGTACCTGATGGAGAAAGGATTCAAAAAGGGGAGTGCTGACAACAATTTATACATAAAGAAAGATGGAAGCCACATGATCATTGTGGTTGTGTGTGTAACTGACATTATTTTTGGAGGCAATAAGGACACCCTTTCCAAAGAGTTTGCTGATCAGATGCAGTCAAAATTTGAGATGTAAATGCTTGGAGAATTGACATACTTCCTTGGTTTGCAGGTATGATAGAAAGATAAGGGAATCTTTATCTCACAAACCAAGTATGCAAAAGATTTGTTGAAGAAATTTCAAATGGAGGACTACAGACCGGTAAGTACCTCCATGGTGACTGGAAGCAAATTAAGAAATAATAATGAATCACTGATGGTGGATCAGACATTGTGTAGATCCATGAAAGGCATCCCATTGTATCTAACTGCTTCTAGACTAGATATAGTGTAGGCAGTGTGCATGGTGCCCAGATTTTAAGTTGTACCAAAGCAGTCACATATGAATGTCATAAGAATTTTTTTTAGGTACTTACAAGGAACACTATGTTATGGATTGTGGTACCCTAAACAAGAAGAATTTATCTTCAAAGCATACACTAATGTTGATTGGGAAGGTTACATTGATGACCAAAAGAGCACAAGTGGTGATGCATTCTTCCTAGGTGACAGGTTGGTCTCATGGCATAGCAAGAATGAGGAGTCGTCCTCCCTATCAACTGCTGAAGTAGAATACATTTCTACTTGTACATTCTTCTCTTAGGTACTTTGGATGAAGAAAAACCTCAAGGACATACAGGTGGACATCATTGATCCTATTTTCATCTGCTGTGATAATTCAAGTGTCATAAAAAATTCTGGTGATGCATTCCAGGACAAAGCTTATAGCCATCGAGTATCATTTCCTCAGAGATAAGATTGAAGGACAGGAAGTAAAGATGGACTATGTCCCTATAGGAGAACAAGTAGTAGACATTTTCACCAAACCATTGTCGGTAAGAACTTTTGAGTACTTACAACACAAGTTGGCAGTTGTGTCACCTACCTTGTGCACTTGTGATAGTAAGGATTTCTATGGTTCAGGGGGAATTCATAGGAGCATCTATATCTCTTGAACCACATCTCAGTACTAGTTGTAATTACTGGTATTAGCCTAAGGGGGAGCTAGGTATGGATCAAAGGGGGAGTGAACAATACCCTTTGTCATTGTGTCAAAAGGGGAGAAATCTACCGGTATGACATCTTATAGTAAGTTGACATCAATGCCAAAGGGAAATATTGTTGGCATTATTGGTATTAAGTTATCTTTGATGTCAATTGGTTTGGCAAGGTCACCGGTAAGTAAGAAGTGGTGACCAGTATAAGAAGAGTAAGACATATGATGTCAATCCACATGTGAGTAAGTAGACAGAAGGAAGGCTACTAATACACATGAATTGTGTCATCTGCTGATAAGGCAAGCTTGTTGGTAAGCCATAAACTAGTATGAAGGTTAGCTGGTTGTTTGTGATGAAGAGGAAGAATGTTATTTGAATTACAACAACACCCGATGAGTAGAATAGAAAGAATGGTATGAAGACATATCAGAAGGTGAGATGTATTATTAGGTGAATGTGCTATTGGTAGAGAGGATGTTTGTTGGTTATACCGATAAGGTGATTTGAACCGGTAGTCAAACTTGGTCAACATAGAATATCAAACCAACATAGAAAACCAAGAAGAGTTGGATGTCAACAAACATGATAGCTGGATGCTAGGTGGTGATATTTCACAAATCTGTGAAGTGTTCATCGATGTAACAAGTCAGCAAGAAGGTCAAATTTTATGAAGAACCCGCAAGTCATAGAGGATGTCAGACGATTGCAGCTTGAGGAATGCAAGCTAGTAAGTGACTAAACTGACTCTACAAGAATATTTGATCTTCATACACATTTATTGAAGGAATTAGTCGGGCCATTAATGGCATATAACAGAGAAAAGTAGAAAAGCATGGTGTAGACCTCAAGATTTAGAAAAGGCACATTAGAATGCGAAGCTTTGGTGGTGTTGATCGATGACATGAATATCATATCCTTGGAAAAGTAGATTGAATCAAATCAGATATTGATTGAGTTGGTGAAGGCAAAACCTAATATGACACTGTTTGAATGTGGGTTTTGGTGGGAACCTTAGATTATAAATATGTGAGCTCGAGAGATGCTTGATGTGAAGGAGTGTGAAGATATCTTGAGAAAGATCATCTTCCTTAGAATTTATTCTAAGAAAGTTGTAGTGTGATTTTGTAGGCGAACCCGTGAGAGGGTTTAACCAGCAAAGGCAAAGTACTGATAAGCTGTTGCAGGTCTAACAGTTAAGCTAACTGTTAAGGTGTGTTTTCTCAAGAACGCATCTAAGTATGAAATAGTGTGTTGAGATGCTGAGAGAGAAAGAAGAGTAGCCAAGAATAAGAGAGATTAATCTCATTACCGACATAAATCTATTTGACCAAGTGTTGTAGAACTCATCTGCAACTAGATGCTATAACTATATCAAAATTATATTTCACTATACATCACCAAGTTGGAGCTTTGTACAGGGGTTGGTGCTCCTTGAGTTGGTGCCCTAAATTAGTAGGGGTTATTGTTCCTTGGGTTGGTACCCTAAATCTTTCTAATTCAGTGTTTCACTTGTGAGACTGGATTGGACCAGTAGACTCCAACAACATTTCTCACCAAGGTTTTTCCCATATTGGGTTTTCCTCGTACATTTGGTGTTGTGGGCATTTGTGTGTTTGCCTCTTTTGATATCTACATTTTGCTTATCGGTTTGATTGTTTAGAGCCTAGGGTGATAACCGGTATTCTAACATTATTTTAAAAAGGAAAGGAGTTTAGGAACCATTAATTCACCTGCCTCTCAGTGGTACATTGCGTTCAATAGTTATTTGATCAAAATTAATGCAAAACCATAACAAATCGACCTATTGCCTCCTCAAAGATGCAAGTATAGATTTTCTATTAGATTCATCTAAGCAATACCAGTGACTAGACTACACCAAGATGGAGGATTTAATCTATATGAATGCAAGATTAAGCTATATGAAATATAGATTCTAACATGATTAAGATAATTTGAACTAAGCTAAGATGCAACAATCTCAATAACTTTGGAGGAAAACCAACATGACAACAATAAAATCTCTAGCCTTTTTCATTGAGAGATAAGAGCCTAAATTTATAGAAAATCCAGAGAGAAAGTGACGATCGAGATTGATTATTGATGAGCAGTCAAGATTCTTCAAGAAGTAGCATGATCTAGGTGATTTGATGTGATTGGTTGCTTTCTTTAGATTTGAAGGAGATAAGATTGAGCTAAAATTAAGATAAAATGAGAAAATTTGATTTATTCCATTTTCCTTTCTTAAAGAAAGCTTTATTTGATTTATTTCCTTTTATTCAATTTTTCAGATTTAATTGATTTAATTGATTTTATGAGATTTCTCAAGTTATCTCAAATTAGATTTTAAAAATATCTCAAGTTGATTCCTTTTCTCAAATTAATTCCATTTTGATGATTTGATGGAAAATTGATTTATCAATTAAATATGCTAGGATATTTAATTAAATAAATAGGCTAATTGAGTAAAGAGATTTGATGATTTATTTGATTGAAGTGATTAATTGGCCATGTGACATTGATGATTTAGGAATTAATTAATTAGGTGCTCAAGATTGATTTAATTGCCTTTAGTTAGGGTCTTGGTGATGTAGTCGAGATTAGGGGCCTATGATTTAGATGACCATTTTTAGGGTATTATATTTGCCCATTTGAATTGATGTGCGAGCAATGCATTGATTCAAAGAATAGTTGATGTTGAAGAGATACCAGCTCTAAACTTGATGGATCACGAATGGATGAAGAGTGAGATATTGAGCTTGATTTAAAGCGATGCAAATGAACAGATTGATCAAAGTGATACTGATCTCGAACTTGATTGAACTAGGACCAATGAAGAGAGAAGATACCGATCTTGAACTTGATGGACCAAGAAGCAGGTACCGATTTAGAACTTGATTGAACTATAATTAGTTGAGTGAAGAGATAATAATAATTTTGAACTTTATTGAACAAGTCGATTAGTGAAACAAAATGTCAAGCTTGATTTGATGTGATGAAAGTGAACACCTATTTTGATTGAGCATGTGATCACTGTAAAAAAACACTCTTTAAACCCTTGATTCAGTTTAAACAAATAACCAGCTTGATGAGATGCAATGAAATTGAAGTCGTATTTGGATTGAGCATGTGATCACTGTCAAAAAACTCTTTAAGCCCTTGATTAGGTTTAAATGAATAACCAACTTGATGAGGTCTAATGAAACTCATTACCATTAAGAGACTGATTCAGATGAAGATAATATCGACTTGATTTGGTGCAAAGAAATTGATATGCCCCTAGAGACTTATTTAATATGAAGAACCTCAACTTGATATGATGTGATGAAGTTGAGATGCCCCTAGAAATGAGGTCTTGTTTGAATGAGATTTGATTGATGTTTGATTAATCTTAGATTGAAAATTTTTTCTGCTGGGCTTTTGATGAAGATTTGAAAAAGAATTCTCGACTTTTGTGTTACTACTTATGAAATTGCCATTAGTTTTTATATTGAAAGTCATACTATTCTAGTCGGTTAGCACTATCGAATCATGCAGTCAATATAAACAAAGAAGCCGGTATGCACAGTCTAGTCGATTACATAAGAAAGTAGTCACAGAACATAGTATACACCAAGTTGTCTACCGAGTATCTTTTCATGGCTACCAAGCAGTAAAGTTAACACATCGAATTGATATTCACTGAGTGAAACATGTTACCAGATACATTGAACCTGGACATGCTGGCAATATTACAAGGATATTGAGTGTTAGGATTCCCACAGATACTAAGAGGGGGGGTGAATCAGTATTTGACCGGTAATGAAATTTTCTTAAGACAGAACATGCAGAACTTAAAGTAACAGTATACCGGTATGCAAGAATTAATGTAATTAACAAAATAAAAAACATCCACATGAAAAGAACACCATAGCACAAGATGTTTAACAAGGAAACCCAGTGTGGGAAATGTTATTACTGTTTTTAAAATTGGGTTCTTCTTTCCCCATAATTGGCTATGGTACCTTGAAAATTTTCTGAATGAGGTGTAATCCTAAGTGCTTCAGCTTTGTTCTAAACCTTAGGGGTTTAAGGGTTTTAATTTTTTAGACTCTTTCCTTGTTAAGCCCTCTGGTTTCTATTCTGCCATTACTTTATTTCACTTAAGTCATGGGTCATGGGGTCGTAGGAAGTGTCCCCCCTTGTTATTTACCTAGGCGGTTATGTTGATTATTTGAAAATTTGTTGCCTTGTATTATTTCATTCTAAAGTGTCAGGCCCAGTAAACGCTGATCAACTTGAGAAAGGATCCGACGGTCAGCGCTATTTCGCAAGGGTTAAGTGCTCACCCTTTAAAGCCGCGAAATAGAGAGAATGAATGTCAGCCATCCAGGTGTCATGACGGAGGAAGGAAAAGGTATAGCTGTCAGAGGTAGTTGGAGCCCCGTGGCTTTCTTCTGGCGTATTAAAAGGTAGCACGTGGCACAAGTCACCACAGTCAGCGGGTCAGGACCAAGGGTTCAAAAGTGGGCCCCAAAGATGAGTCGGCTTCCAGGTGGAGATGACTTGGCAGGGATAGCTCTTACAATTTATTGAGACCCCGTGGCTCCTTCCAGCAAATGAAAAATTGACAAGTCAGCTCCGAAAGTGACAAGGCACCAGGTGTCCATGACGTGTCCGTGGGCCCATCATCTCTGAGAGCCTTCTTAAGGGGTTAAATACCGAACGACTGTAGAGATGATCTAATGGTCGGCGCTATTTCGCAAGGGTGAGGTGCTCACTTCTTAAAGCCGCGAAATAGCGAGAATGAATATCAGCCATCCATGTGGCATGATGATGACATAAGAGACAGACCTGTTGAGACGAAAGTGTGACCCCCCATGGTTCTTCTTCTAGCCAGTGATAGAGCAACAAATCAGCATAGCAGGTGACTATGTGCCAGGTGTTAGTGACGACTCAGCGGGCCCACCATTCCTGAGGACCTTTTCGAAGGAAGTAAAAGGTATAGCTGTCAGAGGTAGTTGGAGCCCCATGGCTTTCTTCTGGCGTATTAAAAGGTAGCACGTGGCACAAGTCACCACAGTCAGTGGGTCAGGACCAAGGGTTCAAAAGTGGGCCCCAAAGATGAGTCGGCTTACAGGTGGAGATGACTTGGCAGGGACAGCTCTTACAATTTATTGAGACCCCGTGGCTCCTTCCAGCAAATGAAAAATTGACAAGTCAGCTCCGAAAGTGACAAGGCGCTAGGTGTCCATGACGTGTCGGTGGGCCCACCATCTCTGAGAGCCTTCTTAAGGGGTTAAATACCGATCGACTGTAGAGATGATCTGACGGTCGGCGCTATTTCACAAGGGTGAGGTGCTCACTTCTTAAAGCCGCGAAATAGCGAGAATGAATATCAGCCGTCCACGTGGCATGATGATGACATGGCCAAAAAGGGAAAATATGGGCCCACCACAGTATAAAGGGAGACATTCGGCTAGTATCAAAACAGAATGCGAAGGGATTTTTTAAGCCAATGGTCGGATGCCGCGTGGTATTATGTAGCCAATAGAAAGACGGGACCCAGACTAAAGACAAAGCCATCAAAAATGAAATTAACAGTGAAACACTTGCAGGAAGGCTGCAACCCGTTGGAGCTAAAATATGAATTCTCGTATGAATTCAATTTTAAAAGGACGGCCGAAGCATATGGAATCAATGTCATAGTTAAGGCCCAGAGTACAAGCATTTGATTTCTTAACAACCAAGTGTAGATATCTTTTAAAAGATTTTGCAGAAGAATAATGCAGAGTTATCTTTTTCAAATACAGAGAAGGTGAATCAGTTGCAGAGCGAATTCCTTCAAGCAAGCATCAGGTTCTTTCTTATTTTGCAGCTATTCTTGTGTGGTGTAATAAGTGAAATTATTCTCATGTTACAGGAGTGTTTAAGAAGTGATATTCATCTTGTTGCATTTTCAAATGGCTCCTAAAAGGGAATTTTCTGGCAAGGTTGATTATTTAGAAAGAAGTGTATGTGATGACTTTTTAGAGCAGTTGACGCTGTCAACTAACCAGGCATCTAAGGCCAAGGAGTTAGTACCCAGGGCTCCCCGTTTGAAAATTGGAGAAGGATTATATGACAAAGGTAATTGGTTGAGAGACCCACAGGTTGGAATGTCCGGGTTGGGGCTGTTTAGAGTCGGATTTGGAATGAGAAATTCTCTTGCTCCTCAAAACAGTGTTTGGGATCTAGATGTTGGGAAATTAGTAGTCCCAGGAGTATTCATGGATACAGACTTGCTAACCCAAATGGCATTAAATTATGATTCAATCACAAGGTGCATCCGGGATGTAAATGGGAAAACCCTCGTGGAAATCAATGCAGAAGAACTGAGAATAGCGTTTGGGCTCAGTGTGTTTACAAACTTCTTGGAACCCATAAACTTCACACAATTAGCCCAGGTATATAGTGCACAGAGGAGTCATCTTAGGAATGGGCCTCTTAAAGAACTTTTTCTGAAAATAGGAGGGTTAGCAGTTGTAGGGCCCAACATGCAAGAGCCTTTTTCATTGAGTATGTTTACCTTGAGGGCGAAAGGGATGTATTGGGCACTTTGCCAAGTTCTAGGAGAGGATGCTGAATCAAATATGCCAAACCATTACTTGTTAATGATTGTTCAAATTTTGAATCCTTCTCTTGCTATTACATTTGATTATGCTTCTTATGTTGCCAATGCTATCCATGGTGGGTTGATAGGAATAAAAAATGGGAAGGTGGATAGGCCATTCGGATGGTACTCACTCTTGATGCACCTTTTTCTCTTCAAAGGTGGTGATTATTTCGCCAGTGGAATGGACCTGGTAAAAGAGAAGGAAGGAGAGAAGATGCCAGTACAACTATGGAGTACTGTGTTGTCATGGGACAGAGAGGATGCTAGTTTTCTAAAATTCGATAAATATTTTGCATCCAAAATAAGGACTCTCCTTTGCTCTGATAACCCAAGAGTCCCCAAGGTTCTTCTGGAATTCTTAAGGCCAAAAGAATTCACAGAGAATATCAAGATAGTTCATAATTGGGGTGATATGTACTTATATCCAGTCTCCACAGTTTTCAGAGTTTTTGGTTTCAGAGGAACCCCATTTTTGTTACCCTACCAGGTCCCCCTCAAAGTGGGAACAACTGAGATCCTTAGACAAATTGGTGGCCTACAAGAGGCAGAGCTAACAGGCAGAGGTAAAGGGACAATTTTCCCTGCAGCTACAGTAGCCCACCAATTTGTAATTACAAAGGGAGGTTGGAATTGTTTTGAGGATTTCCTCAAACCCTACCATTTATCCACTGCAGTGTCCAGGTGTGCTGATCCAGAGGGCTTCTACAATGGTGTGTTCCGGAAGAAGGTAGCATGCAGAGGTAGGCCTCATCAATTCCACTTTCCTGAAGACCTCATCAGGAATGAATTTGACTTAGATGAACAGGAATTGAGGAAAGAGAAATGGGTGGCTTACAAGAAAGCCCTGGATTTTGTGCATCAATTTGATGCAAGCTATGACCCATTGTCTAGCTTCTTCCCATTGGAAGAGAAAATAAAATTTTTGATAGTGTGCTTTGAAGATGTGATGCAAACACTAAAGGAGAAGAGGGAAGCTGTAATTAAGAATAACCCTGAAAAGGCAAGAATGATTTTAGGCAAGTCATCTCCACTAAAGCAATCCCTCCTGGTGACTACACCCTGCATAAGAAATCAGGTTACAGTGTGCTGGTGTCTACAACAGGGGAGCCCTCTTCATCCAAAGGAAAGAGGAAGGTACAAGATGTCATTGACATCCAGGACAGCCCAAAGAAGCAAAGGGTGGGGAAGGAAGTGCAATCAGATACACCCTTGTATTCCCCATCCCAATCCCCTATCCACATAGGAGATGAACAAGCAGCAACTGAATACCTCTCTTAGTTGGGCAACTTGGGAGAGATTGCATACACTTATGATGAGGTGGAAGAAGGGATGCCAGAAGAGCCCACTGAAGCACAAATGGATATCACCTCAACTGAACTTAAAGGCCAGGAGTGGGATCCTGAGATAAAGAAGGCCAGTAGTGCCTTTTTAGCTGATGATAATTCTGTCACATCTGAAGCATTCATTCAATTTATCTGGAAGCAGCATATAGATAAATATAATGCTAGATGTGAAGCAAAAAGGGCAGAGCAGCCTAATAAAGATCCAGCCTCAGTAGAGGAAGAAATAAAATAGGAGATGATGGAAGAATTCAAAACCATCACTCCTGAACAGGGAAGAGATCTAGTAGCACAAGCTGGAGTGCTCATTTTACCAGAATGGAATATTGTTGATGCTCTAGTACTAGATGCAGTAAGAAAAGAGACTAAACCCATGGAAGGGGTTACATTCAGTAAGGACAACACTGCACTAGTCATGTGGTCCCTCAAAAGAAATGAGGACAAGAAAGGTAAAGACACCTCAGGGACAAGTCACCTTGGTGAATTGATGATTAAAAGAGTAGAGAGTACAGGGGTAGTAGAGGTTACTAGCACTGTGTTAGAGACTGCCAAATTTAGTGTTGCAGTGGCTAAAAAGGAAGCCAAAGAAAAGGAGGCCCTCCAGATTAAATTGGAAACAGTTTTGAAGGCCTATGATAGTGTCAAGGAGGAGGTAAGAGGCAAAGATAGCATCATTGCCAAATTGTAGAGCCAGCTGATGGGACAACGCCAACAAGGTGAGTCTTCAACATTGATGATCGCCTCTTCTCCTGCAAGACCCCCACCTACTAGCCCCATTATTGAGGTCCCACCATCTCCTGTGCCTTCCAGCTCTCAAATGATTGAGATAACTCCCCAAGAATTGGAGAACCTAAAGCAAACTCAGGCCTTTTATGCGGGGAAGTATGAGGAGAAAATCAAAGCCACAATCTCCAGTTTTGCAGACACTATAAATGCCTCACTGCTTCACAATAGTGTGGGAAAGATCATGGAGATATGGAATGAATCAAGGAGAGATAAGGCCATTTTGACACCCATTTTTGACAGATGGAGGCCTAGGGAGCAAGACTTAGAGTTCATGTGTGTTTCCTATGATGAAGCAAGAGCTAACCCCATTATCAAATCCACTTCTGATATCACTAAGATCTTATTGCAATTGGCAACAGAAGTGCATAATGTGGAAAGAAGGGTTAAATTGCTTAAGAAGGAATACACTGATCAAGTTTGTGAGTTGCTCCCAGGAATTTTTGCCAATCCGGATCAGCTGAAAGATAAACAAATATGGCGTAAAGAGATAGAAGTCAAATTGTCAGCAAGGGTAAAGGGAATCATTGATCTTGATGATACCTCTTTCTTTGTTATAACAATACAGGAAATAGAAAAAATTAAGTCACACTATAGTTTTCTCAATTCAAAAGTCAACAAACTGAGAAATTCTTGGAAAAGGTTGACTAAAAGTAAAGATGATGTGATTAATTTTTCATGGCCGACAGAAGAGACATATAATGAGTGGGAAGTTAAATATTCCACTCATGATCCGGAGCAGTTGGAGAGCGCCCCTAAAAAGCTAGAAGAGGTTGCAACTGAACAACCTGTTGAACAGACTGCAGAGGTTGAAAAGAGCGCATAACTGTTTCACGTAAAAATTGTAACCTCATCAATTTTGGAAATACTTGTAACAAACTCTCCTCGAGAAGTCCGAAGCTTTGTGCATCCATGTTGTTATAAATGGATACCAAGACTATAGGGAGGGGGATCACAAAATTTTGTAAGAAAACGCTGCAGAAATTTATCTGAGCTTTTCTAAGTCTAATGGAGAATCAGAATTCATTGTAATACTTTTTGAAATGAATATCAATATACAGGCCATCGGTTTTGAGTAAAAGTTATGTGTTGTCTTCACATTTGTTCACAAATTTATTTACTATCTTTATTCTAAATAATCCAGGGTTGTTTAGTTTGAAAGGAATTGCAAAGTAATCTCAGTATAAGTGTTAGTTTGCTTTTCTCTTTAGAAGGGAAATTAAATACGCGGGATCACTCATACCAGTAAATTCTTTGGAGGGAACTGTGAATTTTGAGGACCATAGCTTAGTCTAGAATGATTGAATTCTTGTATGTGCTAGGCATATATCAGGATTAGTGGAAACCAAGCCGACGGGAAACATAAGGATATATTGTTTCAGAAGTGTTATTTGAATTTAAATGACTCTGTAACCTTGGATAAGGCACTGGTGTTAATCGAGGTTGTTTATTGCATGCTTTGTTGATCAAATATGCTGAAGTTAAGTATTGTTTCATCCTTTGTTTTCAGTTGCTTTCAAGGTGAATAAATCCATTGGTTTTCTGGACTGGTTTGCTGTGGATTTGTTGTTTAAAAGTGTGAAGTTAATTCACAAAAGGTATACCCACCTGGGCTCTAAGAAAAGCCCGAAGTGTAGAAGGTCTAACCAAACCTTGTCATATGTTGTCTCTGGAATCTCCTTATTCTTGATGTCTTCTCAGCACCCATTTTAGATCCTATTATTTTAAGGGCATTGAAGGGAATCAGATTTTGAGAACAACAGGAAAAACATCGGTGCGATTTGTGACCCACAATATTCACTTACTGGCCAATAAGAGAATATTACTTACAATAGGGGCCTGCACATGCAAGAAGGCCAACTGCCTAGAGCACAGTGCTCAATAAGAAGTCACACTGACTTACAATGAGGATTATACAAATCTAATATTCTGTACTGCTTTACAATAGCATCTTCAATGCCAAATTCAATACCGGTTCTTGCTTTGTTCTTTACATATACCCTTGACCTATAATTCGCACATTAGGTCTACCTAATAATTTTCTTTATGCTTCCTATGCATATCTTACAAATGTCTACAATGATCTCTTTTATATACAAGAGTCATTTTACAATTTGCCAAGTCGGCTTACAATAATAAACAAAATATTACATATCAAAAATCCTGTCGGCCTCTATGCCGGTATACATCTTTTCTTCTGTGTTGGTGTACATCTTTTCTTATGTGCCAGTGTCGGTGTCAATGTAGAGTGATCTTGGTGATGCCGGTGTACTATCTTGCTTGAATAATGCTTTGCTGGTAGAATGTCTTGTCGGTGCCATAGGATTGCAAGGTTGCCATCAATGACAAAACCTTCAATCACACACAATGTCTAATTGGAGTGTCCATATGCCAACAATCTCCCCCTTTGGCATTGATGGCAACACTCATGAGAAATTTCAAAAAGATATCCAAAAATGTGTAGACCAAAAAATGTTACCAAAAATGTGAGAGCTCCCCCTGAGCATATAATTCCTATGTTTTGAATTTTCTCATCCCACTACTCCCCCTTTGGCATCAATGAAAAAGGTTGTCAAGATGCCAGTAGAGTTTGTAGGTTCAGCTATCCATATCCTCAACCTTGTAGCTGGGTAGTTATTAACCGAAAAACATCTCCCAAAATTAAGTTTATACCATCCATAAACTTCTTACTATCTTTTATTGTTGTCTTAGTTCTTTTTACTATACCAGTGAGATACTGCAAATGCTCTGCTAGTGTTTTGCTTCCCTGTGTTAATGCCTCTAAAATTTCCTTCTGTAGAGATGCTAAATAGTCCAATCTTGGACTTAGTTTAGATCTCAAATGTTTTGCCTTGTTTATTATTCTCTCTTTCTCTCTTTCCAATTTGAGCAATTCTTCCTCAAAATTTGCTATCTTCTATTCAAAAACTGATAATGAATCAGGTGAGTTGACAAAATTGTCTGCAAGGTTGTTTATCTCTTCCTATGTCTTGCTTATCTTCTTGTCTACATCTATAGTCAGGAAGTTTGTTTTGCATGTATCTTTGTACAGGTTTTTGTACTCTTTTAACAAACTACACAGTTCCAGTAGAAGTGTGTCAAAATCTCTGTTACACTTCTTAATTCCTTCCTCAAAGAATTTTTGTTTCTCCTTTTCTACAATTTCCTTTATAGATTCTACCTTTATTTGCTCAAAATTTCCAGAAATATATTTACATAGTGTATCCAACCGTCCTAAAGAATCTTTATTCTCTATATTACAATTAGGAGCTATTGATTTGAAAAATGGGATTGAATCATCTATTGCTTTGTAAGCTTGTGAGCTATAGTCAGTTATTTTCTTGATGGATTCAAGTAATACCTCAGTCACATTTGATGGTGACCCAACAAACTAAGTATCGGTGGAAGTGACCATGCTTGTATTGACCTCTGGCAGGTCAGTTTGTGTCTGCATTTCCTTAAGCACTGGTTTTCCTGCTTCATTTCTTACCAGTGGCATCTATTCTGGAGCCTTTAGCTCTGTCAGTTTCTCTGTATGTGTTTTAGATTCCATCTTTTTCCCTGTATCCACTACCGGTTGCTCTGTATTTCCTGTTACCAGAGACTCTTTGGCTATATCTGATTTATCTGTTGTATCTTTATCTACCACTATGTTGATCTTCTGAGTATCAACATTCACAGTATATAGGACTTCAGGATTAGTATTGCCATCCTCTGTATCCATGCTCTCAGCTGCCAGTTGATCTTCAATAGTTGTTGATTTTACCGGTGGAGTATTTAAAGGAGGTGGGGGTAAGTTGTCTCTAACCCTGATACTTGGTGGTCCACCAACTTTACCTTTCCCCTTGTCTCTATCTTTCTGATAAACTTTAATAGGTTTGGGGTTCTTGAACTCTTCTTGTTTTTCTTTCTCAACCAAGAATATATCCCAACCATCTTCTGTTTCCTGTGTCACCTCATTAACTCTTCCTGCCATTAGTGAAATATGTCGGTGTGCAGTAGAGAATACTAACCGGTTTGCTTGAGCAATTAGGTCATCAATTTCTTTAGGTGAGTTTACCGGATATACAACAAGTAATTTCTCAATTTTTATTTTCTTATCCAATTCTATCACTGCCTATCTTCTTGCCTCTAGTCTTTGAAATAATTCATCTAGAATTTCATTGACTACTTCCATCAAAAACATCTTGTACATATCCATATGTAATATAACACTATTTTCTACTTGTTCTTTCTCATCAGCTATTAAAGTGTTATATATTTTCCCTATGTTCTTCAATTTACCTTCCTCTGTGATCTCATTTAACAAAATTTCTAGAGGTGCCAAGTCAGTTGTTGTCTTTTTCTTTTTCTTGGGGGTCAACTTCTTTTTAGGTGTGACCTTCCTGACCAGAGATCTCACAGCATGTTGCTTCTGCCTTGTCCTTCTAGGTGAAGGAGTGGTTGCCGGTGAGGGATCTCTTTTCCTAACAACTCTTTTAAAAGTTGTTGGTATATCTCCTTCTGAGGAAGTACCTACCGGTGATAGATGAGCTTCAGGTTGTGAGTCTGCCAACTCATCTTCAGTTATGCCGGTTTTCTTTAATATATCTTCCTTTATGACTTTTGCTTGTCTAGATCCTTTTCTCACAAATGCCTCAACCTTCTTCACTCTTTTCTTTGACTGAATTTGACTTTCTATAGTTTTAGCACTACCAAATATTTCTTCTTTAGGTTCATTGGGGGCTTCCAGAAGTGCTTTGGCATAAGTTTCCACTATGTGGTCATCTGTTTCATAGCCCATTTTTGTTACCCAGATTGTCCTAGGGATGACTGCTTCCATCAATATTTCATCCTTTTTGATTACAAAACATATATCATCCTTGTATTTGTTGACAATTTCCTGTGATAGTCTGATTCTTTTGTTCATTCTGACCTTTAGTGCTTGAAAATACTCATTGATATTCTTTTCCTTGTTTTCACTCATGTTGTTGAATAAGTCTGATAATTGTTTTCCGGTATGTCAAATCCAAGATTCTTGTTGCCTATACTGGGAACCTATTTGGTTATATGTAGCATTAAGCATACAAGTAAATTTCCAAATCTAAAAGTTCCTTTCTTATCCTTCTTGATTTTGCCCAAGTTATCAATTAACTCATCTTTTAACCATTCACATACATCAATTTTCACATTGTCTTTTACCATATCATGAGAACTCTTAATGCATAAACTGGAAACTGAGTTAAGTCTATTTGCATGAGTTGCTTTGTACCCTAAAATTATGCTAACAAATCTAACATTTATATCGGTCACATCATTAACCCTTAGAGACCTTCTGTCTGATGTTGCACCAGTTAAGTTCATTACTAGGTCATTGGAGACCTTCTTAGTCTTGTTGGATTTGTTACCAGTGGAAGGTAACCCTGCTACTGCTTTCACAGCTTCCTTTGTAATTTTGTGAACAGAATCAAGCCAAAAGAATGAACCATGTACCCTTCTTAAAACTATCCTAATCACTTCCTTGAGAAATTCAGGAATGCAGAGGATTTTAGTGAATCCTAGGGTTTCAACAACTTTATATTCAAGTTTTACATTTCCAAAATTGTCACATATAACAGTCTTATACATGTTTTTAATTTCTTCATCTCCTAATTCCTCTATGTTGCAATGGATATATATTCTAGGATCTTTTGCATAAACAACTCCTTTTGGAATTTGGGAAAAAGCACCTATATTCTCATCTTTCTTAGCTACATCGGGAACTAGCTGAAATACAGGCCTAAGGTGTTTTATAACCTCAACTACTATAGGGTTTTCTATGAATTCAGGTGCAGAGGAGGATGCCATGATGATAAATACCTTTTTCTTCCTTTGGATGGATTGATTGCTAAAATGCTTTGCCTCTTTGCTCGAAATGCCTTAGCTTTGGAGATTTCGCGCTCTTCGAATGTTTGAATGCTCGGTGAAGTGACATGGAGCCAAAACCTTATTTTATAAAGTCTTTTCCGCTACCTACCACATTAATTGCTTGCCGGTAATGTATTAGCTTAACTTTATTTGCCGGTAATTAGTGTTTTTCAACTTCTTTTCTCTAACCGAGGGAATAATAGCACATGTGTCATTAGATTGCCAAACCCTCAAGATAATTTTCTTCAATTAGATGAAGAACTTCCTGCCAGTGGAGCATTGCTCTATCCTGCCGGTGGAGCATCATATTGTCCTACCGATGGAGCATTTGTTGGTTCTACCGGTGGAGGAGTATCCCCAATATTTAGATCAACTTTTCTAATCCATTGCTTTGAGAATTCTTGGTTAACCTCTTCAACCTTTTCTTTACTTTTCAAGCTAGTACTTTTGTTGTTTTCCGGTGTACCTTTACTTCTACAAAATTTAGCAATATGACCAATCTTGTTACATGCATAACAAGTTACATTATTTTTCTAAATACCTTTCCCATAACCTATGCCAGTTTGTGTTCTGCATTGATTTGATAAATGTCCAAATCTTCCACAAACATAAGATCTTACATTCATTCTGTAGTTTTCAAAGTTATGACCAATTTTGTTGCATTTGGAGCATTGATCGGTGGGAGGATTGATATTCTGATAATTCCTAGATCTACATTCATTTGCCCTATGACCATATTTATTACAGTTAAACCATTTTCCATTGAATTTGTAAGTATTAGGAGGTCTTACCAGTTTGCTGTGATCCTGAGTATTTGCAGTACCAGAGCTTTCTCCAACTTCAAATCCAATTCCAGAAGTGTCCCCTTTGGGTTTTTGATTCTTCAATAAGGTACCAAGTTCTTTTGAGCTTTTCTTGAATTTTTCTTTGTGTTGATTTACAGTTTCCAATTCTCTTTCCAAGATTTCCTTTTGTCTCATTAGTTCATTCGAGTCATTCTTAGTATGCATCAGATCTATCTTCAACATGTCATTTTCATAGCTAAGTCTCATGTTCTCATTTTCTACATCATTTAGTCTTCTAGTCAATTCTTCTTCATTCTTCTTTCTGTCCTCGATCTCATTGCAAAATCTCACAGTCATATCCTGCATTTCATTTTTTGTTGTCATGATCTCTTGTTTCAATTTTCTTATCATATCATTAAGTGACTCCTTTTCATCATTCTCATTTTGCAATTTTTCACAAAGTTCTCTTCTCTTATTTCTTGTAACAGTAAGATTTTCTTGAAGTTCCTGAATAATATCCTGAGCTGCTTTTAAATCATCTTCTAATTTGATATTTTTCAACTTCTTTGCATCATAGTCAGTAAGAGCTCCTTCAAGTTGCTTCATCAGATTTTCCATCTTTACCGGTGTCAAGATCTTCCTCAAGCTGTTAGGCTTCTAAAAATAGAGGACCAGGCTTCTGATACCAATTGTTAGGGTTTCCACAAATACTGAGAGGGGGGGTGAATCAGTATCTGACCGGTAATGAAATTTTCTTAAGAAAGAACATGCAAAACTTAAAGTAACAGTATACCGGTATGCAAGAATTAATGTAATTAACAGAATCAAAAACATCCACATGAAAAGAACACCATAACAAAAGATGTTTAACGATGAAACCCGATGTGGGAAAAACCTTGGTGGGATTTGTAACCCACAATATTCACTTACTGGCCAATAAGAGAATATTACTTACAATAGGGGCCTGCACATGCAGGAAGGGCAACTGCCTAGAGCACACTGCTCAATAAGAAGTCACACTGAATTACAATGAGGATTATACAAATCCAATATTCTATACTGCTTTACAATAGCATCTTCAATGCCAGATTCGGTACCAGTTCTTGCTCTATTCTTTACATATACCCTTGACCTATAATTCGCACATTAGGTATGCCTAATAATTTTCTTTATGCTTCCTATGCATATCTTACAAATGTCTACAATGACCTCTTTTATATACAAGAGTCATTTTACAATTTGCCAACTCATCTTACAATAATAAACAAAATATTACATATCAAAAATCATGTCGGCCTCTGTGCTGGTATACATCTTTTCTTCTGTGCCGGTGTACATCTTTTCTTCTGTGCCGGTGCCAGTGCCGATGTCGGTGTAGAGTGATCTTGCTGATGCCGGTGTACTATCTTGCTTGAATAATGCTTTGCTAGTAGAATGTCTTGTCGGTGCCATACGATTGCAAGGTTGCCATCAATGACAAAACCTTCAATCACACACAATGTCTCATTGGAGTGTCCATATGCCAACATTGAGAAGGTTGTTGATGATTATGGACATAACTGATTAAAGATGTTTTACTATCTTGATATTATTAGTCTGTCATTGATGTCAAGAAATTGATTTTCTAATTCAGTCTGATGTTGCCATATCTTAAGAAATATGATATGAAGATTATAAAGAAATTGGTAAAGACACGGGAAAGAATATGATGAATAAGGGGATAAGTTATTCAATGGGTAACTCTACCGAGTCAAACAATGATGAGATCTTGATGTTTTAGATTGTTTTAACATCATACATATGATGTAAAATGTAAAGGTTAATACTATACTATGTTATCAAGCAAAGAACCTAGTCAGTAAACCCTAAGGAACCTAGTCGGTAAACCCTAAGGTTATTGCAGTTGGTTAATGAAGATAGAATGTCTACCGAGTAAAGTTTAGTATTCACCGAGTTGGAATCGAGCTATAAAAGAATGCATTAAATGTTTACATGTGATATTTAAAGAAAGATGTTGATGAGCTAGAGAGGATCAATGATTGCTAAGTCGTGGAAGAAGTTTGTTAACAAATCTAAGGCAATGGAAAGTCGGCAAGAAGATCTACAGCTCAGATTGAACCGCATTACCCTAACACAAGTTCCAAGGTGAATGTGCAAGTTCTGAGGCGAGGTAAAATGTTTTCAGATCGAAAGAAACAATGAACCTGGACAAGATTGAAGATCTGATGGCTATGATTGATCATGGGAAATGTGATCAAGGAGATTAAGCAGTTAGAAGATTGTTTATAAATAAGGAACTGCTGATAAACAATATATGTAGGCAAGTGTATGAACAGGGGATGCTACATAGTGATTACCAAGCATAGAAGCTTGAAGACCTGTTAGAAAAATAGAGTATTGATGCCTAGCAGATAGACAAGATTAGTTCTATGTCTAGATTGTATTGAACAAATAGGAATCTGCTTTAGCATTTTAGATGTGAAGTTGCAGATAGATTCTATTATTGTTATTTGTGAAAGTGACAGGAAATCTCTTAACTGAGTGGACTTAACAGTCTTATATGTAAATCCTCTAACAAGGTGACATTCTTATTGAGTGTTTGAAATCCTTTGACAAGGTCACTTCTAACAAAGTGAAGATCCTAACAGATCTGAGGGAAATCCCTTAACCGGGTCACATCTAGCAATGTGTTTTGTAATCTTAAATAGGATTTGCTTTTAACTGAGCATACTCTAGAAGAGTATATTTCTTAGTGGGTTTGAAATCTCACAGTGGTTTTTCCCTATTTGGGTTTCCACATTAAATCTAGTGTTATGAGGTTTATATTGTTCATATGCTTTTGTGTTTGCATGTTTGACAGTTTTCATTTATATGACTGATGTATGTTATCGAGGTTGAATCTGATGTTTTTATGGATAATTAAGTTTGTATGATTCACCCCCCCACCCTCTCATCTTGTTGGCTATTGGATCTGTACTTATATTAAATATCATATCTATCAATTGGTATCAGAGCTTTGGACTCCAATAGGAAATTTGAAAGGCACTTGAGTTAAAGATCCAAAGATGTATAAGAGGGATGCACCTATGCTGAATAAGTCAAGTTTCTCTACATGGCAGAAAAGGATGAAGCTACATCTATCAGGAGTTGGAGAATATACTTTATACTATCTAGAGAATGATTTTGTTGCACCGAGCACCTATCCATTGATTATGGAAGAGATAAAGGAAAAGCAAGAACTTTTTCAAGAAATGATTGAAATAACATCTGCATTGACCGATTCTGAGTTTAATGATCTAGAAGGCTGCAATGATGCAAAGGCAATGTGGACTAAGCTCATATCTGTATATGGAGGAGAAGAACATGTTCAAAGAGAAAAAGTTGATAGTCTAAGAGGACAACTTGAATCTATGAGGATGAATGAAGGTGAAAACATAACCCAATACAGTACAAGACTAAAGGAGATTGTAAATCAAATCAAAGGAGTAGGAGGAACTATTGAAGAAAAGGATGTGACAAGTAAATTGTTAAGAACACTTCTACCTACCTATGCAATCCAAGTCTCTGCAATCAATGAATTGAGGTTTGTACCTAATATGCTAGTTTCCTTGGATGCTACTATTGGTAAGCTAGATGCATTTGAGTTAAGTAATTTTGATAACAATGGGTCATCGGTAAATAAAGTTGAATCTGCATTTAGTTCTTTTCATCTAAATGAATCTAATGATTACAATGAAAGAAAGTATATGTACTCTGAAGGAGATCACAGTGGAGCAAGTCAATGATTTCAGAAGAACATGGAGGAGGTACACAAACTGTATGAAGAAATCAAAAAGCAAGAAGAGTTTGAAGCACTATTGGCCAAAAGGTTACCAAGAGGCAAAGGTAAGTATAAAGGAAAACTACCTTTGAAATGTTTCAATTGTGATAAGATTGGACATATGGCTTCTAACTATCCTGACAAAGATTTCACTGAAAAGAGAGATTACTGAGATGACAGACAAAAAGATAATCATTACAGAGGACACGGAGACTTCAGAAGAAGAGATAGAAAGACATGCTTAATTGCTGATGAGGAATCTAAAGATGATAAATCAGATGAGACTGATACAGAGGAAGTTGTTTATGTGGCCATCAAGGATGGATCAGATGAAGAAAGGTATGAGGAAAAAGCCCTAATATCTCACATAAACACTAATGATTCTTGGATTATAGATAGTGGATGCTCACATCATATGACAGGAGATAAACACAAGTTTGTTATGTTAGAAGATTATGATGGAGGCTATGTTAGATTTGGTAATGATGCACCATGTCCGGTAAGAGGTAAAGGATCCATAACACTTCTTGATAAAGAAAGATGCAATTATGTTTATTGGGTTGAAGGTTTGAAATATAATTTGTTGAGTGTAGCATAGCTAAACAACACAGGTTACCGAATGGAATTTCAGAAAGGAATTGTCAAAGTTCATGACAAGAATGGAAAGTTAGCTGCTACCGAGACACAAAAAAAAGGTAATACATTTCACCTTGACACTACTCACAACAATTGTTTGCATGCAAAGATTGATAACACCTGGTTATGGCATAAAAGGTTTGTCATGTTAATTTTGATAATCTGATCAAGATAAGTAAGAAGCACAAAGTAAGAGGTCTACCGAGTCTTGAAAAACTTGAGAATGCTATGTGTCAAGGATGCCAGATGGGTAAGATGACAAGATCCATCTTTAGAAGTAAGTCCTACACTTCTAAGGGAATTTTAGATCTTGTGCACACTAATCTTTGTGGTCCTATGAAAGTTCAAAGTTATTATGGCGATAAGTATTTCATATTATTTGTGGATGATTATTCAAGGATGATGTTAGTAATGTTTTTAAAAGAAAAATCAGAAGCTTTTCAAATGTTCAAGTGGTACAAGGCTAGAGTTGAAAATGAAATAGGAAGACAACTGAAATGTCTTAGATCAGATAGAGGAGGAGAGTTCACATCTGATGAGTTCAACCTATTTTGCAATGATCATGGTATTAAAAGACAGGTCTCTACACCAAGAACTCCACAGTAAAATGGAATAGCTGAAAGAAGAAACAGATCTATTGTGGATTGTGCTAGAACACTGATGATTGAGAAGAAGGTTGCACAAACATTTTGGAGAGAAGTAATAAGCACAATTGTTTACATCTTGAACCAAGATCAATTGAAGAAAGGTACTTTGAAGACACCTTATGAAATCTAGTATGGCAAGAAACCTAATGTAAGTTATTTTAAGATCTTTGGAAGAAAATGCTATGTTCATAAAGATGATAGAAATGGCAAGTTTGATCAGAAAAGTGAAGAAGGAACATTTCTAGGATATTCTTCTAGAAGCAAAGCATTTAAATGTCTGATCAAATCATCTAACAAAATAGTAGAAAGTGCAAATGTGAAAATTGATGAAATTGCAGAAAGAACTGATGAAAGGAATTCCAAAGAACCAGAAGACTATGATGAATTTGTCTATGTGCAACTGAGAAGTCCTATCGAGATAACTGTTGAAGGAAATGAGGAAGATATCCAGCTACCGAGTGATGAAGAGGATCATACAGAGCCTACCGAGCCTGTATTAGCCAAATATGTCAGAAGACACCATGCATCAAGTTAGATTATAGGAGATAAGGATGATCCAGTGATGACAAGGAGCAAACTGAGACAGAACACATGTTTGATATCTGAATTTGAACCGAGAATAGTGAAAGAGGCATTCAACAGTGAAGATTGGATAAATGCTATGATTGAAGAGATTGATCAAATCAAGAAGAATGACACATGGAAACTGGTCCCAAGACCGAAGGACAAAAATGTAATCGGTACAAAGTGGATCTTCAGAAACAAGCTAAATGAGAAAGGTGAGGTCATTTGGAACAAAGAAAGATTGGTTTGCAAAGGTTATGCCCAAGAAGAAGGAATTGATTATGGTGAGACTTTTGCACCTATTTCTAGACTTGAAGGAGTTAGAACATTGTTGGGATATGCTGCTTTCAAAAACTTGAAGGTATATCAAATTGATGTCAAATCTGCATTTCTGAATGGAATATTAGAAGAAGAAGTTTTCATTGAACAACCTGAAGGATTTTTTGAAGACAATAATAAAGATCGGGTATGTAAATTGAACAAAGCTTTATATGGTCTGAAACAAGCACCTAGAGCATGGTATGAAAGATTGCACTCTTATTTGATTAAGATTGGTTTTATAAGGACAAGTGAGAACAACAACATGTACATGAAGAATGATGAAAATGGAATACTAATCTCAACCATATTTATTGATGATATTATGTTTTGTGGAAATGACTCTTTATGCAAGAACTTTGGAAATGAAATGAGCAAAGAATTTGAGATGTCATTAATCAGTGAGATAAAGTATTTTATATGCTTACAAATACTACAAATGAAAAATGAGATTTTTATTACTCAATCCAAATATATAAAGGAAATCATGAAGAAATTTGGAATGGAGGATTCAAAGCCAGTAAGTACTCCTATGACTACAAACTGCAAACTATCAAAGAATGATGAATCTACATCTGTTGATGAGACACTCTACCGATCCATGATTAGAAAACTACAATATGTTGTTCACAGCAGGCCAGATATAGCACATGCAGTAGGTATTGTTGCAAGATTCTCTGTAGATCCTAAGGAAATACACATGACAACAATCAAAAGAATTTTCAGATACTTGAAAAGCACTGAAGATTATGGCTTAGTATATCAGAAAGGAAATGATTTTGATTTAAAAATCTATATTGATGTTGATTGGGCAGACAACATTGATGACAGAAAAAGCACAAGTGGAGGAGCTTTCTTCTTAGGTGAAAGACTAGTGAGTTGGCTTAGCAAGAAACAAGGATGTGTTTCTCAGTCAACAGTCGAAGCTGAATATGTTGTTGCAGCACTGAATTGTACCAACATTGCATGGATCAAACAATTGTTGGAAGGTATAAATGAGAAAGTTACCGAGCTAGTAACTATATTCTGTGACAATACTAGTGCCATTAATATTTCAAAGAACCCTGTTATGCACTCTAAGACAAAACACATATCTATCAAATATCATTATCTTAGAGAAGAAGCTGAAGAGAAGAAAGTGGTATTGTAATATGTTAGCACAAAGGAACAAATAGCTGATATCTTCACCAAGCCACTACCAAAGGACACTTTTGAATATCTCAGAAGTAAGTTAGGGGTCCTACCCCTATCTTTTACTCACTGACCGAGTTTGGTGAAAGCATCACTTCGATGACTCTATTGAATATCTTTTTGGGAGCTGATGCTGGAGTAATACACTTTAGAATGTTTTTCTGAAAATGTACTGGAAATAATACTGGGATAATACAGAAAATGATACAGGGAACAGGAATTGTAAACAAATGCTCTGACCGAGACTCAGTTGATACACAACAGTAGGAAATAACTTCTTACAACAAGAAATTATGTTTTAGTTCTATTCTTTTTGGCATTGTTGTCAAAGGGGGAGAAGATCAAGAAGAAGAACCAAGAAGGAGAAGACCTACCTAGGGGGAGAAGACCACGAAGGAGAAGATCTACCAAAAGGGGAGAAGACTGAGAGAAGACTACATAGTGAAATAAAGACTAAAAACAGAAGAGAAGTCTGATGTATGGGGGCGAGCATTTCAGCATTTCAGAATCATAGCAATCAAAATTTTTAAAGGTCAAATAAATTGCTTTTGCCATCAATGCCAAAGGGGGAGATTGTTGGCAATATTACAAGGATATTGAGAAGGTTGTTGATGATTATGGACATAACTGATTAAACATGTTTTACTATCTTGATATTATTAGTTTGTCATTGATGTCAAGAAATTGATTTTCTAATTCAGTATGATGTTGCCATATCTTAAGAAATATGATATGAAGATTATAAAGAAGTCAGTAAAGACACAGGAAACAATATGATGAATAAGGGGATAAGTTATTCAATGGGAAAATCTATCAAGTTATACAATGATGAGATCTTGATGTTTTAGATTGTTTTAACATCATACATATGATGTAAAATGTAAAGGTTAATACTATACTATGTTATCAAGCAAAGAACCTAGTCGGTAAACCCTAAGGAACCTAGTTGGTAAACCCTAAGGTTATCGCAGTCAGTTAATGAAGACAAAAAGTCTACCAAATAAAGTTTAGTATTCACCGAGTTGTAACCGAGCTATAACAGAATGCATTAAATGTTTACATGTGATATTTAATGAAAGATGTTGATGAGCCGAAGCGGATCAATGATTGGTAAGCCGTGGAAGAAGTTTGTTAACAAATCTAAGGCAATGGAAAGTCGGCAAGAAGATCTACAGCTCAGATTGAACCGCATTACCCTAACACAAGTTCCAAGGTGAATGTGCAAGTTTCGAAGTAGGGTAAAACATTTTCAGATTGAAAGAAACAATGAACCTAGACAAGATTGAAGATCTGATGGCTATGATTGATCATGGGAAATTTGATCAAGGAGATTAAGTGGTTAGAAGATTGTTTATAAATAAGGAACTGTTGATAAGCAATATATGCGGGCAAGTGTATGCATAGGGGATTCTACATAGTGATTACCAAGCACAGAAGCTTGAAAACCTGTTAGAAAAATAGAGTATTGATGCCTAGCAGATAGACAAGATTAGTTCTATGTCTAGATTGTATTGAACAAATATGAATCTGCTTTAGCATTTTAGATGCGAAGTTGTAGATGGATTCTATTACTGTTATTTTGTGAAAGTGACAGGAAATCTCTTAACTGAGTGGACTTAACAGTCTTATATGTAAATCCTCTAACAAGGTGACATTCTGATTGAGTGTTTGAAATCCTTTGACAAGGTCACTTCTAACAAAGTGAAGATCCTAACAGATCTAAGGGAAATCCCTTAACCGGGTCACATCTAGCAATGTGTTTTGTAATCTTTAACAAGATTTTCTTTTAACCGAGCATACTCTAGAAGAGTATATTTCTTAGTGGGTCCGAAATCCTACAGTGGTTTTTCCCTATTTGGGTTTCCACGTTAATTTTGGTGTTATGAGGTTTATATTGTTCATATGCTTTTGTGTTTGCATGTTTGACATTTTTCGGTTTTATGACTGATATATGTTGTCGAGGTTGAATCTAGTGGTTTTATGGATGATTAAGTTTGTATGATTCACAGCCCCCCCCCCTCTCATCTTGTTGGCTATTGGATCTATACTTATATTGAGTATTATAACTATCAGGACATGCAAATGAAAACATGTTACAAGATCGAGGCACATATAACCGTTATTACATTGGAAATTGCACTAGAAGATTGTGTATGATTACAAGGTCAATCTAACCAATGAAATATTTTGTTTATTTATTCATTCGAGGAATCTTGTTTGTAAGATTGAAGCAACGAATTGAATCACCATTTTAAGAGATCTATTTATACAGCATGAGTTAAGAGTAAAAGTGTGTGTGATTGTATGCATGAAGGAACACTATTACAGAGACATAGAGGTCACCGAGAAGGTTTTCAGAGAACAGTCGAAGAACATAGTAAATAGGGTTTACCGAGTTACTTTATGGGTTACCGAGGTATGCTATAAGCAAGGTAATCTTATTCTGAGCATATAGAATATGCTATAACATTTTAGATGTAAAGTTGCAGATGTTTGTAATGATTTTATTGTAATATTGTGAAGTTGAAAGAGAAATTTTTAACAGGGTAAAAGACTCTAACCAAGTTTATAAATTATAAAGCCTCTAACCAGGTGAAGCATTCAGAATAAATGTTGTAAAATCCTTTAGCAAGGTAGATCTAACAGATCTTGTTACTCTTAACAGGGTAAGCTACCAGAAATAGCTAAATGTAGCTCTAACCGAGCATTCTTTATTATTGTAGTAGTGAAGTTGTGGGTGCCATCCTCACCGTAGTTTTTCTCTCTAACCAAGAGTTTCTGCATAACCAAAATATATGTGTTATGGAGTGAATCATGTATGATTGTTATCTATTTGTTTTAACTTTATTTTATGTTATTGCACTATTCTGTTTATGCATAACAGTAAGGTTAATATTGAAGACTCATTTTGGAGTACTGATTCACCCCTCCCCTCTCAGTACATTAGCTTTCCATATTGGGCCTAACATTTTGATGATGTAATCACTGATAATGATGATACAATAAGTGTTAGAGTAATCGAGTCTTTACTTGATTAATTAAACAAGATTTGTTTAATTATTTAAGTTCCCTTTATCTCTTTTACACTTAAGCTAACTTTAGGTGCATAATAATTAATTCTTTTATTAATTATTATGTGCAAGCCTAGGGTTTTCCCTTTTAGAGTTTCTTGACCTATTAGAGATTAATTATTTTCTTTGTATCATGGATTGATTGACTATCACATTACACATTTTGTGAATATTGAGCTCTCATCTTTTTGAGCATATTTTCTGTTTATTCATTTTTTTGTTATTGCTTCCTTGCTTCTCCTTGTAACAGGTTTATTCAGCTTGTAGAGATCATTTGGGCTCCTGTGGTGTTGTATTTCTCAATTCTCACATGGTATCAAAGCTTCAGATCTGCAGCTATTTGTTCTTGTTTTGAGATTTTTTGCATTGGAAGTAGATCTGGGGTTTTCATAAGTTTTTTTATGCACCTAAGGATAGGCCTTTTCTTCTAAGCACTTTGGGCCTAAATGGACCTCACCTTCGTGCTCAGAAGGCCCAAAAACCCTTATGGTCATATAAAAATTGACCTTTTTTTGATCCTGAACCTTTGGGAATATTTTTTTCTCTAGTATCAAGTCGTACGACCCTGGCATGCAGTTCGACAATTTTTTTTAAAAAATTTTAAAATGCCTTTTTACGGCATGCAGGCTGAATGATTTTTTGTTGGAAAAAAATATTCAAAAATCAAAACAAAAATAAAAATTCAAAAAGCACATTTTTTTTTGGAAAAATCAAAAATCAAATTTTTGGGGGGTGTTTCCCCAGGGTACACATGATATCGTGGCACCCCCTGGCTCTGTTGTAGCCGCTGGCCCTGTCAGCGTGGGCCCCATTGCCTGCCCCCTCCGGCCCTACACTTCCCGACCGCCATCCATGACCATCGGAAACCACCACTCGACCGCCGTTGCACCACCTGTCCACTACCGGAGCAACTCCCATGGGCCACCTCCACCCGCCTGCCACCAGACAGCTACCTTTTTCGCCTCTTTTGGGGGGGTTGGTTTTTTTGTCATAACTTGGGCAAACGGAGTCATTTTTTCAAAAACAAATAGGCATCGAAAAGCTAGTTATGAGCCGGACCTTGTGGTTTTGGAATTTATTTTCCATTTTTTCTTTTTGATTATACTTTGTTCTAGTCAAAGTGGGGTCTCCTTTTTACACTTTCGGGGCCATAGAATGATCATCAAAACTCCATTTTTTGAAAACTTTATATCGTTGGAAAGCTTGTTCTATTTAATTTCCAGCCATATGGGTTTTCTTTCTAGATTTTGCTCTAGGAATATTTTATTCAGTCTTTTTCTTTTTAGCATTCTGGTAAATATCTTTGTTGTTTCACATCCTGGGATCTCTTCTCTAAGTAGGATGTCTTGGTTTTGACTATTGTTTCCTTTTCCAATCTTCTTATCATTGTAGCATTTGATTTATGAAAACACACTGAGATAAAGTGCCATCATGCATTGTTTACTTGGGATCTTGCACTTCTTATGTCTTATTGTACATGCACTACCTATAAAGTGCCATGGGGGTTGATGTTTGCCTTTTGTTTGCCATCTACCTTTGTCCAGTGAGTGTTCCTTCTATGACATTCACCTCATGATGTGTGTTAAATGAGTGTTCCTTCCATGACACTGTGTACTTTCTCAGCACCTTTGATATTCCTAGTTCTTTGTCGTGCAGTTCTTGTTCGCCTTTGTTTTCAGTGTACATGTCCCTCTCCATTTTCAGCATTATGGGGAGGTTTATCTTGTTGGTTCTAATGCTTCCTTGGTTCAATTGATCAGCTCTTCAAGCTTTGGTTTCTCATGCCATCTATATCTTCAAGTTCGGTTGTTTGCCATCTGATTCAAGTAGTGTCATTTGAGGGCACTCATGCAGATTGTAGTCTTCTCTACCTGGTCATGTTCTATTTTAGTGGAGGTTCTTCAGATCAACAGTTATTCTTCGATAATGTTTGCAGGTTCTTCATGCTTTAGTGATTCTTCTGATCTTCTCTTGTTCCTATCTTTTTGGAACATTCTTGTTTGGAGGCTTTTTCAGTCCTTCACTTGCCTTTTCCATCTCTATTTGGAGTAGAGTTTTTTTCCCACGTGGTTTTCTCTATTTCTCCGGTTCATAGAGATTTGGTTGTATTTGGGTACCTGAGCAGGCCTTGTTGTCGGGACCCATCTTTCCTGCTTTTAGTAGTTGTTCTAGGTTTTAGCTTTTCCCTAAGTCTAGCTTAAGGGGAGTGTTAGAGTAATTGGGTCTTTACTTGATTAATTAAACAACGTTTGTTTAATTATTTAAGTTCCCTTTATCTCTTCTATACTTAAGCTAACTTTAGGTGCATAATAATTAATTCTTTTATTAATTATTATGTGCAAGACTATTGTTTTCCCTTTTAGGGTTTCTTGACCTATTAGAGGCTAATTATTTTCTTTGTATCAGGGATTGATTGATTATCACATTCCACATTTTGTGAATATCGAGCTCTCATTGTTTTGAGTATATTTTTTGTGTATTTGTTTTTCCGTTATTGCTTCCTTGCTTCCCTTTGTAATGTGTTTATTCAGCTTGCAGAGATCATTTGGGCTCCTGTGGTGTTGTATTTCTCAACTCTCACAATAAGTATGCCCCCTCGAGAGAAAAATTGAAATATGGCGAGATACTACAATGATTGGAGGCAATTCGAGTGATAAAAAGAATTAGCAATGATAATTTGAGCATAAAGAATGATTTAAGAATTCATTTGAGATAAATTTAAGAATTGATTAGAGTAGAAAAGTGATGTCAAATTTTGATTTTGATCCTGAAAATGGACTCATAATGGTCAATTTAACTAGGGGTACAAATTTTGTGCCAATCGAACAAAGTTTCAAAGTTTGGATTTCACCTATATAAGAGGTTGAAGGAGTAATTTTAAATTCATTTTTACCTCTCAAACTCAAAAGTTCAAAAAAAAAATAAAGTTATCATGTTGAAAATTCCTTTTGTTCTCTTTTTTAACTATACAATAGTGATTATCTTGTCCGCAGCGACCCTTTTATCATTCATATCCTAGGACAGACTAAGCATGAATTCAAATTATATAATAAAAAAGGTTACTCAAACTAGACAAGGAAATAGTTCCGACCTCCCTATAGCATACAAATAAATCGAGTCGAGGTATGTGTAGAAATTTCACCTTGATGTGAAGGAACTTATCACAGACACCCATTTTATGAGGTGTTTCTAGATTATTAGAGTCATTCCTACAAGCAAAAAATAAAGATAAGTATTATGCCCCCAGCTCTTGCTTCTCTTAGTCAAGATAGACTTCCTTAAGTTACTCATAGGGAATAATAAGAAAAAATAAATTTAAAAGAAAACATATAAATAAAATTTCAATCATAGCTCAAACAGTTTTAGTGATTGTTTTCATTGTTCTTGCTTTGTATGTTTGATGAGATGTTAGTGGCAAAACCCTGCAGTGGTTAGGAGACAGGTAACTGACTCTGATTGGATGACCCAGTATTACCACTATAAACATTACTTGGTTAAACTACTTAGAACATTTATATTGATCATTCTATTTTCCTAAGACTATGACATTTATTGGTTTCAAGTCATGAGGGTTCCAAGAAGAACCAAGGTGTCAAAAAAATGACTAGCGGAAATTAAAGTAGTAAATGCTAGATTTGCATTGATTTTTTTTTGGGGAATTTTTATGATTATGAGGATTTTTTGAGGAGATTTTAGTTGTATAGCTTGTTGGAGTAGAGAATTATAACTATATAAATTTTTCAACTGGATCGTGTTGATCGGTTCATAGAGTTGTTTTCCTTCTAGTGTTGAGAGTTGGTAAGTGCCAAAGCCAAAGACTGTGGTGACAATGTAGGGACCCAGCCAGTTGGGTTCAAACTTCCCTTTTTGTTCCTGATACTATTGATTTTTAGGATTCTCTCTTAAAACAAGGCACCAACCTAAAATTCTCTGTGTCTAACTTTCTAGCTATAGCCTTTAGATATTCTCTTCTGGTAATCTCTTAGATGATCGAATGCCACTTGTCGACATTCATCCAACAACTTGAGTTCTTGCAACCTAGATATTCTGTGATCTTCATCATTGATAAGACCTTGCGAAGAATCTCTCAAAGAAGTAATTTCAACCTTAATAGGCAAGACTGCTTCAGCCCCATACACTAAAGCAAAAGGTGTAACCTGAGTAAGTGTTCTAATACATGTTCTATAAGCCCATAACACCAGATTGAGCTACAGATGCCAATCCTTTCTATATTTGTTGATTGTTCTATGCAGGATCATCAACAAAGTTTTGTTAGATTCTTTAGCCTTTTCATTACCTTGAGGGTATTATATGGAAGACAAATATTGTTTGATTTTGAACTTGTCATAGAGCTCATCTATATTCTTGTTTTTCAACTACCCCCCACTGTCAGTCACAATTCAGGAGGGGATTCCATACTTGCAAATGATGTAGTTAAGAATGAACATAGCCACTTGTTTGTTTTCTACTTTGATTAGCAGAACCGATTCAACCCACTTAGTGAAGTATTCAGTGGAATTTATGATAAACTTATGTCTATTGGATGAAGAAGGATAGATTTGACCAATGAGGTTAAACACCCATTGTTGAAAAGGATAATGTGTGATAAAAGGTATAAGCTCCCTTCTTGGAGCATGTATGAGATTTCCATGCAGCTAGCATTTCTAACAAGTTTTAGCAAATTTTACAATATTTTTTTCCATATCGGGTTGATAGTAGCCAGCCCTTAGAATTTTTTGAGCTAGAGTTAGACCGTTTGAGTCAGATCTACAAATAAATTCATGGAATTCAGATAACGCACATTAAGACTTCAAATTCTAGATACCTAAGTAAAGTACCATCTAAACCTCACTAATATAGATCATTAGCGATGATGACATATCGTGAAGCATTAAGGATCATGTTTCTTTTCTCATTCTGAGTAAGGTTATTAGGGATGATTTTGTCATGCAAGTAAGAATACATATGGTTATAGCCAGATGAGTCATGCCTAATGATAGAGAACACCATTAGGGAATCAGGGGAATCATAAACAGGATAAAAAATCTCTTGCACTAGGAGCTCATAGAAAAACTATGTTTCTTCTAGTTGAGGTATAGATTCCAATGTAGCCATATAATCTGATGCTCTATTTGTTGATCTAGGAATATGCTAAAAGGAAACAAAGATAAAGTATTTCTTAATGTCATCAACCATTCTTTTATAGGGTATTAGTTTTTCATCCCAATTTTGATACACATTGTTCATCTAGTTGATTATCAAATGAGAGTCACTATAGATGTATAGCTCAACAACTTTCCATTCACCAAGGTTTCATATATTGCAATATTATTGGTGCAAGAAAAGAGGATCTTGTATGCCTTTGGAATTGAGTATCTCTAAGGAGTAATAAAAAGGATCCCAACACCAGAACCTTGTTGAGTAAAAGATCCATCAAAGAACATTTTCCAGGATCTTTGAGTAAGATTTATTATAGATTCATTTGGAAATTATATGTTCAGAGATTGATTATCTTCAAGTGGAGTACCAACAACTTGATCCATAATGACTTCTCCTTCTATAGCTTTCCATTCTACATACTCAATGCCAAATATTTTGAGTATCATAGCCCATTTAGCTGATCTCCCTCTGAGTGTTTCTTTGCTTAGAAGATATTTAAGAGGATCAATCTTAGAAACCAGTTTGATAGAATGTGCCAACATGTAATGTCTCAATTTCTATGAAGCAAAGACCATTTCCAATCAAGATTTCTCAAAGATAGTGTAATTCATTTCATAGGAAACCAACACCTTGCATATATATTATATAGCTCGTTGCTTGTTGTTCTCATCATGTTGAGCCAAAAGTACCCCTAGTGATGTATTAGCAGCTAATATATAGAGAATCAAAGGTTTTTCCATGATTTAGTGGCATAAAAATAGGTGGATTGGAAACATATTCCTTGATCTATTTCAAGTGTTGTTAACAGTCTTCATCCTAGTTGTATGTAACTCCTTTCTATAATGATTTCATGAATGATTGGGCCTTATATGCTAGCTGAGAAATGAAGCATCTTATTAATTGAAGCCACCCTTGTAGAGTTCTCATTTGAGTTACATTATTTGGAGGTGGCATTTCGATTATAGCTTTAATTTTTTGTGGATCAACTTCAATCTCGTTTGCTGAAATAATGTATCCTAGGAGTTTTCCAGATGTAAATCCAAATGCTCATTTCTTAGGATTTAGTATGATTTTAAACTTTTCCATAATGTCTAACATTAGACCCAATTCTAAGAGATGTGTCGATCCTTTTATACATTTGACTAGGGTATCATCAACATAGTCTTCCATGTTTTTGTGTATCATTTCATGAAAGGTTGTAGTTATAGCTCTTTGAAAGGTAGCACCTACATTATTTAAGCCAAAGAGCATGACATTCTAGTAGAAAGTTCCCCATGCACATGTGAATGTTGTTTTCTCTTGATCTTCAAGTGCGATTTTGATTTGGTTGTAGCCAGAAAACCATCCATTAGAGAGTGTATTTCATAACCAACAGTCATGTCCACTATCATGTCTATGTTAGAAAGTGGTAAATCATCTTTTGGACATGCCTTGTTTAAGTCTCCAAAGTCTATGTAGACACGGATTGATTTAACAAGTTTTAAAATAGGGAAAATGTTAGATATCCACTCAACATTATCAATTGCTCGGATGAATCCAACTTTAAGTAATTCTCTAACTAAGCTTTAACAAGCAATATAATATGAGGATGTGTTTTTAGGAGTTTTTGTTTGATAGGTTTAACTCCAAGAGAAATAGAAAAATTATGCATTATAAGGTTAGGATCCAAACTTGGCATATCAAAATATGTCTGTGCGAAGTTGATCTTTTTCTTTATGAAGAAATTAGTAAACTCTTTCAATTCTTCTGTTGATAGGGATTCCACCATATTTTTAATATGTTAAATTTCATTTATTCCAATGTTCACTAGTTGTGTAGGTTCAATCAATACTGATGATCACTCTTGAAAGTGATTAGTAGAACATCGAGCATCTCACCTTCAGGTGCCTTAGGGAAATTTTCACCATTAGATATGTCTTTTATTATTAATTTTTTCGGTTCTAATACCACCACAGTGTGGTTTTAGCCATCAGAACACTTGTTTTTCTTCTTTTGATATTTGAGACTAAGATACTTGAAATCCACTTTTGTCATGTTCACACTCTATTCATTGATGGGTTCAACTACATTAAGGTAACATGCTAAGGCATAGTTGTAGGAAAAACTAGAGATATCCATTGTTTGGTCTTGTAGAGTATGGTCAATAAGATCAGGGTATACAAGGGATAAAGATTTGACAAGGTCAAGGGAATTCATAGTATTGTCATCACAACCTTGGACTCTCAAGTTGAGTTCTAGAAGACTACCTTGTGTTAGTGTCTTGTGACTGAGAAGAGTCATAACATGATTATCGAAGCCTATATTAGTGTTTAGAGAACCTAACTTAGAAGACCTACCACTAGACCCTTCTCCTACTTCAAGCTGGACTACATATTGTGGTTCAACAAAAATATCTTGTTTAGACAAAATTTCAACAGTCATGACAATGTAGTCATAGTTTGGTGTTGAATACGTAACATCATAGATGGAGCTCATTTCGTGTTGATCAAAGTTAGAATATGAAGCATCTGACTCCTCTTCAAGCAACTTAGTAAAAGCATGTATGGTGTCAATATGAACATTTTTTATGCTACAAGTTCCTTCTTGTTCTGGTTCAGTGATAACCTGTAGTTGACATATCTATTCACATAGCCTTGATAAATATCAATTTTTGTCTTCTTTCCCATTCAACTTATTCTAGACTGATGACCGTTCCTACTTGACTAGCCTCTAGTTATTCAGTTGTGTTCCCATACTTGATTTTTTTTGTCTCATTAGATGTAGATATACTACGTGAGTGATATTCCCGTTCTTTCTCTTTTCTTAGTTGTTTCTCATAGTCTTCTTGTCTTTTTAGTCTAGCTTCCTCAAGTTCTCATTGTAGCTTCATGTGTACTATT
This sequence comes from Cryptomeria japonica, assembly GCF_030272615.1. Taxonomy (NCBI): domain Eukaryota; kingdom Viridiplantae; phylum Streptophyta; class Pinopsida; order Cupressales; family Cupressaceae; genus Cryptomeria; species Cryptomeria japonica. The sequence continues at coordinate 38,802,628 of NC_081415.1, forward strand.
GATTGTGCTTCATGTATAGTATCGTTGGATTCTTTAAGATTTTCTTCAGTTAATGCATTTGATAGAGGTTATGTACCCCATTCATACTCAATGGAGTCTATTTTTTAATCTTCTTCTTAGATCAATCCTGTAAATATGATAAGAATGTTTAATGGTGAAGACATTTATTTAATTATTTCCACTTGTTCTCTCAATTCTTCTGTAATTTTTACTTCTTGTCTTTTTCCCGTTGGTAGCTTTGGAACTTGGTTATAAGCTTCTTCTTCTCTTTTGATCGCCCACTCTTATTGTTCTTTATCATATTCTTCCTGAGTTTGTTGTATGTTTACTTCCTCTGGTGTTTGATGTGGCTGATAAGCTTGTCTCTTTTAACTTGATGGTGTATCTAGATGGTACCCAATTCTAGTTTTTAAACCATTTTCCATCATTGTTACTATTTCAAAAATGGGTAAATGTTTTAGAGGAGCACGGGTACCCATTTTTTTCATCCCAGCTGACCCCCCAGACCATTTTTACCTCCTTCCAGATACATAGTTTAATTTTTATATTCTGTTTTATTTATTTTTATCATTTTCATAAAAAATATTAATTTATTGTAATTATTTTTCATTAAAAAAAATGTTACTTTATTGTTATTTTTTAATTTTAGTGTTTTAAAGTTTGAAAAATGTTTTTTATTTTATTTTATTTCATGTTTCAAATAGTTTTTGGTTTTTAAATATTACAAAAAACATGAAACGTAAAAAACGTAGGAAAAAGAAAACAAAAACAAACGTAAACGAACAATAAACATTAGACACAAAAAATAGACAATAAACCCTGAACAGAAAAATGAACACTAAACCCTAGATAGAAAAAAATGAACAATAAACCCTAGAAAATAAATGAACAACAAACCCTAAAAAATTAACAAACAATAAACCCTAAATGAAAATCAACAATAAACCCCCTTTCTCTCTCTCACACACATACATGTTACCCTCTCTCTCTCTCTCTCTCTCTCTCTCTCTCTCTCAATATCAATCTCTCATTATCCCCTCTCTCACACACACACACATTACCCCCTCTCTCTCCCTCTCTCTCTCTCTCTCACACATTACCCCCCTCTCTCTCTTTCACACGTTACCCTCTCTCTATCATTACCTACTCTCTATCTCTCGAATTATCTATTCTCTCTAACTCGTTGTATCTCAATTTACCTACTCTCCCTCTCTCTCTCTCTCTATTTTAATCATCCGTAAAAGTTTGAATGTTTAAATTTATATTTCTTAATGTTGTATTTAATAGTAGGATTCTTTTATTAAAGTTAGATTTTTAATTTATGTTTAAATTTAAATTTAAAATGATAATGAATATGAATGTGCTTTTTTGTGTGTGTGAAAAATAGGGTTCTAAAATTTGTTAATACTCTAACTATCACTATTAATCCTCACTACTTCCTAAGTTATCCCAATCTCTAAAGATATACTATATATTTACAAACATGATAACATGTCATATACTTTGACTTGATAGTGGAAAGAGAAACCACAACCTGTCACCTACTCATCTAACTAATTGCACCACCACATAGACTAAATACATAGTCACTGTTAGACTTCCTAATGTCAACATCCCATATCCAATTTGAGTTTGCAAGTTCCTATATTTTTAATAACATGTGGAACAATCCTACTACTAAACTTTCTTCTTTCCAAACTTTGCGCTTTGAAAACATGGTTGTTGAAAACATGGATTTTTCTTCTTCTTTTAGATTATTTGATGAATCACCAATCATTTTAGTGATCTCCCTATCCTTTTTAAGACACAATTCTTTCAATTGTTTATACTGCTCAGGAAAGAAAAAATTGTAGCCATTCCTATTTTTCTTTTAAAACATGGTTGTTGAAATCATTTTTCTAAATTTGAGTCATTGAGATGGTAGCTATTAAATTCCAACCTAGAGGTAGTATGTCCATAAAGTCCAATGGCTACCAAAGTGATAGATTTCCACTAAATGTTAGCTCTTATTGAAGTAACATTAAGTGTTGTTAAAGTGTCATAAAAAGTTGTCAAAGATTCAACTTGTCATCAAAGTGACATTATTGGTGAAGTATCCCAATTGTTTCTAAAATGACATTATTATACTAAATTTCAACTACTCTTAAAGTCCACCTTCTACCAATGTCGCAATGTGCATCTAAAGATGTTTTTGAACTTAAAAAGTATTACACTAAATGTAAAATTATGCCTCAATGAGAAATAGAATGCCATGTGGAAAGAATCTCTATAATTTATTGAATCTAAATCATCATTTAATTCATTCTTGTAATATTTTTTTTGCATTCATTTTTATGTGGATTTTCTTGACATAATTATAAAGCTTAACATAGGATTTATTGAGAGACTTAGATCTCACTTTAGATTTGGAGCTTTGTCCTTTTTCTTATTTTTTCTCTTTGCTTTATCCTTTTATCTTTCTCTAATAACCAATGCCTCCTTTAAAAAAAAAGAGTTTTGTTTTTGTTTTAACTCCTCCAAGAGTAGAGAACCTACTAGTTATTCAAGCTTCAACTTAGTGTAGTACTACTAGTTGCAATCACTAAATCATCCCATGATTCTAGCAAAGAACACAACAAAGCAATACATATATTGACAAGTTCATAGATATAACTTATGACTTTAATGAATTTAGTTAAAACCAAAAGAGATTAGTTGAATCGATTCCTATCAAGTTGAAAATATAGTGGTAGCCTAATTGACGATAATGGTTAAATATTTCAAGGGTACTAAATTGTAATTCCATGGAAGTTACCTTCTTTGAAAAGATGAACTACGCAACACTACCATTAAACTATGATTAGAAGCCTCCCATGACATGATGGTCAACTATTATGGGTCCCAAAGTATAGCTATCATAGGTATTCTAATCATCCATCTCTCTATAAAAAACATACAAATGCACCATGATGGCCCAAAATGCCAACTAAAAAAAAATCTTAATTGAGAATGAGCCCCTAGTGGAGTCTAGAGGAGATGATTATTAATTATCTAAATTAGAGGAGTCCTTTTATTCATTATCTATTCTCTCTCTCTCTCTCTCTCTCTCTCTCTCTCTCTCTCTCTCTCTCTCTCTCTCTCTCTCTCTCTCTCTCTCGTGACTATTTTTATGAGTTTAATGGAACTTATACTAATGCATCTTTAGATGTTAAAAAGTATTGTTTGAGTTGCATTGGCATTATGATGTTTTATTTTGTAGAATATTTCTTATAGTTTGATTTAAGTGGATAATATTTATTAAATGATGCTTATTATTAAAATAGACCCACCTATTAATAATATTATAGATCTATGTGATTTTTATTTTTTTATATTTAAGCTGGTAAATTGTATTTAATTATAAGTTTTTTTGGAAGGTGAAATGTAAATTAAATAGTAATTATAAATTTTCATGTTTGTATATATATGTAGATTATTTTCACGTAATGGATGAGTTTGAGATAGATGAGCTATTAGGTCTAGTACCACCTCCACCTCCACCTCCACCTCCACCTCCACCTGATCAGTTGAGGTAGACCATTAGGAGGAATATTGATTCTTTTATTAGAGATATCCATACCATTAGACATGAGCCTCATCTACCTCTGTAGCTATTATGCCTTGTAGATAGTATGCAAGGGATTGTATAGGCTTTAGATCGCGAGCTGGATAGCTATCGTAGCTGGTGGGAGGGATTGTGTGCATTTTACGCTAATGGCCTAACATACAAACAAGTCAATGAATAAAAAATAACAAAAATGGTTTTGAAACAATATTTTGTGAACCCTAAGATGGGTGAAGAGATAGATATGAAGAAGCCACGGATCTCGATTCGATGGTGTAGGCACCCGGGCATAGCTAGACACTTTTGGGAGTGGTGGTTGATGGTCTTTGACTATTCGCCACACTCCAATAATGAGGTCCCGATGCATTTTTTGAAAAAATTATGGGCCGAAGTTGAATTGGATAAAAATACCAAGTACTTTGATATTAGATCATTTTAGGGGGTTAGGAGAGGCATGCCCCAGGATAGGCCGAGGGCCAAATTGAGCGACAGAGTTAGAAACCATGTACGTGATGATCCCTTGGTTCCTCTTCTTGCACTAGTTGTTCCAACACCTGCCCGTCATCGAGCAGTGGATTCTGCTCTTGGTTCATTAAGTGCCTTGTCGGGAAATTTGGTATAGAAGTTGCACGAGGTGAGGGCTTCCCCCAGCTTAGCACATGTTTGCACGAGTTGCGGGAATGTATGTACGACTCCATAGAGTGAGGTTGCCCCTGGAGGAGATGGTGATTTTGATGATGTTGATGCTACCCATGGTGGTTATGATGATACCAAGGAGGATGTATGTGCTGATGCCATCTCTTCATATGTTGATCTCATGTGGGAAGACGTTGATTAGCCTACAGAGGTACAAATTTATTTATATAATTTACAGTGCAATATTAAATTCCTTATATATACACATATGAACCATAACATGAGTCATTTTTTTCAGAATAGAGGATGGATCACACCACATCATTGAGGAACCAATATCATGTTACCTCAATACCTAGAGATGTTGGTGCCCCATTTACGGTATGCACTTTCATCTAGATACATTATATTGATATGTACATTTAAAATAAACAATAAATTTTTTAATTTAATTATTTGTATGATATGTTTTTTCAATTTTGTAGGGTGCTTCGTGTAGCACCGAGGTGGTAGTTCTTCACGTGACCCATCGACCACTGAGGCTCAGCCTCATATAACCACTAGTATATTTTTCATCCATTAATTTGAAGTGTTTATATGCTTACTAGTTTATGTACAACTCTGATTCATGTTCGTTATTTTTTGCAATTGGAGGCTTCTGGGTTGTTTGATGGTGCATCACATGTATGCCTTCACCCATCAGTTGTTTTGCTTGCACATGACACACCATATGTATGCTTTTCTGCAATAAACTTGTACTCTATATATATATATACTTTATAATTTATGTATATATACAAGTTTGATTAATGCTTTATATATGTTGTTCAGGTCGATACCACTACCAGTATTGGTATGGCTATGGGATTGAGCTAGATGCAACCGTCGACATTGTCATTTGCGGTGATGATTAGAAAAATAAATTTGTTTATACTGTGTACCTGGCTTTGATAGGGATTATCAAAATTGATGTACAATTTTTTTTTGCAAGACTTGACTACAACCATTTTCCTTATTCATGAAAGTGGACCTCCACGTACTAGTGAGGGCATTGTAGAGCACAGTCGTATGGTAATTTATTTTAAATTTTTAGTAATTAATAACTTTACAAGTGAATTATGAAAATAAATTCTCATGTTAAATCTTCTTCTCATGTAAAATCTTTTAAAAATTTACAAGAGGGTGGAGACACCGATACTGCACACACACAAGATGGTGCATCTTAGGACTAAGTGCAGCAAGATGATTCATCTCGACCACCTTCACTTGGAGTGAAGAGGACTGCAAATGAGATGCACGCGAGTTGTTAGATTATATATTTTAGATCATGTCATGTTATTGTATTATGGACTTTTTATGATGACACTTGTTATGTTATCTTGGGACTTATTATTATGTTATTTGGACTTGTTTTAGTGTCATTTCTTTGTTATTATTTTTTCAGGACTTGTTACTATGTCATCAGGAACTATTATGTGATTATATATAGGACTTTTTATTACGTCATTTCATTGCTATTATGATATCAGGTCATGTTATGTGATTTGGTGCACTCTAGTGATTATATATGTGATGTTGTTTTGTTATTATGTTATTTGGACTTGTTTAAATGTCATTTCCTTACTATTATTTTTTCAAGACTTGTTATTATGTCATCAGGAATTTTTATGTGATTATATATAGGACTTTTTATTATGTCATTTCATTGCTATTATGATATCAGGTCTTGTTATGTGATTTGGCGCCCTCTAGTGATTATATATATGTGATGTTGTTTTGTGATTCGGTGCCCTCTAGTGATTATATATGATCTATTTATGACTTTATATTTTAACATTGTGATTGATCACCTTATAGTGCAACAGTTTATAATTCAAGAAAATAACTATCCCAATTTACAATAACATCATATTTTTAAAATAATAATAAAATCAAGAACTTGCAATTAATCTATGAAGAGATTATGATAAAATAAATATATCATAAAAATATAGAATGATTGTAACACAATTACAATGTGCACAAAATAACATTAAGAAGAAGATAACTAATATAATGTTGTTTATGAAACCAAAATTGTATCAAATGTAGACAAATACAATGTTAAAGAGATAAAAAATAATAATTATCATGGTTAAATATAAAAGAGTTCACACAATTAACACAAACTTACATGCATATAAATTTGATTCAACCTAATGTACCATCTACATCCTCTCTCTTTTACAATGGATCTATGATTGCCTCATGCTCTTCTACTGAAAGTGTCCACAATACCTTATTAGCAGGTCTACCTTTGTATCTTTCTAATTTGATTTATGTTACCACCACCAAATGTGAATACTATATAATCTTCTTTTCTGATTGGTAGTTTTCATAACCTGATAAGCCAAATGTCCTTCTTGTTAAGTATTTCCATAGCCATGTGCCAGCTACCACAACAGACCCAACTGGATACTGCAAACCATCATCATCTACTTGATCACATATCAACTTTTTATTAGGTTCTACACATTCTAGCTAGCCAATATTCAACCCGTTCATCATTATCCTCAGGTGCAACAACAACATACACATGTCCTAAAAAACAAATTTAAGTACATGTAGAAATAAAACTTGTTAGAATTTATAATTCAAATACAATCATAAATTATATGAAAATACATAAAAATATATAATTTAAAGTTATAAACAAGAAATTGAATTAAATTACCAGGTTGTATGAGGTCAAAAACATGATCATAATCTTCTGATGCAAATCCATGATATGGGTCTTCATTTCTTCTAACATCTTGATATTGTGTCTCACTAGGTGTTGAGAATTTGTGTTGCCATTGTTTGGCCCATTCTGTATTCTCACTTTCTTCCCATTCACCTGCAACACAAAATTGACAAAAAATTGCAAGCTCTCTAGTCCATATAGTCCAAGTGTTAGAATTAGAACTCTTAAATGAATGCCATCTAGCTGACCCATTGATTGTATCACAATCATATATTGGAAGGATATTCTCCTCTTTAACTAGCTAGAAGAAACGTCTAATTGTAGAGTTTTGACTTGATCCTATGGATAAAGTTCAACTACACCAATCCACAATTGCACTTGCATTTTAAAATTTATCCTTTTCCTCGAATTTGAGTTTCTCTCTGCAAAGGGCTCTCTTAACACATGCACCGACACCATCATGTTCTCCTTCCCCGTGTCTAGCCTCAAAAAAACTCCACATGTGTTCGATATTAGTTTTCTTATTAATCCTACTCAACCAATAAAACATTCTAACATTCTTGAATTGCCCTGTGCAATTATCAGACCATATTAGATGTCATGACATTTAAATTTCTCTCTCCCTCAAATTCTGAAAAAAGGTCTTGAAGCAATACTAAAAAAACTCAAATGAGTTTAATTTATTATCACTCATATAAAATTGGTACTCTCTCAAAATTTTTGATCCTCTTCTATACTATCTAGTGCATGCCTATAGACAGATGGACAAAAATCAATACTTGCACTAAATTGTAGTATTGTGATTGGACCTCTTCTTGTGGTGCGAGCATGTAGTTCTCTGCAAAGTCAATGACCGAAAGTATACTACCAACATGAAATGTATCCTTACATATTCGAAACTAACCATTGAGCCATCTAGCATTTTGAGTGTATTTAACGTATTTAGGTACGATGTTACTCTTAAATTCATTCATAAATGCATGAACACTAACGTTTTCAGTGATTAGATCGCATCGTCTTCCAACCTTTCCATCCTTCGATGGATACTCAACAATTTTAAATCTTTTAAAATCAGCTAATTGTTGTCCAAAATCATTTGAAATATTTTCATGCAAACATTCATCCAATAATGCAAGATTGCCACATATATCACATACACCAGAAACACATGCATTGAAAAGAAAATTTTGCTCATTTGGTGGGTTGCAAAACAAACTTGATATAAACTCCTTTATAGTTTCAGGTGGTATATTTATACCACATTCTTGAAACATTCCATTACTATGCATGGTAACACATATATATCGAAATACATCATAATGGTAACAAAATTGAACATGAGTTTTGCAACAACATGTGACTCTTTCCCTGTTAATTCGAACATACCAATGTTTACACTTTTCAAAAGACCTTTGACAAATGCTAATAGTCAACACCTTATCATCCAATTTTTCTTTGCACAATTCAGTTTGAGTCATGTCCAATAGGTGTTTTGGATGTGGATCATGAATTTTTGACCCAACTCTTAATTTTAGAACATCTCTAACATTAGGTGATACTCTCATATTATCATGCCAAAAATTTTTGATCAAATTTTTTACTTCACCGGCAAGTTTCATATCAGACCTTGGTAGTCTACCACTAAAAGCCCACAATTTGTTTGCCAGATTACTTTCAAAATTAAATCTTCTTTTTATAGCTCTTGACAAAGTTTTATGATGAATATTAAGATATCTACTTATGTTACTCATCATTCTTTTATTAGAAGTTTTTTGGCTTACTAAAGCTATTGTTATTACCTATCATGCCACACTTTTATCTTTAGAATGACTTTTCTTTCTGATTGTATGAAAGGTGCTAGAAACAGTCCATGCAACTTGTTTTAAAGATTCATCTTTCTTCTTGGGTTTCACATAAAAGCCTAAGTTCTTCATCACTTTTCACATTTTAGTCATTTTAATTAGTTGTACCATTAATTAACATTGAAACCCAAATTTCTTATTATAAAAAAAGGTCTAGAAATAATCTATTTGCATGTGTTCTAATCTGTCTCCATGAAACCAATCTAGGAAGGTTGTCTAGTACATCACTATTAATTTCAAAATTTTCATTCGTTTGATTATCATTCAAACATGTTTCATTTTCAATTTGTGTTTCCATGTCTACATCCACATTATTGGTTTTAGTTGTAGGCAGATTTTCAATTTCATTTGGAGTTTCAACTTTGGTTTCAATTTTAGTTTCAAGTTGAGATCTAGTTTCATTTGGGGTTTCAATTTGGATTTAAATTGCGGGTTCAACTTGAGTTCTAATTTTATTTGGGGTTTGATTTTCAATCAACATTTGATTTAATAAGTAAACTTCTTATACTAAATCACCAATTTCTTCATAAGAAAAAACATATGGCTGTGAAGACATACATGTATCCAATAATGGATTAGAAGATGATGCACCTAAATTAAATGGTTCTATTGTGTTTCCTTCATCAACATTTATGACCTCATTGATGTTCTCCTCTTCTGAAATGATTATGGAGCTTGAAGCTCCTTGTCTCATACTTGATCTTCTCTCTCATTGACATATTGCCTCCTTCTCCCTATTTGTTGCAATCTCCTTAGTTGTCAGAAACCTTCTTTTGCCTCTTCCTACGTTGATTTGATCCCATGACCACCAAATTTTGAATTCGAATCGATCTCCTTACCAAATCAGCAATAAGACAAAAAAAGAGAATGATTAATCAAAACATTCTCTTTGCAAATCGTATCTGTCAGGAAATGATCGAAAAACCATTCAATCATTGGGATTTGTGCTTGTTGGCTAGATTCTAACCCAACGGATCTTTTTAGAAATGAGTGCCCATTTTAGAATTGGGTGCTTGTTTTTAAAAATGGGCACCCTTTCGCTTTCAATGGTACAAAGCGAAACAGATGCTCATTTTTTGAATTTAAAAAATGGGCGCCCGTTTGTTAAAATTAGGGGTAGGAAACAACCCTTAGCATTGTTTTTTTCTTCAGGATAGGCTTGGTCCCACCAAGCCTATGCTTGGACATCCAAAAAAATGACTAAGGTAAAATTACATCATATTTCTACCTTGGCCTAATTTTTTGAGGGCCTTTCTGATTGAATGTTTTGACAAAATGAAAACCCATTAGATTTTTCAACATCCTGATTTCAGAAATGTAAATTTCATAGTGATAAGATTATTTTCACTATTTTTATATTATTTATTAATCAAAAGTGGTACCTAAACCTAAAATACCAAGGTTCACTAAAAATTTAATAACCCTTTTTTTTTAGGATTTTAGAAAAATAAATTATATGACATTGATCTAAATACAATTCTTTTCAATATTAAAAAAATAAAAAATTGAAAAATATGAAATTTTCATCAAGTTATGGTGGTTGTACACCCGATGTTTTGAGAATATACTTTATTGTCAGTTAAAAATTTAAAAAAATATGTATATTCAATAAAAAATAAGAAAACATATTTTCATAAATTTTTGGTGTCTTGGGTATTTTTTCCCAGAAATATTTGTAAAAATTTATTTATTTGCATCAAAAAAGGGTGGTCATACACGTGTGGTATGGGCCTGAAACAGGCATTTTGAAAAAATGGTTTTTAAACATGCCTACTTAAAAGTGATTTCTACCATGTGGGTATTAAAATTAATTACATATTTGAAAATTATACTCCAAGCACTACATTTTCTATTACTAAAGTTTTTTGAGATTCAATCTCTAAGTGCGTCAAATTTTGACATCAATCAACAAAAAAATTGAAAAATAGAGAAACCACCCACTTTTTACCCAAAAGTGGGACTCAACTTCTTGCAGCCACCCCATGCTAGCACCTATGATTTTCAGTTTATTTTTTAAGTCCTTCACCATAACTTTTGAACTCTCAGCTATAGAGGGTCCTCTATTGTGAGAAACAAGAGCATCAACACATTGTTTTAATTTGTTGCAAGTGTAGCTCATATCAACAAGAACACTAACCTCAACTCCATTATAGGGAAACTTCAAACACTAATGGTATGTTGATGGAACTACTTGCGTATCATGAATCCATGTTCTTCCCAGCAAAATATTGTAGGATAGAAGAAGGTAAATGATGGGTTGGTGCTTGGGATAGACTAGCCTAGTCTATGCTCTTTGATCCTTTTCTTGGATCACCTGGTGTTCTCCTCACACCCTAGGGTCTCTAGGACTTCCTTTGCTTGAGGAATCCCCTGACCTTGCCCAATCCACCCACCAATGAGTTGCTATGCTACACCTAAGGTCTCACCTACTCATGAGACTCAAAACCCCTTACTGTGGCTAATAAGGGCTAGGCTTGTTCCACACCTTCCAAGGTCTTAGCAAGGTTATAACAGGTCTGTTTCATGGTCTTTCCACTCATTCATGTGCCCCAAGAGGTTTCAAGATTCTAACCCCTTACCAATTTCACAAATTTGGGTTTTTGCTTACAAAACAGGGCTACAAGGATTAGGACCAATTAGGCTTCCTACCCGATCCTTTAGGGATTTCTCTCACAAATGATGCATACACAACCAAAACTCCCAAAATAAACTACCATTCAATTGGCAAGGGCTCAATAATTTTCTAGGTTTTGGGCCTCCAAGGGGTCGTACAGTGCCTTGGGCAAATTTGGGGGTTTTTAAGGTTTTTGTGAGGGTTTTGTGGTCTGCCTGGGTCACAGTGAGTGTTTTGTGTTTTAGCCACTTTGTCTGGATTGGTGGAGGATCCTCCGTCACACCAGTGATGCTTTACACACTCCTCTACACCTCCTTCAAAGGGTGCACTCTCCTCTGACCAACCTTGCTTTCCAAGACCTCTGTAATTTGACCTCTCCTAACCGGGCACTGTCTAGTCTCACCGAGGAGTGGGTCTTTCCTTGACCTACCTTCACTTTTAAGGTCCCTACTTTCTTTATAGTATGGTACAAGGTCTGCACTCTCATTCCCCATGGTTTCATGGTGGTTCCACAATGGGGAATGGAGTTATGCAGCCATTTACACAATCCTGTCCAAAACTGGATAGAAAGAAGACAGTTTTCAAAACATTTACAAACACACACAACCTGCAAATAAAAACCTAATCTAATTGCTCATAATGAAATTATTTACACCATAGAAGATACTCCACACAATTTTACATGCAAATCAATCCTTTAACCAGTTCGGTTGCTTCATTCAAACTGATTGGTAACAAAAATATAGTCACAATCAGGTCTCTTTGCTTAGGCCGTACAATATTTGACATCCAACCCATTAAATTAGGGTTTGGAAATACTTATACTACCCATACCTCAGTCTGTGTGCCCATACTAGGGTTTTCCATGCTAACCTAAAGAATTTGACATCATGGTGGAAAAGTTGCTTGACAACTTTTAAAAGTTGTCATGTAACTTTTGAGCAACTTTCTCAATGTTTCTTTCCATGACTCCTAGACCCACATTGGGCCAACCTAAGGACACCACCATGCTATAAAGGACCCCTAAACACCTCAAGGACACACATTCCCTCCATTTTCAAGAAAATCACAATCTTGACTGATGACCCCTAAGATCTCCACTAGGACCCTACCGAGGACCTATGAGCACATGGCTCATTATTCTATGTACAATGACTTCATAAGAGGCATAAACCCCCCAAAAAAAGGAGGGAGAGCTTGAAAGGGTGCTCCTGCACCATACTCCCCCTCTACACATAACTAAGAAAAAGAAGAAGAAATGAGAGTCGGGTCTATTCCAAGTGTCTTGAACCTGCTCTCCTCCACCCATGTAGCTTCAGATACTGGTTGATATGCCCATTTCACTAAGTGCTCCATGTAGACCTAGTTTCTAGTAGATTTCTTCACCCTTGATTCCAATATCTCCTCTGCTTTAGGCTTCTTCACAAGAGGTAACGTATTTACATCCAAGTCTTGTAATACCTTAGCTTGGTTCTCAGTCTGCCCTGCTATCTCTCCCTTGTACATTACCAGATAAGCAACATTAAAGATTGGTGAAATGGCTAAGTCTGAAGGTAAATCAACCTTATAGGCATTCTCACCATATTTTACCAGAATTTGACAAGGTCCCACTCTCTTCATCTGCAGTTTGGTAGGCTTACCACTTTGCAACCTAGCTTTTCTCAAATGTACCATCACATAGTCATCCACCTTGAACTGAACTTCTCTCCTTCTCTCATCCACTTTGGCCTTCAGTTTTTGAGTGGATTCAAGGATGGCCTTCTTAACTTTCTCTTGAACTTCCCTGATGGTTTGAGTGAAGTCCTCTGTTTGCCCGCTCTTCATCTCCAAAGTACTAAGGTCTCTCAACTCACATACTCCCCTTGGATGTATGCCATACACAACCTCAAAAGGGCTTCTACCAGTGGTCCTATTCACACTTTTATTATATGCATACTCTGCTTGAGGAATGATTAGGTCCCATGCCTGACCATATTCCTTAGTGAGACACCTCAACAAATTGCCTAACACCCTGTTGATGACTTCAGTTTGACCATCTGTCTATGGATGGTAAGCTGAGCTAAATGACAAGTTAGTTCCTAGTCTCCTCCATAATGTTTGCCAAAAATGACCCATGAACTTGTTGTCCCTGTCTAAAATTATGCTTAAAGGGAGTCCATGAATCCTAACAATCTCTTTGAAGAAGAGATGTGCAACATAGATAGCATCATGTGTAGTCTTACATGGTATGAAATGACTCATCTTGAAAAATCTATCTACTACTACATAGACGTTGTCCATACCTATTTTAGTCTTGGGAAGTCCTACTACAAATTCCATGCTTATACATTCCCAAGGTCTGTTAGGGACCGGTAATGGTTGATAAAGACTAGCATTTCTTGATCCTCCTTTTGCTCTTTGACACACTCCACATTGCTCTACATACCTCTTTACATCTCTTGGCAACTTTGGCCAATAGTAGTACCTATGTACTAAATCCAAGGTCTTTTTGACTCCAAAGTGTCCACTTAAATTGCCATTATGTTTTTCTTGGATGAGGTTCTCCCTCATGGATCCTCTAGGTACACACAACTGGTTGCCCTTGAACAAGAGACCATTTTGGAGAGTGTAATCTGCATACTCACCATGGAAATGGTTCTGAAACTCTTTGAAAACCTTGTAAGCTAATGAGAAGTCTTCATCTCCTTCATAGAGGTCTTTGAAACCTTCTATGCCTATTCTCTACAAGTGTAGTTCTTGAACTATCAACAACATCCTGCTTAAGGCATCTGCCACCTTATTAAGTTGCCCCTTCTTATGCTTGATGGTGAAGGTGAAGGATTGGAGGTATTCCATCCATTTTAGATGTCTATTGCTTAGCTTCTCTTGAGTGTTAATGTAACTCAATTCCTAGTTGTCTATGAACACTACAAATTCCTTTGGGAGTAGGTAATGCCTCCATTTCTTTAGTGACTGCACTAATGCATACAACTCTAGGTCATAGGCTGAGTACTTATTCTTTGCTTCATCAAGCTTCTCACTGAAAAATGCCACAGGTCTTCCCTCTTAAATCAACACACCACCTAATACAATTCCACTTGTATTACACTCCAAAGTGAATAGCTTATCAAATGTAGGTAGGAGAAGGATAGGTTTTGTGGCTACTTCCTGTTTCAATAATTGAAATGCTTTGTCAACCTACTTAGTCCATTTAAACTTAGTTTTAAGGCAACCTTTGATGGTGTCAAGGACTGGTGCACATATGCCACTGAAGTTCCTCACAAACTTCCTATAGAATTGATCTAATCCATGGAAATTTCTAACCTCAGTCCCTCTTTTAGGTGTAGGCCAATTCAAGATTGCCTCCACTTTTCTTGGATCCATCTTCAAGGTTCCTTTAGACACCACAAATCCTAAGTAAACCAACTCTTGCTTCAAGAAGTCACACTTCTCTAGGTTGATGGATAGCTTCTCCTCATGCAACCTCTCTAAGACTAACCTCAAATGCTCAAGGTACTCCTCTTTGGTTTTGCTATAGATGAGAATGTCATCTAGGTACACCACCACAAATCTTCCTGTGAAATCCTTCAACACTTCATTCATCAACCTCATGAAGGTGCTCAAAGCATTGGTGAGTCCAAATGGCATCACAAGCCATTCATACAATCCTTTTGTGGTTTTAAAAGAAGTCTTCCACTCATCACCCTCCTTAATTCTTATCTGGTGATAACCACTTTTAAGGTCTAGCTTGGTGAAATACATAGCCCCTCCTAAACAGTCCATTATATCCTCTATTCTAGGAATAGGAAACCTATACCTTATGGTAATCTTATTGATTGCTCTTGAGTCAGTGCAAAGTCTCCACTTACCTCCTTTTTTTGATGCTAGCACTACAAGGACTGCACATAGGTTGATGCTCTTCTTAATTAGTCCTTGTTCCAATAACTCCTGCACTTGCCTTGCTACCTCCTTATTCTAATCAACTGTAAGCTTATATGTAGCCTTGTTAGGTAAGGATGCACTAGGAACAAAGTCTATTTGATGACTTATAGACCTTCTTGGTGGGAGTGTTGCAGGTGCTCCATCACTCACTATGTCCTTATACTCTTGCAACATGTGCTTCACCTCCTTGGGTATCTCTACCTGCAACCTGTCTTCTTCCTCCTTTGGCTTCACAAAGATGGCACACTTCACTATCTCCTCCTCATGTAGAAAGTTTAAAAACTCTTTACCAGTAGCCAATAAAACACTAGGTGTTCTTGTAGTTCCCTCTTCATTCTTTGTCAAAAACTGAATCTTGAAGGTCTTGCTGTCCTTCTTAAAGGAAATGGAGGTCTCCTCTCCATCATAGATCACCTTCCTATCAAATTGCCAGGGTCTTCCTAGCATTAAGTGACATGCATCCATAGGTAACACATCACAAAGGATCTTATCCTTGTATCCTCCAATAGAAAACTCTACCCAAGTCTACTCATTGACTAACACACTCTGCTCATGGTTCAACCATGTCACCTTGTATGGGTTAGTGTGGGGTATCCTTGTGAGGTTCAATTTCTTGACTGCCTCTTCTGATATGATATTGTCAGTTGAGCTTGAATCAAAGATCACCTTGCAAACTTTACCAAGAATCTTGCATCTCACCCTAAACAATGCTCTCCTATGCTTAGGTTCATTCTTCTCTGGCTATCTTATCAAGACCCTATTGAACATTAGATTTTCTCCAATCTCTGATTCAATATGGTCCACCTTAGGTGTCTTGCTACTTGAAGAGTCCTCATGTGCATATACAACCCTCTTTCCACTGTTTGATGATGTAGGCTTGTCAGGGCATCTATATGTTGGGTGTCCCAATTGTCCACAATTGTAACACTTCATTGTTGCAAAATAGGAGTTACCTCTATCGATACCTCTACCCCTATTTGGACCACCTTGTGCACCTCTTCCTCTAGAATGTCCTCCTCTGAGATTGTCTTCACTGCCATGCTCAGTCAACTTGGCTTCTCCTTGGTTCCTTGGCTCATTTGCCTTGCTTTGGTAACCACCTTAGTGATTCACTTGATCCCTACCTCTACCTCTACCCCTGTTATTGGAGTCTCCTTTCCTTTTGTTCCTCTCTTCTACCTTGGCAACAAGCTGATAACATTTTTGGACAGTAGTAGGAGTCCATAGGCTTATCTCCTCTTGAATGTTCCACTTTAGGCCGCTTAGATACCTAGCCACTTTAATAGATTCATCTTCTTGGACTTTGGATCTAAGACATAGCTTTTGAAATTCTTCGATGTAGGAGGTCACATCAAGATCCTTCTGCTTCAATCCTTGTCTCTTTTTATGAAGTTGGACTTCATAATCCTCTGGTAAGTAGTTCTCCTTAATCTTACTCACCAGAGCTTTCCAATTTGCAATAGGTAGCTTTCCCATACTAACTCTTTCTTCTTGCAGGTACTTCCACCATGTCAAAGCTACTCCCCTTAATCTTGATTTGGCAACTTTAACCTTCTAAGCCTCTATCACTCCTTCACACTCAAAGTGGTTTTCCAGGCCCTCAATCCATTCCATAATAGTGTCTATGTCCATTTGTCCACTGAAATGTGGCAATCCTTTAAAGGCTTTGGTGTTCAAGGCCTTAATAGCCTTCACAAAAGGTTCTTCATTGAAAAAGGGATCTGGTTGAGGGATAATGTCATCTATGTCTATAGTCTTCTTGCCTTAACCCTTGGTGTCTTCATCCCAAGGTCCTTGTGTCCTCTGATCCACCACTTCCTGCAGTTTATCACTTATCTCGCTCATCGCTTCTTCAAGGATTCTATTCTTCTCCTTATGTTCTTCCACCTCTCTAGCTAGCTCTGCATTAGTGAAAATTCTGCTCTCCCCTACTAATTCACCAGTATATAGAGAAATACATAGTCCAACAAGTCTTTAACTTGATCTGATACCAATCTGATGGGTTGGTGCTTGGGATAGACTAGCCTAGTCTATGCTCTTGGATCCTTTCCTTGGATCACCTGGTGTTCTCCTCACACCCTAGGGTCTCTAGGACTTCCTTTTCTTGAGGAATCCCTTGACCTTTCCCAATCCACCCACCAATGAGTTGCTATGCTGCTCCTAATGTCTCACCTACTCATGAGACTCAAAACCCCTTATTGTGGCTAACAAGGGCTAGGCTTTTTCCACACCTTCCAAGGTCTTAGAAAGGTTATAATAGGTTAGTTTCATGGTCTTTCCACCCATTAATGTGCCCCAAGAAACTCCACACAGTTTTACATGCAAATCAATCCTTTAACTAGTTCGGTTACTTCATTCAAACTGACTGGTAACCAAAATATAGTCACAGTTAGGTCTCTTTGCGTAGGCCATACAATATCTGACATCCAACCCATTAACTTAGGGTTTGGAAATACTTATACTACCCATACATTTTTCTATGTGCCCATACTACGGTTTTCCACGCCAACCTAAAGAATTTGACATCATGGTGGAAAAGTTGCTTGACAACTTTAAAAAGTTGTCATGCAACTTTTGAGCAACTTTCTCAATGTTTCTTTTCATGACTCCTAGACCCACATTGGGCCAACCTAAGGACACCACCATGCTATAAAGTACCCCTAAACACCTCAAGGACACACATTCCCTCCATTTTCAAGAAAATGACAATCTTGACTTATGACCCCTAAGATCTCCACTAGGACCCTACCTAGGACCTATGAGCTCATGGCTCATTATTCTATGTACAATGGCTTCATAAGAAGCATAACAACAACAAAACAAGAAGGAGGGAGAGCTTGAAAGCGTGCTCCTGCACTAGTAAAGCACGCGACAAATAGCATCTTTCCACAGGTCCTACCCTGATTGGTATTAGCACTAAACCCTTAGAGGTTCTCTCTTCTTCATCAAAAGTTTTTAATGTTATCTTCTTTCTTGGATCTATATCATTCTAAAAGATCCAAATTGTACGAGTAGATTGTAAGTACAAATGTTCAACTTAGTGCCTGCATATATCAAAACACATTTAACTTGGTGTTTATGGATCATGGCTTCAATATGTGGTGGCTGATTGTGTGGATGAGTCAAGGAATTATCATCTTCTTCAGAGAAGGATGTGTACTAAGGTGAGGTTAGGTGACCAACCATAGATTAAAACCAATCTAGATCTAAGTCTTTAGGGACATTGGTAGCAAGAAAGGATTTATAGTCTAGGATCTCTCTATGAGAAGGAAAAATCTTCAGAAGTTCGAGAATAGAGACTTGAGAAGTAGTTTATTTAGCTGTGCAACAATGTTGTAACTTGAAGAAGGTGGTGAAACCACCTCTTTAGATGGAAAAGGCTTAGTAATGATAGTAGGTGGTTTTTTGTATGAAGATGTTTATAGTTTTGGTGATGTTGATGGATTTGATAACGATGTTTAATCAGAAGATGAGAAACCAACTCCTTTGAGAGTAGCTTTTCCTTGAGGATGGGTCACAACGTTTGCGACTCTCAGATTTTTTTTGCCTGCTTTGACTATGATTACATTTCAGTTCTCTGATTCAAAAGGTTCAAGCATGTTGATGACATTATCTTCATTGGTATAGGTGTAATTTATCTTGGCACCTCCCTTAGATCTAGAGGAATATCATTACTCATAAGTAGGCAAGAGATATTTGAAAGCTTTGTGATCAGAGTTGGTTGCATGATTCCAAATAGTAATTTTGTCATTATTGATAAGGTCTTGAATCCCATGTTTGAGTTTCATGTAGTTATTAGTTATGTGACCCTTATTTTTGTGATATTCATAGTAATCATTTTCCCTCCACCATTCGGGCTTGACTTCAAGATCATATGGTTTGGAGTTGTCAGGCAATGTCATCAGATCATTTCCAATAGAGTCTTAAGAGTTGTTTCATCGGATTCTCCCAAAGGAGTGAAATCACGTTTAGGATTTGAACTCCAAGGCTTATCTTGAAACCACTCTTTTGATTTCATAGGAGGGTTTTCCGTGGCACTTTCAGCAACTTTGAGGGCCTATGTGCCACTAGTGAAATTCAATAATGCTAGGTTTGGTTTTGGTTTAATGGTATCAACTACTCCATCATTCACAACATTTTTATTATTATGTTTCTCATATTTCTAGTATTTGTTTTTCTCTTTAGAACTAGAGCCATGTTGTGTTTCCTTATAAAGTGATATTTCTCCTTTATTCACAAGCACCTCTTTTATTTTGAGAGCAATGTCCACCATCTTATTAAATGGAGGATGTAGTTGCATTTAAATATTATATTGTAACTCAAAAATCAGATTGTTGTCAAAGATGTCCATCTTTTCAGAATTGGGAATGGGTCATGAATATCTAGAGAAAATCTTTCGCCAATGTTTAAGGAAAGTGAGAAAAGGTTCTCTTATTCTTTTCTTTGTATTTCAAAGCTCCTCGAAATATTTAATTCTCATAGGCTATTTTGAGAACCACTCTATGGCTTGTCCTCCTAGACTTCTTGGGAAGAGATGCATAAGATATGTTTTTTCATGCATAAATTCCATACATAGAGCACATAATTATCATACATGGTCTTGTGGATCCAAGTTGCCACCATATTTGTCAAATTTAGGAATTTACGTTCTTGAAGGAAATGGAGGCATGTGAAGATTCTTATCAAATGAAAACAACCAGATTGTGTCCAAGGAATACTGTAGAGAATATTTATCTTTGCATTTCATTTCTTTGATCTCTATTTGCAATTCTTACAATTGTTTGGTTACCAAGGACAGTGGTGTCTCTTCTTCATTAATGATAATGTTTTCAACATTGTAGTTAGTAGGAAGTCTGGATCCTTGTTTAGCTAACTCTATAAAATGTTCTTTTCCCCAGGCCATGATAATTTTCATCATTTTTTTGAAATCCTTATCCTTTTGACATTTAACTATATTATCTTATTTAGGTTTAGAAGGTTTGGAATCAATAGATGAAGTGTCACTATCAGTAGCATGAGTGATATATTTATTGTGAGCACTACATTTAGAAATATCTCTTTCTTGTCTTTCCCTAGACATATTGGAAGATGGTTGATAAAATATTTGTTGGCTTGATGATGAAAGTTTATCAGAGATTGCTTGTTCTTAAAAGAATGGATTAGTTTGCAATGATAAAGGTTGTTGGTATTGTAGACACTCAAAATTGTCATGTCTAATTAAATAAATATTTTATTTATTTATTTATCTAAGCTTAATTCTTCTATTAATTAAATAAATCTTTATTTATTTAATTAATTCATTTATCCTCTTCTAGCCTTATTTCTCATTTAAATAAATACATTTATTTATTTAAATTATTCCTTTCCTAAATTAAATAAATATTTTATTTATTTAATTGTCCTACTTCTTCTATTAATTAAATAGATCTTTATTTATTTAATTAATTCATTATCTTTTTCTACACATGACACATGTCATTCATCTCTTAATTCCTACACTACCTACCTCTTTCATTATTTTGGTATTTCTTTTACCTACCCTCTAATCCTAGCCGACCTCTCTTTTTACACCTCTCAATCTTAACCCTCCATTTCTTATTGTGTCTTCTATTTAAGGAGATGCTTTCTTCATTGTCAAACCCTAATCACTCAGCCTAATCGACAATTTGAAGTACTTGGCTACACTACAATTCCACTTGCAACCACATTCCGTTCTTTGTTGAGCTCTTGTGCATATAAAAATCTGAGAGCAAGTATATCAAGAAAGATCAATGGAGATAGGAAGAATGGAGATCAAAACCCTATTGGACATGTGATGGTATAATCTTTGTGATTTTGAGTTATTTGCATTGTCTTAGGTTATCTTCATATGTTATGGTGGATCTTTGTTCATTGTTAGGCTAGGGTTTGGTGGTTGAATTCATTTAGCCTTTCAATATTGTTATTATTGTTATCCATTTTCACCATAAACATTTAGCATGCTGTTGATAAGCTCTTGTGACAGTGTAGATGACAATGAGGATGTATTTTCCCCCGTGGTCTATCTTATAGATTGCCCTAGCTCTCATTTCCCGAGTCAGTCTTTCTCATCCCGTGACTTTGTCACTTTATCCAATCAGTCCATTCTATCCCGTCTTTCTTATCGAGAGATTGTCTGCAATCTTTTCAGACATTTTCATCCAATCTCTCGAGGGGGCATATTATTCCCATATTGGGGCAACTCTGTATCAGTTCATCTTATCTTCTTTGAAACAACGCGACAAGCCGCATTGTCTCAAAGAGGGGCAAAATGTAGACACTCAAAATTGTCATGTCTAATTAAATAAATATTTTATTTATTTAATTATCTAAGCTTAATTCTTCTATTAATTAAATAAATCTTTATTTATTTAATTAATTCATTTATCCTCTTCTAGCCTTATTTCTCATTTA
Organism: Cryptomeria japonica; assembly: GCF_030272615.1. Lineage (NCBI taxonomy): Eukaryota > Viridiplantae > Streptophyta > Pinopsida > Cupressales > Cupressaceae > Cryptomeria > Cryptomeria japonica. The sequence goes on from NC_081415.1 coordinate 38,824,398, forward strand.
AATAAATACATTTATTTATTTAAATTATCCCTTTCCTAAATTAAATAAATATTTTATTTATTTAATTGTCCTACTTCTTCTATTAATTAAATAGATCTTTATTTATTTAATTAATTCATTATCTTTTTCTACACATGACACATGTCATTCATCTCTTAATCCTACACTACCTACCTCTTTCATTATTTTGGTATTTCTTTTACCTACCCTCTAATCCTAGCCGACCTCTCTTTTTACACCTCTCAATATTAACCCTCCATTTCTTATTGTGTCTTCTATTTAAGGAGATGCTTTCTTCATTGTCAAACCCTAATCACTCAACCTAATCGACAATTTGGAGTACTTGGCTACACTACAATTCCACTTGCAACCACATTCCGTTCTTTGTTGAGCTCTTGTGCATATAAAAATCTGAGAGCAAGTATATCAAGCAAGATCAATGGAGATAGGAAGAATGGAGATCAAAACCCTATTGGACATGTGATGGTATAATCTTTGTGATTTTGAGTTATTTGCATTGTCTTAGGTTATCTTCATATGTTATGGTGGATCTTTGTTCATTGTTAGGCTAGGGTTTGGTGGTTGAATTCATTTAGCCTTTCAATATTGTTATTATTGTTATCCATTTTCACCATAAACAGGTATTATACACTCAGATGAGAATAGTTGATGTTGTCATTGATGGCAACCAATTGGTAACAAGGCTCTACAGGATTCTGTTGGTTATACCAACAATAGGCATCGCATACCGGTACCAAGAGCTACACAAAGTTCATTCACACCGACATCCATTTTACACTGGCAATGAATCATACCGACACCCCAGGCCGACATAGATAAATTTTTGTTTCTGTGAATTATATTGTAATTTAATTAATTATTTGTAGCCGACATGATGTATTGTAAAGACTCATATATGTACGAGATCTTATAGGTAATTTTGTATAGATAGATGTTATATTAGGTAACGAATATGAGAGCGAATATCTGTATATGCATTTTGATGTAATAAATTTATGAGTGAATATGAGCAGAGTAGAGCGAAGAAAGGTTTTATGGCAGAGGTATTTGAGAGAGCTTAAATAGGTACTAAATCCAGCATTGCAGATGCTATTTTGAGTAGTACATCGTCATTGGATTTAATCATCCAATTGTGTAGTCAGTGTGACTCCTATTTTTTGATTGAGCAGTGAGCTCTAGGTTGTTCGCCTTCCTGCATGTGCAGGCCCCTATTGTATAAGTAATATTTATTCATATTGGCCAGTGAGTAAATATTGTGGGTCACAAATTCCATCGAAGTTTTTCCCCTACCAGGTTTCCTCGCCAAAAAAATTTGTGTTATTCTTTGCATTGATGGTGTCTCTCTTATTTATGTTTATTTCTTTATTTCTTATTTACCAGTACATTAATTTAGGATATAAAATTGCAAACAAGTTTAATATTTTTTTTTCCAGTTAGACACTGATTCACCCCCCCTCTCAGTGTCTTTGGGACTCATCAAGTATCTAACAAAGGTTTCCTCTTACTTTCATCAAAATTCTTAAAAGAGCTCTTGGTTCGAACAAGAATTTACATTCGACGTAATCGAGAGATAGATGTTTGTTTGAGGTGATGATTGGATGAATAGATTGAGACAAATTTTTGTTTCAGGAATGATCCGTCATCTATAAGACATGATCTAAGAAGATCAGATTGATCAGATTGATGGATGATTGATTAAACTAGCTAGGATATAATCAACCAAATTATGTAACACAATGACCAAGGAATATTATCAAGATGCTATGCTCAGGATGAAAAAAACCACGTCTATGTTGTCCTATGATGTATTAGGATTGGCTAGGAAAGTATGACAGAGGTTTGTATAAGATATCAAAATCATGCAAACAAGGATTCTGGACTCAGGAAGATAGATTTTCATATGACAAAATGATTAAGACCATATGATAAAACTACAGGTAACTAGATGACAAAGTAGGTTAGTGGTATGACAAACTAGGTCACTCATACGAGATGTTGTTATAAGTGTTCAAAGAAGTCAATGAAAGTTGCGGGCTCATACGATAATTCTTAGAGGCTCCTATGAAAATTATTATATTTGAGTATGACAAACAAGGAAATTAAGGTTTTGACTCGTATGAAATAGGATCAGACATGAAACAAGCTTCAATAGAAAATAGGATTTTCACCACTGTGTTTGATGCTTCACTTGATTAATCAGGTTTTCTAGTTTCTATTTTAGATTGTTTAGTGATAGTTTCAGATAGTTCAAGGATAGAGACATAATAGACAAGCAAGATGTAAAATGAATTAAAGCACATCATGCTAATCCTAATTAAGTTGGGCGAGAGATAAATCTTTTGCTTGAAAACTTAGGTACAAAACCAATAGCTAATCAGAATATGGTTGTTGAGTCTCATGCAATAGATTCTCAATATTGTATTAGCCAACTCCAAATGATAATGAAGGAAAAATATGGAAAGTATCTTGGGAGAGTTACTATCTCTCTTGCACAAATATTATCCCCCTTTCGGAGGTGAACTGGGTAGTTTCTACCCTAGAGTTCTTAATAAGGGTTTTCATTTGAAGTTACCCCTTGATGTCACGCAAGCACGATTGAGGCCTATAGCCCAACAAGGTACCAAACAAGATGTAGTCATACAAGCATGATTAAAACCATGAGGCCCTACAAAAATGCCCAATATGAGTTATCTCAAAGAGTAAACTTAAAGAACTTTGTCCTCCGAGAATTTAATCTGAAAGAGGCCTATTTATTATAGTGAGTCAGAATGCTAGGGTCTAGATGTGCTCACTTTGGTCAGTCTCACAAGGTGATTACTTTTTCCCACTATTATAGGCCTTCTAAAAGAACACAAATCTCAGACTAGAAAAGCTTTAGCATACTCTCCTACCTTTTACAATTTTCTTAAACACGAAAAATTGATTTGTTTATTTACCACAATGCAATTTAGGTTCCTAGAAAAGATTTAAGAATACATAAAGTTTTCTTTAATCTCCTTAGGCAACTAAAAAAAACAATGAATCAACAATTATATTGTTTTTTAGCAATACTGGCATATTCTTGGACAAACATTTTTCAAAACCTTGTTAGGTTGTGAAAATCACTTAGATAGATAGAAAATAGATTAGGGTTAGCATTAGTAGAAGAAAATTCATGTCAGAATACCCCTAAAAAATCTCTTTGTTTTTCATACAAGAAAACTGTAATTCGTACAAGTTTTCTCATCTGATTGTATGAGGATTCTCACCTACCTATATGATAGAAGATAGAATATCATACTGTAGCATCGTAAATTGTACGCACTTGCTAGGGTGGTACAATTTCACACCTAGTTTAGCACCCGCCTTGGCGCATCTTGCATTTTGCATTGCATTTCCCCTTTAGCACTTAATTAATCAAATTAATTAGGTCTAAGGTTCTATTTTATCATCTTCCACATCATAAAGTTGGGCCCTTTCATTAAAGTGTGCCCCTGTCATTTTATTCTTCCAATACATCATTTAATCAAAAACCCTAATTAGGTCCTATTTTGAACTTGGGGGCTTGATTTCGGGGGTCAAAACATCTCGAAATCACCTGTAACTTCAGGATTCTCTCTAAAATCATCATATCCGATAGCCCTGAAAATTTGGTGAAAAGTTGTCGTGACCATGGCACCCGGAGTGCACATGGTCCCGGACATTTTTCCCGAAATTTTAGGAGCGTGATCCAATCATAAAATAAAGCTTAACCCCAAGAGATTGGCAGGAGATTCAATCTCTAGGTCGGCCAAAAGTTGAAATTAAGACCTAGGGTTTCATATATAAGAGCTCTCTTTCTTCATTTGAAGGGATCCGGAATTTTGGTTTCAGGGACCTTCTATGCAGCAAAAGAGCAGATCTTTGAAGACTTCAACAACATTCAACATTCATCTATCAAGCATTCATCAATTATTCACTTAGGGCTTTGAAGACATTGAAGAGCAATAGGAGATCACCGACTGAAGATTGGCTTGTACCCCTCCCTTGGGGTTGGGTATGATTTCATGTTGTTTTCATGTCTTTGCATAAGCCTCATTATATCATTTGTATTCATGCTTTAGATCACTTTGCATCTTGATTTGGAGCATTTACATTATCATTTGCAAGCAATTAGGGTTTACTTCCTAGGTTGCTCTATTTTGCTTACTTGCATTTTAGGATCTTGCACACACACAAGGTCTGCACACACATTACTTTTACAATACAAATTGGCTATTCGTGGAGGTGGAAATCACCAAAGCGGGGGTTTGACTAAGGCAAAACCCTATATAGCCGCCCAAAACACCTTTTCAGATATAAGTGCAGATTTCAGGATTCAGACGACGCCGCAAGTTGTAGATCCGGAAGAAGCAGACGGAGACCGAACCACACACCAAGTTTCGAGGCAAAAGACCAGGACAGGGGTGCTGGGCACCCTGGTCCCTGGGACAGGGGCGCTGGGCACCCTGGTCCTCCTGACAGATAGCAGTTTTCAACATTTTTGACAGCTTTCCAGGTTGCAAAACAGCAGTTTCCGGAGCAGTTTCAGGGGCAGAATCAGGACAGTGGCACCCGCACCCCCGTCCTGAACATTTTCACTCAGATTTTAGCACCGGGTACACATTTACATTCTTGTCTTGTCCTTGTGTTTACAACTTTCCATTGTTTAAGTTCAATTCTTCAATCTTGTTATTAGTTCATACTTGCACCTTGGGGTTAGGGATTGAACTTGCATCATTTTATCTTTCAATTACAACAAAGGAATAGAAATCCTAATAGGTAGCCCATGGCTCTCTCTTTCACAAAAAGAAGTAGCCAATTGTGTGATACCTCTAGGCTCTTTCATATTCCACAAGTGTGTGGTTGAAAGTGAGATTAGGGCATGTTTGCTTAGTGTCACTTTTTCTCCTACACACATACTATAATTAATATAATTTCATACAAATTTTTGTAGAGAATGTACAAATATAATCTGAAAGATGAGAATTTGATGATGTACAAGGCCAAAAAAATGAGTTTCTTTCCCCACGGTGGATGCCAAAAATTTGTGTGAAATTTGGAATTTGTATCTGAAACACAAACACTCAAAATGTCATTGCATGCATGGTTAGCTGAACAAAATCAATGAATGTAAAACCATAACAAATCAACCTATTGCCTCCTAAAAGATGCAATTCTATATTTTCTCTCAGACTTATCTAAACAAAACCAGTGAGTAGACTAGACCAAGACAAAGGATTTAATCTATATGAATGCAAGATTAAGCTATATGAAATCTAGATGGTAACATGATTAAGCTAATATGATTAACATAATATGCAGTAAGCTAAGATGTAATATTCTCAATGACTCTAGAACAAAACCAGCATGATAATAACAAAATCTCTAGCCTTTTTTATTAAGAGATGAGAGCCTAAATTTATAGAAAATCCAGAGAGAAAGCGATGGTCGATATTGATTGTTGATGAACAGTCAAGATTCTTCTAGAAGTAGAACAATCCAGTTGATTTGATGTGATTGCTTGCTTTCTTCAGATTTGAAGGAGATAAGATTGAGCTTAAATTGAGATAATATTAGAAAAACTGATTTATTCCATTTTCCTTTCTTAAAGCAATTTTTCTTTGATTTATTCACTTTTATTCAATTTTGAGATTTCTCAAGTTATCTCAAATTAGATTTTCAAAATATCTCAAATTGATTTTGTATATGGTGAAAATGGATAACAACAATATTGGAAGACTAAATAGATTCAACCACAAAATGCTAGCCTAACAACAACAAAGATCCACCATAACATATGACGATTACCTAAGACAATGCAAATCAAATGAAATCACAAAGATTATACCATCACATGTCCAATAGGGTTTGAATCTCCATTCTTCCTATCTCCATTGATCTTGCTTGATATATTTGCTCTCAGATTTTATGTGCACAAGAGCTCAACAAAGAACGGAAATGTGGTTGCAAGTAGGATCGCATATGAAAGTGCAAAGGTGTAGTATAGTCAATTGATCAAGTAGTTAGGAGGGGATTGATAATGAAGGAAGCATCTCCTTATATAGAAGACACTATATGAAATGGAGGGATAAGATTGAGAAGTGTAAAAGAGGTCGGCTATGATTAGAGGGTAGGTAAAAGAAATAATAAAATAATGAAAGAGGTAGGTAGTGTATGAATTAAGAGATGAATGACATGTGTCATGGGTAGAAAAGGCTAATGAATTAATTAAATAAATAAAGATTTATTTAATTAATAGAAGAAGTGGAATTAATTAAATAAATAAGATATTTATTTAATTTAGGAAAATGATTATTTAAATAAATAAATGTATTTATTTAAATGAGAAATAAATCTAGAAGAGGATAAATGAATTAATTAAATAAATAAGGATTTATTTAATTAATAGAAGAATCAGGCTTAGATAATTAAATAAATAAAATATTTATTTAATTAGACATGACAATTTTAGGTGTCTACAGATTTCATTTCTCAAATTATTTCTTCTTTTATGATTAATTCATTTTTTTCAAATTAATTCATTTTTGATGATTTAATGACAAATTGATTTATTCATTAAATATGCTAGGATATATAATTAAATAAATAGGATAATTGATTAAAGAGATTTGATGATTTATTTGATTGAAGTGATTAATTTTCCATGTGACATTAATGATTTAGGAATTAATTAAATACGTGCTCAAGATTGATTTAATTGCCTTTGGTTAGGACCTTGGTGATATAATCAAGATTAGGGGCCCGTGGTTTAGATGACCATTTTAGATCCACAAAAATGTGTGTGTGAAATTTGGAATATGTATCTAAAACAAAAACACTCAATAAATCATTGCATGCATGGTTAGTTGATCAAAATCAATGAATGTAAAACAATAGCAAATCGACCTATTGCCTCCTAAAAGATGGGAGTATAGATTTTCTCTCAGATTTATCTAAGCAATACCAATGACTAGACTACACCAAGACATATGATTTAATTTATATGAATGCAAGATTAAGCTATATGAAATCTAGATGCTAACATGATTAAGATAATATGCAATAAGCTAAGATGTAGTATTCTCAATGACAATTGAGAAAAACCAACATAATAATAATAAAATATCTAGCCTTTTTTATTGAGAGATGAAAGTCTGAATTTACAGAAAATCTAGAGAGAAAGAAATGATCGAGATTGATTGTTGATGAGAGGTCAAGATTCTCCCAGAAGTAGTTCAATCGAGGTGATTTGATGTGATTCGCTTCTTTCTTCAGATTTGAAAGAGATAAGATTGAGCTAAAATTGAGATAAAATCAGAAAAACTAATTTATTCAATTTTATTTTCTTAAAGAAAGCTTTATTTGATTTATTCCCTTTTATTCAATTTTGAGATTTAATTGATTTAATCACTTTTCTAAGATTTCTCAAGTTATCTCAAATTAGATTTTCAAAATATCTCAAGTTGATTTCTTTTCTCAAATTAATTCCTTTATGATGATTAATTTATTTTTTCCAAATTACTTCATTTTTAATGATTTAATAGAAAATTGATTTATTAACTAAATATGCTAGGATATTATTCATCATTTATTTTTGGAGGATGGCTCTGTAAGTTCTTGGATGTTGTGCTAGGACCAACATTTCATAGCTTTTGTCCTACACTCTGCTTGCTTCATTCCGAGGGGGAGGTTCTTGCTTTCTGGGGGTCAATTTTTTCTTGCTCATGGTTGGGTTTTGTGGGCTGCCACAAGGTTTTTTTGCAACCCTTTTCTATTTCTTCTTCTCTGGATCTCCGTTGGGGGCATGTAGGGTTTTGGGGTTGGGTTTTCCACCCTTCTTTTCCTTCTTTTGGTATTTTCTCTAGGTCCATGGAGAATAGAGGATTATCCTCTTCTCAGATGATCTCTGGAGATCTAGATATGGCTAATCTGTCTCATTAGATGCATACATGTGGAAAGGAATACATTAGTAATTCCGAATCAGGGGTAGGCATCTCTTCTTCGAAAGAGCCTTTTTGCATGAAAAAGGTGAATGGTTGTTTGGAGAGATCCCAAGATCATCACCAAGATTTTTGACATGAGAAGAGGTTGAAAATACTTCCTCTTATTCAGTATAAAATCTCACATAATGTAACCATATTGTCCTATGATCATCCCTAATGAAACCAGAAAGGGACTAGTAAAAAATCCTTCACCAATTACTATTTTATGTGTATATCAAGATAACTAACCCGATCTAGTAATACCAGTATTGAAGGAGGTAATTAGAATAGCTATACCGAATACTGATATTGAGAATCTTGTCAGAATAACTAACAAGGGTAGAATAGAAATATTTCACAATAGCAATGAAGTGAAGTTATCCCAACGAAGAAAGTATAAGCGTAAGTGTCATTTGAGCTTATTAGAATAACCTGTGAAGAAGGAATAACACATTAGAGACATTCCAACCACTGAGAATTATCTTGATGATATGTAAACAAGGTGGTATCAGGGAAACTATCCCGACTATACACCTACGATTGAAAGTTGGATATCGGTGGAATCTATGGCGATACAAAAAATGATATCCTTATCGTCAAAGATGATAAAATCACAATAATAGGACCATCAAAAATTCGATAGAACATCCTATCTGGAAAAGGAATATATCTAATAACATCAAAATAAGATACTTCGATAATGCATCCTCTTCTAAGTACCTATATCAATATAACTTATAAAGATGGGATAGCATCTTTTTGCTTCTCCGATGGTAAAGGTAATTTCAGTAAAGCATCACTTAAGAGGTATTTAGGATAACTTACATAAGCGGAATAAGAAATAAATGTCACGATGATTAGTAAAGTTATCTCGATACTTTACAAATGAAACAACTCCAGGAATGTTATCCCGCTCTGACATTCATATAACAAACAACCTGATAGCAAATGAGAGAAGGATAAAACCCTTATCAGGATAACTTGTAGTTTCAGAAAAGTGAACTTTGGGTATGTCGATAACTAAAAAAATGTTGATGGATATCGACCGAGACATTATGGGTGTGGACAGATAAAAAATAAAATAAATTGAAGACTACTTGTCGGGATAGCTCAAGCTGAAATGACACAAAAGGAAGGAAGACCGGGGTTAAGCATTACAAGTTTGACATGATTTGCGAGAGTGAATTGGCCTATTAAATATTGAAATGAATTCTTAAAATGCCTTTTTATAGAGAAAAATATCATGCTATGAGGTAATATACCTTGATAGTATCACATGTCCTTTACATGGAAATTGTTCTTTGTTGGCATTGCACACTCCAATGAGAATTATAGAATATTGAAGGTATTATCATTAATGGCAACCTTGCAATCCTATGGCATCAGTAGGCATCGACACCGATAGACTCTACACCGGTAGATAGTTCACCGATAGCGACAAAGATGATTACGGACACCCCTTCCGATAGGATTTTGATTATTGTATTTTTTATTAGCAGACATATTTCAGATTGCAACCAACCAGATACAGGGTTCTAGCTGATAACTACACTCAATTGACATTTTGACAACCTTTATCATTGATGTAAAAGGGGGAGTAGTAGAGAAGAGAAAAATCCAATGACTTAGAGATCATTTGCTCAGGGGGAGCACACAGTTTTGGTAATATTGTTTGGACTTCAATTTTTGGATACAATTTTGAATTTTTCTCATGGGTGTTGCCATCAATGCTAAAGGGGGAGATTGTTGGAATTGCACACTCCAATGAGAATTGTAGATGATTGAAGATATTGTCATTGATGGCAACCTTGCAAGCCTATGGCACCGACACCAGTAGACTCTACACCGATAGATAGTTCACCGACATTGATGAAGATGATTATCAGCACCCCAGTCGATAGGATTTTGATTATTGTATTTTGAATTTATTTATAATATCTTTTTGCAAGCCGACAAGGCATATTGTAATAAGACTCATATATAAGTATGAGATCTTGTAGATCATTTTAGATGTGGACATGGGAAGATTATTGCAAAAGTAATGTGTGAATATTAAGGTATATTTTAGTAAGGTTTTATGGTTATTGTATGAGCTTAAACTGGTACTAAACCTGGAATAGCAAATGTTGAATTGAAGCAGTAATTATATTGGATTTTCATAATCCATTTTGTAAGTTAGTGAGACTTCCTTTTGTAATTAAGTAGTGAGCTTTAGGCAGTTGGACTATTGTAAGTAATATCCATTCATTGGCCAGTGAGTGAATATTGTGGGTCACAAATCCCACCGAGGTTTTTCCCGCATCGGGTTTCCTCATTAAAAATCTTGTGTTATGGTGTGCTTTCTATGTTGTGTTCATTGTTCATATTTACTGCATTAATTCTTGCTTACCGGTACACTATTTTGGAATGCAATTCATTTAATAAGGTCAAAAAATCTGTAAACTGGTTAGATACTGATTCACCCCCCCCCCCCCTCTCAATATCTTTGGGAATCCTAACATTCTTCACTCATGGTCATGCAAGGAAAACATGTTGGAAATTGACACTCATTTGATTGGTTTCAATATGTTGTCATTGATGGCAATATGGCAACTTGTTCCGGCAAAGGCTCCGACAGCAGTAGGAGGAATCATTTGGGTATTGGCATTGTAGGCTGACATGAATCCATAAGGATAAAGGTATTGATGGCTGATATCATTTTGGGAGATCCGACCTTGGCAATTGATTTTGATATTTATGTATATATGTTATTGAGGCGACATGTATGCTCATTTTGTAATTATCTTTGTAAGCTGACATAAGGCATGATGGATTGTAAGGGTATATAGGTCAATTGATTAGATCATTTTCTAAGGTGTAAGGATAGGATAATATGATGATGTTTTGTAATAAAAAATATGGAAGAGAGATCTTGTATGTGAGGACATTTATGTAAGAGGTTATTCCAGTAAGGGTTTAGGATTTCGGACTGGAATAGACAAAGCTTAACTGGAACTATTTTTAGGCATAGAAGATGCTATCATTGTAGATCACTCATTTCTCTAGATTGTAGTCTAGATTTGTGTGTACTCAGTGAAGCGACTTTTGTGATTGAGCAGTGAGGTCTAGGTTGTAAGTCTTCCTGTATGTGTAGGCCCCTATATTTGGTAATATCTTTTGATATGGACAATGGATTGTTATTGTGGGTCACAAATCCCACCGTGTTTTTTCCTCTTTGAGTTTTTCCACATATAATTTGTTGGCATTTGACACTCAATTGGTTGATTTTACCATGTTGTCATTGATGACAACATGATATTGTGTTCTGGCTTCATGTTTTAGTTCAGTTGTGTACCAAGAGGCACTTCATAGACACTACATCGGCAATAGTACCAACACTAGTAGGACAAAAGGATTTATTTGGTTACTGGAAATGCAGGTCGACATGGTTTAGAATACGCTTATCGGTATTTGAGGTCGACATCTCTTGGATCTAGCATCAACAATTGTTTTTAATATTTATGCACTCTGTTATCTAGCTGACATGTAATTTGATATTGTAATTATCTTTATAAGCCGACATAAGGCATGCCAAGTTGTATATGGAATATAGATCAGTTTCATAGATCATTTTGTGATCATCATCATTGGAATATGTAATTGGAAGGAGATAATATAGGAGATGTGAAATATATAAAAGATATCATGTATGTGAGTATATTTATGTAGGGGTTATTCCAGTAAAGGGTTTAGGGTTTCAAACCCGAACAGACAGAGCTTAAACCAAAACTGTATTGTGGCATAAAAGATGCTATCTTAGTAGTTCAACACTTCTCTGGATTGTAGTCTGGACTTATATGTAGTCACTGAGGCTCTATTTTTGATTGAGTAGTGTGCTCTAGGCTATAAACCTTCCTGGAAGTGCAGGCCCCTTATATTTTGTAATATCTCTTTATATGGCTAGTGGATTGATATTGTGGGTCACAAATCCTACCGTAGATTTTTCTCTTTGAGGTTTTCCACGTATAAATTTGTGTGTTATGATTAGCATTTATGTGATTGGCTTATAGGTTTCTTTACTTCATTCAATTTTTTATTTACTAGTATAACAGTTGGCACATGCATGTTTTAATAAGGCTAAAATTTCTCATTCTGGTATAACACTAATTCACCCCCCCTCTTAATGTTATTGGATTCCAATAATTGGTACCAGAGCCTTGTGCCTTAGAGGAAGTTGTCATGCCCAAACTTTTGGGCATGAATGGGATAATTTTTTTTTAAAAATTCGCACTTAAAACATTTAAATTTTGCAAATATGAAATGCTCTAACATATTTTGCCTTAACTACATTTAGAGTTAACTCTAATCACTAACTTAAGTAAGCAAAAATGTAATTTAATTAAATGCGGAATATTAATTCTTCAAAGAAATTATTATTGTCTCAACGATTTTAATCACTAAATTATCTTAATTAAAATTCTCTAAAATATTTGGCGAAGATATTGTTAATCTCCAAAATTCAAAATTTGTTTTAAGGAACAAATTAAATTTGACCTAGCACTTTATTTTTTAATGTCTAAATTTATATTTCAATCAATAATTAAAATGTGTTTAAAATTAAATCGACTAAAGGGTCAATTAAATTCTTAATGCCTTATATCCCATAAAGTTTAATCACATATACCTACGTCTAGGTGGGCTAAAATTAATCCCTATAGTCAAATAATTTGCAACAGATTTAAAGTCCCTAAATATTTAATTCAATTTAGAACATCTCAAATTTATTTAATTTAAATTAAATATTAACTTCATAAATATTTTATTTGAAACATCTCAATCTAATTAATTTAAATTAAATATTAACTTCATGAATATTTATTCTAAAACATCTCAACTTATTTTAAAACCTTATATGTATATAACATATATATATGTATATATATACATATATATATATATATGTATATATGTATATATGTATATATATTATATACATATATATATATATATATGTATATATATATATATATACATATATATATATGTATATATGTATATATACATATATATATATGTATATATGTATATATTATAAAATAGGCATCCCATCTCTTTGTTTTTTATTTCTTTGTTGCTTGTACATGTTACCCTAGCCCTAACTGGCTAGGATTTTATTTTTGACAATGGATTTTGCAGGGCCGAAGGTTTTGGGTGGCGGCCATGGTAGTGCATGTGAAGGAGGGGATGGGGAAAATGAAGGTTGGGTGGATGGCAGCGCTGGGCACCGCTCACTATGGAAACCACAGTGGCGGCCCTCGGGCCGTCCACTATGGACGCCCACAGTGGTGGCCCTCGGGCTGTCCACTGTGTTTAACATAGTGGCTTAGCCTAGTTCGGCCCAAAAGCCTCCTTTGCCATTTTTTTTTTTAAAAGGTTTTTTTTTAAAATTAATTTTTTCTTTGTTTAATTAAAATGTATTAAAATATAAGATATATAAATATATTTTATATAGAAGTGTATTTTAAATATAAGTATATATTTATATACATTTGATGCATAAGGAAAAATTAGAGCTAACATTACTATGCATTTAATTTATTTTTATTTTTTGAATTTTTAAAATAGATTGATAACAAAATTCTGAATTAAACCCCTGTATATTTTTTTTTTTAAACCAAAAAATACCTTGTTGCTAGATCATAGATGTACTATGTTAACCTTAGGTTCATTTTCTGCATAAAGTAAATGACAAGATTAAATAATTTTATACAGCAACTATAAAAATATATTTTTATTTAAGCTAGAAAATATTAAAATGAGTCTTTAGAGATAACTATAATATTTTAGATCTCATTTTCTGCAATAAATAAAAGGACAGATTTAAATAAACTAAAATAGCACTTCTATTTACAGGTCTAAATGTTTTCTTTCCAGCATTCTACATGCATGCAAATATAATTCATTTATTTTCTAATAATTTGTTTAAAATGCATAAAGGAATAAATAAATTACTTTCTTTTCAAAATATCCTAAACACAACAAATATTATTCTTCAAAAATATAGAAAAACTAAAACCAGAGTTACTCATTTCCTTTCTGCAGTATAGCATAAATAAATATTACATATCTTTAAAACATATTCCCAAGTCTTTATTGTCGCTTTACAAATACATCTCTCATTTCAAAAAAAGGAGGACTTTCAAAGAATAAAAATTACATTTACAGTTATTTTTCTGCCACAAATAACTCCAGCCACATCTACATGTCCTATTCTTTTCTTCCAGCAACCTGCAATAAATCAAAAGATGTGACCGTGGAGTGCTCACCTCCTAGCCTAGGCTAACTAGTAGCCACCCCCGAGCTTGGAGAACCAAGCCCTAGATAGGATACACACATGCAAACACACACAACCAAGGGAAAATAATCACAAACACATTCCCAACCTAGGGCTACACTCCACCACACATTGTGATGTCTTTTCAAGGGTGGTAGTGGACCAAGTACCCTGAGGAGATTGCAAGTATGGTATGTTGGTATTTTGGTATGGTTTTGTCATTGATGTCAACACCTACTAAATACACCTACTTTGAAGATCCAGCAACATTCACCGACAAACAATAAACTATGCAACAGTTACTGGTATATGGTTCACCGGCAGGATATATTGTTCACCGGTACCTGAAATGACATGGAAGGCACTTGTTAATGTCGAAGATATCATGTGGACACTTTATTTTGAAGTAATAATCATTAATATATTCTTATTTGCATATTTGCTTTTACCGGCAAATAGGTCTAGGTTATCTAGGGTTACACTGGTAGGTTTATCTTTTCCAGATCAACATGGCATGCTATGGAGATGATTTATTATTGTTGTAAATGCATTAAGCCGACATGTTTAATTCATTATTGCATCGGATATTATATTATTTATAAAATGTTTTTATTATAGAGCCAACCTACTAAAATTGGTCTTAGGGTATGGTATAAATGTAAGATCTTATTTGTAAGATCAAGTGTGGAATGCGGAAAAGGTTTGAGTAAATATATATGTGACATCAAGTAGAGGTATACATGAAGACATCATCTGAAGGTGAAGTTAGGCTTTTGTAGAAGCATATCAGCATTACACCAGTACTAAATTCAGCATATTAAGATGTGATTTTTGCACAGTACATTCTTATTGGATTTAACCATCCAACTATAGTCAGTGTGACTCCCATTTGTGATTGAGTAGTGAGCTCTAGGCTATTGGCCTTTCTGCATGTGCAGACCCCTCTTTGTACACTTACTATCTGCAGTAGTATCATCTGATTATGGGTAAGGTTTCCCACCGTGGTTTTTCCCTTACAGGGTTTCCACATACAAATATTGGTGCCATGTGTTGTGGATGACTTTGTGCTTATGTTTCATGCATTAATTCTTACCGGTATAGCAATTTACTATTAACACTATCTATTGGCATACTTAACTGATTTACTGGTATTAAGCATTAAGTTGGTTAATAAGTTTTTGGTTTGAATCTATTAGACAACTGATTCACCCCCCCCCCCCACTCTCAGTTGTCTCCGGGACCTACAATTGGGATCAGAGCATAGTCCTCTTTTTGCAAAAGTTTAACAACTTGAGGAGATCCAATGTCTACTAATTATTTCAGAAAGGATAGTCCTAAACTTGATGGAACCAACTATGGGATATGGAAAATCAAAATGGAGACACATCTGAATTGCATTGGTAAAGACATCTGGGAAGTTACTAAGAATGGTTATACTACTGTTGTAGTTGGTCAGACTGCTCCCACTACTTAAGCTAAAGATGAAGAAAATAATTGCAAAGCAAGAGAAGAACTCGTGAGTGCATTATCAGATCAACAAATCCTGGGACTATCAGATAGGTCTACTACTAAATCTATTTGGGATCATTTGGAAACACTGAATGAAGGGGATTCCACAGTCAAAATTGCAAAACTTGAAAGCTTCCGAGTCAAGTATGAACATCTAAAAATGGAAGAAGATGAAAGGATTTCTTCTTTTATGGAAAGAGTAAATGAAATTGTTTTGGGTATCAAATGTTGTGGAGGAACCTTGAGTGAAGATGAGATTGTTTCAAAAATCTTAAGAGGTTTGCCACCGGCATATAAAATGAAGGTTATTGCTATAAATGAGTTGAGAACAATGCCTAATACATCAGTAACTAGGGATACATTGATTGGAAAACTATCAGCTTTTGAAATTGAGGAATTTGGTCCTGTTACTACTATAAAAACTGATTTGGCCTTCAAAGCATCAACATCATCTACTCCATCCTTTGACAAATCAGACTGGAGAGCCTTTTATGTAAGAGAACTTGAAGAAACCAGGAAGGAGAATGAAGAGCTTGAAGAACTTGAAGCACTATTTGCAAGAAAAATGCCAAAAGGCCCAATTGGAAGTAAGTATTAAGGTAAAGCACCCTTCAAATGTTTTAACTGCAATAAGATTGGTCATATGGCTTCAAGATGCCCTGATAGACATGCTAGACTAAGAGAAGAAGCTAGAAGAACATACAAACCTAATCCTAAATATCAGAGATACAGATTTAAGAAAAACAAAGATAAATCTTGTTACATTGTTGATGAAGGTGTGACTGATGATTTTGATGAGGATCTAGCAGACAATGGATGGGTCTTTGTTGCTATAACAGAAGATCAATCGGCACCTATTGCTCAACCGGTAGAACAAGCCCTAGTAGCTAAAGTTGAATCAAAGGATGAATGGATTATTGACTCAGGATGCCCACATCACATGATTGGAGACAAAGGTAAATTTTTGAACTTTCAAGAATACAATGGAGGTTTAGTAAGATTCGGAGATGACAAAGCTTATTCAATCAAAGGTAAGGGTTCAATATCTCTTGATGGTAAACACAAAATTGACAATGTATACTATGTTGAAGGATTAAAACATAATCTTTTAAGTGTTGGTCAATTAGTTGAGAAAGGTTTTCAGTTACAATTTAAAAATGGAAAATACAAAATCATGAATAGAATTGGTTTGGAAATTGCAACCGGTAATCAGACTAGAGGTAATATCTTTCATTTGAATAACAGTGAAAAGGCATGCTTAATTGCACATATAGATGAAAGTTGGCTATGGCATAAAAGACTATGTCATGTAAATTTTGATTGCATAGTAAAAATCAATACTTCTAAGGCAATTAGAGATCTACCTAAAATTGTGAAACCTCATAACACAATTTGCAAGAAATATCAATTTGGAAAACAAGTTAGAGCTAGTTTCAAAAGTATTCCAGAAAAATCCCATAATGCCTTTGATTTAATTCACACTGATTTATGTGGTCCAGCTAGAACTAAAATATTACAAGGTGATAGATATTTCATGCTAATTATTGATAATTATTCTAGAATGTGTTGGGTTACTTTTCTCAGAGAAAAATCAGAAGCACTTGGGAAGTTCAAACTATTCAAAGCAATGGTTGAAAATGAAACTGGTAAGAAAATTAAATGTTTAAGATCAGATCAAGGAGGAGAATTCACATCTAAAGATTTTAATACATTCTACGAAGTAAATGGAATCAAAAGATAGTTATTAGCACCTCGGACACCAAAACAGAATGGAGTTGTTGAAAGAAAAAACAAAACTATTTTGGATACAGCAAGAAGTATGTTATCAGAAGCTAATTTACCACATGTGTACTGGAGAGAGGCAGTAAGCACTACTGTCTATACATTCAACAAAGTTCACATCAAAGGTGAAACCGGTAAGACCCCTCATGAACTATGGTTTGGTAATATTCCTACTCTTAAGTACTTCAAAAATTTTGGGAGTAAATGTTATATTAGAAGAGATGAGTATACTGGCAAGTTTGATCCTAGAAGTGATGAAGGAATATTTCTTGGTTATTCATCTAAGAGCAAGGCATATAGATGTTTTAATAAAAGATTAGAGAAAATTGTTGAGAGTACAAATGTAAAGATTGATGAACAATTCAGAGGAACTTCAAGGTATATAGACTCTGAACAAGAAACATAAATTATGACAAATGGACCTACAATAAATCCACCGGTACAGAATGATGATCTAGTTACTCCAGTATCATCAGAGGATTCCATAGTAATTGAAGAACAACAACAGACTAAGACACCCTAATATGTAAGACTGAATCATTCTGAAGATCAGATAATTGGAAGCAAATTTAAAGGAGTCATGACAAGAGGAAGATTGGCAAATGAAGAGGTATGTCTTATTTCTCAAATTGAACCATTATCTATCAATGAGGCATGTGAAGATAAATTTTGGATTAAAGCTATGGAAGAAGAATTAGGACAAATTGAGAAAAATAATACTTGGACATTAGTTCCCTGGCCTAAAAATAAAAATGTAATTGGAACCAAATGGGTATTTAGAAACAAACTTAATGAAGATGGTAAGGTTGTCAGAAATAAAGCAAGACTAGTGTGTAAGGGTTATTCTCAGAAAGAAGGAGTTGATTACAATGAAACCTTTGCACCAGTAGCTAGAATTGAGGTAGTTAGATTATTCTTGGCTTTTGTAGCTCACAAGGATTACAAAGTTTATCAAATGGATATTAAATGTGCATTTTTGACTGGAGATCTTGAAGAGGAAGTCTATATTGAACAACTTGATGGATTTTCCTTGACAGATGACAATGATATGGTTTGCAGATTAAGAAAAGCTCTGTATGGATTAAAACAAGCCCCAAGAGCTTGGTATGCAAGATTGGATAAGTATCTTTTAAAGATTGGTTTTACTAAAGGAAATGTAGATAACAATTTATATTACAAAGTAACTAATGATGACATCTTGATTATTGAAGTATTTGTTGATGATATAATCTTTGGAGGAGAAGATGAATTATGCAAAGAATTTTCTCTTCAAATGCAGCAAGAATTTGAAATGTCTATGATCGGAGAAATAAAATTATTTTTAGGATTACAGATTTTACAGACTGATAAAGGGATATTTTTGAGTCAATCTAAGTACTTGAAATAACTACTTAAGAAATTTGGGATGGAGAACTCTAAACCAGTAAGCACACCTATGACTACAAATGACAAATTATCTCAAAGGGATGAATCTACATCTGTTAATCCAACTAGATACAAATCTATGATAGGAGGTTTACTATATTTGAGACAAGCCATACCTGATATTATGAATGCAGTATGTATAGTTTCTAGATTTCAGAGTAATCCTAGGGAAAATCATGAATCAGCAATAAAAAGGATTTTCCGGTACTTACAAGGCACAACAAATCTTGGATTATGGTATCCTAAAGATGAAAATTTTGATCTATATGTATACACAGATGCAAATTGGGCAGGAGATGTGGATGATAGAAAAAGAACCACTGGAGGAGCATTCTTTCTTGGAAAGAGATTAGTTTCTTGGTTAAGTAAGAAATAGAGTTGTACATCTTTATCAATAGCAGAATCAGAATATGTTGCAGCAGCAACAAACTGTACATAGGTACTTTGGCTTAAGAAAATGTTAAAAGACATAAAAGTAAAATGCAAGGAACCTATTACTATATACCGTGATAACACTACAGCAATTGATATATCTAAAAATCCGGCATTACATTCTAAAACAAAACATGTTTCTATCAAACTAAATTTTCTAAGGGAAAAAGTTGAAGAAAAAGAGATAAAACTGGTTTATGTGAATACTAAAGAACAACTTGTAGATATTTTCACAAAACCTTTGCCTAAGGAAAATTTTGAGTATCTCAGAGATCAGCTGAGAGTCATACCACAACCGGTAGAGACTTAGATAGTTGATGTTTGTCATCAACCGATAGAATTAAATAGACAAATCTTTTATTCTAGAATTTTGATGAGGAAGCTACTTCTCAGGAGGAGTAGTTGGTATATTGAATTGGTTGGTATTTTGTATGAACTTGACCTTTTGTGACTTTGGCATTTGATGTCAAAGGGGGAGAGAGATCTATGGAAAAAAATTATCTTTTTGGTAAGAAAAAGATATTTTAGGGGAGAAATTTTGAAAGACACATGAAAGATTGGTATTGTCACTCCCAGGGGGACAAATGAAGATTCTTTTTTTTTTTGGCACTTTGATGGTTTTTCCATCTTGTGTTGCCATCAATGCCAAAGGGGGAGATTGTTGGTATTTTGGTATGGTTTTGTCATTGATGTCAACACCTACTAAATACACCTACTTTGAAGATCCAGCAACATTCACCAGCAAATAGTAAACTATGCAACAGTTACTGGTATATGGTTCACTGATAGGATATATTGTTCACCGGTACCTGAAATGACATGGAAGACACTTGGTAATGTCAAAGATATCATGTGGACACTTTATTTTGAAGTAATAATCATTGATATATTCTTATTTGCATATTTTATTTTACTGGCAAATAGGTCCAGGTTATCTAGGGTTACACCGGTAGGTTTATCTTTTCCAGATCAGCATGGCATGCTATGCAGATGATTTATTATTGTTGTAAATGCATTAAGCCGACATGTTTAATTGGTTATTGCATCGGATATTATATTATTTATAAAATGTTTTTATTGTAGAGCCGACCTACTAAAATTGGTCTTAGGGTATGGTATAAATGTATGATCTTATTTGTAAGATCAATTGTGGAATGCAGAAAAGGTTTGACTAAAGATATATGCGAGATCAAGTAGAGGTATAAATGAAGACATCATCTTAAGGTGAATTTAGGATTTTGTAGAAGCATATCAACATTACATCGGTACTGAATTCAACATATGAAGATGCGATTTTTGTCAATACATTCTTATTGGATTTAACCATCCAACAATAGTCAGTGTGACTCCCATTTGTGATTGAGCAGTGAGCTCTAGGCTGTTGGCCTTTCTGCATGTGCAGACCCCTCTTTGTACACTTACTATCTGCAGTAGTATCATCTGATTGTGGGTAAGGTTTCCCACCATGGTTTTTCCCTTACAGGGTTTCCACGTACAAATATTGGTGTCATGTGTTGTGGATGACTTTGTTCTTATGTTTCATGCATTAATTCTTACCGGTATAGTAATTTACTGTTAACACTATCTACCGGCATACTTAACTAATTTACCATTATTAAGCATTAAGTTGGTTAATAAGTTTTTGTTTTGAATCTATTAGACAACTGTTTCACCCCCCCCCCCCCTCAGTTGTCTTCGGGACCTACATGGTAAAACATATAGCCACCTCATGGAAAATCTAATACCTCATAAGTATAACAACCCCACATCCTTATGCCCCTCAAGGCATTCATGCCTTATTTCCCTCCTTATGACCCCCAAATGCATAAACAAGCCATGCAGCAAGGGTCACATAAAATCCCTTGTGATCACTCTCATAACCAGAGCCTCTCACTCGAGGGCTGTCACTTCTACCACCCATAAGACCATCCTCTCTCCCAAGAGTAGGAGGCCTTGATTACTCCCAAAGCACATAAAATACATACAAAAATTAAAACATAGAATACAATAATTTTGCAAGGAGAAACATGCAAGAAACTAGCCTTTTTACACAAGCAACTCCTTTCAACACAACATGCAAAATAAAACAATACAAGGAGAAAATATGACCAACCTTCAACTGCCCAAAGGTATGCTAGATTGGTTGAAGATGAGCAGCCCAATTCCACAAAACCTTGCCTCTCTACACTTAGCCAAATTTTCTAAAACCAAATCTCTCTTCCTTTCAAAATCTTGTCTTCAAAAATGGAGAGTGGGTGATTACCCACAAACTCTCTCATTATTTCCTAAGAAGACCTTAGGGAGAGTTCTCACAGGTTTCTAAAATTAAAAAAGGTAAAAGAAGAAAAATATCAAAAGGGATCTCTCAACAAAATAGAAATTTAACTAACCTAGATGATGCCTTCTGAATTCATTTTTCACACAACATAGAAAACTCACTTTTTAGGGTGTCTAAATGATCACATGAGAGTTGTCACTTGCCTAAAATTACTCCTAACCCATAGGTATACCTTATGGGCTTTAGGAACAACTTCTAAACTACCCCTAGGTGTCCATTTAACCCCTTTTAAACCCCTCTGAAGTTAATTTTCGGGTCAAACCTAAGTTGACCACCCCAAAGATTTTCTACCCTAGAACAATATAGAATGACATTATATTAATTGAAAAAAATATGGTTAAACAACTCCCTCCAAGAGACAATTCAAAATCAAAACATAAATCAACACGTGTCAAGTGACACAATAAAAATACTTTTAAGAAATTATACATGAAATTTTTGTCTCTTATTTCACCTTGAGGTGTACATTTCTGTCTAATATAGCCCATCCTATTGAATTATAGAATTCATTAGTAGGGTCAAACATGGTCAACTAGGTTAATCAAATCTTGGTTGGGGTGGGCCTTACAAAAGTTTAACAACTTGAGGAAACTCCTAAATCCAGAATCCATGGACATGGCTTTGGAGAAGCAACTTGAGATGGCACCTTAAGATTATGATGTTGAAAGGTTGAAAAACTTAAAGCTACAAGATGAATTGAATTCTGCTAGGGAATTTATTCTTGTCCTACAAGAGATGTTATCATCTATTCAAGCTAGGAGGAAGGAACTTTTACAAAGTCAGGATGATGAATAGAGAGATGCACTTCAGGAACAATGTCAGAAATTGAGTCAGGAGAACATGGTTATGAAAAATGAAATGAAATCTATAACTTTGAGGATGTCTAAAGAGATTCAGGACCAGAAGAAAAAGGAAGAATATCTTGTTTTATCCTTGAAGAACAAATTTGAAGAATGTGGCAGGTTGGTTCATGAGAATGATATGTTGAGAACTGATTTAGTATGATCCCAGAGTAATGAACAAGAGCTTGAGAGAAAAATAATAATTATGAGAGAATATTTCACTACTACAAGTGAGTGTAAAGAAAAATTAAAGATTATCTCAGCACATCTAGATGAGTTATTTAAGAGACAAAGGTAGATGGGAGATGCCAGTGGACTTGGATTTGAGCAAGGACAGAGTTCCGGTACTACTAATGAAGATCAAAGCCATAAGGCACCGATAAGGTACTTTAATGCTTATAAATTTAATGGTAGATGTTTTCTTTGAAATAGATTTGCTTACATGGCTAGACAATGTAGAAATAGAGCAAATCAAAACCCTGTTTCTGCTTTCGGTAAATGTTCTAAATGCAATAAGTATGGTCATAAGACAAAAGATTGTAGAATTAATGTCAAATTCTATGCATGTGAAAATTTTGGACATATGGCTAATCAATATAGGTCAAGTAATTTCACCTGTTTTAGCAAAGAAATTCAAAGGAACAATGTTACATGTCATGCATGTAATGAGGTTGGACATATCGCTAAATTTTGTAGAAGCGGAAATACACCGATTGGTAATGGAGGATCAAATGAGAAAGGGACAGAGAAGGTTAGTGAAATCTAGCAATATCATACCTAGAGATAGGTTAGGAAGACTGAAGAACAATCATCGGATGGAAATACATGATTACTTATCTAGCAGAGGAGGTTGCTCTTGCACCGGCAGGTAGCTCATCCAATAATTGAGGTAGATGCCTTAGGGGTAGGAACAATTCATGAAGATGTTGCATATGCCCTGGGAAGAGGTTCTTGAAAATGTTCCAAATATTGGAGATGTTTATCCGACATGGATATTTTTTGTTTGATATCCGATATCTTTCACTGAGAGTCATTTATATCAATAAAAGATTAGAGTTTTTCATGGAGGATAAAAGGTCGAATTCACTCCATTATTGACCACCTTGCATTCAAAACGATTTCAAAATGACTAAAAGAAACTCAAAAAAGGTCAAAGGCATTTTAGAGCAATCATATTTCTTCTTGAGTGATTTCACCGACCATTGGAAGAATTTGTTAAGGGTTTTCACCGAAAGTGATCAACAGGTATTTATCTTTAAACATGGAAGCAAGATCATCATCTATTCCTATCTTTGTTGCAAACCAAACTGTAGTAGAGGTCAAGGATTTCCCCAAGCTAATTTTCAAGTTGTATCCGCATGTGGCTACCCTGAAAGATTCATTTGGAGCACTTTCCCATGTTCTAGAGGGGGTTGTCTATGTTGAAAATGTTAGGGCATACATACACTATCACATTGAGGACTTGGGAACATCTGAAATAAAGGGAATGTACATGAGCAATCTGATGGGAGAATATAGAAAGATCAAACCAACATACAAGCATATTGAATACTTAGGGTTTACCAACATTCTGGACATTCTAGAATTTAAATATTAGATAATCAAGTATGTTCTGAGAAGAGTACATTGGGAGTTTATCTAGTTAGATAGACCTTACAAGACCACCAAGGAAGTCATCAGGGTAGTCACTGGTTTACTATCAGTTGGGAAACATCCTGATAAGAAGGTTTTGAATGATTATGTCAACAAAATCACTGGTGTGACATTCGATAGGAGATCTATGAGAATAAGGAATATTACCAACACAAACATCAGATTTGGTAGCATGATCATTAGGTATAAAGTAACTTAGCCAAACTGACTAAATTTTGTTTCCAGTTCCTGCATTTTAGGTGCATACAAAATGATGAGAGATAATGTCAAATTCAATTTATGCGGTTGGATGTTAGATGAGTTATTAATAAACCTAGGAAAGATTAAGGGAGAAAAGAAGGGAACCTTCCAGTATGGCAACTTAATAGTCGACTTAATGTTATTTTTCATGAATAATACACCAAGTTTTAGTAAAAGGCAATGGAAATTTGACATCTCAGTAGGGAGACAACTGAAATAGCCAATTGTTGCTTTAGAAATTTAGAGAGATGATAAAGTATAGTGATATTTAAAGGGATTTCAGAAATCTATGAAGTCTAGGGAAAGGGTTCCTAGGCATATTCATGTAGAAATATATTCAACTGATATACACTTATGGAAGTAGTTAAGCCTCAAAATATTTTGATTGAGGAAATGGAAAGGACACTTGAGGTGGCAGATAGAAAAGTATTTAATAGAAAATACAGAATAACCAGTCTGATGTTAGGAAGGGTAATAATAAAGAGACTCAAAAGGCATGGGTTAAGTTCTTTGGAGAGAATAAAGGTTTCTTTACTTCAGTGGAATCAAAGATAGATACTATGATGAATACTAAGAGGGGGAGTGAATTAGTATACCAAAAAATATAGTACTTAAACTCTTAAATAGTTTAACAGATAACCAGTATAACAGATTCACTAATAAACTGGTTAAGATAAATGCAAACCTAATAGAAAATAAATCATTCGCCCACAAGAGTACAATCACCATAACACAAGATATTTGACATGGAAACCCAAATGGGAAAAGCCATGGTGAGTAGGAACTCACAAGTAACAATCTATAGAATAGAAATCAGATCAATTAAGGTTAGACCAGTTAAGGTCATACAATGTTCTTCACCAGGACAGATCCTATTAGGAATCTAGATCTCTATTAGGAGATAAGTCTTGTTAAGGACTACCTTGTGAGAGGATTTTAGATCCATAGTTGTGAGCCACCTTTTTAGAGGATTTACAAAGGCTTTGCTAGGCCTACCCGGTTAAGGGTTTCATACTTGTCGAAGATGTGAGTAATCAACAAATGAGTGATCTAGATACTAGCATAGTATGCTTGGTTAGATCCTTTATAGCTCATTGTTAATGCATTTCAGCATTAATTCAGTCTTCAATATCTCCACACTCTAATTCTTCACACAAACCTAATCTTCTCTAGAAAGATCACACAGAGCCTTATCACACTTCTCACACATCATACATTCAAACCCTAGACATGATGTCCTTATAAAAGAATCTGATTTCATGTCGGTCCAATAGGATTAGACTATAAGTTCCTAGGTTCAGTGCATCTGGACACATTTGGTAACACGACACAAGATCACCGCCAAAGTGTCGATGGATGATAACTCATCACAGAAATACTGGTTAATACAATATACCAATTACCAGTTGTCAAAAATGAAGACTGAAAAATTTTAATTACCGCTTTGTTCCTTTGTACCGCTTGAGCTCTTCGAACCACTTCGATATTCATACCACTTGGTTCTTCAGTCAATCTATGATTGGTAAATATCTTTTGTAAAACACCAATAGTCTAAAGACTATAATACACAATACTGGTTGGAGCAATTACCGGTTGAGCATAACTCATACATAAAGAATGTGTATGTCCATCAATGAAAATCAAGACATCATCAAAATTCCAACAATCTCCCCCTTTGGCATTGATGGAAACACTTAGGAAAATTTTTGACATCTAAGTGTTTTTACAACAAAAATTGCCATAATCAAAATTATTCCCACTAAGCATATACACTATCCCTTTTTGCGGAAATTACAATATACACTACTCCCAAAATGAAAGTATACGAAAAATGGTAACATTCACCAAAATTTTAATGTACTACTCCCCCTTTGCCAACAATGACAAAGTAATGAAGATTAACCCCTGTTTCTCATTATCATTAAAAATAGAATAAATGTTTATGAAAATATGGAATGAAACTTATCAAAAACAAATTTAAAGTCCTGCATAAAAAATTTCATGGCTAATGTCCATGAATCAAGCAATGAAGTAGCAATCTCACTTTTCATTTTCATCTAGAATACCAGTTCTTCCATTGCATCAATGGTACTCATCTCTTGAGTTACCATGATGGCTTCCAAATTGAGAAAACATTTATGAAGAATCTGCAGTCTAGGAAATAAGAGTAGTTGTAGCTCCTGCAAATCTTTAGACTAGTTGCTGATCTCCAAGTCCATCTTGCCAGTCTAAAGCTGATAGTGATGAACTGATTGCCCATATGTAGTGAATGAATCATATGGCATCTTGAAAATGCTAATATAAGCTTGGAGCTCCGATTGAAGTTGAGCTTTTTGTTTAAGAACATCATCACAAAATAGATAGGGTTGGCAGATTTTACTCAGCGGTAATTTACCTTCACCCATTTCAACAGTGATATCATTCTATTGTTTTAGTAGTTGTGTCCACAGCTCATTCATTTTCTTGAATAAGGTAGCATTGAGTGCCTTTTCATGCTTCTTCTTTACAGTGGCTTCAGTAGCATCTTCTAAGCATTGTACCTGATCCTCCACTACGGTAAAAAGAAGTTTAAGCTTGGACAGAGAGGAATTGGTACTGGGGAGGTTAGTATTGGGAATCAGACTGGTAAGGGTGTCCATTGCATTTTGTATGACATCCCTTTCCTTCTTCCTTCGCTTGGATTCATCTATTGATTGAAGGTCAATTGGACTGGTGGTGTCAACCGGTTTGGCTTGACCACCGGTTGCCTTAGGAGTCTCCGCCTGTTTGTTCTTTTCTGCTTCCTTCTCCTTGTCTTCTTTTTTCTTATCTTCCTCCTTCTTCCTCTCTTCTCCCTTCCTTTTGTCTTCTTCTTTCTTCTTCTCCTCTTCTTTCCTCTTCTCCTCTTCTTGTTTCCTCTCCTCTTCTTGTTTCCTTTTCTCCTCTTCTTGTTTCCTCTTCTCTTCTTGTTTTCTCTTCAACTCCTCTTTCCTCTTCTCTTCCTCTTTCCTATTGTCTTCCTCTTTCTTTTTCTCTTCGTCTTTCCTCTTTATTTTCAATTGCCTTGCTTTTTCCACTTGCTATTTCTCTACTTTCTTAGCCTTTTCCTTGTCCTGTTTCTCTCTTTTTGCTTTGTCTCTATCCTATTTTTCTTTCTCTTCTTTTTCTTTATCTAGTTTCTCTTTCTTTGTGTCAGGAGTGACATCCCCAACATCTTGTTGGTATTTTGGTATGGTTTTTTCATTGATGTCAACACCTACTGAAACACTAGCACTTTGAAGATCCATCAGCATTCACCGGCAAGCAAGTAACTATTGCACAGTTATTGGTATATGGTTCACCGACTGGATATAATGATCACCGGCACTTGGAATAATATGGAAGATAGTTGGTAATATCAAAGACATCATGTGGACATCTTATCTTAATGAATTAATCATTGGTATATTCATATTTGCATATTTTCTTTTACCGGCAAATAGGTCCAAGGTTATCTAGAGTTACACCAACAGGACTATCTTTTCCATGTCAGCATGGCATGCTATAGAGATGATTAATTATTGTTGTAAATGCATTAAGCCAACATGTTCAATCAGTTATTGCATCAGATATTATATTGTGTGATATTTTGCCAAGATCAAGGGCACAATGATACGTATAAAAATAGAGACAAAAGAATGACAAGAACAAACTATATTCTCATCAATATGAAAATGATCAACTAGATTCATATGAATACAATGAATATAGGCATGCTTATATAGGCAAGGCCATATGGATGTACGAGCACACAATCATGACATGTGGCTCAATGAGAAACAAGGCTAGGTAAGAAATACTAGGGGTAGGTAGGAGAAATAATATAATATTCCACAAGAGGTGGATGACCCACTGAATGTGGAGTGTAACAACAAAACAAGACCAAAAAAAGTGGAATTTCTCCTACAATCTCTATCCCTATGTACACACTTCCCTAAGTGTCTCAAATCCAAACTACAAAGAAATGCATTATCCTAAGTTAACTTAAGTAAGGTGTAATAATATCCATAATGAATATTTATTTATACCAACACGCCCCCTTAAGTGCAACTTAGGGGAATGAAGACTCAAGTCAACAATGCAAGATGGGTCTCAGCTACTAGGCCATGATAGGTACCCATGTACAATATGCAAATGCATGCAAAACCATGCAATGCAATCTCTCACAAATGGAGAAAAGGAGAAAACCCTGTGGGAAAAAACTCCCCCCCAAAAGAGAGATGAAAGTACAAAAGACTCTCAAAGAAGGACAAAACCTCAAAGAGGAAAAAGTCCCCCCATAAGAGAGGAAGGAGAAGTCACCTGACCTCCCCTAATGACACATCTTGCACCCCCAAGAGAGCTTGCAACTACTGGAATTTACTCTCAGTGAAAGGTTTGGTGAATATGTCAAAAACCTCCTCCGCTGTAGGACAATACTGCAAATCAATGACCTACTCTTGAATGAGCTCTCAGATATAGTGCATATGAATCTCAATGTGTTTGGTCCGCTAGTGCTGGACTGGGTTCTTCGAGATTGCAATAGCACTCTAATTGTCGTAATGTAGAACTGTCGACCATGGAGTGGTGAACCCAAACTCTGTGAGAATTTGCTGAAGCCAAATGGTCTCAGTCATTGCATTAACAATGCCTTGATACTCAACCTCAATCGAAGAAAGAGCAATAGCATGCTGCTTCTTTCTCTGCCAACAAATGGGGCCTGAATCAAGGTGAAAACTATAACCAGAAGTAGACTTACAATCATCAAGATCGCCAGCCCAATCAGAGTCTATATAACCAACTGTAGCGTCCTCAAATTGTGACACTTGCAATTTCGACTGCATTTCGGTCTTCACGATGGCGACGCAACACGCAACCTGAATGGAGACCCCAAAACTTGCTCACGACACTGAAAACTGCATTTTTCAAGCACCCTGGCCTGAACCTCCTTGCACCCTGCTGTCCCGGGAGGTGGGACCAGAGCGCCCAGTGCCCTGGTCCTTCAAGACCAGGGCGCCCAGCGCCCTGGTCCCCAGGACCATGGCGCCCAGCGCCCTGGTCCCTGGGTCCTATTTTGGGCCCGGTCTCCTAAGGGGCTCGAGTCTTTTTGTTTGCAATTTGGAAATTAACTTTCCTGGTCGGCCTAAGGTCGGGAAAATCAGTCTATCAGCCCTAAATGACAAGTATATAAACTACATTTTTCTCTCTCATTTGGCATGAGGAGGATATATGTGAAAAGCGTGGAAACTATACTCAAGCATTCAAGCATTCAAGCATTCGAGCATTCCTTCTAAGTCTCCATTCAAGGCTAAGTGTTGCATTCAAGTCAAGGATTCAATCATTGAAGAGGAGATCATATGTTACATACAACATACAACATACAACATCTATACCTTTGCACATAAGGATACAAACATCCTTAGAACAAGGTATTAGTACTTGTTTTATAGTCATTTACATTTACAGCTCTTGCTCATTTCTTGGTTAATTCCAAAACCGGGGTTTGACCTAAAGGCAAACCCCTAATCCCTAACCCCCCAATCGTCTTCGCTTTTCTATGTGTAGGTTGCAGGTACGCGGCTGAAATTGAAGATCTGGAATCCTTGTGCAGAGACGAACCGATCCCCCTTCGTTTGATGGATTTTTCGGAGGACCGTGGCGCCGGGCGCCATCGTCTTGACAAATTTTGCTCAAATTTGCAGGACAGCGCCGTATCGACATTTTACTGCTAATTCCAGGTCCGCAGCTTCATACTATATTCCCATCTCAGTTTATAAGTGAATCTTTATCACTTTCTACGCATGCTTAGCTTAATTCTCCTATGCACATTCTTTACAAAAGAGGGTAGCCTTGCTTTCCTAACCCTTGAAATTCATTTAGCATCCAATCTTACATTGTGTGGGATTGGATCTTATGAGTTTCAACCCCTCTTTTGAATGTAAAGTCTCTCCCCTAAGTGAAAACCATCGAATCCTAGCAAACCTCCCTTCTCCCTCCTCGGAGTTGGAAGAGGGGAGAACAACTAGGGTTCGATCGCGATTTTCCGCTTTACATTTTGGTGAACCCGACGTGAACATCCTTTCTGATTTTTCATGCTTAGATCTGAAAAAAAAAAATTGATTACATTTCCATGTTTGATCTTTTGCAAAATTTTAGAGGTGATTGCATAAAAACCCTAAAATTTCTTTTTAGTAATTAAACTTGTGAAATGCTTAGTTGTTGATGTTTGTTTCAAATCTGCCCTTCTATTACAAATTTTCAATTCATATCTGTGCTTTAATTTTGAAAATTAAGTGGTTAAATGTCAAAACCCTAATTTTTGAAACCCTCTTAATTCAACCTTTGTCCGACAATTTGACCAATCAAAACATCTCCAAATCAGCTGTAACTTTGGATTCTGCAATAAAATCACAATATCTTTCATCCCTGAAAATTTGAAAAAAAGTTGCGAGGACCGTGTTGCACTCCGAGCGCCATCGTCCCCGACATTTTTTCCAAAATTTCGGGAGCGAGATCTTGCTGTATTTTCCTGCTAAAATCCAGAATTTTGGCTGATTTTGTCAATTATAACACTTTCAAAATTACAGTCAAAGTTGGTCTTATGATTGCTTGGATTAAGGCTTCTAATCATTCAAAAATCATTGAAATTGAAATTTTGTGTCAAAATTGTGTTCTTACTGTCCTAAATCTGAAAATTGTGTTTGCATTCATTCGAAATTTCAGTGCTTTATTCAAATTCTTGCATTTTGTGACTTTTGAAATTAAGTGCTTAATTACAACAACTTTGATTTCCGCTTTCAAAATTGAATTTTGCGTGAAATTGAGTCAATTTTCAAATTTCAAAATTTGCATTGCTCTTGACATTCCCTCTAAAATCATAAAATTCAAAATTTCAGTTTCCCTCTCTTTTTCAAAATTCAAAATTTTGCATTTTTCGACAATCTTGATAGGGTTCAATTTTGAGATTGCAACTTTAATTTGGCCTATCTACAGATCGTAAAATCACTCAATTTTTTCAGATTAGCTTTAAAATCATCATACCTTTCATCCCTGCAAATTTTGAAAAAGATTGCAAGGACCGTGTTGCACTCCGGGCGCCACGGTCCCGGACATTTTTTCTGAAATTTCGGGAGACTGTTGTGATTGCATTTAACAGCTTAAATCCAGAAGATTGGCTGATTTTACTGAAAATTGCTACCTCTAAAATCAAAATTTTCTCTCCCTCTCTAGTGCATGAGTTTTACAACAATAAGCCCTACTTACACTATTCCCGTTAGACGAAGCCGTAGAATTAAGTCTTTCTGAGGTTTAATTACCGAGGAGATGGAACCTAATTTGAATAGCCTTTTTAACGAGGACATGGGTAATTCCTCTAATCCTCCTAATGATGAAGAAGCTCTTCATGAGGTTTCTGAAGAACAACTTTCAAAATTGGATAACCAATTTGACGATTTTCGACAATGGATGTCTCATGAATACCCCGATAGTCAAGCTCTTCCTTTAATTGAGGGTCTAAAACGTATGCTTCAAAGTGATAAGAATGGAATTGATATTTTGCGTGGTATTGCACACATTGTGGATTCGAATGTGATGCCTATGAAGAGTTGTGCTGAAAGTTTGGGTTATACACAACCTCCTACTCAAGTCAATCATTCTATTCCTTTGATGACTTCTATTGCTAGCATACCTAACTTTACATCAAACATCATGGCTACTTCTATACAAGACATTCCTCCTGTGATTACCAGTCATGGGGGCAATCCCTCTTCTTCAATTAATCCTCTTCCTTCATTTAATCCGACTTCTTCATACATTCCTTCAATGAGTGTTCCTATTACATCTTCACAAATGAACATGATGCAAGGGGGCAATTCATTTAACCATTCCATTCCTCCTTGTAGTGTTCCTCCTATCCAATCATCCCCTATGGTTGACTATCATAGGGTCCCACCACCTTACTCTCTACCTTCTTTCAATAACATAACACCTCCATCTCAATCTAACACACCTAATATGAACTCTTCGACTGAAGCGACCATTAACAATTTTGCACAAACTGTCTCTTCTTTACAGCAACAAATTGCCTCTATGAATCAATCTAAGTTTAGTGTGCCCACATTTGATGTTGCGAGCCCACTTTCTCTTGACATTGTTCGAGCTATTCCCCCTAAACATGTTGAAATTCCGCATTTGGAGCTTTATAATGGTAAAGGAGATCCTCTAACACATGTTAAGACTTTTCAAACAATATGTACCAATTTTGCTTATGACCAAAGGTTGCTTGCAAAACTGTTTACTAGAACATTAAGAGACAAAGCCCTACAATGGTATTGCTCGTTGCCTTCTTATTCTATTACTTCTTTTGAACAACTTGCAAATGCTTTCATTCAACAATTTCAAAACAATATAAGTCCTAAAGTTACTTTGATTGATTTAATGCATTGTAAACAAGGTGTTAAAGAAAAAGTGACTGATTTCATTGGTAGATATAAGCATTTGTATGCTCAAATTTCTTTTCCAGTGCCTGATAATGATATTCAAAGAATCTTTATTTCTAATTTGCAAAAAGATATTCGAGACAAACTTCTGTTTTCTGAGTTTACTTCTTTCCAACAGTTGTGTGCAACTCTTCACAATTATCAACTGACTGTGAGTCAAATGGAACAATCACATCCTATGGCTCCGAGTGATAAGGGTGATAGCAGTCAACAACCATTTGGGAAGTTTAAACCGAACAGAGATTCCATCAAATTCAATGAAAACATCATCAACAACAATGTGAATGCAGCATCAGGTGTGCCTCCTATTTCTAGATTTTTCAAGAAAGAAAGAAAGTATACTCCTTTGAATGAATCATTGCATAGTATTATGAATAAGTTATTGGAACAAAATGTGCTTACTCTTCCTCCTATAAGACAAATTGATCCTGCAAAGATTACTTCACCTTATTTTGATAACAAAGCCTTTTGTCAATTTCATCGTCAGCCTGGTCATGATACTGAAAAATGTTTTTCTTTAAAGGGTAAAATTCAGGATTTGATTGATAATAATACTATTTTTGTTTCTGGAGTGAATGATAAAGGCAACACATCTGTAGCTCCTCCTAATCAAAATATTCAGATTTTCACTGATCCATTGCCTTCTCATACCTCTAATGCAAATGAGGCTAATGATTCCTCTCTCTCATCTGATGGTCTTGTGTCTATGACTCTGAATGTGATTAACTTTGTAGAGCAGCAAGAAATCCCTAAAGAACCTTCCATCACATTTGATTCCAGTGAAACCATTAGGGCACCTGATGGTCCTTTATACATAGTTGCAAAAGTCAAGAATACACCTTGTCGTGGAGTGCTTATTGATCCTTCATGCATGATTAATGTTATTACTGAAGAATTTCTTTTTACTTTGCAATTGAATCAAGTGATCTATGACAAAACAGATGTGATTGTGAAATTATTTGATGCATTTTCTTCTCCCGCAATTGGTTCTATTACATTGCCTATTGAGGTCCATAACAAATCTCTTGATGTGAACTTTGCTATTATTCCTTCATCTGAACAATTTCGTGTGAAGCTTGGCTATCCTTGGCTATCTTCCATGAAAGCTATTGCTTCTCCTATTCATAAGTGTTTGAAATTTCCCCATAATGGTGAAGTTGTTACTATCAATCATAGTCTCTTTAAACCAGCTGAAAGAACTTCTAGCGTTCCTATTGATTACTTTTGGCCTAAACAATTCCAATCTCTTCCTCCGCGAAGTGATCATCTTTTCAAATCTTATCAAAAGTGGAAAACAGATATGATCCTATCTCTAAGTGAACCTAGGACACCTAAGCTTGACATTCCTATCATTCTTGAGAAGGAAGTTCTTCCTTTGAAAGATAAAACTAATGTCTTTTCTCAAGAAGATTCCCAACCCATCCCTATGGATGTGACTATGTCCATGCCTAATAAACCTTCTAAGAGTAGACCTATACCTCCTCGTCATGATGGACTTGGTCTTCTCCCTAAACCAAAAATTCCTCCTTTATATGGAGCAGTCCCTCCTCCTTCTTTTTATAGAGAGAAGAGACCTTCCTCTTCTCCTATTATCCAGCCTAAGAGACCACAACCTAAACACCCAAGTGCTAAGGATGAGAACATTCCTCCTCCTCAATCTTCTCCACTTCCTACTAAGACTAGACATAATCATTCTGCATGTGAACGCCGACGAAAGCGTCGTCTTAGGGCTCAGGCAGCTGCTTCTCAAACTTTGCAATCTCCAAAAACACCTTCAACAAGCATTATTCCATTTTCTCCTCAGCCGGACATTGAGCCTAAATCTCCTAAACATAAGATGCATGATGATCTTGATCCTGTGCGAGTTAAAGATCCTATTTTTATAAATCTTGATGATGATATAGATGAAAATGTTACTCCTCTTGCTTCTGATAGTGAATATGAACTTGTTGATGTTGATAACCATTTATCTAATGAATTTTCTAAAGCACTTATCCTAGCTCCTAGACAAGAACAATGTGGCTCGGAACATGAACATAGCCCTTGTTTGGATCTTGTGATAGCTCCATCTGCTGTGTTGGATGTTCCTCCTCTAGCGTGTTCCCTGCCTTCCCGAAACATTGATCAGCAAGATCGGGGGGTAGATGACGTGCTAGACTAGTTACGTTAGCATAGCAGATTCTTTCCTCCTCTCTTTCGTTACTTCTTCTATATGTTATTCTCATTCTTCTATTTGTTGTCCTTGGTGTTGTCTACTTGAGGACGATGCAAAGCATTGAGATCTCTCGGTCTCTCTCATGTTGACTCAAAAGACACATGTGTTCCCTTCTTCTAGGTGACCTTCCTTGATTGGGGAATGAAGAACAATTATGCATACATACATATGATATACATGAATAATCATACAGCATACTGACCCCAAGGAAAGTGAAGTCACCTCATGCTTTATGTTTTGTGTCTATTATCCTTGGGTTTATCTCACACTTGGGGGCTAAATCCTTGCGATAACGTGCTCCTTTCTCATTTCTTATGTGTATCACTACGTTAAAACAATCACCCCTGGTGAGGCGTGTGCGATCGCTTTAACGTAGGGGGGCATACATCCCGTTCATATCTTTTCAAGATATTTGAAAATTTCTTGGTAAATTTAACCTTGCCTTGAAAATTTTTGATATCTTTCTTGCATGACTCATAGTGAGGGAACCTTACTACTGATAGTCATGGTTCTCCCTCATGATCTTCCCTTTTACTTTGTCAATCGAAGTCGTAAGATCCTTAGTCCACTGGGGGCTTGGTGTATCTTGCCTCCTTGACGTGGTGAAAGTCTTTCAATGTTGTTTCCTTGTACTTTACCGGAAGTATGAGCATACATACTCCCGCTAAAGTGGGGGCTAAATGTAGCGTCCTAAAATTGCAACACTTGCAATTTCGACTCCATTTCGGTCTTCACGATGGCGACGCAACACGCAACCTGAATGGAGACCCCAAAACTTGCTCACGACACTGAAAACTGCGTTTTTCAAGCACCCTGGCCTAAACCTCCTTGCACCCTGCTGTCCCGGGAGGTGGGACCAAAGCGCCCAGCGCCCTGGTCCCCAGGACCATGGCGCCCAGCGCCCTGGTCCCTGGGTCCTATTTTGGGCCCGATCTCCTAAGGGGCTCGGGTCTTTTTGTTTGCAATTTGGAAATTAACTTTCCTGGTCGGCCTAAGGTCGGGAAAATCAGTCTATCAGCCCTAAATGACAAGTATATAAACTACATTTTTCTCTCTCATTTCGCATGAGGAGGATATATGTGAAAAGCGGGGAAACTATACTCAAGCATTCAAGCATTCAAGCATTCAAGCATTCAAGCATTCGAGCATTCCTTCTAAGTCTCCATTCAAGGCTAAGTGTTGCATTCAAGTCAAGGATTCAATCATTGAAGAGGAGATCATATGTTACATACAACATACAACATACAACATCTATACCTTTGCACATAAGGATACAAACATCCTTAGAACAAGGTATTAGTACTTGTTTTATAGTCATTTACATTTACAGCTCTTGCTCATTTCTTGGTTAATTCCAAAACCGGGGTTTGACCTAAAGCCAAACCCCTAATCCCTAACCCCCCAATCGTCTTCGCTTTTCTGTGTGTAGGTTGCAGGTACGCGGCTGAAATTGAAGATCTGGAATCCTTGTGCAGAGACGAACCGATCCCCCTTCGTTTGACGGATTTTTCGGAGGACCGTGGTGCCGGGCGCCATCGTCCTGACAACTTTTGCTCAAATTTGCAGGACAGTGCCGCATCGACATTTTACTGCTAATTCCAGGTCCGCAGCTTCATACTATATTCCTATCTCAGTTTATAAGCGAATCTTTATCACTTTCTATGCATGCTTAGCTTAATTCTCCTATGCATATTCTTTACAAAAGAGGGTAGCCTTGCTTTCCTAACCCTTGAAATTCATTTAGCATCCAATCTTACATTGTGTGGGATTGGATCTTATGAGTTTCAACCCCTCTTTTGAATGTAAAGTCTCTCCCCTAAGTGAAAACCATCGAATCCTAGCAAACCTCCCTTCTCCCTCCTCGGAGTTGGAAGAGGGGAGAACAACTAGGGTTCGATCGCGATTTTCCGCTTTACACCAACCAAGCGAAGTCCTGTGCTTGTTGCATAGTGAATTCCATAGTGATGTGTACCTTGGATGTAATGAAGGATGCGTTTGGCAGCTTTCCAATGAAGCTCACGTGGTTCCTACATGAAGTGGGAAACTATGCCAACTACAAACAAAATATCAGGGTGTGTATGGGTCAAGTAGATGAGACTACCCACAAGCTGATGATACAAAGTGGCATCAACTAATGGAGAAGAACATTGAACCTCAATCTTCACTTCGGAAATGGAACCAGTGCAGGCTTACAATCAACCATATGAAAGTCTACAATTAGATCGAGAGCATACTTGGGCTGCGATAGTGTAATCCCAGAAGGTGATTGTGAAATCTCTATCCCGAGAAAGTAGTGCAAAAGACCCAAGTCAATCATAGAAAATCTATCATGCAAAGTAGATTTGACCCTGCTAATGATGGATGCAGTACTCCCTATAATGATCAAGTCATCAACATAGAGCACAAGTATCAAGTGAGAGTCATCTTGCCAAAAAATGTAGACATTCGGATCAGAATAACACTTGGTGAACCCTATTGAGAGAAGAAAGGAATCCATCTTAGCATACCAAGCCTTGGGGGACTACTTAAGGCCATAGAGAGATTTCCTTAGTTTACAAACCAAGGAAGTATCCTAGATGAAACCCTATGGGTGCTCCATATAAATCTCCTCATCAAGATCATGATGAAGAAAAGCACTCTTCACATCCATCTGATGCACAACCCAACCATGAGCTGGAACAATAGCAAGTGTCAAGCGAATGGAGTTCATCTTGGCTACGAGTGCAAAGGTCTCAGTATAGTCAACACCTACAACCTGAGAGAAACCTTTCGCAACAAGCCGAGCCTTATACTTATCCACACTACATCCACAACATACTTGGTTTGATATATCCACTTACATCAAACCATCTTTCTCCCCTTAGGGAGATGGACTAAATCCCATGTGTTGTTCCTCATCAAGGAACTATACTCTTCTTCCATAGCTTGGTCCCACTAAGGAACCCCTGATGCTTCCCGAAATCTCTGTGGATCGGAAGCAGTAGCAATGAATGCATGTGGAAGATCCTAATGTTGTGATTGAGTTCTTCGTGTATCTGAAGGATCCCCAACAAGAGAACCTGCAGACTCAAGTGTCTGTCGAGCCCAACAAGGTCTAGGTGGAGGTGGAGAATTAGGCTCCTCAACTGCAAGTGGACCTTGTGGAGGTGTAACCCTATGAGTTGGAGTTGAAGGAGTCTCATCATCTAAATCACTAGCATCGCTATCCATAATGGAGGAAGGTGGAGGAGGTAGAGATGCTAAGCTAGGAGAGCTTTTCTCAAAGTGAACACTCCTCTCAATGAACACCTCATGTGTCTCAAGATCCATCAATCTATATGCCTTAACACCCTCATGATATCCAACAAATATGCAAGGCCGACTCTGAGGTTCCAATGCCTTACATTTCTGTGGAGGTATGCAAGCCCATGCTGGACACCCAAAGACTCTAAAATGTCTCACAATCGGTTTCCTACCAGCCCAAGCCTCAAAAGGAGTAATACCTTGCAAATCTTTGTGAGGAACCCAATTCTGGATGTGTGTGGCACAACTGATTGCCTCAACCCAAAAGGCGAGATCAAGAGAACATGCATGAATCATACAACTAGCCATTTCTTTGAGAGTTCTATTCTTGCGTTCTACAACTTCGTTCTGCTGTGGAGTGTATGCTACAGAATGCTGAAGATGAATCCCCTCAAATGTACAAAAATCCTCAAGTCTCTTGTTCACATATTCCCTTCCATTATTTGTACAAAGAATCTTCACCACTTTCCTGGATTGCTTCTCCACATGAGTCTTGAAGTCCTGAAATCTGTCAAATACTTCACTTTTATGAATAAGAAAGTAGACCCAAGTGAAGCGGGAGTAGTCATGAATGAAGGTGAGGACATAGTGGGCCTTACTAAATGAAGGTGCTGGAAATGGACCTGCTACATCACTGTGAACAAGTTGAAGAACTTTCAAAGCTCTCCAAGCTTTCCCTTTATCAAACTTTTCCTCGGGATGCTTTCCCATGGAACAACCTGAACATACA
Source organism: Cryptomeria japonica (assembly GCF_030272615.1). Classification (NCBI taxonomy): domain Eukaryota; kingdom Viridiplantae; phylum Streptophyta; class Pinopsida; order Cupressales; family Cupressaceae; genus Cryptomeria; species Cryptomeria japonica. The sequence goes on from NC_081415.1 coordinate 38,863,657, forward strand.
CCCTCTGAAAAATTGATTCGAGGTAGACCTCTGACCATGTCTTTAATGCTGAGCTACTGAAGATAGCGATAGTTGAGGTGACCAAACCGCTCATGCCATAGCTTACTTTCTGAATTTGAATGAGTAAGCAAGGCCCTAGAAGGTGAGCTTGGCACAAAGTGGGAGAATGAATAAAGCCTTGAGTTGTCATTGACTTGTCCCACTACTACCAAGGCATCATCATCAAGTTCCTTTACCACAACTGAATCTAGTGTAAACTCAACCTTTTTCCCATTCCCATAGTGAGTGATTTGATAGATAGAGAGAAGGTTGGTAGACAAGTTAGGAACATACAAAACATTCTCAAATGTTCCATCATCCATGTCAACTGAACCTTTCCCTTCAACCTCTACTTGTGTATCATCACCTATGTAAATGTTAGACTGTGAGGAAGAGGAAGGAGATGAATCCTTCTTTGTGTATGTGGATGACAAGTTGATGTTGTTTTTCTTAAGACAATTAGTTAACTCATCAACTTGCTTTGTGTGGCATCGATGCTCATCATGACCATACTTCTTGCAATATGCACAAGTTGGCTTATCCTTCTTAGGTGATGTCCCCTTCTTGGAAGAGGATGAAAAATCACCTTGTGATGGAGAGGATGATTGTCCTTTTTCCTGTCATGGCTGTGACTTAGATTGCTTCTTCTTGTTGTTGGAATCTTTGCCTTGACTTCCTTGATTCCTTTGATTAGCCACCAAAGCCTTGGACTTTGAAGACTTGAGAAACCCCATGTTCAACAACTTAGATTGTTCCAATATCAACATTTCTATGAAAGCATCAAATGAAGGCATAACATAGGAACTCCCCACTTTCAAACGATGAGTTTGGAAGCTAGACACAAATGCTGCATATTTTGGTGCAAGCTTGTCCAACAAGTTGAATATCAACTGAGCATCCTTTTTGTCAATTCCATAATCCTTAAGCTTTGCTCTTATCTCATTTGCTTTGGTGACATAATCTTGGATTGTATCAAAACTCTTGGGATCCAAGTTGGTGAGCTCAGTGTCAATCTTATAACCTCTGATTTCATCAACTTGACCATATAATTTCTGAAACATATCCCAAGCATCTTTGATTGTAGTACACTTTTCAATATGAAAGATGAGGTCATCTAATACATACTTGCGCAAAGTTCCAAGAGCCATGCAATTCTTAGTGAGCCATTTTAATTGAGCATTAGGATTAGCCTTAGGATTAGGTGGTGCTACTATTGTTCCATCTATGTAATGCGTGAAACCTTTTTCCATTAATTTGCTCCATACTTTAATTTTCCATGATGCATAATTATGTGGAGTTAAAGGTGGAGATTTATGAGGACTCATTGCAAAAAAAATGAAAGAGCACAAGGAAAGAGAGGAACAATCACACAAGACACCCCCCCAAATTCACTCAATCAAAGAACCCCCCCAAAAGTGATGATTTGGCACTTTATACTTAGTGCATGTACAATGGGCCACTTGCAAAAAATGGCCAAGTGGACTTCTGATTTCAATTTTAGAACTGTCTCAATAAGGCCAAAAGAGACTCAAACTAATAATGCAAGATATCTAAACTGAGATCCAAGCAATTTACAAGGACCAAATAGGCCAAATAAGACCAATATCTGAAAGTACAATTTCTACTTAAAATCTCCAAAATCTGATCATAGATTATGAATGTAGATGAAAAACCATGCACTTTCAAAAAAAATGACCCCTGAAAAGGAGGTCGTATGAGCTCAAACGAGGCCTTTGAAGTTGCAGAATTGAGGATTGGACAGGTACAACTAAGAGAATCTGAAAATTTCAAAACCCTGTGCACCAAAACTAGAAAATGATCACACCACTGCGAAGAGCATGAAAAATTAGCCCAAATAAAAAAAAATTAGATCCAAAAAGGAGCAACATTGAGCAAGTTATGGGCCTCCAAAGTTGACCCAAAAATCTAAAGTGCTCAACAGAGAGAGGTCTAAAAATTTCCAAAGAAAATGCTGACTGGGTGCTAACTGTGCACTACTAACTGGGAAGAAGGTACGGATCCCAAAAATAATTTTCAAATTTTTTTTTTTTCGAAAAAAATCCAAAAATTTCGTACCGTACCACTCAAATTGGGCAGAAAATTTCCTCCACACCCAAAAATCGATTTTCGTCAAAATAGGTTGGATTTATACTCAATTTTTATGGAAACAGCCTCCCAGATGCAATGGTGAGGTTGAAAATGCTCTAAGATGCCTCCAAAAAATAAAGTCCCTCAGATCCAAAAATAGAAGCCTTCCACGATGTCTCCAAAAACCAAACAATTAAGCCCCAATGGCTCTGATACCATGTGAGATTTTGCCAAGATCAAGGGCATAATGAAAAGTATAAAAATAGAGACAAAAGAATGACAAGAACAAACTTTATTCTCATCAATATGAAAATGATCAACTGGATTCATATGAATACAATGAATATAGGCCTGCTTATATAGGCAAGGCCATATGGATGTACGAGCATACAATCATGACATGTGGCTCAATGAGAAACAAGGGTAGGTAGGAGAAATAATATAATATTCCACAAGAGGTGGATGACCCACCAAATGTGGAGTGTAACAACAAAACAAGACCACAAAAGGTGGAATTTCTCCTACAAGCTCTATCCCTATGTGCACACTTCCTTAAGTGTCTCAAATCCAAACTACAAAGAAATGCATTATCCTAAATTAACTTAAGTAAAGTGTAATAATATCCATAATGAATATTTATTTACACCAACATAGTGTTTGTAAATGTTTTTATAGTAATATCTTGTAGAGCCGACCTACTAAAATTTGTCTTAGGTTATGGTATAAATGTAAGATCTTATTTGTAAGATCAAGTGTGGAATGCAAAAAAGAATTATGTGAAGGTATATGCGAGACTAAGCAATGCAATACACAGAGAGATCATTTCAAGGTGAAGCTTGGTTTTTGCGAAAGTATATCAACATTACACTGGTACTGAATCTAGCATATGAAGATGCTATTTTGTGCAATATATTCTTATTGGATTTAACCATCCAACTGTAGCCAGTGTGACTCCCATTTTGTGATTGAGCAGTGAGCTCTAGGCTGTTGGCCTTTTTGCATGTGCAAACCCCATTTATGTACACTTACTATTTGCAGTAGTATCATCTGATTGTGGGTAAGGTTTCCCACCATGGTTTTTCCCCTTACAGGGTTTCCACGTACAAATATTGGTGTCATGTGTTGTGGATGACTTTGTGTTTTTGTTTCATGAATTAATCTTTACCGGTATAGCAATTAACTGTTAAAACTATCTACTGGCATACTTAACTAGTTTACCGGTATTAAGCATTAAGTTGGGTAAGTTGTTTTTGGTTTGAATTCATTTGACAATTGTTTCACCCCACCCTCTCAGTTGTCTCCAGGACCTAACAATTGGTATCAGAGCTTAGTCCTCTTTTGTAGAAGTTTAACAGCTTGAGGAGATCCAATGTCTACTAACTATTTCAAGAAGGACAGTCCTAAACTTGATGGAACCAACTATGGCATATGGAATATCAGAATGGAGATACATCTGAATTGCATTGGAAAAGACATCTAGGAAGTTAAAAAGAATTGTTATACTGCTGATGTACCAAGTCATCCTAGTCCAGCTAACTTGACAAAAGATGAGGAAAATGATTGCAAAGCAAGAGAAGCACTTTTGAGCGCATTATCAAATCGACAAATCATGGGACTATCAGATAGGTCTATTGCTAAAGCTATTTGGGATCATTTGGAAACACTTAATGAAGGAGATTCCACAGTCAAAATTGCAAAACTTGAAAGCTTTTGGGTTAGGTATGAACATCTAAAAATGGAAGAACATGAAAGGATTGCCACTAACATATAAAATGAAGGCTACTACTATAAATGAGTTGAGAACAATGCCTAATACATCAGTAACTAGGGATACATTGATTGAGAACTTTCAGCTTTTGAAATTGAAGAATTTGGTCCCGTTGCTACTATAAAGACAGATTTAGCCTTTAAAGAATCAACATCATCTTCTCCATCATTTGACAAATCTAATTGGAAAGTCTTTTATGTAAGAGAAATTGAAGAAAGCAGGAAAGAAAATGAAGAACTTGAAGAACTTGAAGCACTATTTGCAAGGAAAATGCCTAAAGGTCCAGTTGGAAGTAAGTATGAAGGTAAAGAACCCTTTAAATGTTTTATCTGCAATAAGATTGGTCATATGGCTTTGAGATGCCTTGATAGACATGCTAGACAAAGAGAAGAAGATAGAAGAACATACAAGCCTAATCCTGAATATCAGAGATACAGATTTAAGAAGAATAAAGACAAATCTTGTTACATTGCTGATGAAGGTGTGATTGATGATTCTGATGAGGATCTGACAAACAATGGATGGGTTTTTGTTGCTATAACAGAAGATCAACTGGCAACTACTGCTCAACTGGTAGAACAAACCCTAGCAGCTTAATTTGAAGTAAAGGATGACTCAGGATGCTCACATCATATGATAGGAGACAAAGGTAAATTCTTGAACTTTCAGGAATACAATGGAGGTTTAGTAAGATTTGGAGATGACAAAGCTTGTTCAATCAAAGGTAAGGGTACAATATCTCTTGATGGTAAGCATAGCAATGAAAATGTTTACTATGTTGAAGGATTAAAGCATAATCTTTTAAGTGCTGGTCAATTAGTTGAGAAAGGATTTCAGTTACAATTTAAAATTGAAAAATGCAAAATCATGAATAGAACTAGTTTGGAAATTGCAACCGGTAATTAGACTAGAGGTAATATCTTTCATTTGAATAACACTGAAAAACCATGCTTGATTACACATATAGATGAAAGTTGGTTATGGCATAAGAGACTCTATCATGTAAACTTTGATTGCATGGTAAAGATCAGTACTACTAAGGCAGTTAGAGATTTACCTAAAATTGTCAAACCTCAGAATACAATATGTAAGGAATGTCAATTTGGAAAACAAGTTAGATCTAGTTTCAAAAGTATTCCAGAAAAATCCAATAATGTTCTTGATTTGATTCACACTAATTTATGTGGTCCAGCTAGAACTAAAATCTTACAAGTTGATAGATATTTCATGCTAATCATTGATGACTATTCTCAAAGAAAAATCAGAAGCACTTGGAAAGTTCAAATTGTTCAAAGCAATGGTTGAAAATGAAACCGGTAAGAAAATCAAATGTTTAAGATCAAATCAAGGAGGAGAATTCACATCAAAGGACTTTAATACATTATGTGAAGTGAATGGAATTAGAAGATAGCTATCAGCACCTCGGACACCACAGCAGAATGGAGTTGTTGAAAGGAAAAACATAACTATCTTGGATGCAGCAATAAGTATGTTATCCGAAGCAAATTCACCACATGTGTATTGGAGTGAAGAAGTTAGCACAACGGTCTATACATTAAACAAAGTTCACATCAAAGGTGAAACCGGTAAGACCCCTCATAAACTATGGTTTGGTAATACTCCTACTCTTAAGTATTTCAGAATTTTTGGAAGTAAATGTTATATTAGAAGAGATGAGTATATTGGAAAATTTGATCCTAGAAGTGATGAAGGAATATTTCTTGGTTAGTCATCTAAGAGCAAGGCATATAGATGTTTTAACAAGAGATTGCAGAAAATTGTTGAGAGTACAAATGTAAAAATTGATGAACAATTCAGAGGAACTTCAAGGTATATAGACTCTGAACAGGCAACAAAAATTGTGACAAATGAACCTGTTATCACTATTTTAAAATTGGGTTCTTCTTTCCCTATAATTGGCTGTGGTGCCTTGAAATTTTTTGAATAGGGTGTAGCCCCAAGTACTTCAGCTTTATTCTAAAACCTAGAGGGTTTAGGGCTTTTTTAAGTTTCAGACTTTATCTTTTTATTTTGAACCCTCTGGTTTCTATTTTGCCGTTACTTTATTTCACTTAAGTATGGGTCGCGGGGTCGTGGGAAGTGTCCCCCCCTTGTTATTAACCTAGGCGGTTACGTTGATTATTTGAAAAATTTTTGCCTTATATTATTTCATTCTAAAGTGTCGGGCCCAGTAAACGTCGATCAATTTGGGAAAGGATCCGACGGTTGGCGCTATTTCGCAAGGGTAAAATGCTTCCCCTTTAAAGCCGCGAAATAGCGAGAATGGATGTCAGCCGTCCATGTGTCATGACAGAGGAAGTAAAGGATGTGGCTGTCAAAGAAAGTGGGGCCCCCATGGTTTTCTTCTGGCGTATTAAAAGGTAACACGTGGCACAAGTCACCACAGTCAGCGGGTCAGGATTAAAGGTTCAAAAGTGGGCCCCAAAGATGAGTCAGGTCGCAGGTGGAGATGACCTGGCAGGGACAACTCTTAACAATTTATTGAGACCCCATGGCTCCTTCCAGCAAATGACAGAATGACAAGTTAGATCCGAAAGTGACAAGGCACCATATGTCCGTGACGTGTCCGTGGGCCCACCATTTCTGAGAACCTTTTCGAAGGGTTAAATACCGATCGACTGCAGAGATGATTTGACGGTCGGCGCTATTTCGTAAAGGTAAAGTGATCACTTCTTAAGGCAGTGAAATAGCGAGAATGAGTGTCAGCCATCCACGTGTCTTGATGATGACGTGGGAGATAGACCTGTTGAAACAAAAGTGGCGCCCCCATGGTTTTTCTTCTAGCAAGTGACAGAGTGACAAATCAGCGCAGCAGGTGACTAGGTGCCAGGTGTTAGTGACGACTCAGCGGGCCCACCATTCCTGAGAACCTTTTCAAAGGATTAATTAGTGATCAACTTGAAGGATGATCCAACGGCCCACGCTATTTCGCAAGGGTAAAATGCTTCCCCTTTAAGCCCGCGAAATAGAGAGAGTTAACGAGGGCCGTCCACATGTCATGATGATGACATGGCCAAAAGGGAAAATGTGGGCCCATCACAGTATAAAGGGAGGCATTCGGCCAGTATCAAAACGGAATGCGAAGGGATTTTCTAAGCCAATGGTCCGATGCTGCGTGGTATTATGTAGCCAATAGAATAACAGGACCCAGACTAAAGACAAAGCCGTCAAAATGAAATTAACAGTGAGACACTTGCAGGAAGGTTGCGACCTGTTGGAGCTAAAATATGAATTCTCGTATGAATTCGATTTTAAAAGGACGATCGAAGCATGCGGAATCAATGTCATAGTTAAGGCCCAGAGTACAAGTATTTGATTTCCTAACAACCAAGTAAGGATATCCTTTAAAAGATTTTTGCAGAAGAGACATATAATGAGTGGGAAGTTAAATATTCCACCCATGATCCGGAGCAGTTGGAGAGCGCCCCTGAAAAGCCAGAAGAGGTTGCAACTGAACAACCTGTTGAACAAACTACAGAGGCTGAAAAGAGCGCATAACTGTTTCACGTAAAAATTGTAACCTCATCAATTTTGGAAATAATTGTAACAAACTTTCCTCGAGAAGTCCGAAGATTTGTGCATCCATGTTGTTATAAATGGATACAAGGACTAGAGGGAGAGGGATCACAAAATTTTGTAAGAAAACGCTGCAGAAATTTATCTGAGCTTTTCTAAGTCTAATGGAGAATCGGAATTTATTGCAATACTCTTTGAAATGAATATCAATATACAGGCCATCAGTTTTGAGTAAAAGTTATGTGTTGTCTTCACGTTTGTTCACAAATTTATTTACTGTCTTTATTCTGAATAATCCAAGGTTGTTTAGTTTGAATGGAATTGCAAAGCAATCTCAGTATGAGTGTTTGTTAGCTTTTCTCTCTAGGAGGGAAATTAAATACGCGGGATCACTCATACCAGTAAATTCTTTGGAAGGAACTTTGAATTTTGAGGACCATAGCTTAGTCTAGAATGATTGAATTCTTGTATGTGTCAGGCATATATCAGGATTAGTGGAAACCAAGCCGACGGGAAGCATAAAGATATATTGTTTTCAGGAGTTTTATTTGAGTTTAGGTGACTCTGTAACCTTGGATAAGGCACTGGTGTTAATCTAGGTTGTTTATTGCATACTTTGTTGATCAGAAATGCTGAAGTTAAATACAGTTTCTATTCATTGTTTTCAGTTGATTTCAAGGTGAATAAATCCATTGGTTTTTTGGACTGGTTTGCTGTGGGTTTATTGTTTAAAAGTGTGAAGTTAATTCACAAAGGTATACCCACCTGGGCTTTAGGGAATCCCGAAGTGTAGAAGGTTTAATCAAACCTTGTCATATGTTGTCTCTGGAATTTCCTTATTTTTGATGTTTTCTCTGCACCCAGTTTAGACCATATTATCTTAAGGACATTGAAGGGAATCAAATTTTGAGGACAACAAAAGTGGTGACTCTGCTGGGGAACAGTTATAACAAAGATAAAGATATAGATCTGTGCCAAGACTTGTGGAGAGTATTGTTGTGTTGTGAGTAAAACTGCTTGTTTTTGTTTTTCCCATAGTTTTGTGGGTGGCGACTCTGTTACTATTGAACTAGTCCTTGTGAGAATACGAATTTTCTAAAAGAAAGACAAGCAAGATGCAAGGAAATAAGAACACAAGATCATTCATGAAGAAACATCCTCGTGAAACCTTGCAAGAAGGTCTGCCAGAGCAGTCACGAAGAGGCCAGAAGAGATCTGTGATGCATGAGCCATCAAATGCTGCGTGGGTGCAGAAAAGCAACAATACTGGTAAGATGCCTGATCGACCTGTCTATGCAAAGTCAAATTCATCTTCTAGAGATTCAGAGCATGATATTTTAGGTTTCCATTTAGGATTGTTTGGAAATATTGATGATGCACCTATTTTAAGTCGAGACCTATCTCATGTTAGTGTTTCTGCAAAAGATAGAACTAGTTCAAATGCAATTAGGCACTTTGTTCCTAGGACAGTAGATGGGAACATTAGTCTGATTGACATAGATCAAATTAATGCATCAGACTCTGAAGAAAATTATCCTGATGAGGATAAAATGTCTCAAGAGATTGAAGAGTTAAACAAAAGAGTTCATCATTTAATATCCCTGAGAGCCCAAAAAGAGGCAAATAAGGAAAAGGAAGTTAAAGCCAAAATAATGGAGAGAGATAGGCTTCTTAGACAGATAGCTGATCTTGAAGTGCTTGCTAAGGAAAAGGAAAAAGGTGATGAGGAAGGCCCAGTGATTAGGGAGATCCTAATCCCCAAAATTAGACCAGCTTCTAAGTCAGTAGCCCAGCCAAGTAGGGAAGTATCTAATGACTCCCAGCTTCCTAAAGTTAGTTTAGACAAAGGGAAATAGATATGGGTAGATGATGAAGTAGAGTCTAAAACTGCAGAAGGGATTTCTCATAGGATCCTAGCACATGAGAGAGAGATGGAAAGGATGAGAAAGGAAAAGGAAGACCTCCAAATGGAATTGGAAAAGGTTGAGTTAGAAGCAGCAAATCAGGAAGTTAAAAGAAAGATAAACTACTTAAAAGCTCCCCCTATTACATTCCCATCGAAAGATCTTAGCAAGCCTAATCCCCAACACATCTCTTTTCCTCAGGTCAATACTCAACCTGCAGTACATACTAACATTGCCTCAGCAAGTCAGATACCTTCAAATAAACAGTACACCCAAACATCTCAATCCCCAGTCCCAAAAACTAAAATGATCATGGGGAATAATAGTACTGTTTCCCCTTTTCAAAGAAGGCCAATCAATCTAGAACAATATAGGCAATTGTTTTTTGATGGGATCCCAGGGTATCCAAATCATGTTCCCACTAAGCTAAGAGACAAACTCCATAAGTTTGCTGGGAACAATGCAGTCAGTGTTGAGGAACATCTGAAATCTTTTGGGGATCTGATAAATGATTATGAGATAGCAGATGAAGATGTCATTATGAAACTGTTTGTTCAATCCCTGGTTGATGATGCAAGAGATTGGTACAGAGGTCTTCCAGTAGCTAGTATAGGTTCATGGGAAGAGTTCAAAAATTGCTTTCAAGAATAGTACGGTGATAAGACTAATGTGAGTTTCATGCTGAATGAGTTCAATAACATTAGAAAGTCTGAAAATGAAATAGTCACTGATTTCAATGCTAGATTCCAGAAAGCTATGCATAGATTGTATCAGGTAATGAGTCTAGATGACAATATGTGCCTTAATACATATTATAATGCATTTGATTCCAAGATGGCTTATATCTTGAGAGATAAAAATCCTCATAACCTGAGGGATGCCTTTAGAATTGCCATTAATGTAGAAAGTAATAGAAAATCATCTGAAAAGTTAGGAAGAAGAATAGATGGTAGATTATGGCATGAAACCAAACAACAACCTAACAAAGTTGCTAAAGAGGAGGATAAAATAGAAAAACTGGTTACTGCTATGAAAGATTTGACTGCTAAGGTCAACAAAAATGATAAGCCCCACTATAACTGGCAGGATAGACCTCCTAGATTACATGATATGCCATACAATACAAATTGGAAGGATAGTAAACCCCAAGTTGAGAAGCCTAGAATTGCCCAAAGCCAAGACACACCAGATCCTTTGAAAGGGAAAACTATTAATAATATAGAAAATAATCCTTGGTGTATTGCTTGTGATGGACCACATTCTCCTCATCAGTGTGCAGTGGCTCAAGCTCTGGAAGAATCTATGAGGCCAGAAGCAGAGCCTGACATTAATATGTTTGAAACCATCATAGAAAGTGATGAGGAATCTATGCAAAGTGAATATAGTGATGTGTTGGATAATGAAAGGTTAGTGCAAGGACAGTTAGCCTTAAGTTGGCATCCTACCTTGAATGTGGTAACAATTGAAGATGAAGAAGTTCATCTTAGGAGGCCTAGTGAGGAAGAAGTTAAAAATCTCACTAAGGCTGCAATTGCTAAAGCAAAACATAACTACAATCTGAGAAGCACCAAGAGAGACACTGATCAAGGTGAGCCTGGTTCTATGTTTGTAAAAGAAGTCACAAAGAAAGGGGCATCAAGCAGTGTTACTGCTATTCTTAAAGCCAGTCAAGAAAAAGAGGAACAATTTAAGGACTTACCCAAAAGCATAGATGACCAAAATGCTAGTGATGTGCAAAAGGCAGAAATGGAGAAGAAGGCTAGTCAATTCAAAACAGAAAAGGTTAAGGTTAATACTGGAAAATGTAATAATTCTGCATTTGATATGGCCCAAGCTTTAACTCAAATGAAAGTCACTGTTCCATTAATAGAATTGCTAAAGATTAAAGAACATAAGGATGCAGCTTTGTCTTTATTCTCTAGTATATCTGATAACAACTTAGTATTACCCACCGGTTCGGATAAAGTTGGAAAGGATCAAAAGTTCCAAACCCCAGAGGTATATGTTGGAACCACTATTACTCAGGAGCCTTCTCAGGTGGATCCCTTCTATGTTACTTTGCTAGTCAATAACCGGTTAATTAAAAACTGCATGATAGATTCAGGAGCAGCTGCTAATGTAATGCCCTATGGTGTTATGAAAGAATTAGGATTGTCAGTAACTACTGTGTATGGGAAATGTTATGCCATGGATAACAGAGAAGTGCCTGTGATAGGTACAATGAAAGATGTAGAAGTAAAAATAGCTGCATTTCCTAAAGCTACTTATAAAATGGATGTTATTGTCACTGATACTAAACCCCATTATGGCATGTTGCTTTCTAGGCAGTGGGCAGCAGCAGTGGGGGGAAATGTTCAACTGGACTTGTCTTATGCTACTATTCCTATTGGTGGCAATCAGGTCAAACTATACAGGGAGCCACGAGCTCCTAAGGTAATTGAAAAGGTGGACCCTAGTATGCTTAATTATATGATTGATGTGGATTTAGATAACTTCAGACTTTAGCCAGTATCACCTCAGTTGAAGAACACTGACCCAATTGTAGTCGAGCTACAAGCACAGCAGTATGGGTTGTGGCAGATGTATTTTGATGGAGCTTGTTCCAAAGAAGGATCTGGAGTAGGGGTTCTTTTTGTATCCCCATCAGGTATAACTTTTAAATATTCATTCTTATTGGCATTCCAGTGCACAAATAATATTGCAAAGTATGAAGCCCTGTTATTAGGACTTGAGGTTGCAAAAAAGCATGGAATCCGACAGTTGAAAGTGATGGGTGATTCAGAGCTGGTTGTCTCTCAGGTAAGATCTAAATATGCATCCAAGAATGATAAATTGAAGCAATACAAGCATGCTATTTGGGATGTTATTGAATATTTTGATGCCTTTTCTATCAATTGGATAGAGCGAACAAAAAACATTATGGCAGATTTCCTAGCTAATGTTGCTTTAAAAAATGATGATACAACACTAACTGGTATTTCCACTGTGGAAATAAAAGCTAGGCCCGCTATCCCTGATAATGTATATAATTGGCAAGTTTTTTCTGATGATGAAGAGATTCTTAGGTTCATCCAATGTGTTGATGATTATGATGGACAAAAAATTGATTGCAATGCATTGGTGGAAGTGGTGGATGACAGAGAGACAGTGTTTGGAAATGATATTGTCCAGTTGGAAACTAACGAGATACCTAAAGGGTTGGTGGAGTTAGAAAGTATGTTAAGTTATAATGACAGTCATTTACACTAGCAATCTACCACCAAGTTAGAAGAATTGGAGGAGGTCAACCTAGGGACAGAATCATCTCCCAAGTTGGTATATATTGGAAAGAAGTTACCCCCTCATGTTAGGACTAATCTTATCAATTTATTGAAAAGGTATAAGCATGTATTTGCTTGGTCTTATGAAGACCTAAAGGCATATAGACAAGATCTTTTTCAGCATGAAGTTCCTTTACTTCCAGATGCTAAGCCATTCAGACAGAAACAGAGACCTATTAACCCCTTATTAGAAACAAAAATGCAACAAGAGTTGACAGAATTGAGAGAAGGGGGAATTATTAAACCAATAAGGCATTCTTCATGGGTCTCTAATTTGGTCCCAGTAAGGAAGAAGAATGGAGACATCAGATTGTGTGTGGATTTTAGGAATCTGAATGTTGCTTCCCTAAAAGATAATTATTCATCCCCAAACATGGAAGCAATGCTACAAAGAGTGACAGGATGTGATCTTTTATCCATGATGGATGGTTTCTCGGGATACAATCAAGTGCTTGTAAAGGAGTCTGAACAGTTTAAAACAGCTTTCACTACTCCATGGGGAACCTATGTATATGTGAGAATGCCATTTGGATTAAAAAATGCAGGAGCTACATTTCAGAGAGCTATGGATGTGGCTTTTAAGGAATTCATAAATATCATTATGGTGTTTTACCAAGATGATTTAACTTGTTTCTCAAAGAGAGCTGATGATCATTGTGGACATCTAGAGAAGGTGTTCGATAAAGCCTTGGAATTTGGTGTATCACTGAATCCCAAGAAATGTCATTTTGGGGTCACTGAAGGAAAGTTATTGGGACACAGTTTCCAAGGAAGGGGTAAGAATAGACCCTGAAAGAATTGAAGCAATTAACAGAGTCTCTGAACCTAAAAATGTGAAAGGTATTCAATCCTTTTTAGGCAAAGTGAATTTTGTCAGGAGATTCATTGCAAACTTTGCCGAGATAGTGAAGCCTATTGTCAAGTTGCTCAAGAAGGACACAAAGTTTTGTTGGGATCAAGAAGCTTCAAAAGGTTTTGATGAGATTAAGAAGGCAATCCAGAAAGCACCAGTGTTGAAATCTCCAGATTATAGTAAGCCTTTTTCTCTATTTTCTTTTGCTTCATATCACACGGTGGCTGTAGTATTATTACAAAAGGACAATGAAGGATATGAACATCCCATAGCCTTCTATAGTAAATCTTTGCAGGCGGCAGAACTGAAATATGAAATCATGGAGAAACAAGCTTATGCCCTAGTTAAAGCTGTTAAAGCTTTTAGGCCATATCTGGTGAATGCAAACGTCATTGCTTATGTTCCACATGCTGCTGTTAAAGATATTTTGTCTCAGTCTAAAGTTACTGGGAAGAGGTGTAGATGGATCAATAGAATTCAAGAGTTCAATTTGGAGATAAAGATTACTAAATTAATGAGAGGGTTAGGTTTGGCTAAGCTCATGACTGAGTCAAATCTCATGAATGTAGAAATACACAATGTTGAGGTTAAAGATGTTTTGGTTACTAGTATTGAGAGACAACCTTGGTACACAGAGATAATCCAAGTATTGAAAGGTAACATACTCCCAGAAGAAATGACACGGAATCAGAAGAGAACTTTGAAGCTTAAGTCCCAAAAGTATGTGCTCATTCAGGGTGATCTTTTCTGGAGAAAGAAAGATGGAGAGTTACTAATGTGTTTGGATGAATTTCAAGCCAAACAGGTGTTAATTGAAATGCATGATGGAGTATGTGGAGGCCACTATTCTGCTAAGACTACTACTGGTAAGACAATACGGGCTGGGTATTATTGGCCTACCTTATTTAAAGATACCCATTCATATGTTCGAAGATGTGATCCATGTCAAAGATTTTCTTCTAAGCTCAAGTATGAAGGAGCCTTACCCCTAAATCTAGTCTCTGTAGAAGCTCCTTTTGTCCAATGGGGCATTGATTTTATTGGAGAGATTGTTGAAAAGTTAGGAAGAGGTCATGGATGGATTATAGTGGCCACTGATTATTTTACCAAATGGATAGAAGCCATCCCTACAAAAAGAGCTACTAGTAAAATTGTCATTGATTTCCTGATGGATAGTATTGTGACTAGATTTGGAACACCTGCGAAATTGGTAATGGATAATGCTATGTGTTTTAGATCAGAAGAATTTGTAGGTTTTTGCAATAGTCACGGTATACTCATGTCCTACTCATCACCTTATCACCCTCAGGGGAATGGACAGGCAGAATCCAGCAACAAAAGCTTGTTAAATATCATCAAGAAAATCTTAGAAGAAAACAAGAGGTCTTGGGATCAAAAGTTGAAGTTAGCCTTGTGGGCAGATAGGATAATAGTTAAAAAATCCATTGGAATGTCACCTTTTGAGTTGGTCTATGGTACCCAAGCCAGATTACCGGTAAATAACCTTCTTCCAGTGTATAAGTTTTTGCAGGATGAGGACATGGAGATATCTGAACTGATGGAAAACAGAATGATCCAAATTGTAGAAATGGAGGAGCTTAGGACTTCTGCCCATAACAAAAATCAGAAGATCCAGTTGCAGTCAAAGTATCTTTTTGATAAAAGGACATCATTAAGGAAGTTTCAAGTTGATGACATGGTTCTTCAGTGGAATGCAAAAGGACAAGATAAAGGAAAGCATAAAAAATTTGAATCACTATGGATTGGCCCTTTTGTGGTTTGTGACCTGAATGGTAAGGATTCATATTTTTTGAAGAATATGAATGATGAAATGCAGGAATTTCCAGTGCATGGACAATTCCTGAAGCATTATTTCTCCTAATGTCCATGCACGGTAGGTCCTTTGTTTGTATATATTTTGTTTTCTTTCCTATTTTCTGGTTTTGGTCTGTGTTTTGGTCTGTTTCTCTAGAGTTTCTGAGTTTTCTTGTGTTGATTTTGCAATCAACCATCGCCAGTCAGAGCCGCTGTTATCACTGTTTTAAAATTGGGTTCTTCTTTCCCTATAATTGGCTGTGGTGCCTTGAAAATTTTCGAATAGGGTGTAGCCCCAAGTACTTTAGCTTTATTCTAAAACCTAGAGGGTTTAGGGGTTTCTTAAGTTTCAGACTTTATCTTTTTATTTTGAACCCTCTGGTTTCTATTTTGCCGTTACTTTATTTCACTTAAGTATGGGTCGCGGGGTCGTGGGAAGTGTCCCCCCCTTGTTATTAACCTAGGCGGTTACATTGATTATTTGAAAAATTTTTGCCTTATATTATTTCATTCTAAAGTGTCGGGCCCAGTAAACGTCGATCAATTTGGCAAAGTATCCAATGGTTGGCGCTATTTCACAAGGGTAAAATGCTTCCCCTTTAAAGCCACGAAATAGCGAGAATGGATGTCAGCCGTCCATGTGTCATGACGGAGGAAGTAAAGGATGTGGCTGTCAAAGAAAGTGGGGCCCCCGTGGTTTTCTTCTGGCGTATTAAAAGGTAACATGTGGCACAAGTCACCACAGTCAGCGGGTCAGGATTAAAGGTTCAAAAGTGGGCCCCAAAGATGAGTCAGGTCGCAGGTGGAGATGACCTGGCAGGGACAGCTCTTAACAATTTATTGAGACCCCGTGGCTCCTTCCAGCAAATGACAGAATGACAAGTCAGATCTGAAAGTGACAAGGCACCATATGTCCGTGACGTGTCCGTGGGCCCACCATTTCTGAGAACCTTTTCGAAGGGTTAAATACTGATCGACTGTAGAGATGATCTGATGGTCGGCGCTATTTCGCAAGGGTAAAGTGATCACTTCTTAAGGCCGCGAAATAGCGAGAATGAGTGTCAGCCGTCCACGTGTCTTGATGATGACGTGGGAGATAGACCTGTTGAAATGAAAGTGGGGCCCCCATGGTTTTTCTTCTGGCAAGTGACAGAGTGACAAATCAGCGCAGCAGGTGACTAGGTGCCAGGTGTTAGTGACGACTCAGTGGGCCCACCATTCCTGAGAACCTTTTCAAAGGATTAATTAGTGATCAACTTGAAGGATGATCCAACGGCCTGTGCTATTTAGCAAGGGTAAAATGCTTCCCCTTTAAGCCCGCGAAATAGCGAGAGTTAACGAGGGCCGTCCACGTGTCATGATGATGACATGGCCAAAAGGGAAAATGTGGGCCCATCACAGTATAAAGGGAGGCATTCGACCAGTATCAAAATGGAATGCGAAGGGATTTTCTAAGCCAATCGTCGGATGCTGTGTGGTATTATGTAGCCAATAGAATAACGGGACCCAGACTAAAGACAAAGCCGTCAAAATGAAATTAACAGTGAGACACTTGCAGGAAGGTTGCGACCCATTGGAGCTAAAATATGAATTCTCGTATGAATTCGATTTTAAAAGGACGGCCGAAGCATGCAGAATCAATGTCATAGTTAAGGCCCAGAGTACAAGCATTTGATTTCATAACAACCAAGTAAGGATATCCTTTAAAATATTTTTGCAGAAGAGACATATAATGAGTGGGAAGTTAAATATTCCACCCATGATCCGGAGCAGTTGGAGAGTGCCCCTGAAAAGCCAGAAGAGGTTGCAACTGAACAACCTGTTGAACAGACTGCAGAGGCTGAAAAGAGCGCATAACTGTTTCACGTAAAAATTGTAACCTCATCAATTTTGGAAATAATTTTAACAAACTCTCCTCGAGAAGTCCGAAGCTTTGTGCATCCATGTTGTTATAAATGGATACGAGGACTAGAGGGAGAGGGATCACAAAATTTTGTAAGAAAACACTGCAGAAATTTATCTGAGCTTTTCTAAGTCTAATGGAGAATCAGAATTTATTGTAATACTCTTTGAAATGAATATCAATATACAGGCCATCGGTTTTGAGTAAAAGTTATGTGTTGTCTTCACATTTGTTCACAAATTTATTTACTGTCTTTATTCTGAATAATCTAGGGTTGTTTAGTTTGAATGGAATTGCAAAGCAATCTCAGTATGAGTGTTTGTTAGCTTTTCTCTCTAGGAGGGAAATTAAATATACGGGATCACTCATACTAGTAAATTCTTTGGAAGGAACTTTGAATTTTGAGGAACATAGCTTAGTCTAGAATGATTGAATTCTTGTATGTGTCAGGCATATATCAGGATTAGTGGAAACCAAGCCGACGGGAAGCATAAAGATATATTGTTTTCAGGAGTTTTATTTGAGTTTAGGTGACTCTGTAACCTTGGATAAGGCACTGGTGTTAATCTAGGTTGTTTATTGCATACTTTGTTGATCAGAAATGCTGAAGTTAAATACAGTTTCTATTCATTATTTTCAGTTAATTTCAAGGTGAATAAATCCACTAGTTTTCTGGACTGGTTTGCTATGGGTTTATTGTTTAAAAGTGTGAAGTTAATTCACAAAGGTATACCCACCTGGGCTTTAGGGAAGCCCGAAGTGTAGAAGGTTTAATCAAACCTTGTCATATGTTGTCTCTGGAATTTCCTTATCTTTGATGTTTTCTCTGCACGCAGTTTAGACCATATTATCTTAAGGACATTGAAGGGAATCAAATTTTGAGGACAACAGAACCTACACTAAATCCACTAGTATAGAATGAAGATCCAGTTACCCCGGTACCATCTGAGAATTCTACAATAATTGAAGAACAACAACAAACAAAGACACCCTGGTATGTAGGATTGAATCATTCTGAAGATCAGATAATTGGAAACAAGTTTAAAGGAGTTATGAAAAGAGGAAGATTGGCAAATGAAGAGGTATGTCTTATTTCTCAAATTGAACCATCATCTATTAATGAGGCATGTGAAGATAAATTTTGGATTAAAGCTATGAAAGAAGAATTAGAACAAATTGAGAAAAATAACACTTGGACATTAGTTCTCCAGCCTAAAGATAAAAATGTAATTGGAACCAAATGGGTATTCAGAAACAAACTTAATGAAGATGGTAAGGTTGTCAAAAATAAAGCAAGAATAGTGTGTAAAGGATATTCTTATAAGGAAGGAGTTGATTACAATGAAACCTTTGCACCAGTAGCTAGAATTGAGGCAGTCAGATTATTCTTGGCTTTTGCAGCACACAAGAACTACAAAGTTTATCAAATGGATATTAAATGTGCATTTTTGAATGGAGTTCTTGAAGAGGAAGTATACATTGAATAACCTGATGGATTTTCTTTGACAGATGACAATGATATGGTATGTAGGTTAAGGAAAGTTCTGTATGGACTAAAACAAGCCCCAAGAGCTTGGTATGCAAGATTGGTTAAGTATATTTTAAAGATTGGTTTTACTAAAGGAAATGAAGACAACAATTTATATTAAAAAATAACTAATGATGACATATTGACTATAGAAGTATTTGTTGATGATATAATCTTTGGAGGAGAAGATGGTTTATGTAAGGAATTTTCTATTAAAACGCAACAAGAATTTGAAATGTCTATGATTGGTGAAATAAAATTCTTTTTAGAATTGAAGATTTCACAGATTGACAAATGTATATTCTTGAGTCAATCCAAATACCTAAAAGAGTTACTAAAGAAATTTGGGATGGAGAAATCTAAACTAGTAAGCACACATATGACTACGAATGACAAATTATCTCAAAGGGATGAATCTACACGTGTTAATCCAACTAGATACAAATCTATGATAGGAGGTTTACTGTATTTGACACAAACCAGACCTGATATTATGAATGCAGTATGTATTGTTTCAAGATTTCAAAGTAATCCTAGAGAAAATCATGAATCAACAGTAAAAAGGATTTTCCAGTACTTACAAGGCACTATAAATCTTGGATTATGGTATCCTAGAGATGAAAACTTTGAATTATGTGTATACACAAATGCAAATTAGGTAGGAGATGTGGATGATAGAAAAAACACCACCGGTGGAGCATTCTTTCTTAGAAACAGACTAGTTTCTTGGTTGAGTAAGAAACAGAGTTGTACATCTTTATCAACAATAGAATTAGAATATGTTGCAGCAGCAACTTACTGTACATAGGTACTATGGCTTAAGTAGATGTTGAAAGACATAAAGGTAAAATGCAAGGAACCTATTACTATATATTGTGATAACATTGCAACAATTGATATATCTAATAATCTAGTACTACATTCTAAGACAAAACATGTTTCTATCAAACTGAATTTTTTAAGAAAAAAATTTGAAGAAAAGGAGATAAAACTGGTTTATGTGAATACTAAAGAACAACTTGCAGATATCTTTACAAAACCTTTTCCTAAGGAGACTTTTGAATATCTTAGAGATCAGCTTGGAGTCATACCACCACTGGTAGAGACTTAGACAGTTGATGATTGCCATCAACCGATACAATTATCAGACAAATCTTTTACTCCAGTATTTGATGAGGAAGCTACTTCTCAGGGGGAGTAGTTGGTATATTGAATTGATTGGTATTTTGTATATGAACTTAGTTTTGTTGTAACTTTGGCATTTGATGTCAAAGGGGGAGAGATATCTATGGAATAACACATTATCTTTTGAAGAACTTTGGATAACACATGTTGCTCCCAGGGGGAGAGATTGTTGTTTGAGAGAGACTATTACTCTCTGTATTTTGGTTATGATCTTCTTGGAGATTGTTGGTTTTTGGCATTGTTGTTTTGGCACTTTGATGGTTTTTGCATCTTGTGTTGCCATCAATGTCAAAGGGGGATATTGTTGGTATTTTGGTATGGTTTTGTCATTGATGTCAACACCTACTAAAACACTAGCACTTTGGAGATCCAACAACATTCACCTGCAAGCAAGTAGCTATTGCACAGTTACTAGTATATGGTTCACCAACAGTATATAATGATCATCGGCACTTGGAATAATATGGAAGACACTTGGTAATATTGAAGACATCATGTGGACATCTTATCTTAATGAATTAATCATTGGTATATTCATATTTTCATATTTGCTTTTACCAGCAAATAGGTCTAGGGTTATCTAGGGTTACACCGACAGGACTATCTTTTCCAAATCAACATGGCACGCTATGGAGATGATTAATTATTATTGTAAATGCATTAAGCCAACATGTTCAATCAGTTATTGCATTGGATATTATATTGTTTATAAATGTTTCTATTGTAATATCTTGTAGAGCCAACCTACTAAAATTGGTCATAGGTTATAGTATAAATGTAAGATCTTATTTGTAAGATCAAGTGTGGAATGTGAAAAAGAATTGTGTGAAGGTATATGGGAGACTAAGCAGTGCAATACATGCATACATCATTTGAAGGTGTAGCTAGGTTTTTGTGAAAGCATATCAGCATTACACTGGTACTGAATCCAGCATATGAAGATGTTATTTTGTGCAGTACATTCTTATTGGATTTAACCATATAACTGTAGTCAGTGTGACTCCCATTTTGTGATTGAGAAGTGAGCTCTAGCCTATTGGCCTTTCTGCATGTGCAGACCCCATTTATGTGCACTTACTATCTGCAGTAGTATCATCTGATTGTGGGTAAGGTTTCCCACTATGGTTTTTCCCCTTACAGGATTTCCACATACAAATATTGGTGTCATGTGTTGTGGATGACTTTGTGTTTATGTTTCATGCATTAATATTTATTGCTATAGCAATTAACCATTAAAACTATCTACCGACACACTTAATTGGTTTATCGGTATTAAGCATTAAGTTGGGTAAGTTGTTTTTGGTTTGAATTTATTTGACAATTGATTCACGCCTCTCTTAGTTGTCTCCAGGACCTAACACATCTAATGCATCCACATCAATGGGATCATTTTGCTCTGTCACTCTTTCCCCTTCACTGTCAAATGCCTCATCTAGTTTGCCTAATGATAGGCCCAGTTCTTGTTCAACCTTCATATTTGCTTCAGATACTTGGTGTAGCTTGACAATAGATTTAGCATGTAGATGAGTATCCTTCTCCACTTAAGAGGCTTTACCTTCTAGTAGCCTAAGTGTTATTCTTCTCATGAAGAAGAGGGCTTTGTTCTTATCCATTATCTCAAATAATTCAGGATTAGAGGCATCGGGAAAGTATTGTGCAAAGACTCTCAATGGCAATGCACCATTTATTATCTAAAGAATTATACAAAGAATCTTTTGTAACCGATCTAATTTTTTATGGCCATCGGTCATTGACACAAAAAAATTTGATAACTTCCTTCTCTACTTCTTCTTTCTCATTATTAGTAAAATCATCAAAATACTCTTATAAATCATCAAGAACCTTCCTCTTAATATTCTTAATAGTCCTCTGATAATGTGTCATTGGCTTGTAAGTCAGCTTGTAAGAGGAAATATCTATATTTACCGATGTAGAGGTTGCGGGAACATTACCGGTAGACTTTGCTTTTTTGCTTGTTTGCCTTGTCTTCTTTGATTGGATTTTCGGTTTAGTATTCTCTAACTCTGGTGAGATGATTTTGGTTTTTTGCTTCCTCTCAAAGACTTTAGCAAGAATAACCTCAGGTTTCTTCTTAGTAGGTGACCGCTTGGTCACTTTTGTACTGGCAGAGGTAACTAGTGCAGATACCAATGGCATTGCTTTAACCTTCTTCTGTTTTGGTTCTTCAACCGGTGTGACCCTCTCTAAGTAGGTACCGGTTCTCTTTTTCTTTTCATAAAATGGTGAGGCAAGCAGGGTAGAGGCATACTTGATCAACATATCATACATCACTTCATACCCCATTGGCTCAACTACTTCCTTTCTCGGTTCCACTGCTTCCATTATGCATTCATCTACCTTTATTGTGAAGCAGATGTCATCTTCATATTTCTTCACAATATCACCAGATATCCTCATTCTCTAGCTCATTTTTCACTTAAATTCATCAAAATACTTGTTAAGAACCTCAGGATATCCGGTTCCCACTGCTTGAAGACTTTCCCTAATTTGCTTGTAAACCGGTTGGTCTGCAAACCATTGAACATCACCTACTCTAGGGAAATAGCCTTGAAAGTAGAAGAATAGACTAACCAAAAGTTGTCCAAACCTAAACCTTAGAGTATTGTCCTGTTTGATGGACTTGAGATTCAATAGAAATTGCTTCTGCAAACAGGTACATAGGTCAAATGTGGTGTTCTCCTTGATCATTCTATAAGCAACATTCACCGCAGCAGTAGGGACAAAATTCATTCTGCTGGCATAGAATATCCAGTATCCAATCACCATGCAAGCATACTTCACTAGGTCATCTTTGATGGTGTTGATGGTCATCGCCCGTTGATCACTCATATAACTGGTGAGTTTTGACATTTTCGTCTTGGTGACCTTCCTTAGAGATGGTACCTCTCCAATGTTACAGAAACCACTGACGGCATGAATTGCCTCCGGTGTGATGTCATGCGTGCGCTCAAGGTACATTTTATCACCATGTACTCTACTAAGGATGATGCGGATGTGTTCTTCTTTGAACTCTTCTATAAAATACACCGCATTATGCAGTTTCATCTTTTTTAGGGTAGTATATTCAGGTTTGATTTTATTGTCATCCCCATAGAATAGACCTAGCTAGGAATGAATCACTAGGGACCCTAGGTCTTCCAATTTACAATCAATATATCCTGAAATATCTTCGTCAACTATAACTCTAGTGGGTATCTGGGATAGGGCATTGTATTTCATCTTCTTTTGAAGAAACTTGACTGAATCCACAGGTGCGCTAGAATTGCAGTGCAATGTAGAAGTCATGATTAAATGATAAGCAAGAATTTTGAGAAATACCTTCACCATTCAAAATTTAGGGTTTGCTAATGTCGCTCACAACACACCACTACGGTTGCTGGATTACCACTTAGTGTTCTTCACTTGATAGATTGAAAATGATCTCTAGATTCCTCTACAAGATTTTGAATTCACTTTGAATCGCTAGACAAATCACTCTTTGTCGCTCTGCACTTGAAATTTCTTCACTCAAAAAAACAGATAAGTGAAAATGATGACCAAAATCCTTTTAAACAAACTTTTCACCTACAATAATAAATGCATCATTGTTATGGCATAAACCCTAATTTTGCCTTTTACAACTTCAAGTCTTCTTCCAATTGACAGGTAATGTATACCAGTTAAGATCTTTATCGATATAAACTGGGGGTTCAAATATTTCATCGATATGCTCCCCCTAAGCTTTTCTGAAGCTCAGTTTGCCAGTTCAAAGATTTCCACACTAGGTGCAGAAACTAGTTCATCATGTGACACTTCTTTAGGTTTCTTTTTCCAAGTTTTATTCTTTCCCGCTTTAATGGTTTTAACATCAATTCTCCCTTCTGGAGTGATCGGTATATGATCCAATAGGTTCTTTGTCAGTTTGCAAGTTCTGGCAGTGTGACCTGATTTGTTGCAATGATGACATACCATTCCAAGTGTTTTCCATGGTCCATTATTCATACTACCATTCTTCCTTCTGCATGTTGTAGTAGTGTGACCACTACCATGATAGATCAAATAGGTTGCTCTCCAACTAGTTGCCACTTGATATGCACCTGACCGATGGTCATAGGTATTATACCAACTAGGATTCTGGTTCACAGAGGGTTCCAGGATAACTCCTTGAGTCATTGGAGGGTATCTCTTAGTGTTGTACAAAATAGACCTACATTCAAATTCTCTATGCCCAAACTTGTTGCATGCATAACAGTTTCCACTGAATCTATTGGATCTAGGCTTATTGTTTAGAAAATAAGGAAAATTGTTGTAGGCCTTGTTTCTACACACATTAGCAGTATGTCCTTCTTTGAGACAATTAAAGCAAACATGTTTAAAATTTTTCTTACCTCTGTCCTTGGATGTTGGTTGCTTCTTTGATGCTTCAGCTTTTGTTCTAGGGGTCTCACCTTCCTCATACCAAGAGAAACCAAGTCTAGTGGTATTCTTTACCAGTTTTGCTGATTCTAGCTTTTGCTCTAGTTTAGTAGTACTCTGATTGAATTTGGAAAGTATCTCATTTGACTCAGTAAGTTCCTTGGAAATAGCAGCATAGGATTCCATAAAGGTTGCATTCTTAGAAATAGCAATGTTTATTTCACCTTGCATTTCTTCTTTTTCCACTTTACTCTCTTGGAGATGAGTGGTATGGGCACTGATTTCTTGCTTTAGCTTGGAGATCTCATGTTCTTTGTCTTTTACCAGATCTTCAGCTTTCCTTCGGTTCTCAAGCTCTTGACACATTTTGATAGTCGGTCCTTCCAACTCCTTTCTTAGGTTGGCTTTAGATTCATTTAGTTTTTCAACTTCTTCAACTAGGGCATCCATGTCAGCTTCATCAAAAGAGCTATTTTTCAGCAAGTTCCATCAGTTTCTCAGCATGATCCCTTCTCTTGGCCAAAGAGGATTTATACTTGACTTTGAGCTCATCATAGGCTCTCTCAGTTTGAGTGAGATGATGAGTAAGTTCCCTCATAGTGTATTCCCCCATGTCTCCTTCCAAGTGGTTAGACTTATAGAAAGGTTGGCTCTGATACCAATTGATGAATACTAAGAGGGGGGGTGAATTAGTATACCAAACAATACTATACTTAAACTCTTAAATAGTTTAGCAGATCACCAGTATAACAGATTAACTAATAAAATGGTTAAGATAAATGCAAACCAAATAGCAAATAAAGCATTCACCCTCAAGAGTAAAATCACCATAACATAAGATATTTGATGTGGAAACCCAAATGGGAAAAACCATGGTGAGCATAAAATCACAAGTAACTATCTGTAGAATAGAAACTAGGCCGATTAAGGTCATATAATGTTCTTCACTAGAATAGATCTTGTTAGGAATCTAGATCTCTGTTAGGAGATAAGTCTTGTTAAGGATTACCTTGTGAGAGGATTTTAGATCCATAGTTGTGAACCACCTTGTTAGAGGATTTACAAAGGCTTTGCTAGGCCTACCCAGTTAAGGGTTTCAAACTTGTCAAAGATGTGAGTAATCAA
Source organism: Cryptomeria japonica (assembly GCF_030272615.1). NCBI lineage: Eukaryota > Viridiplantae > Streptophyta > Pinopsida > Cupressales > Cupressaceae > Cryptomeria > Cryptomeria japonica. The sequence goes on from NC_081415.1 coordinate 38,889,138, forward strand.
CAAGTGAGTGATCTAGATACTAGCACAATATGCTTGGTTAGATCCTTGATAGCTCATTGTTAATGCATTTTAGTATTACTCCAGTCTTCAATATCTCCACACTGTAACTCTTCACATAGATCTAATCTTCTCTGCAAAGATCGCACATAACCTTATCACACTTCTCATACATCATACATTCAAACCCTAGACATGATGTCCTTATAAAGAAATCTGATTTCATGTCGGTCCAATAGGATTAGACTACAAGTTCCTAGGTTCAGTGCATCTAGTCACATTTGGTAAGACGACACAAGATCACCACCAAAGTGTCGGTGGATGATAACTCATTACAGAAATACTGGTTAATACAATATACCGCTTACCGGTTGTCAAAAATGAAGAATGGAAAATGTTAACTACTGCTTTGTTCCTTCATGCTGCTTGAGCTCTTCGAACTGCTTGGGTCTTAAGTCAATGTGTGACCAGTAAACATCTTTTGCAAAACACCGATAGTCTAAAGACTATAATACACAATACCAGTTGGAAAAATTACCGATTGAGCATAACTCATACATAAAGAAAGTGTATGTCCATAAATGACAATCAAGACATCATCAAAATGCCAACATACTGTAGACACACCAGTTGAAGGAAAAAGAAAGGGGATTATGGGTACTTCACCCTCAGTTTTGAAAAATATTAAGATAATGGAAATCAAGTCCCCAGTTGATACAAATATGTAGACAAATATTGAGATATCGGCTAAGATAAAGAGTGAAAAAGTTGATGATGTACATGATACTAATATTGAGGATAACAATCCTCTAGATACAAATGTACATATTGAGGTTACAGTTCCTATAGATGAACCAACAATTATAGAGATTTCACCAAGTGGTAAAGCCACCGATGCAAATGAGGAAGCTATAAAGGACTAATCATCATACGAGAAGGAAAGGGAAACTGATAGTTGGTCCATCATTGTTGACAATTGACACCTCACAGGTTGAAAAGAAAAACATAATTGAGATGAGTCCTACTGAACTCATGATGACAGTGGCACAAAAACTAATGAAGGAGGGATCTACTAATAAAGGGATTATTGATCAATCAATCACTATTTTACACAGACTAGTCCCAGAGTGCAAGATTGAAAATGAAGAAAGACCATCCAGAAAGCTTAAGACAGTCACTAAGCATATTTCAAATGATTTTCAACCCTTACAGTAGATTTCAAACTGGAAAACATTGGAGTGGTTCACTAAGGGTAAGAGAGTTGCATTTGATCAAGTGATTGAATCTGAGAAGAAGATTGATGAAAAGTTGAAACTAATAGATAATTCTTTGAAGCAATGTACAAATATATATAGAGTATGTTGTTAAACTGATATACTTATAGTCAATGTGGATAAGAAGATAAAATAATTTCAAGAGAAATTTTCGAATACAGCTAATTCTTTTGATGGATTGAATTCATTGATTACATCCATTGATGGTCAAATTTTGATTTTGGAAAACCAAATTTCTATTCTTGAAAAGAAAAGAGACAAAATTATAAGAAGAGCCAGAAGTCTGAGAGGTTTGGTGAGTCCCCAGTTGGATTCACTCAGTGTACATAAAAAAGAATGAATGGATATGGTGGAAAGGCCACACCAATAGAGGTAAATGAGAAAGAGTCATTTGCACATATATGAAGTTGACTTGTATCTATTTCTGGTACTTTCAAAACTTGTTGGGATAATTATCTTGAGCTATTCAAGAAGGCTTATCCAAAAATTTTGAAATTTGTTAAGCTCTGGTAAGATGTTTTTGGTATATTCATTGTACAGTTTTTTGGATCTTTGACATTCTTTTTAGAATTTTTTATGGCATTGATGTCAAAGGGGGAGTGATATAGAAGTAAAAAATAATAGAAGTTGTATACATTATGGGGAGATATGAAGATATGAGAGTACGAAGTATTTTGTATTAATGAAAATTCAGCTTAGGGGGAGCAGGTAGGATGAAACCGGCGGATGAAACCTTGACCATTTTTCACATGAGTGTTGCCATCAATACCAAAGGGGGAGATTGTTTGCAATGGACACTCAATTGGTTGGTTTCACTATGTTATCATTGATCACAACATGGTATTGTGTTCTGGTTTCATGTTTTGGTTCATTTGTGTACTAGTAGGCACTTCATAGACACTACATCGACACCGACAATGGCACCGACACTAGCGCGGGCAAGATAGAAGGATTTCTTTGGTTACCATCAATGTAGGCCGACATGGTTTATAATATGGCTATCAACATTGGAGGTTGATATCTCTTGGATCCAACATTGGTAATTGTTTTTAATATTTAGGCATTCATGTTATCTAGCCGACATGTAATTTGATATTGTAATAATCTTTGTAAGCTGACATAAGGCATGATAGGTTTTATAGGGTATATAGGTCATTTTGATATATCATTTTGTGATCATCATCATGTGAATATGTAATTGGAAGGAGATAATATAGGAGATGTGAAATATATCAGAGAGATCATGTATGTGAGGATATTTATGTAAGGGTTATTCCAATAAAGGGTTCAAGGTTTCAGACCGGAATAGCCAGAGCTTAAACCAAAATTGTATTCTGGCATAGAAGATGTTATCTTATAATTTCAACACTTCTTTGGATTGTAGTTAGGACTTATATGTAGTCAGTGAGGCTCCATTTTTGATTGAGCAGTATGCTATTGGTTGTAATCCTTCCTGTAAGTGTAGGCCCCTTATATTTTGTAATATGTCTTTATATGGCTAGTGGATTGATATTGTGGGTCACAAATTCCACTGTGGTTTTTCCTCTTTGAGTTTTTTCATGTATAAATCTGTGTGCTATGATTCTTATTTATGTGATTAGCTTATTGGTTTCTTTACTTCTTTCAATTTTGTATGGACCAGTATACCGGTTGCTATATGCATGTTTTAATAGGGTTAAATTTTATCATTATGGTATAACACTGATTCACCCCCGCCTCTCAGTGTTATGGTAACCATTTATGTAATTCGCTTATTGGTTTCTTTACTTCTTTCAATGTTATATGTATCGGTATACGGGCTGGTGAATGCCAATTTTAATAAGGTTAAAATTGATCATTTTGGTAGAACAATAATTCAAAACCCCCCCCTCTCAGTGTTTTTGGATTCGAACAATTGGTATTAGAGCCTTGTGGCTCAAAGGAAGTTGAACAACTTGAGGAAGATCTTGAATCCATAATGTATGGATATGAGTTAAGAGAAGAAATTTGAGGTAGCAGTTGAAGATTATGATATTGAAAGGATGAAGAACTTGAACTAACAAGATGAATTGAATTCTGCTCAGGAATTCATTCTTATCCTACAGGAGAGGCTATCATCTGTTCAAGCTAGGAGGAAGGAACTATTACAAAATCAGGATAATGAAGAGAAGGATGCCCTTAATGAGAAATGTCGAAAGCTGAGTTAGGAGAACATGATCATGAGGAATGAAATGAAAGCCTTAACTATGAGGACCTCAAAGGATATTGAGGATAGGAAGAAGAAGGAAGAACATCTTTTTATATATCTGAAAGACAAATTTGAATAATGCACGAGGTTGGTTCACGAGAATGAGATGTTGAGAACAGGGTTAATACAATCCTTGAGAAATGAACAAGAACTTGAGAGACAAATGATAATTCTAGGAGACGATCTGATTGCTACAAGTGAGTATAGAGAAAAATTCAAGGTGAGTTTAGTGCAACTTGATGAGTTATTGAAAAGTCAAAGATAAAATGGAGATTCTAGTGGACTTGGATTTGAACAAGGACATAGCTCTAGTACTACAAATGAAGATCAAAACTAGAAGACACCGGTACAAAATCTTAATGCTTATAAATTTAACGGTAGATACTTTGTTTGTAATAAATTTGTTGACATGGCTAGGCAATGTAGAAATAGAGAAAATCAGAACTATAATTATAATCCCGGTCAATTTTGTAAATGCAATAAGTATGGTCATAAGATAGAAGATTGCAGAATCAATGTTAAATGTTATCCATGTAGAAAATTTAGAGATATGGCTAATTAGTGCAAGTCAAGTAATTATACCAGTTTTAGCAAAGCAATTCAAAAGTATAATGTTACATGCTATGCTTGCAATGAGGTTTGACACATAGCTAAGTTCTGTAGAAGCAGAAATCCATTGATTAACAATGATGGATCAAATGATAAAGGAAAAGAGAAGGTCAATGAAATCCAATAAGATCATAACAAAAGATGGCTTAGGAAGTTAGATGAACAATCAGCAGATGGAAATGCTTTGGTTACTCAACTGGCAGAGGAGGTTTCTCTTGCATCGACAAGAAGCTCATCCGATAACTGAGGCAGATGCCTTAGGGGTAGGAAAAATTCATGACAATATTTCTTATGCCTCGGGAAGAGGTTCTGGAAGATGTTCTAGACATTGGAAATGCTTATCTGACATTGAGATGTTAGATCGAGATCCAATATCTTGCACCAGAATTCATTCATATCAATGATAGATTAGGGTTTCTTGGAGGTTAAAAGGTTTAATTCACTTCATTTTTTATCACTTTCCATTCAGAGCAATTCAGAGTGAGTTTAAGGCAATTCAATTGGATCGATATCTTCTTAAGAAATTTTACCAACGATCGGAAGAGTTCTTTAGAGTTTCTCTGGTAACTATTTCATTGGTATATATCTTTCATGATAGAATTAGGATCATCCTCTGTTCCTACTTTTATTCCAAATCCTACTATTTTTTAGGTCGAGGATCGCCCTAGGGCAATTTTCAAATGATGTCCGCATATAGCTACCTTGGATGATTTAGTTGGTGTTTTTTCACATGTCCCGAAAGGAGTCGTATATGTTGAAGATGTCAGAGCTTACATTCACTGTCATATTGAGGATTTGGGAACTAGTAATATTAAGGGCATTTACATGAGTGAGTTAATGGGAGATTCTGGAATGATAAAGCCCGAGTATCAGCATATTGAGGATCTAGGGTTTACCGACATTTTTGATATTCCCAAATTTGAAGATATATTATTACATATGTTTTGAGAAGAGTGCATGGAGAATTCATCTGGTTGGATAGACTAAGATCTCGAAGGAGGCCATTAGAGCAATCATCAGTTTATCGCAGATTGGGCAGCATCTAGAGAAGAAGGTTTCTAATGATCATGTCAACAAAATCATTGGTGCAACATCGGACAAGCGATCAATGAGGGTTAGCACTATCACCAATAGAGATATCAGATTCAAAAGCATGATTATTGGTTACAAGGTAACTCAAACAAACCATTTGAATTCTATTTCCTGTTCCTGCATTTGTGCAACGCATAAAATGATGAAGGAAAATGATAAGTTAGATCTCTATGGATGGATGTTGGATGAATTGTTAATTAACCTAGGGAAGATCAAATGAGAGAAGAAGGAAACATTCCCGTATGGAAATATTATTTTCTGTTTGATGTTGTTTTTCATTAATGAAACTCCTGATTTTGGGAAGAGACAATGGGCATTTGATATCCCGGTAGGAAGGCAACTAAAATAGTTATTGCTACTTTAAGGCATTCCAGAAGGCTATGAATTATAAGGAGAGGGTTCCAAAGAAAATTGCTGAGAAATACTCAATCGAGATATGCTTCATGGTTAAGAAAGATGAAAATTTGATGGAAGTTGTCAAGACTTGGAAGATATGGATTGAAGAGATGGGTTATGAAGCTGATGCATAGATTTTGGATGCTTATGCATAGTTGCTAATTAATGCACCTATTGATGAAGTTGAGAAAAATTTTGGTACTACTAAGAAGAAAAAGCAAGAGGTTGAAACTAAGTTTAACTGGATGAAGAGGGAGAAGTAGCAGGGCAAAGCAAGAAAGTTTGTGGAACACGTATCTCAGGACATCAAGGCATTTACTAATGTCATTCCAGAAAAAGAAAGAAAGAGGAAAGAAACAAAAATATTTATTGAGCCTATTTCATCAGAATCTGGATCTGATGATGACACACTCTTAGAATTCAAGATGGTATTACAGAAGAAAACTGAAGAGACTAAGGAGGAAGCTAGGAAGTAACTGGTTAGGAAAGTTACTATCATGGTTCTAGCACAAAAACAAGCTCCAAAGGAAATACCTTCCGCTCCATCTGATACTGGAAGAAGAAAGAAGATGAATGACAGTGATCTAGTGCTTGTTACAATGTAATGTAACTATTATTCCACCCAAGACTTGTACAAAATTGGTTGATGAAACTACTAAGGATGGTATGCTAAAGAATGTACAAATTTATTATGAGAATTTAGATGATGATGAATAGAGAGAAGTTGAAGAAGCAGTTTTATTGTATTTGGATATATATAAGAAAGCCTTGTTAGAAATTGAAAATCAAATACCTACATAGTTATATGTCAAATTAGATGCTAGAAGATTATCAACAATGGAGGAGGACAAGCATATAAAGATTCAAGAGCTATTGTCTACTTGTGCAACTATTACTCTAGAGGAGTTGGACAAGACTCTTGAGGTTGCTGAAAGGAAAATCTTTCACAGCAAGCATAGGATAGTAAGTCTTATGTTAGGTAGGGTTGGTGAGATAGTCATAGAGATAGACAAGGCATGGGTTCAATTGTTAGCTACAAACCCTTGCTTTTATACTTCACTGGAAGCTAAGACAAACACTATAGATATCCCGGTTGAAGGGAAAGGTAAAGGTATAATGGGTACCACATCTACAACTTTGAAAATATTAAGATATTGGATATAGAGCCCATGGTAGAAACTAATGTATAGGGAAATGTTGAGATACCGACAAAATTAGAGAATGTAAAGATTGTAAGTGTACAACTTACTAATATTGAGGATAATAGTCCTCCAGATCTGAATGTATAGGTTGAGGTCATAGTTCATAAGGAGGAGCCAACAGTTGATAGTTCTGATACTTAATGTTAAGTACAAATGCCAAGATGATAAGATGAGAGGGGAGGGTGAATCATACAAACTTAATCTTCCATAAAAACATCAGATTAAACCTCGGTAACATATACTTCAGTAATATAACCAAAACTGTTAAACATGCAAACTCAAAAGCATATAAACATCATAAACCTCATAACACCAGATTTAATGTGGAAGCCCAAATAGGGAAAAACCACTGTGGGATTTCGGACCCACTAAGAAATATACTCTTCTAAAGTATGCTCAGTTAAAAGAAAATCCTGTTAAAGATTACAAACACATTGCTAGATGTGACCTGGTTAAGGTATTTCCCTCAGATCTGTTAGGATCTTCACCTTGTTAGAAGTGACCTTGTTAAAGGATTTCAAACACTCAATCAAAATGTCACCTTGCTAGAGGGTTTTACAAATAAGACTGTTAAGTCCACTCGGTTAAGAGATTTTTTGTCACTTCACAAAATAACAGTAATAAAAATCTATCTACAACTTCACATCTAAAATGCTAAAGCAGATTCTTATTTGCTTAATACAGTCTAGACATAGAATTAATCTTGTCCATCTGCTGGGCTCTATACTTTGTTATTCAAAATAGATCTTCAAGATTTTGTGCTCGGTAATCACTATGTAGCATCCCTATGCATACACTTGCCCACATTCATTGTTTATCAACAGTTCCCTATTTATAAACAATTGCCAACCGCTTAATCTCCTTGATCACATTTCCCATGATCAATCATAGCCATCAGATCTTCAAACTTTGTCCAGGTTCAATGTATCCTTCGATCTGAAAATGTTTTACCCTACCTTGGAACTTGCATACATTTCTTGGAACTTGTGCTAGGGTATTGCGGTTCAATCTAAGCTATAAATCTTTATGCCAATTTTACTTTGCCATAGATTCTTTAACAAACTTCATTCACGGCATACCAATCATTTAATCATAGCCAGCTCATCAGCTTCCTTCATTAAATAATGCTTTTAATCATTTAATGCATTCTATTATTACTAGGTCGCAACTCGTTAAATACTAAACTTCACTCGGTAGACATTCTGTCTTCATTAATTGATAGTGATAACCTTAGGGTTTATCGAGTAGGTTCCTTTCTTGGTAACATAGTATAGTATTAACCATACAATAAATAACATATGTATGATATCAAAACAATCTAAACTTCAAGATCTCATCATTGTCTAACTTGATAATAGTTGCCCATTGAATAACTTATTCATCCCCTTATTCATCATATTCTTTCTATGTCTTTTACCGACATTTTTATACTCATCAAATCATACTTCTTAAGATATGGCAACATCATACTGAATTAGAAAATCAATTTCTTGACGTCAATGACAAAATAATAATATTAACACAGTAAACATCCTTAATCAGTTATATCCATAATCATCAACAACCTTCACAATATCCTTATTGAAATGCCAACAATCTCCCATTGTCTGTTATAATGCCAAATGCCAACAATCTCCCCCTTTGGCATTGATGGAAAAACCAATTGATTTGACCTAATTGATTCAGATTGCTATGAGATTCTAAAATGCTGAAATGCTCTCCCCCTATCATCAGAATTCTCCCCCATACATTATACTTCTCTTTTCTCAGTCTTCTCTAGTCTTCTTGAGTCTTCTCGAGTCTTCTCCCCCTTTGACAACAATGCCAAAAAGTAAAGAACTAAAACATAATTTCTTCCTGTATGAAGTGATTTCCTACTATGATGTATCAATTTAGTCTCGATTAGAGCATTTTGTCTTCAATTCTTGTTCCTTGTATTGTTTCCTACAGACCTTTAGAAAACCTCCTAAAGTGTGTAAATCAACATCAACTCCTAAAAAATATTCTGTAGAGTCATCGAATTGATGTTTTCATCGAACTTGGTCAGTGAATGGAAGATAGGGGTAGGACCCCTAAATTAGTTCTGAGATACTTAAAAATGTCCCTCGGTAGTGGCTTGGTGAAGATATCTGCTATTTGTTCCTTTATGCTAACATACTCCAACACCACTTTCTTCTCTTGAGCTTCTTCTCTAAGATAATGATATTTGATAGAGATGTGTTTGATCTTAGAGTGCATAACAACATTCTTTGAAATGTTAATGGCACTAGTATTGTCACAAAATATAGTTACTGGCTCAGTAACTTTCTCATTTATACCATCCAACAGTTGTTTTATCCATGTTGTGTTGGTACAATTTAATGCTGCACCAACATATTCAGCTTCTGTTGTTGACTGTGAAACACATCCTTGTTTCTTGCTAGGCCAACTTACTAGTCTTTCTCCTAAAAAGAAAGCCCAATCAACATCAATGTTGCCTGCCCAATCAGCATTAGTATAAACTTTTAAATCAAAGTCATTTCCTTTCTGATATACTAAGCCATAATCATTAGTACCTTTCAAGTATCTGAAAATTCTCTTGATTGTTGTCATGTGTGTTTCCTTGGGATCTGCAGAGAATCTTGCAACTATACCTACTGCATGTGCTATATCTAGCCTAATGTGAACAACATATTGTAGCTTTCCAATCATGGATCGGTAAAGTGTCTCATCAATAGATGCAGATTCATCATTCTTTGATAATTTACAGTTGGTAGTCATAGGAGTACTTACTGGTTTTGAATCCTCCATTCCAAATTTCTTCAAGATTTCCTTTATGTACTTGGATTGAGTAATGAAAATCTCATTTTTCATTTGCAGTATCTATAAACCTATTAAATACTTTATCTCACCGATTAATGACATCTCAAATTCTTTGCTCATTTCATTTCCAAAGTTCTTGCATAAAGAGTCATTTCCACAAAATATAATATCATCAACAAATATAGCTGAGATCAGTATTCCATTTTCCTCATTCTTCATGTACATATTGTTGTTCTCACTTGTCCTTATAAAACCAATCTTAATCAAATAAGAGTGCAATCTTTCATACCATGCTCTAGGTGCTTGTTTCAAACCATATAATGCTTTGTTCAATTTACATACTTGATTTTTACTCTTGTCTTCAATAAATCCTTTAGGTTGTTCAATAAAAACTTCTTCTTCTAATATACCATTCAGAAATGCAGATTTGACATCCATTTGATATACCTTGAAATTATTGTAAGTAGCTTATGCCAACAATGTTCTTACTCCTTTTAGTCTAGCCACAGGTGCAAAATTTTCACCATAATCAATTCCTTCTTCTTGGGCATAACCTTTGCAAACTAGTCTTGCTTTATTTCAAATGACCTCTCCTTTTTCATTCAGCTTGTTTCTGAAAATCCACTTTGTACTGATTAAATTTTTGTCCTTCGGTCTTGGGACCAGTGTCCATGTGTCATTCTTCTTGATTTGATCAATCTCTTCTGTCATAGCATTTATCCAATCTTCACTGTTAAATGCCTCTTTCACTATTCTTGGTTCAAATTCAGATATTAGACATGTGTTATGTCTCAGTTTGTTCCTTGTCATAACTGGATCATCCTTATCTCCTATAATCTGACTTGGTGCATGATGTCTTCTGACATATTTGGCTAATACAAGCTCGGTAGGCTCTGTATGATCTTCTTCATCACTCGGTAACTGGATATTCTCTTCATTTTCTTCAATAGTTTTCTCGGTAAGAGTTGTCGATTGAACATAGACAAATTCATCATAGTCTTCTGGTTCCTTGGAATTTCCTTCATCATTTCTTTCTGTAAATTCATCATTTTTCACATTTTCACTTTCTACTATTTTGTTAGATGATTTGATTAGACATTTAAATGCTTTGCTTCTAGAAGAATAACAAAGAAATGTTCCTTCTTCACTTTTCTGATCAAACTTACCATTTCTATCATCCTTGTGTACATAGCATCTACTTCCAAAGATTTTAAAATAACTTACATTAGGTTTCTTGTCATACCAGATTTCATATGGTGTCTTCAAAGTACCTTTCTTCAGTTGTACTCGGTTCATGGTGTAAACTGTTGTGCTTATTGCTTCTCTCCAAAATATTTGTGGCACTTTATTTTCAATCATTAGGGTTCTGGCACAATCCACAATAGATTTGTTTCTTCTATCAGCTATTCCATTTTGGTGTGGAGTTCTCAGTGCAGAGAGTTGTCTTTTAATACCATGATCATTGCAGAATAAGTTGAACTCATCAGATGTGAACTCTCCTCCTCTATCTGATCTAAGACATTTTAGTTGTCTTCCTATTTTATTTTCAACTCTTGCCTTGTACCATTTAAACATTTGAAAAGCTTTTGATTTTTCTTTTAAGAACATTACTGACATCATCCTTGAGTAATCATCCACAAATGAAATATTTATCACCATAATGACTTTGAACTTTCATAGGACCACAAAGATCAGTATGCACAAGATCTAAAATTCCCTTAGAGGTGTAAGACTTACTTGTAAAGCTTGATCTTGTCATTTTACCCATCTGGCATCCCTGGCACATACCATTCTCAGGTTTTTCCAAACTCGGTAGACCTCTTACTCAATGCTTCTTGCTTATTTTGATCAGATTATCAAAATTTACATGACAAAACCTTTTATGCCATAATCAGGTATCATCTATCTTTGCATACAAAAATTTATTCTAAGTTGAGTCAAGGTGAAATGTGTTACCTTTTGTTTGTGTCCCAGTAGTAGCCAACTTTCCATTCTTGTCATGAACTTTGACAATTCCTTTCTGAAATTCTATTCAGTATCTTGTATTGTTTAGCTATGCAACACTCAACAAATTGTATTTCAAACCTTCAACCCAATAAACATCATTTCATCTTGCATTGACAAGAAGTGTTATAGATCCTTTACCTTTTACTGGACATGGTGCATCATTACCAAATCTTACATAGCCTCCATCGAAATCTTCTAACATACAAAACTTGTGTTTATCACCTGTCATGTGATGTGAGCATCCACTATCTATGATCCAAGAATCATTAATATTTATGTGAGATATTAGGGGTTTTTCTTCATACCTTTCTTCATCTGATCCATCTTTGATAGCCACATAAACTACTTCCTCTATATCAGTTTCATCTGATTTATCATCATTGGATTCCTCATTAGCTATTAAGCATGTCTTTCTATCTCTTCTTCTGAAGTCTCGGTGTCCTCTATAATGATTATCTTTCTGTCTACCATCTTAGTAATCTCTCTTTTTAGTAGAATCTTTGTCAAGACAGTTAGAAGCCATGTGTCCTATCTTATCATAATTGAAACATTTCAAAGGTAGTTCTCCTTTATACTTACCTTTGCCTCTCGATAACCTTCTGGCTAATAGTGCTTCAAACTCTTCTTGGTTTTTGATTCCCACATATAGTTTGTGTACTTCCTCCATGTTCTTACAAAATCTTTCACTTGCTCCACTATGATCCCCTTTAGTGTACTTACTCATTCTATCATTGTAATCATCAAATTCACCAATATGAAAAGAACTAAATGCAGATTCAACTTTATTTACCGATGACCCACTATTATCAAAATTACTTAACTCAAATGCATGTAGCTTACCAATAGTAGCATCTAAAGAAGCTAGCATATTGGGTACAGACCTTAATTCATTGATTGCAGAGACTCTGATTGCATAAGCCGGTAGAAGGGTTCTTAACAACTTAGTTGTTATATCCTTTTCTTCAATAGTTCCACCTACTCCTTTGATTTGATTAACAATCTCCTTTAGTCTTGTACTGTACTAGGTTATGTTCTCACCTTCATTCATCCTCATACATTCAAGTTGCCATCTTAGGCTATCTACTTTTTCTCTTTGAACATGTTCATCACCACCATATACAGATATGAGCTTGTCCCACATTGCCTTCACATCATTGCAGCCTTCTAGATCATTAAACTCCGAATCAATCAATGCAGATATTATTTCAATCATTTCTTGGATATGTTCTTGCTTTCCCTTTATCTCTTCCATTGTCAATGGATAGGTGCTCGGTGTAATAAAATCATTCTCCAGATAATATACAACATATTCTCCAACTCCTGATAGGTCCAGCTTCATCCTTTTCTACCATGCAGAGAAACTTGACTTGTTTAGCTTTAGTGCATCCCTCTTATACATCATTGGATATTTTCGTGAAGTACCTTTAAACTTTTCCTTTCAGAGTCCAAAGCTCTGATACCAATTGATAGTTTTGATACTTAATTTTAAGTACAGATGCCAAGCTAATAAGATGAGAGAGGGGGGGGGGTGAATCATACAAACTTAATCTTCCATAAAAACATCATATTCAACCTCGGTAACATATACTTCAGTAATATTACCAAAACTGTTAAACATGCAAACTCAAAAGCATATAAACATCATAAACCTCATAACACCAGATTTAATGTGGAAACCCAAATAGGGAAAAACCACTGTGGGATTCCAGACCCACTAAGAAATATACTCTTCTAGAGTATGCTCAGTTAAAAGAAAATTTTGTTAAAGATTACAAACACATTGCTAGATGTGACCCGGTTAAGGGATTTCCCTCAGATCTATTAGGATCTTCACCTTGTTAGAAGTGACTTTGTTAAAGGATTTCAAACACTCAATCAGAATGTCACCTTGCTAGAGGGTTTTAAAAATAAGACTGTTAAGTCCACTCGGTTAAGAGATTTTCTATCACTTAACAAAATAACAGTAATAAAAATCCATCTGCAACTTCACATCTAAAATGCTAAAGAAAAATATTATTTTCTTAATACAATCTAGACATAGAATTAATCTTGTCCATCTACTAGGCTCTACACTTTGTTATTCAAAATAGATCTTCAAGCTTCTATGCTCGGTAATCACTATGTAGCATCCCTGTGCATACACTTTCCCACATGCATTGTTTATCAACAGTTCCCTATTTATAAACAATTGCCAACTGCTTAATCTCCTTGATCACATTTCCCATGATCAATCATAGCCATCAGATCTTCAAACTTTGTCCAGGTTCAATGTATCCTTCGATCTGAAAATGTTTTACCTTGCCTTGGAACTGGCATACATTTCTTGGAACTTATGCTAGGGTATTGCGGTTCAATCTAAGCTGTAGATCTTCATGCCGATTTTCCTTTGCCATAGATTCTTTAACAAACTTCATTTACGACATACCAATCATTTAATCATAGCCAGCTCATCAGCTTCCTTCATTAAATAATGCTTTTAATCATTTAATGCATTCTGTTATTACTCAGTTGCAACTCGGTAAATACTAAACTTCACTCAGTAGACATTCTATCTTCATTAACCGATAGCGATAACCTTAGGGTTTACTGACTAGGTTCCTTAGGGTTTACCGACTAGGTTCCTTGCTTAGTAACATAGTATAGTATTAACCTTACAATAAATAACATATGTATGAATGATATCAAAACAATCTAAACATCAAGATGTCATCATTGTCTAACTCGGTAATAGTTACCCATTGAATAACTTATTCATCCCTTTATTCATCATATTCTTTCTATGTCTTTTACCGACATCTTTATACTCATCAAATCATACTTCTTAAGATATGGCAACATCATACTGAATTAGAAAATCATTTTCTTGACATCAATGACAAAATAATAATATTAAGCAAGTAAACATCTTTAATCAATTATATCCATAATCATCAACAACCTTCTCAATATCCTTATTGAAATGCCAACAATCTCCCATTGTCTGTTATAATGCCAAATGCCAACAATAGTAACTAATACTATACCAAGTGGTGAAGCCACTAGTGCAAGAGAGGAAGATATAAAAGGTAAACCATCAGAGGAGAAGAAAGGGGAATCTAGCAAGGAACAGGTAGTGAGCCCATCATTGTTGTCAATTGCCACCTCATAGGTTGAATAGAAAAAGCATTACCGAGATGAGTTCTAATGAGCTCATGATGATGGCTCTACAAAAGAGGATGACAGAAGGATCTAAGGAGAAAGGATTTATTGATTAGTCTATCACTATTTTGCATAGACTTGTCCTGGAGTGCAAATTTGGCAAAGAAGCATGCCCATCTAGCAAGCTTGAGATAATCAAAGAGCACATTTCAAAGGACTTTCAATCTTTATAGAATATATCAAATCGATAAGTGTTGGAGAGGTTTACACGGGATAAGATAGCAACATTTGATCAGCTAATTGAGTCGGAGAAGAAGCCAGTGTACTAATATTTATAGTGTATGTTGTAAAATATGTTTACTTTCAGCAGATTTAGATAAAAGGATTAAGGATATTTAGGAGAAGATTGTAGGTATAGTAAATTATTTTGATGGATCAATTCTTTGACTACATCTATTGATGGTCAGATTTTGGGTTTGCAAGCCCATGTTTCAGCTCTTGAGAGGGATAAAGATTAAATTATAAGGAGAGCTAGAGGTCTTAGAGGATTGGTGATTCATATTTCACATGAGTGTTGCCATCAATGCCAAAGGTGGAGATTGTCTGAAATTGACACTCGTTTGATTGATTTCAATATGTTGTCATTGATGGCAACATAGCAACATGTTTTGGCACTGGCACCAACATCAACAAGTATCTTCATTGATAGGAGGAATTCTTTGGGTATCCACATTGCAGGCTGACATGAATTCATCATGATAAAGGTATTGAAGGCTGACATCATTTTGGGATATCCAACATTAGCAATTGATTTTGATATTTATGTATATGTGCTATTGAGGCGACATGTATATTCATTTTGTAATTATCTTTGCAAGTCAACATAAGGTATGATGGATTTTAAGGGTATATAGGTCAGTTGATTAGATAATTTTCTAAGGCATAAGGATAGGAGAATATGATGATGTTTTGTAATGTGAAATATGAAAGAGAGATCATGTATGTGAGGAAATTGACATAAGAGGTTATTCTGGTAAGGGTTTAGGGTTTCAGACCAGAACAGGCAGAGCTAACTAAAACTATTTTCAGACATAGAAGATGTATCATTACTTTTTACTCATTTTTCTGGATCGTAGTTTGGAATTGTATGTAGTTAGTGAGGCTCCTTTTTTGATTGAGCAGTGTGCTCTAGGTTGTAAGATTTCTTGCATGTGTAGGCCCCTATATTTTGTAATATCTTTTCATATGGCCAGTGGATTGATATTGTGGGTCATGAATCCCACCATGGTTTTTCCTCTTTGAGTTTTTTCATGTATAATTCTCTATTTTAAGTTATTAATTTGTGTGATTGGCTTATTGGTTGCTTTACTTCTTTCAATCTTATATGTACCAATATACCAGTTGGTGAATACACATTTTAATAATGTTAAAATTAATCATTCCATTAGAACACTGATTCACCCCCCCTTCTCAGTGTTCTTGGATTCCAACAATAATAAATTTTCAAATGAACAACATAGTCAGTAAAGGTCGATAAGAGTTATTCTAGTAAAAATGCAGCAATACCATGTTTTTGTATAGAAATGTAATGAATGATGATATAATGAATCAACAAGGATTCAGACAACTACTGAGTGGGTGGGGGTGGGGTGAATCGGTAGATAGAAAAATTGACTATACTTTCACTAAACTCAAAAACAATCTCACAAGTCAATCAGTGAGCTAACTGGTTCAAACACATAGCTACAAACTACAATATCACTGACAGTTTTACCAATTGAATAGCATACCAAAATAATAGTAAAACAGATCTAAAACTCCAAAGCAATTTAACCAAAACATCAAAATACTTCACTAGCAATAGTAAAAGTACATTTCAGATTATTGTTGGTCATCTTATCATAAATAAGTGGATTTAACAGTTAAGCAAATTAATCATAGTAATCATAACCACAAAAACCATTCACCACTTGACACAATGATTTTTAACATGGAAACCCAAATGGGAAAAACCATGGTGGGGATGAATACCCACAAGTATTCAGAACTTTTCTTAAATTCAACTTGTTAGGAGCCAAGCCTGTTAAAGCTTTATAAAGAATCATGTTAGGAAAAAATCCTATTAGGAAGAGATCCTATTAGGGACCACCCAGTTAAGGGATTGACTATAATGCCCTGTTAGAAGCAATACCATGTTATGAGTAACTTCGATAAAGGATTTAAAATACAAGCTAATGGATCACCTAGTTAGAGGATTTTGATAGCACTAATCTTGTTTAGGCTTACCTGGTTAAGGGATTTAACTATTGTAATTGTTAGAGAACAACAGGGGTGTGATGATCTTGTAAATAGCATTGTTCTACTTGATCAGATCCTTTTCATGCTCCTATCTTCCATCACACATATTGCGGATACACCTTCTAGTTCAACAACCAATCACACTAATACTTAACCAAAATTACCAACACTATAACAAAATAACTCATCAACCTTATATGAAAAACAATAGATCAGTAACACATCCTAAACCTAAGATCTCATATAGATTACAAACATATCGATTCAAGTATGACCATTAGAGTACATAGCAATCATTGCACATTGTTCAAGACAACCTCAACCACTCCTTGATCACCCCTTCATTGATACCTGTAACTCATCACGCGGTTTCCTCTTCATGCAATGTACTCGCTCATTCCCAAGATAAAACCATTATCTCTATGTGCCAAAAACCATTTGAAACTTGTCACATGGAACATGCATACTTGGCATAATCATTACCGATGACCATTTGATCATAAATTAAAACAATTGATTCACTAATCTTCATCGGTTAGCGTTTAGCATATCAATTGGTAGGGTTACTAGTTGATCTTACTGCTTCTAAAGTAATACCAATTTCTTTCACTTGCTAATTGCAAAACAACATCATAACAACATCATTACTAGTTACAATTGACATCAATGACAACTCAATAGTTCATCAATGCAATCTTTAATCAAATACCAATAATCTCCGCCTTTGGCATTAATGGCAATACAAATATCAATACGCTTGATGATTGAGAGTAATGCACATACACAAGCATAGGAATCCTGGTTTACATTTTACCATGTACTATCCTTCAACTTCTATCTCCATGTCTTTAGCTGGTAACTAGCTATAGTTCTTCTCTCTATCAATCATATAGTTCTTCTCCCCCTTTGAAAACAATGCCAAAGTGAAAGTAAAACATGCATTGTCATACTTCACTATTCTTTATCAATGATATGCAACTTGATACTCCCTTGTGGAATAACTCCACTTTACACCAATCTTTCTTCAATATTCATCAATTAGCTATAGATTGATGTCTTCCATATCTTTTGAATTGACCTCATGTAGGGGCAGAACCCCTAGCTGACTTCTAAGATACTCAAATGTAGTCTTAGGCAGAGGTTTAGTAAAGATATTCACTAGCTGCTCCTTAGTAGATACATGTTCCAGTAACACATCTTTACTCTACACTTTCTCCCTCAAGAAATGATATTTTTGCTCAATATTATTGGTTCTAGCATAAAACATCGGGTTCTTTGAAATATTTATTGCACTGGCAAACTATCGCAAAAAATATTTACCGATTCTATGATTATCAACTTAAATCCTTCCAGAATGTGTTTCATCTAGATTCCATGGGTACAATTCATAAATTTTGTAACATATTCAGCTTGAGTAGTGGAATGTGATATACAACTCTTCTTGTTTCTGCTTCAAGATACAAGTCTTCCTCCAAGAAAGAATGCACCACTCGTTGTGTTCTTTCTATCATCAACATTTCCAACCCAGTCTGCATCTGTATAAACCTTCAAATCAAAGTTACCTACATATGGATACCATAATCCATAATACATAATTCCTTTCAAATATCTTAATATCCTTTTAGTTGCAATCATGTGTGTTTCCGTTGGATTCCTCTAAAATTTGGCAACTAATCTAATTGCATGAACAATATCCGGTTTGTATGAACAACATAATATAGTTTCCCTATCATAGACATGTACTCCTTTTCATCAGCGGATGTGGCATCATCTTCCTTAGAAAATTTACAACTTGTAATCATTTGTGTCCCAACTGGTTTAAAGTCTCCCATTCCAAATGTCCTTAATACCTCTTTCATATATTTTCACTGTGTGATAAAGATATCACTCTTCATTTGCTGAATTTTTAAACCTATGAAGAATTTTATTTCTCCAGCCAAAGACATTTCAAATTCACTTTTCATCTCATTTGTAATTTAATCACTCATGTCATCATTGCCTCCAAAAATGATATATATTGTTGTCTTCACTCATTCTCTGGAAAGCTATCTCCATCAAGTGTGAATGTAGTCTTTCATACCATGCTCTTAGTGCTTTCTTCAAACTGTACAGAGCCTTGTTTAGTTTATACCCCATGTCTTTTGCATCTATCAAAGCATAACCATCTGGTTGTTCAATATATACTTCCTCTTCCAGTATTCCATTTAGAAATGTTTACTTCACATCCATCTAATATACTTTGAATCTCGTATATGCTGCAAATACAAGTAGAGTCCTCACACCTTCCAATCTAACAACTGGTGTAAATTTTTTGCTATAGTCTTCTCCTTCTTTCTATGCATAACCTTCGCATACCAATCTAGCTTTGTTTCTGACTACTACTCCATCGTCATTCAGTTTATTCCTAAATACCTATTTAGTACCTATCACATTTTTATTCACTGGTCTGGGTACTAGGGTACATGTATTGTTCTTCTCAATCTAGTCAAGCTCCTCTTCCATATCTTTGATCCAATGATCATCTCCAAATGCTTCCTTAGTAGTTTTGGGCTCAATAGTGGAGATAATGCAAGAATTCTATCTAATTCTTCTTCTGGTTAACACTCCAACATCTTTATCTCCAATAATCTAGTTAGTAATATGATTGAGTCTCACATACCTTGGAATAACATGATAATTATCTTAAGGTTCTTCTTCCTCACTATCATCTTCTTCTTCAGAATCTACCTATTCCAGTTGAATTGGGACTACAACATTATCTACATCAACTTCTAGCTTCATTGGTTCTGGTTCCAAAATCAAAATGTAAGGTTCATCTTCCTTCTTCTCCTCACTGGTTTCTCCTAAAACTTTAGGATACTCATCTACTCAGACATCAACGCTTTCAATGATTCTCTTTGTCCAGTTGTTGTAACATTTGTAAGCTTTACTCTTGGTGGAGTAACCAATAAATATGGCTTCATCACTCTTAGCATCAAACTTACCAACATAGTCACGTCTCTTGATAAAATATTTACTCCCAAAGATCTACCATACCATTATTCATAAGGAGTTTTATCCTTGCCTCTCTTTACCAATATCTGATTCATAGTGTAGACAACTATGCTGATAGATTCTATCTAAAAACATTTTGCAACACCTCCTTGTATTAGCATTGTTCTATAGGCTTCAACAATTGACCGATTGTTCCTCTCTATAATACCATTCCATTGTGGTGTCCTAGGTGCAGAAAGATACCTCTCAATTCCATTGTCTTCACAATATCTAGTGAATTACTCAGAAGTAAATTAACCTCCTTGGTCAGTCCTCAGAAACTTTATCTTCTTACCAATTTCATTTTTAGCTAAGGGCCTGAATGCCTCAACTTACTAAAGGCTTCTGATTTGTCCTTCAAGAATGTGACCCACATCATTCTTGAGCAACGATCAATGAAGATCATAAAATATCTATCACCTTGAATACTTTTGGTCCATATTGGTCTGTAAAGGTCTATATGAAACAAATATAACAAATGTTATTTTGAGAAGAATTTACCCTTAAAAGTTGAAGATTTCATCTTCCCTAACTGACATTCCTTACACAGTGTATTCACCGGTTTGTCCAACTGAGGCAAACATCTTACTGACTTGGACTTATTGACTTTGACAATGTTATCAAAATTTATATGACAAAATCTCTAATGACAAAGCCAACTATAATTAAATAGTTGTTCACTTTAGGATTTAGGTAAAACAAGTTACCTTTTGTCTTCTTTCTAGTTGCAATAAGTTCACCTTTCCTCCCATAGATTTTGCACATTCTATTTTTAAATTCCAATGGATAACCTCTACCATTGAGTTGAGCTATACTTAAAGGATTATGCTTTAATCCTTTAACCCAGTAGATCTCATATGCACTGCTCTTTCCATTAAGAGAAATGGTTCCCTTTCCTTTTACCATGCAAGGTGAGTCATTTCCAAATCTCACAAGTCCTCCATAAAATTGCTTCAAAGTAAGAAATTTACTTTGGTCAATAGTCATGTGGTGTGAACAACCACTATTAATGATCCAATCATCAAAACTATCCATGCAAGAAACTAATCCCTTCTGATTAGATGTCTCCTCTTTAATGGAAACAAAGACAATGTCTTCATTAGCATCTCCCTCAGATTCCTCATTAGTGATACCACCATCAACCACAATGAGGTGATCTCTTTTTCCTTTTCCTTTGTACTTCTTGTACTTCTAGCACTTATGCTCATTGTCACCCTTAGGACAGTTAGCATCAATATGACCAATCTTGTAACTTGCAAAACCCTTCAAAGGTAATTTACCTCTGTACTTACCAGTACCTCTGGGTAACCTTTTGGCCAACAATTCTTCAAGCTCGATCAGAATGTCTACATCATCAACTTTTCTACTAGATCTATACTTATAACTGTGACTAACATCTCTACTTTACATCACAGGTGGATTAGAGACTGAAGCTCTAAATGTTAGTTCATATTTTTTACTACTACCTGCATAACCACTTAATTCAAATGTAGTAGGTTTGTCAATGATGGAATCAAGAGTTACCTTAGTTTTATCAATAGACTTTAGCTCCTGAATAGCTACAACTCGTATAGCATAGACCAGTAGAAGGGTTCTCAACACCTTACTAACTAATGTGGCATCCTCCACTTTACCACCAACACTCTTGATCTCGCTGACTATCTCCTTGATCCTCTGACCATACTGTTGAATATTCTCACCGTCATCCATCCACATCTCATCAAATTTACTTCTCAGACTCTCTTCTTTAACAATCTTAACATACTCATCACTGCTATAGATCTCTTCAAGTTTCTTCCATGCATCATAAGCAGAATCTAGACCATGAACATCTACATACTCTGAATCAGATAAAGAACTGATAATGGCCTCCAATGCTTGATTATTCTCGTTTTGCTCTTTCTTTTGATCGTCACTCAGAATTCCACTAGGTGAAGTATATGGTGTAACATGTTCCCATTATTGACTTCCTAGACTCTTGATATAGGTTTTCATGCTATCACTCCATATTCTATAGTTTTCCCTATTAAACTTTGGACCTTCTTTCTTCATCATGTTCTTCTAGACCTTTACCTCAAACTGTTAGGCTTAGACAGTAGACGGCTTGGATAGCTCTGATACCAATTTATGATATGATGAATCAATAAGGATCCATAAAATTACTCAGAGGGGGCAGTGAATCAGTAGATAGAAAAATTGTCTATACTTTCACCAAACTCAAAAACAATCTGACAAGTCAATCACTGAACTAACTGGTTCAAACATAGAGCTACAAATGGGAATATCACAGACAGTTTTACCAGTTGATTGGCATACCAATATAATAGTAAAGTAGATTTGAAACTCCAAAACCATTTAACCAAAACATCAAAATACTTTACTAGCAATAGTAAAAGCACATTTTAAAATATTATAGGTCATCTTATCATAACTAAGTGGATTTAACAGTTAAGCAAATTAACCATAGCAATCATAACCACAAAAACCATTCACTAGTTGATACAATGATTTTTGACTTAGAAACCCAAATGGGAAAAACCACAGTGGGGATGAATACCCACAAGTATTTTGAACTTTTATGAAATTCGCCTTGCCAGGAGCCAAGCCTGTTAAAGCTTTACAAAGAGTCATGTTAGGAACAAATCCTATTAGGGACCACCCAGTTAGGGGATTGACTATAATTCCCTATTAAAAGTAATAGCATGTTAGGAGTAACCTCGATAAAGGATTTAAAATCCAATCTAATGGATCACCTAGTTAGAGGATTCAGATAGCACTAAGCTTGTTAAGGCTTACCCGATTAAGAGATTTAACTGTTGTAATTGTTAGAGAACAACAAGGGTTTTCTAATTTGGTAAATAGCAATTATATGCTTGATCAAATCGTTTTAATGCTCCCATCTACCTTAATAGATCTCGTAGATACACCTTCTGGTTCAGGAACTAATCACACTAACACTTAGCCAAAATTTCCAATGCTATAACAAAACAACTCATCGACCTTATATGCACATCACAAACCTAAGATCTCATAAAGATTACAAACAAATCGGTTCAAGTATGACCATTACATTACATAGAAATCATTGCACATTGTTCAAGACAACCTCAACCACTCCTTGATCACCACTTCATCGATTCCAACAACTCATCACACACTTTCCTCTTCATGCAATGTACTCTCTCATTCCCACTATAAAACCATTATCTCTACGTGCTGAAAACTATTTCAAACTTATCACATACAAAATGATACATGGAATAAACATTACCAATCACCATTTGATCATAAATCAACACAACTAATTCACGAAGATTCACAGGTTAGGGTTTAGCATATCAACAGGTAGGGTTACCGGTTGATCTCACTTCTTCTAAAGTAATATGGGTTTCCTTCACTTGCTCAATCTACCGACTGAAAAAAAAACATCATAACAACATCATTACTGGTTACAATTGACATGAATGACAACTTAATGGTTCATCAATGCAATCTTTAATCAAATACCAACAATGATCATGCCTTTGTTTGTTTAATTAGCTTAAAAAAACTTTTAAATACATGGACAAAATATTATGAATTTTGGTAAACCTCATCAATTTAGCTCTTTTAGAAGAATGATGACATTTAGTTGATCTATGGAAGTTAAACTAACACATTCTCCTAAATAGTTAGAAAAATAAAGTACATAAAATAAAAAAATTAACATAATAAAATAGAATAGCTTTCAATCATCTAGATTATATAAACTCATCTAATTATGTATATATTTATTTTGTGAAGGAGTTCTATCTATCACCTTGGAAAGTAGCATCTACCTCTA
The DNA here is from genome assembly GCF_030272615.1 of Cryptomeria japonica. Lineage (NCBI taxonomy): Eukaryota > Viridiplantae > Streptophyta > Pinopsida > Cupressales > Cupressaceae > Cryptomeria > Cryptomeria japonica. The sequence goes on from NC_081415.1 coordinate 38,913,036, forward strand.
TGTGAGCAAGGAAAAATTGAACACTTAAAGAAAGCTTATCTCTTAAAAAAATCATATCTAGAAAATAGATATTAATGAGAAGAAGACATATCTAGGAAAAAGAGAATATTCGACACCAACATCATAAAGTGTGCACATTAGCACTATGCATGAAGTGCAATAGAGGGAAATACTTTGGTAATTTAAAAAAGTAATGTTTTATATTTATCTCACTTGTAAAAAAAATTATGCGCTTGACAATATGATTACATGATATCTATCAACATCTTAACTATGAGAAATTTAATATAGGAATTATCATGGAACAAAGGAAGGATATTATAGCTCAATGAATCACAATATTTTTTAGATTGAGTTAAGAGGTAAGTCCTATCTAATCATGCTATGCAACATCTTTGGATACTTCACTATTTATCCTACAACCCATATTTTGTACAAGTGAATTATAGTAAATTATTTTATCTATGAACTAGATTATTATAAGAATGTGGGTTTTATAGCATATGACAAATGAGATTAGAATATTAACAATATTATTTTTTATTAAGATAAAAAAGTTTTATAGGGACCTGAAACTCAAAGTTAACGAGAAAAACAAAAAGAAGAAGTCACTAACCAGTATATAACCAACAACATAACAACCACAGAAACAGGGGCCAAGCCCACACAACAAAAAATAAAACAGAACAAGAAAAAACCTAAAACTCACTAGACCAAAGATTGCATCATCTATGAATTCTTCTGAATCACCCTCTTGTTGATGTCCTTGAGCTCATCCATGATGAACTTGGAGGTATTCTTCTCCTGGTTCTTTCTTCTAGTCCTCGTATAGGGGCCTATGGTGGTTTGACATCTCGTACCCTCCAAGTTTAGTTACTAGTTTTTCTTCTTCTATTTGATGTTAGAGGATGGGATACTGGTTGTGGACTGGTCTCTTTGATCCGCTATCATTGCATTTACCTTTTTAAGACCCCGAGCACTATTTTTCACGGCTTCCCTATTGATATCCACCAGTTTCTTCAAATTACCCTTAATTTATTCCAAGATTATCTCCAACTAACCAATCCTTGATTCATGATCTTTTTTCACAATCTTTACATCTTCTGTGAGTTCTTGTGTCATTCAGAGAATTTTATTCATCTTTCTCGGAATGGGCATCTCAGTGAAAGTATTAACGATATCTTTAATTTCATCCTTTAATAGATTAATCTCCTTACTGACCCAAAGACAACAATTCTCCTCGATTTTGATAACGTTGCTAAGGAGAGTACCAAAATTAGAATCTTTTTGGGCATCCACCCATTCCCCTCTGTCCAACATCAATGGGGATTTCCAGCTTTATTTCCCTCTCCTTTCTCTTGGTTTCCCCAGTTTTTCCATATTTAGATTTCTTCATATTCAGTGGCCCCGAATCTTATAATTTTGGGTTGGGGGTTTTATACTTAATGGTAGCGCATATGGGTGTTTGTTTCTTGTCCTACTTCTAGTGACAGTTGTAATATTTTGTTGGGGACCCTCCTCTTAAGAGGGGCAGTATTCCAAATCATTTACAACATTCACGTATAGTCAGTCCATAGCCCTGCCAGATTCTTCTTCATCCATCTTTGCATTCGACACATAATGAACATTATTGTTGGTCGAAGAGTTGGGGGTTTAACCACCAGTGAGGGTTTAACCATATGATCCTTAGCATATTCCATGATGAACATGATTATCCCCTCATGTAGAATAGGGTTATCATCATTTTTGGCATGATTTGCCAGGCTATTTTCAAGAAAAGATAACCAAATAGAAAGGCAGAGAAATTCTTTTGTTGTGCCTATTTAATGGTTTAATATCATAAAGTGGTAAGACAAAATACTAGCATGGCATCCATCAAGATGAATGTCCCTAATAATCACTTCATCCATCTCCACCCAAAGTGATTGTAGGTCCTTTTTATATCCATCGTCCTTCATCTTTTGCACCCTTTTCTTCTCACTATCTTCGTCCTTCACCTCATAATCATTGTTCTACTAGTATGTTCAATTTTAGCCTTATTATAACATGCATTCACCAACTGGTAAACTGGTACATATATAATTGAAAGAAGTAAATCAATCAATCAACGAATCACACAACTTAATACCATAATATAGAGAATTATACATGGAAAACTTGAAAGAGGAAAAACTACGATGGGATTTATGGCCCACAATATCAACCCACTGGCCATATGAAAATATATTACATAATATGGGGGCCTGCACATGCAGGAAGGATTACAACCTAAAGCACACTTCTCAACACAAAAGAGTCTCACTGACTACAGTCACTTTGAATAGTAAAACATAAGACTGAACTCATTTAATGCATGTGTTGTGCATAATTGAGTTCCGGTTCTGAAACCCTAAACCCTTATTGGAATAACCTCTTACATGATATTCACAGTATAACATCAGTATTTGTCTCATTACAATTATCTCACTCATATCTGTCATATCCTAACATGTCACAAAATGATCTAGCTATATACCTTTACAATCCTTCATGACTCATGCAGGCTTACATAGATAATTACAAAATGATTATACATGTCGGCTCATAAACATAAAAAAGAATTGCTGACTGTTGGATGTCTCGATGATGTCGACCTCCTTTACTAGTATCCTGCTGTAATTCATGTAAGCCTGCAATGTCGGTAACCATAGAATCCTTCCTACTACTGAAGATAGTTGTCGGTGCCAGTGTTGGTGCTGAAGAAGTGTCTGCTAGTGAAGAACCAAACAAAAGAATGAAGCTAGAACATGTTGCCATCAATGACAACATATGAAACCAATCAAATGAGTGTAAATTGCCAACATCAATTAGATTTAACTATGGTTTAGATAGATTGTAGTTTTATTTATTTTTAGTTTTACTTAACATTCTTGGGTTTGCTAGATAGCTACACCCAAACCCTAGCTGTACAATTGACAAACTGGATGTAAAATCTATATAAATAGAGTTGTGTGCCTATATTAATGGTTGTGAATTATTTTGTTAGCATTATTGACAAATTTTATACATAATTCAATGTGTTTTAGTACTGAAAAAGTATGAAATTTTGATTTGTTATCAAAATGAGACATTTTGTTTCCTATAGTTGAGTTTCTTCAATAATTTGATATTGGTTAGTGTGGATTTACTCTCTCACATGTTGGATAAATTGGTTAGATCTATGCTTTCATGTTTTTTCATACAATTTCATCTTAGTTCTATGCATGGGTCTGGTGTTCTTTTTATCTGAGGTGTTGGAAGAGGAATTTGAAATGGCAATTGAAATTAAAGAAGATAATGATGATTCTCCAGTGTAGGTCAAATCGTTGTTATTGACAACCCTTATTTTTTTTCTTGGAGGTAAATGATTAACCCATCTTTAAACCTTCCTATTGAGATTGAGTTAAAAGATAAAATAGTTCTGATTAATTGTATTAAATGTCCGAATCTTACAATCTAGATTAAGTTAATATATAAAATAGTTGTGATAATATGATATAAAATAGTTTTGACATCTTAATGCAAATCAGTAAAATCAAAATACTTGTGAACATATCATATTAAATTTCTAAAACTTACTATTTAGGTTGAGTTAAAAGATAAAATAGTTGTGATCATATCGTATGCAATAATTTTGACATCTTATTGCATATCATTAAAGATGCCAGGCGTAACTATACAATTTTATTCACTGATATATATTAAACTAATGATTTGTTCAATATGGAGCCTCTCAGTTGCAAGTTAAAAATCTCAATATTGAATTACTATATATATTAAACTTAACTATTAAGTCTTTGAAAACCAAAAATATTATACTGATGCAAATTATTTGAATCATGTATGGTTTTTATGATCGATGAGTAGAGCGTTGGTGAAGTCTCATACTAGAACTTGGATTAGGAGGATATGCAATGGTTAAACTAATAGTGAAAAGTATTTTGAATAATGTGGTTGATGATGTACAAATCACAAAAGTTAATAAGTGCACTTATTTATATTAATTATTTGTAAGGTAAATGGATTATTTTTGAAATATGAAAAATAATAAGGATGAATGGTACTTAATTGTGCAATGCATCAATATTTATAACTATAGAGATGAGATACATTAAATATATTTTTAGTTCATTACTAGGATATTTTGTTTACAATTGTCACAAGTAAAAATAAATAAAAAATTGTATTTTCAACTACAATGATATGTAGAATTATTTATCCTCTTTCCTACTCTCCAATTTTTTTTCCCTTATTATTTCACGATGTTGAATAAATGCTTCAATATAATCCAAGGCAAGTATGTTGATAACCCTTCTCTAACGAATTCAAGAATATGATCATTGACACTCAAAGTGATTGGTCTGCCTAGAAACTTTATAGTATGTGTACAACATAGACAATCTTTGTGTAATAGTAAGGCCATACAAGTATGTCTGCATTGATTAATTCATTAATTAACTTGTACATTGATTTTATGTGATGAATGCCACCCTTGAATAAAACCTAAATAACACAAGAACCGAAACAAATAACAAAAGAATATATAATAACTGTCTATGTTGGTTTTATGTCCTAAAATTTACAACTGTTAAAAGTTCTTTTATTATATATGTATTATTTGCTTTAAAATTTAAAACTCATTTTATTAAACTAGAAAAACAAAATTTTTCAAGAGGTTCCTAAATCTAGGGGAGAAATATTCTTTTCTACCAAGTGGTTTCAATAGAAATGACTTACTCAGGGTTTGGAAAGAGGCCACATTTCTCCTTAAGAAGTACATCACTTTGAATGAGAGGTTTAATTGGTTCCATTCTCAATTTTTCCTCATGGTCAACCATTTAAGGGATGATGTGAAGATGAATTTCTCAAGTATTGAATTTTTTCGTTTATATTGTAGTCAACGGTTGTTGTCAAAAAAACAATGTCCTTCCCTTGCACTAGGGGATTATTTTGCATCTATATCATTTCCACTCAAATTTAACCCTCACTTGTGGTCCAACTTGTAATCCCTCTAGTCCCACTTTGTGTGTTGAGTTGCTAGATAACATAGATAATACAAATGCCATTTCCACTCCTAAACCTAAGGGGACCCCTACTTGGGTCAACCATAGTAGGATGACTAGATCTAGGAAGCCCGTGACCTCCCCATTATTGAATGCATTCTTGAAAAGGTGGAGGTAGAGGTGAATGATTGTGAGGACTTTTCTTCCTTGTGGTCTACTAGATCTAAGTGGACTTCAAAAAAAATTGTTAATAATGTTGCTACCTCTTCTACCCCCTCATTTGGCTCCTTCGCCCTTCATTTTGATATTTCGAAAGGAAATGGGATTTACTTACCTTTGTGGATAAGGATAATGAACTATATGATGGCTATAGAAAACATCAAGCTATAATTCATTAGATTTTGGGGTAATTAAATATAGTGAAAAATAAAATTAATAGATTGGAGGCCCTTCTTAAATTGGATTCTAGAGCTTCAAGTTGGGACAGATGATCGGGAGCAAAGGGTTTGGGTGGTGACTAATGATTTAGCTAAAAATATTGAAACGTGCAAAATAATGAAGGAAAATTTGAAGGGGTTGTGTGATAAGATAGACTAGAAAGAGTACATAAAGGAGATGATGAAGGGAATTGAGATTATGTAGGACAATGATGTGTCCCTAAAAGAGAAAATGGAGGAATGCTAGACTAGAATAATGAAATGTCCAAGAAATCTTTTGTAGCTCTATAGGCCATTCAGGAAGAAATTGATAGGATTCAAACAAGAAAGACTTGTGCCAATTGAATTCCTCCCCTACTACTGGTTTAGACCCATCAGTTTCTAAGGTGAAAGCTATTCTAGAGTCCCCTGCTATTTCATTCGGTATAGGTTCAAAAAAGAGGCTCTCCTTCTCTAACAAATTTAAAGCAATGAGATAGGATTTGAAAATTGAGAGGAACCCCACTAAGTAGGCCATTGGTTTGTGTCTTTTTGGGGGTGTGCCTATTTTTTTTTAGTTTGTTTGTATGTTTATTTTAGTCTTTTTTTTTGTTTCTATGGTGTTTGGTTCCAAGTGTTTACTAGGTTTTTTTTTTTTTTTTGGTAGCTAGCACTTTGGTTTTGGGCTCCCACTTCTCATGAGACCCTAGGTTTTTTTTTGTAGAAGCATCTATGTTATTGTTTCTAGTCCTCACCCAGTTTAATTTACTCAAAACATTCTTGTATTTTACCTAAAAGTTCTTTTCAATTTATTTCACAAAGTTAGTACAATAAACATTAAAAAGTATTTTTTTCAAAAGTTTTTGTTTACTTGGAGATTATTTTATTTTACTCTAAACTTTAAAACATTTTTTAAACAAGTGTATCATATATCTCATCACAATCTCTAAACCAAACTATACCGTTTCACAATCAATCTTTCCTTGTGCCTCTGTGTTCTTCCTTCAATATTGCTTTTGGTCTTATAGACCTATTTTACTACAACAACTTGCTTATTGAAAGGAAAATCAACTAGCTCTGATGTTCTTCTCTATTGCATATAATTCCTCATTCATGAATTGACACCATTTCACCTCTTTCTTAACATCCTCAAAACAAATTTTATCACTATGAGAAACTAATGCAAAATTCACATTTTCATCAAATTCATCATCATAACTTCCATTTGGGTAGATTTCCATTAGAATTTTGGTCTTTCTTGGCATTAGGGAGGTGAGAGTGGGGTTTGAACTAGTGCTATTGCTACTACTTTCTTGTATAGACTATGTTCAGAACCTCTATTCATTATCTATAAACTTATTCCAAGTTTTTGGGATTTGTCTAGAGGCGATTCTCTAACCATCTATGGTTGATCTCATGTTTGTGTGTTTGAATTAGGATCTGTTCATAGCTATTTGGAGCTCTTTCTAATTTAATTTTGTGATAATTTATATTAATTCTTGTCTACATCAAGAACTTCCCAAAGTCAATTTTCTGATACGTTGTACAAAACTGAAGCTCTATGGAGCTATTTTTCATACTTCAGATGTGCTACAACATCATCTTGTGCCCTTCATCTTGTGCCCTTCATCTTAATTTAATCAATGAGAATTCTAGCTGAGATACCCAAAGATGTGTTCACCAATCCATCACATGACTCATTCTCAATGAATTCAACATCTTTACAACTCAATATTTTCTTGGTGACTGGTTTATGTAGACTATATGCCTTTGACTACTCACTATAACCCATTAAGATGCACTTCTCACCCTAGTCATCCAACTTTTTCTTCTTCTCCTTTGAAAGAGATTCATATGCCACTCACTTTAACACTCTCAAGTAATCTTTTATCTACTTGCATTTTATCCATGTCTTTTGATGAATCTTCTCACAAACTATTTTGTTGGACTTTTATTTATCAAAGAAATTACTATTGCAACAACCCGACCCCAATATTCATTTGGGATTCCATTGGATTTTAGCATACTTCTTGTCACACTTATGATGGTTCTATTTTTCTCTTTGCCACTCCATATTTCTATAGAGTATAGCTTGCTATTATCTCTTTGATGCGATGATGCTTGCAAAAATTTACAAATATATTGGAGGTACACTCTTCCCCTTTATCTGACCTTAGTTCCTTGATGAATTTTCTACTTTCCTTATCACCACGGGCCTTAAACTCTTTAAAATTTTTGGATGCTTCAGACTTATGCTACAAAATAGACCCATGTCTTATGATTGTAATCCTCTATGACGGTCATACAATATTACCTCTTAGCAATACAAATGGGTTTCTTAAGGGCAAACAAATCAACGTGCACCAAATCACTTAAACATTTGTTCTTTGTCATTTGAACTACTACAGTTCAACATTGTTTCTTTCACTTGTGTCAAAAGAACACATTTACCCTTCTCCATCAACACTTTTTAACCATTTTGGATCAATTATCCAACACTCACAAAATTGTGTTTAATACTAGAGAAAAAAAAAATTCTTTATTTCCTTCTTTTCACCTTCCTTGGTGTGGATTATAATAAACCCTTTGCCCATAACTAGAAGTATTCTATTTTTCCCCATTTTATATCAAAATTATCATTTTTAGCAATAAAAGAAAAGAAAATTTCATTGCTACTCATGGTTGTTGCAACTATTGTCCAGATACTTTAGGGTTACCTTTTTCACCAATTTTGTATATGACAAAGACCATGGAATGAATACCTTTAGCTATATTTTTATCAACCATATTTGGATTTTTCTTTGATGGATTATGTTTTTTTTTCTAGTATTCACTTGCATAATGACCAAACTTAAGAAAATAATAACATCCAACATTACTCTTATCATACCTCTGAATCAAGCTATCGTTATTCTCGAAGGGTCTAGAGATAGATTGAGAGTTTCTTGTTTCTTCATGGCCATACGTTCATGTTGAGCTATCTCCTCAAGAACTTCCTAATCTAGGATTTCCTCTATCTTTGACTCTTGAGCTCTATTTAGTGCTATTCATACCTGTCCCCCTACCTCTTTCTTTGGATTGAGCTTTGAAAGCTTATTCATGGGAAGTAGTTGCAAATCCTTTTAGGTGCTTATCATAGGTTTTAAGTCAACCCATCAACTCCACTGCCAATATAGAGAATTTCTTTGCCTATTAAATGGCAATTACTACTGGATCAAACTTAGAGGGTAAACTTCTAAGGGTTTTCTCCCAATCCTTTTTTCTTCCATTGTTTCACCATTTGTCCTCAACTAGTTTATCAAATGAGAGACTCTTGCATGAGAATATGAAATGGACTCACTGTCCTTTATTTGGAGACTCTCAAAATCTCTTCAAAGCATCTAAAGCTTTAGCAATTATCAATCACTTTATAACTAGTTTGGAGGATTTCCCAAGTTTCTTCCCCATAGTTAGCTATTTCTATTTTGGAGAAAATGGCCCCTGCACTCAAGGATGGTAGCTATTGCAAACTTTGTTGTCTTTTCCGGTCATGTCTCCTGTTACTACTTATCAAATTGCCATTAGTTTTATATACAAATTCATTCTATATTCTAGTCGGTTAGTATTACCAAATCATGCAGTCAGTACACACAGAGAAGTCGGTATAGTCGGTTATAGAAGGAAAATAGTCACAAAGCCTAGTATTTACCGAGCTGTCTACCGAGTGTTATTTCATGTCTATCGAGCAGTAAAGATAATACACCGAGTTAAACGTGTTACCAGATTCATTGAACCTGGACACACATATGAAAACGTGTTACAAGATCAAGGCACATAGAACCGTTATCACATTGGAAATTGCACATACAGATTTTGTATAATTTTGAGGTCATCTTACCAATGAAATATTTTGCATGGTTATTTATTCAAGAAATCATGTTTGTAAGATTGAAGAAATGAATCGGATCACCGACATAAGAAGTCTATTTATACAACATGAATTTAGGGTTATAAATATATGTGAATGTGAGAAATGTGTGTGCATATGTGTATGAAGCAAGACTTATGTGATACATGAGAAATCACAGAGTATTATGACTATTACAGAGACACAGAGGTCATCGAGAAAGTTATCAGAGAACAGTTGAGGAACAGAGTAAACAGAAGGGTTTACCAAGTTACTTTATGAGTTACTAAGGTATGCTATAGGCAAGGTAATCTTATTTTAAGCACATAGAATCTTCTACAACATTCTAGATGAAAAGTTGCAGATATTTGTAATGATTCTATTGTAATATCTTGAAGTTGTAAGAGAAACCTTTAACAGGGTAAAAGACTCTAACCAAGTCTATAAATTGTAAATCCTTTAACCAGGTGCTACAGTTATATAGTGTTGTAAAATCCTTTAGCAAGGTAGATCTAACTGATCTTAATACTCCTAACAGGGTTAGCTATCAGAAATAGCTAAATGTAGCTCTAACCGAGAACTCTTTATTGTTGCAGTAGTGAAGTTGTGGGTGCCATCCCCACCACAGTTTTTCTCTCTAACCAAGAGTTTCTGCATGACCAAAATATATGTGTTATGGAGTGAATCATGTATGAATGTTATCTATTGATTATAGTTTTGTTTTATGTTACTGCACTACTTTGTTTATGTATAACAGTAAGGTTATTACAAAAGAAAAGTTTTGGAGTACTGATTCACCCCTCCCCTCTCAGTACATTAGCTTTCCATATTGGGCCTAACAATTGGTATCAGAGCTTGAATCTTGGAAAAGGGTTTAACTACCTAAAGAGAAAGATCTTATCAATGGAAGCTATATAAACAATCTTGAAGGATTGTGTATCTACAAGAAGAGATAGATAATGCAAATCAAGTGATTGCAGACATGCAAAGGCAAATGCAAAATCTCTGAAAGTAAGGAGAAGATTATCTAATGACTTGCAGGATTCTCAAGAGTTAGTGGAACAAATCGAGACATCATCTAACAACACTATATCTGAAGAGACTGAAGAAATGATTGGAATGTTGAAAGAAAAGAACAAAGCATTGGCTGATCAATTAAAAGCAATGAAAAGAGAACATGAACATTTCAGTACATAGATGACTAAAAATCTAGATGCATTAAGGATAGCTGAGGATAAAGAAAGAGAGAAACAACAACTTGAAGTCTTAGTATCTGATAAGAATGATGAAATCATAAGGCTAACTGGTATTCAAAAAAATCTGACAGATCAACTAGGTTATACACATCATGAAGAAAATCTGAAAGATGATGAGAATCAAGCATTGAAACTTGAAGTATCAAGGTTGAGAAATGAACTTGAAACAGAGAAGAAATCCAAGGAAACACTGAAGCAGAGCTATGAAGCATCAAAGATGTTGGATGAGCAACTGAACACAAGATGACCCTACAAAGAAGGAGCACTCAGTTACAAAGGAAAAGACTCTACCGAGAAGGGAATCTACACTACCGAGAGAGGAGAATCATCAAAACAAGCTGGAAAAAGGAATAACATCAAAAGGAAGAAGCCTATTTGCTACTACTATGGAAATCAAGGTCATACTGCCAATATGTGTCAAATCAGAAAAGGTAAGCAACCGAATACCACTAAGACCAATGGTTATTGTTACAATTGCAATAAATATGGTCACACATCTAATCAATGTAGGACAAAGTCTGTTAACAATTATCAGAAGGCAAAATTCAAAGGGTTTTGCAAAAACTACAATAGATATGGACATAGTACCGAGAAGTGTTGGTTTAAGCAAAAGAACCACATATGGTCTACACACCGAGCAAATACTAGAGGTTACCAAACTCACATAGATCCTTACCAACAATATTCTGCAGTACCATGGGATTACAATACAAGGATATGGTGTGAATGTTGTGGAAGATATGGACATATAAGTGCCAACTGCTTTATAAGGTTTGGAATGAATAACTGAAGATCATAGAGAAATCCTGGTATGGCATGTTTTCATTGTCACAAAGCTAGACATTTAGCTGGAGATTGTAGAGATCAACCGAGAAGAGACAATGAGGAGATAAAAGAAAAATTCAAGATGATTTGGAAAAAGAAAGAAACTATGTCTGATGAAGAAAGCACCTTACCTACCGAGTTAGGTACTCCCACTCCAAATTAATTGGTAAAGGTATGGAGGGACTGCATTCTTATAAGGTTAAATCTTAAACAGTTCCTATTTTAAGTATGTACTGAATACAAAATCTACATAGTAAGATGTAGTAGTAAGTTTGAAATTCTATCAAAGTCTTTTGGAGCACTTTACAGGAAAGCTGTTAAGTCAATGAATTCAGGAAGCCTGTCAAGTCGGTATATGAAGGAAATCTTGTTACTCGGTTAAAGCACAAAAAGGGAAAGAAAGTTAAGTGAACCAAGTGCATTTAATGTCTTTGACCTAACTTGCACAGAGCCCGATAAGGTATTTTTGAGTACTTAAAAGGTTTTTCGTGGTCATTTTCATTCACTAAGTTTTCGAGAAGCAGAGCGGAGCGAATCAAGGTGATCAAACCATCTTCAAAGAAAAATCTAAGGTATTTACATCGAATCTCATCTCATTGCTAAGCTGGTTTACTGAACTCATTATGTTGTTATCTGCTGAGTGTGAAGCGTCTGCCGTTTGTTAAGTTCTCAAACCCTAAGGTTCCTGTGTCAATTTTTATCTGAAATCAAAATGGCATCTAAGATCCAAGACCCCATTGTTGTCACAAATGTTAAAAAGACCTCACTAACATACTCTATGAATCCCAAAATTGCATCTGAACCAGATGACAAAACTACTTTTTCACTCATCTCGGATCGAGTCTTGTTAGTCGAGGATGTGAGATTCTTCACAAAATGTCATGTTGAAGAACTCAGACATGTTGAGATCAAGGATGCATATGATGAATTGTGCACAGATGGTAAAATGGATAACAAGTTTGAACATATCAAAATCAAGGGATTGACTGAAGCCCTAACCTATCCTTGTGTGTTCAAACCCTAGTGGGTCAAGTTTGTACTAAGCCGAGTGCATGATGATTTCATGTGGCTACAAGAGCAACCGTTTAAGATCACTAAAGAAATCATTCATCTGATCACCGGTTACCCTATCTATGATCATGCCCGAGCACAGAAAATGATATCACAAAAGGAATTGATCAGTTTGACTGGAGTTGAATCGGATTACAAACGTCTGAAGTTGAACAATGTTACTGATCCTGAACTCAAATTTGCCATTAGAGTAATTGGTTACTGTTTCTTCCAATTGGCAAGGGAAAATAGTGTACCCTGTGTAGCAGTGGACTTAGCATACAAAATTGTTAAGAAAGGCATGAAAGTTGACTTGTGTGAAGTATTGCTGAAGAACTTGTTTGAAAATCAGAACACAATCAAGAAGCCGAAGAAGAACAACATGACAAACACTCTAAAATTTGGATCACTACTTGTATGTATGTTTTTCTACTTTGAGAAGTTTTTTTCAACAATCGATAAAGTTGTTTGGGAACTACACTAACCAATCACCCATCAGATCAATGAATTCATCAAGAAGTTAGGTGATAACTTTAATGATATAATGGATGATTACTTCAGCAAGTTCCAAGAAAAAATGCATAACAGGTACCGTATTCCACCACAGCTGGTAGAAAAATACAACGATGAAATATGTTTTGAGGTAGACACTGATTACTGTTATGTGAATGTTGTGGAACCGAGGACACAATCTTTGTCACATATGGGTTACAAGATTGATTTTGATATCACACAACAGAAAATTGATGCCTATCTATCATTGCCAAGGCATACTACCGACCTGAGGTATGGAACCTATGAAGAAAGGAAAGAAAAAGTAAAAATGAGCATTGTAGTACCTAAGGCTACAAGAAAAGCTAGAAAGATGATTAAGGCATTAACTGAGAAATTTGGAGAAGAGTCTTCCTCCACACCTGTCAAAGGAGTTCTAGCCATCACCGAAGAGGAGACAGAAGCCCAAGAAGTAGCCATAACACTTAGCACCGAATTGCCTAAGGGAAAAGTGTTGAAGAGAAAGAAACAGGACACTTCAATGGCCCTATCGACCCCTCCAACAAAGAGACCTAACACAAGGGCATCTGCTGCATCACGGAGTAAGAAACAAAAGACTGTTGTTGTTCCTAAGGTAACTAGAACTTATAAGAAATCTACTCGGAGACTCATTTTGCCAAAAGAGTCGAGTGATACCGAATCTGAAGATGCAAATAAATTTCAGATTGTGAAAAGCAAGAAGGTAAATGTACATAGTGTAGAAATTTTTTGTAATAATCTAAAGGAATATGGTGGATTTGGTGGATTCAGATTTGTTAAATATGAATCCAGATCAGCTAATGAAAAGAGGCAAATTGAAGAAGCTGGCATTTGCACACTTCTCAAATTCTGAGTGGTACCATTAGAAGTATGTAATTCTATTCCTAAGGAATTATATGCACATATTGAAACCAGATGGCAATATGCCCTAGACTCGGAGAAACAAATCAGAGAAAGAAGTTTGGTGCATCTCTTTCCTGATATGTCGGTTGATGAAATAAAAGAACATCTAACAAACAGCCAAACCTAATTTACAGTAAAACAAAAGGCCTTGAAATTGATGAATGGCCTGTATATAGAGGTGGAGAAGGAAACAAAAGAGAAATGGAAGACCATCTTTCAAAGAAAGAATGCTGGTGAACAATCTATAGTAGAAATAGTTGATGTCACCGACCAAGAGCCTGGTGTCACCGAGCAAGACCCTGCTGAAACCATTCAAATAGATGAAGATATCATGGATGCAGAGGCACCTGAACAAGAAATGATAGAAGGCAATGTTTATGCAAAACTTGTCTCCAGTGAATCTGTTTTGGAACAAGTTCAGCCTTACCCACCGATCAATCAACATGCTACAACCGAAGCTCCTCAGGCTATAGGTGAAGGCACCGAAGGTCAAAAGTCTACAGTAGGAGGTACTTCACAAGAACAAACCTCTCAAGCACCTTCTAGCACCGAAAATGTTACAGCTAAGACACCAAGCACCGAGACACCAAAGGACACTACCGAGGCTAAAAATGACAAAAGTGTTGTCTCTAGCAAGCAACCTACCAAGGGTCCTCACGCCTCTCAAGCTATTGTAGTGGTTCACCCAGTGAAAGGTAAAGAAAAGAAGTTGAAAAAGCATAGCTTCAAAATTGATTTACCAAAACCGATAGTGTTGCCCAATGTAGACATCTCCAAATTGAAAGGGCAAGCACTCAATGAATTCGGTGAACTATGCAAAGCAAAGGCCGAACAGGAGAAGCAACTGGCCATACAAAAGAAGAATAAAGTACTTCAGAAGGTAAAGACCTTACTATCAGATATGCTACCTTCAGCTACAGTATCAACCGATGCAGCCATCCATATTCAATTGGATGAACTCCTAAATCAGATTGAGACATCTAGAGTAGATGCATTCGAATACTTGAGAAAACTAAAAGACAAGGAGCTAACTGCTAAAATGATAGAGGAAGTACAAAAATCAATTTCTATTGGCAAGGTAAAACTTGTCAAATTTATTGCTGAGTTGTCCTTTCAACTCAAGCACATTCTTTCATTATTTTAGAAACTCTACACATTTTCTTTATTTCTTAAGGATATTAAGAATAAAACAGAAGCAATTGAGAAAGAGATCACCGATCTCTCAAATAAGTTGACCCCCGAGCCCAATTCAGTTCAGAACTTTTATACTAAGCTACAACAACTCATGGCTCAACAATTGGAACTGAGGAATGAAGAACACAAGATCAAGATGGACATAATGACACTTCAAACATTATTCCTTCCTCATCTTTCATCCGTTCAAGAACAGCTAAACCGAGCCACTTCTCTCTCTACTACACAAGAAGGAAGCACTTTAGATGGCTTAATTTCATTATTGGTTGATATTAATGAACAAAATTCTTTAATGGACAGTGTCAAGGATGCACTTTCTGTTGCCCTCACCGAAGCCCAGACAAAGTACAAATCCATTTTTGATCAGTTGCCACCTCCCAATGGTAACTAAATTTTGATGTTTGTCAAAAAGGGGGAGTATATCAGAGTATATCATCAGGAGTGTATAGTATCAAACAACTAGAGTGTAGTCTACAAGGGGAGTATACCGAGCAGAGAATGAGTAGAATATGCAGTGAACCGAGCAATGAACAGGGGAAAGAACAGTGATTACAGAGTATTGTACAACATAATGATAAGGGGAGTATATTTGATTATACTATTTCAATGACTAATGTATATACTGCATGTTTAGTCAATTTTGTAATGTATATAGATTTTTGAGTAATGACTTTGAAAGTAGTTTTGTCAAACATCTCAACTAATGTCAAAAGGGGAGATTGTTACTACTTATCAGATTGCCATGAGTTTGATATACAAAGTCATTATATATTCTAGTCGGTTAGTATTACCGAATCATGCAGTTGGTACACAAAGAGAAGTCGATATAGTCGGTTACAGAAGGAAAACAGTCACAAAGCCCAGTATTTACCAAGCTATCTACTGAGTGTTATTTCATGTCTACCGAGCAGTAAAGATAATACACCGAGTTAAATGTGTTACCAAATTCATTGAACCTAGACACACATATGAAAACGTGTTACAAGATCGAGGCACACAGAACCGTTATCACATTGGAAATTGCACATACAGATTTTGTATAATTTTGAGGTCATCTAACCAATGAAATATTTTGCATGGTTATTTATTCAAGAAATCATGTTTGTAAGATCGAAGCAATGAATCAGATCACCGAAATAAGAAGTCTATTTATACAACATGAATTTAGGGTTAGAAATATATGTGAATGTGACAAATGTGTGTGCATATGTGTATGAAGCAAGACTTATGTGATACATGAGAAATCATAGAGTATTATGACTATTACAGAGACACAGAGGTCACCAAGAAGGTTATTAGAGAACAGTCGAGGAACAGAGTAAATAGAAGGGTTTACCGAGTTACTTTATGAGTTACCGAGGTATGCTATAGGCAAGGTAATCTTATTTTGAGCACATAGAATCTGCTACAGCATTCTAGATGTAAAGTTGCAGATATTTGTAATGATTCTATTGTAATATCTTGAAGTTGTAAGAGAAACCTCTAACAGGGTAAAAGACTCTAACCAAGTCTATAAATTGTAAATCCTTTATCTAGGTGCTACACTTATATAGTATTGTAAAATCCTTTAGCAAGGTAGATCTAACTGATCTTAATACTCCTAACAGTGTCAGCTATCAGAAATAGCTAAATGTAGCTCTAACTGAGCACTCTTTATTATTGCAGTAGTGAAGATGTGGGTGCCATCCCCACTGTAGTTTTTCTCTCTAACCAAGAGTTTCTACGTGACCAAAATATATGTGTTATGGAGTGAATCATGTATGAATGTTATCTGTTGATTATAGTTTTGTTTTATGTTACTGCACTACTCTGTTTATGTATAACAATAAGGTTATTACAAAAGAAAAGTTTTGGAGTACTGATTCACCCCTCCCCTCTCAGTACATTAGCTTTCCATATTGGACCTAACAGTCTCCAACATAGTAAACTTCAATACCTAGAGAAAAATCCCCAAATCATTAAGGATTTAAGGCCCAGTAGTTTTGATACCAATTGATAGAAATTTAAGTCTTAAATAGACACAAAACACACAGACTGGAGCTCTGATTTCCAATCAATTGAAACTACACAAGATAAAATCAAAAGAAAATACATTGATGGAGATTAATATTTTTTTTCTTCTATCAAAACATTAAACAAAATTTTACAAAATAAACACAAACTGATTACAACACCAGTTACAAATAATTTGCATCCAATCTTAGTTTTTTCTAGAGATGCTCATAACTCCTTGCACTTGTTGAACTTCCATTCATTCCCAGCTATCTATTATTCACTGCACACACTTCAACCACACAAAGATTGGGTGTAGGTACAGATCACTACAGATCATTTTAAATCTAAATTGTATTTAGTTAGTGTTGTATAAAATTTTGTTTAATAATTTAATAGAACAAAGAAATTTTCCTATCTCGAACTGTGTATTTTGTTTCAGTCTTTCTTTTGTAGACTTTGAGCTGTTTGGGAATCTGAGCAACAAACTCTGTGGCTTTATATTATTTCGGGGACTTGATTTCTAAACTTGTCCATGGTTAAAATATCCATTCCAATGGAAATCTAAACTTGTCCATGGTTAATAGAAGAAACCTTCAATTGAACCTGTCATACACCTTACTAATGTGTAGCTTCAAGTGAATTGTCTGGAAGATAATACCATACACTATTTCTCTTCCCATAGTTAACCTATTTTACTCCTCATAAATGACCTGTTTCAATAACTTCTTTAGTTTGTGTTCAACAAATTATATAAATTATAACGTATTGCGTAATGATTTGCAATCAAACTTGTTTCAAATTATTCCACATGCAATCATTAATGCACAAAGTTTTATTGATCTCTTAGACTTCCCTCCCAATGATACATGAATGCTTTTGATAGAATAATGTTTATTGATCTCTTAGACTTCCCTCCCAATGATGCATGAATGCTTTTGATAGAATAAGGTGGGTAACCCATGCAGCCTTGATAGATTTCCTAGTTAGTAAAAGGCTGCATAAGCATATTGTTGTCATTTTCATTCAGGACTGGATGAATACATTTAAATATCATTGTCTTCCTTCATTATGAAATCTAGATTTTTAGATTGGAATTCTTTCTTATAGGTAGCAGGACACTTTCTGACAACTCCCTCCATATCTACATAGCAGGACACTTTTTGACAACTCCCTCCATATCTACATATTACAATTTTTGAGGTGGCAACTTTTTTGGGGCAATTTACCTTCCAATATCTTCCTCTCTTACCCTATGGAAAAAGAATTTTCTCTCACAATGATAGTGAGTTGTGTCCACTCACTTAGGGAGTACTAAGACATAGCTCAATTAAGATAGGTTTTATGCATGTCACCCATATTGTTGAATACAAGAACAAATTTGTTATTTTGAAGCTCTCATCAATCTCCAAAATTCTTTTTCTCAAAATTTTTAGAGTAAAATTATATAGGGTTATCTTGACCAGCAAAAATGTGCCATGAGTTAAAATTAGCAACCCAACTTTGCACATGGTCAAATTTTCCATCATCAAGAGAATGTTCTCAATCTTCTTCACCGTGAAACTCTAGATAAGAGTTTTCTTCATTTGAAACACTAAATAAGAGAATTCTTTGAAAGGAACCTTGATGTGGAAATAGTAGACCAATTCTAATTCAACACCATCTATTTTTCTATTTATAATCTACCAAACTTTCTCTCAAATCTCATGATTACCCACTTTTGCTATTATCATAGAAACTGCTATTATCAAATATCATTGTCTTCCTTCATTATGAAATCTAGCTTTTTGGATTGGAATTCTTTCTTACAGGTAGCAGGACACTTGTTGACAACTCCCTCCATATCTACATATTCCAATTTTTGAGGTGGAAACGTTTTTGAGGCAATTTGCCTTCCAATGTCTTCCTCTCTTACCCTATGGAAAAATAATTTTCTCTCACAATGATAGTGAGTTGTGTCCGCTCATTTAGGGAGTACTAAGAAATAGCTCAATTAAGATAGGCTTTATGCGTGTCACCCATATTGTTCAATACAAGAACAAATTTGTTATTTTGAAGCTTTCATCAATCTCCAAAATTCTTTTTCTCAAAAATTTTAGAGGAAAATTATATAGGGTTATCCTGACTAGCTCAAATATGCCCTGAGTTAAAAATTTGTTATTTTGAAGCTCTCATCAATCTCCAAAATTCTTTTTCTCAAAAATTTTAGAGCAAAATTATATAAGGTTACCCTAACCAGCTCAAATTAGCAACCCATCTCTGCACATCGTCAAATTTTCCATCATCAAGAGAATGTTCTCAATCTTCTTCATCTTGAAACTCTAAATAAGAGTTTTCTTTATCTTAAAACACTAAATAAGAAAATTCTTTGAAAGGAACCTTGATGTCGAAAATAGTGAACCGATTCTCATTCAAATCAATCTATTTTTCTATTTATAATCTACCAAACTTTGTTTTAAAAAGCTCATGATTGCCCACTTTTGCTATCATCACAAAAACTGCTACATATTTAGGGAATTTTACTTCCATACTACCTTGCTCTCTTATATATTTTCTTTCCAAATTTGTCTTAGTAAATTATGCTTTTTTGAATAATCTCTTTGTTCACTTTTATTTTATAAGTTATAAATAAATGCATTTACTTAATTTAGACTTCTCAACATTTATTGACTATCATAATGAAAAGAAATTAATAATTCATTTAATAGAATTCTATTATCTTAATAACATTTAATTAAATTCATATTGATTATTTAAATGCAAGTAGACAAAACCAAACTATGATCATATACCCAATTTTATAAAAAATACATCAAATATATGTAAAACAATCTTAAATGACTTTCACAAATCATTATTATCCAAAATATTTAAATCCTTTTTTTCATATATACAAACAATTATTTGTTAATAATTTAATATTCAGTAAAATATATTTTGATTAAAAAAAGTTTGTATCCATTTATCCCAAGTAGTCAAAAAGATATTCACCTCATCCCACGAATAAATACATAAATTTCTGTATTATTGAAATGCCATGGAGCTTGTGCTTTTTTCAATCATCTCTTTGTTAGCTTTTATATGTTGTACATTTAATTAATTTGGACTTCAGAATATTTATTAAATATCATATTATTAAAAGAAATTAATCATTCACTTAATGAAATTTTATTATCTTAACAAAATTTAATTAAATTTAAATTGATTATTTAAATGTATATAGACAAAACCAAACTATTTTATATACCCAATTTTGTAAGAAATACATCAAATATATGAAATGCATGTAGACAAAACCAAACTATGGTCATATACCCAATTTTATAAGAAATACATCAAATATATATGTAAAACAATCTTAAATGAATTCCACAAATCATTGTTATCCAAAATATTTACATCCACACAATTCTTTACTTTTTCATATATACAAGAAATTATTTGTTAATATTTTAATATTCAGTAAAATATATTTTGACGAAAAGAAGTTTGTCTCGATTTATCCCAAGCAGTAAAAAGATATTCACCTCAACCCACGAATGAGTAGATAAATTTCTGCATTATTCAAAAACCATGGAGACTAAGTCTATTACATCACTCTTATTTATTTAGAGAGTATTACATACTGCTTAACTATTATTTTCAAACATATACACAAGTGCCCTTACCATTAGCGCAGTCTGCCTGGTAGCAAACTAAGCCAGCAGAGCACTCTCTAGTGAGATGACAGTCGCAGCCTGCTGAAACTGTTCTCACCCCTTCAAATATCACCACCAACATTAACACTTTTATGGAATTAAGGAAAGGAGACCATGTGGAAATGTTCCTTAAGGAGGTTATGTCTATATTAGATGTTAATTCTAATTTATTCTATACATGCAACTATGAGCAATTTCTTAATTTTTTTATGGAATTAAGGAAATGAGATCATAAATGTTCCTAGTGTAATATCTCAAATTTTGCTATGAAAATTTGGACATTTTTTTTTTCTTTTAAAATAAAGTAAGGTTACCATTTAAAATACACAAGTGCCCTTTGATAGTTTTGATACTTAATATAAGTACAGATCCAATAGCCAACAAGATGAGATGGGGAGTGAATCATACAAACTTAATCATCCATAAAAACATCAGATTCAACCTCAGTAACATATATATATATCAGTCATATAACCAAAAACTGTCAAACATGCAAACTCAAAAGCATATGAACAATATAAACCTCATAACAGTAGATTTAACGTGGAAACCCAAATAGGGAAAAACCACTGTGGGATTTCAGACCCACTAAGAAATATACACTTCTAGAGTATGTTTGGTTAAAAGAAAATTCTGTTAAAGATTACAAACACATTGCTAGATGTGACCCGGTTAAGGGATTTCACTCAGATCTGTTAGGATCTTCACTTGGTTAGAAGTGACCTTGTTAAAGGATTTCAAAACACTCAATCAAAATGTCACCTTGCTAGAGGATTTACATATAAGACTGTTAAGTCCACTCGGTTAAGAGATGTTCTGTCACTTTCACAAAATAACAGTAATAAAAATCTATCTGCAACTTCACATCTAAAATGCTAAAGTAGATTCCTATTTGTTCAATACAATCTAGACATAGAACTAATCTTGTCTATCTATTGAGCTTCTATACTCTGTTATTCTAATAGGTCTTCAACCTTTTGTGCTCGATACTCACTATGTAGCATCCCTGTGCATACACTTGCCCGCATTCATTGTTTATCAATAGCTTCCTATTTATAAACAATTAGGTAACCACTTAATCTCCTTGATCACATTTCCCATGATCAATCATAGCCATCAGATCTTCCATCTTGTCCAGGTTCAATTCATCTTTCGATCTAAAAATGTTTTACCCCACCTTGGAACTTGCATAATAGTCTTGGAACTTGTGCCAGGGTATTGCGGTTCAATCTGAGCTGTAGATCTTCATGTCGACTTCCCATTGCCTTAGATTCGTTAACAAACTTCTTCCACAGCTCACCAATCATTTGATCCGCTCCAGCTCATTAGCATCCTTCATTAAATACCGCATGTAAACATTTAATGCATTTTGTTATAGCTCGGTTACAACTCGGTAACAACTCAGTGAATACTAAACTTCACTTGGTAGACATTATGCCTTCATTAACCGATAGCAATAACCTTAGGGTTTACCGACTAGGTTCCTTAGGGTTTACCGACTAGGTTCTTTGGTTGATAACATAGTATAGTATTAACCTTTACAATTTACATATGTATGATGTTAAAACAATCTAAAACATCATGATCTCATCATTGTCTGACTTGGTAGTAGTTGCCCATTGAATACCTTATTCATCCCCTTATTCATCATATTCTTTCCTATGTCTTTCACTGACATCTTTATAATCTTCATATCATACTTCTCAAGATATGGCAACATCATACTGAATTAGAAAATCAATTTCTTGACATCATTGACAAAATAATAATATCAAGATAGTAAAACATCTTTAATCAGTTATATCCATAATCATCAACAACCTTCTCAATATCCTTAAGAAATGCCAACAAATGCAATATTGCCAACAATCTCCCCCTTTGGCATTGATGACAAAACCAATTGATTTGACCTTAATAGATTCGGATTGTTGTGATTCTGAAATGCTAAAATGCTCTCCCCCATACATTAGACTTCTCCTCATTTCTTCAGTCTTCTTTCCAATCTTTAGTCTGCTTAGTATTCTCTTAGTCTTCTCCCCTATATTGTAGTCTTCTCCTTCTTTGACAACAATGCCAAAAAGTAAAGAACTAAAACATAATTTCTTTCTGTAAGAAGTTATTTCCTACTATTGTGTATCAACTGAGTCTAGGTCAAAGCATTTGTCTTCAATTCCTGTCCCCTGTATAATTCTTGTAGTAATTCCTGTATTAATTCCTGTACACTTTTAGAAAACATCCTAAAGTGTATAACTCAACATCAACTCCTAAAAGATATTCATTAGAGTAATCAGATTGATGCTTTCATCGAACTTGGTCAGTGAGTAGAAGATAGGGGTAGGACCCCTAGCTTACTTCTGAGATATTCAAAAGTGTCCTTTGGTAGTGGCTTGGTGAAGATATCTGCTATTTGTTCCTTTGTAATAACATACTCCAACACCACTTTCTTCTCTTGAGCTTCTTCTCTAAGATAATGATATTTGATAGATATGTGCTTTGTCTTAGAGTGCATAATAGGATTCTTTGAAATATTAATGGCACTAGTATTATCACAGAATATAGTTACTGGCTCGGTAACTTTTTCATTTATACCTTCCAATAGTTGTTTGATCCATGCAATGTTGGTACAATTCAATGCTATAGCAACGTATTCAGCTTCTACTGTTGACTGTGAAACACATCCTTGTTTCTTGCTAAGCCAACTCACTAGTCTTTCTCCTAAAAAGAAAGCTCCTCCACTTGTGCTTTTTTTGTCATCAATGTTGCCTACCCAATCAACATCATTATAAACTTTTAAATCAAAGTCATTTCCTTTCTGATATACTAAGCCATAATGCTCTGTGCCTTTCAACTATCTAAAAATTCTTTTGAATGTTGTCATGTGTGTTTCCTTAGGATCTGCAAAGAATCTTGCAACTATACCTACTGCATGTGATATGTCTGGTTTGATGTGAACAACATATTGTATTTTTCCAATCATGGATCGGTAGAGTGTCTCATCAATAGATGCAGATTCATCATTCTTTGATAATTTATAGTTGGTAGTCATAGGAGTACTTACTGGTTTTGAATCATCCATTTTAAATTTCTTCAAGATTTCCTTTATGTACTTGGATTGAGTAATGAAAATCTCATTTTTCATTTGTAGTATCTGTAAACCTATAAAATACTTTATCTCACCAATTAATGACATCTCAAATTCTTTGCTCATTTCATTTCCAAAGTTCTTGCATAAAGAGTCATTTCCACAAAATATAATATCATCAACAAATATGGCTGAGATCAGTATTCTATTTTCATCATTCTTCATGTACATATTGTTGTTTTCACTTTTCCTTATAAAACCAATCTTGATTAAATAAGAGTGCAATCTTTCATACCATGCTCTAGGTGCTTGTTTCAAACCATATAAAGCTTTGTTCAATTTACATACTTGATCTTTATTCTTGTCTTCAAAAAATCCTTCAGGTTGTTCAATAAAGACTTTTTCTTCTAATATACCATTCAAAAATGCAGATTTGACATCCATTTGATATACCTTGAAATTTTTTAAAGCAACATATGCCAACAATGTTCTTACTCCTTCAAGTCTTGCCATAGGTGCAAAAGTCTCACCATAGTCAATTCCTTCTTCTTGAGCATAACCTTTACAAACTAGTCTTGCTTTATTTTGAATGACCTCACCTTTTTCATTCAGCTTGTTTTTGAAAATCCACTTTGTACCGATTACATTTTTGTCCTTCAGTCTTGGGACCAGTGTCCATGTGTCATTCTTCTTGATTTGATCAATCTCTTCTGTCATAGCATTTATCCAATCTTCACTATTAAATGCCTCTTTCACTATTCTCAGTTCAAATTCAGATGTCAAACATGTGTTTTGTCATAGTTTGTTCCTTGTCATCACTGGATCATCCTTATCTCCTATAATCTGACTTGGTGCATGATGTCTTCTGACATAATTGGCTAATACAGGCTCGGTAGGCTCTATATGATCTTCTTCATCACTCGGTAACTAGATATTCTCTTCATTTTCTTCAACAGTTTTCTCGGTAGGACTTCTCGGTTGAACATAGACAAATTCATCATAGTCTTCTGGTTCCTTGGAATTTCCTTCATCATTTCTTTTTGCAAATTCATCAATTTTCACATTTGCACTTTCTACTATTTTGTTAGATGATTTGATCAAACATTTAAATGCTTTGCTTCTAGAAGAATAACCTAGAAATGTTCCTTCTTCACTTTTCTGATCAAACTTGCTATTTCTATCATCTTTATGAACATAGAATCTACTTCCAAAGATCTTCAAATAACTAACATTAGGTTTCTTATCATACCAGATTTCATATGGTGTCTTCAAAGTACCTTTCTTCAATTGAACTTGGTTCAAGGTGTAAACTGCTGTGCTTATTGCTTCTCTCCAAAATTTTTGTGGCACCTTCTTCTCAATCATTAGTGTTATAACACAATCCACAATAGATTTGTTTCTTCTTTCATCTATTCCATTCTGTTGTGGATTTCTCAGTACAGAGACTTGTCTTTTAATACCATGATCATTACAAAATAAGTTGCACTCATCAGATGTGAACTCTCCTCCTCTATCTGATCTAAGACATTTCAATTCTCTTCCAATTTCATTTTCAACTCTTGCCTTGTACCATTTAAAAATTTGAAAAGCTTCTGATTTTTCCTTTAAAAACATTATTGACATCATCCTTGAATGGTCATCCACAAATAATATGAAATACTTATCACCATAATAACTTTGAACTTTCATTGGACCACAAAGATCAATATGCACTAGATCTAAAATTCCCTTAGAAGTGTACGACTTACTTGTAAAGCTTGATCTTGTCATTTTACCCATTTGGCATCCTCAACACATAGCATTTTTCAGGTTTTTCAAGACTCGGTAGACCTCTTACTCTGTGCTTCTTACTTATTTTGATCAGATCATCAAAATTTACATGACAAAACCTTTTATGCCATAGCTAGGTATCATCAATCTTTGCATGCAAACACTTATTCTGAGTTGAGTCAAGGTGAAATGTATTACCTTTTGTTTGTGTCCCGGTAGCAGCTAACTTTCCATTCTTGTCATGAACTTTGACAATTCCTTTCTAAAATTCTATTCGGTAACCTGTGTTGTTTAGTTGTGCTACACTCAACAAATTGTATTTCAAACCTTCAACCCAATAAACATCATTGCATCTTGCATTATCAAGAAGTGTCATAGATCCTTTACCTCTTACCGGACATGGTGCATCATTACCAAATCTAACATAGCCTCCATTGTAATCTTCTAACATAACAAACTTGTGTTTATCTCCTGTCCTATGATGTGAGCATCCACTATCTATAATCCAAGAATCATTAGTGTTTATGTGAGATATTCGGGCTTTTTTTTCATACCTTTCTTCATCTGATCCATCCTTGATAGCCACATAAACTACTTCCTCTATATCAGTCTCATCTAATTTATCATTGTTAGATTCCTCATCAACAATTAAGCATGTATTTCTATCTCTTCTTCTGATGTCTCCATGACCTCTGTAATGGTTATCTTTCTATCTATCATCTCGGTAATCTCTCTTTTCAGTAAAATCTTTGTTAGGACAGTTATAAGCCATATGTCCTATCTTATCACAATTGAAACATTTCAAAGGCAGTTTTCCTTTATACTTACCTTTGCCTCTTGGTAACCTTTTGGCTAATAGTGCTTCAAACTCTTCTTGCTTTCTGATTTCCTCATATAGTTTGTGTACTTCTTCCATGTTCTTCTGAAATCTTTCACTTGGTCCACTGTGATCTCCTTCAGAGTACTTATACTTTTTTTCATTGTAATCATTAGATTCATACAGATGAAAAGAACTAAATGCAGATTGAACTTTATTTACCAAGGATCCACTATTATCAAAATTACTTAACTCAAATGCATGTAGCTTACCAATAGTAGCATCCAAAGAAACTGGCATGTTAGGTACATACCTCAATTCATTGATTGTAGAAACTCGTATTGCATAAGCTGGTAGAAGGGTTCTCAACAACTTACTTGTTATATCTTTTTCTTCAATAGTTCCACCTGCTCCTTTCATTTGATTGACAATCTCCTTTAGTCTTGTACTGTACTGAGTTATGTTCTCACCTTCATTCATCCTCATAGATTCAAGTTGTCCTCTCAGACTGTCTAGTTTTGCTCTTTGAACATGTTCATCTCCTCCATATACTGATATGAGCTTATCCCACATTGCCTTTGTATCATTACAACCTTCTAGATCATTAAACTCTAAATTGGTCAATGCAGATGTTATTTCAATCATTGCTTGAATATGTTCTTGCTTCACCTTTATCTCTTCCATAGTCAATGGATAGGTGCTCGGTATAACAAAATCATTCTCTAGATAGTATACAACACATTCTCCAACTCCTGATAGATGTAGCTTCATCCTTTTCTACCATGTAGAGAAACTTGAATTGTTCAGCTTCGGTGCATCCCTCTTATACATCTTTGGAACTTTAAGTCAAGTGCCTTTAAACTTTCCTTCCAGAGTCCAAAGCTCTGATACCAATTGATAGTTCCAATACTTAATATAAGTACAGATCCAATAGCCAACAAGATGAGAGGGGGGGGGTTGAATCATACAAACTTAATCATGCATAAAAACATCAGATTCAACCTCGGTAACATATATATCAGTCATATAACCAAAAATTGTTAAACATGCAAACTCAAAAGCATATGAACATTATAAACCTCATTACACCAAATTTAACGTGGAAACCCAAATAGGGAAAAACCACTGTGGGATTTCAGACCCACTAAGAAATATACTCTTCTAGAGTATGCTCGGTTAAAAGAAAATCATGTTAAAGATTACAAACACATTGCTAGATGTGACCCGCTTAAGGGATTTCCCTCAGATCTGTTAGGATCTTCACTTTGTTAAAAGTGACCTTGTTAAAGGATTTCAAAACACTCAATCAGAATGTCACCTTGCTAGAGGATTTACATATAAGAATGTCAAGTCCACTCGGTTAAGAGATTTTCTGTCACTTTCACAAAATAACAATAATAAAAATCTATCTACAACTTCACATCTAAAATGCTAAAGCAGATTGCTATTTGTTCAATACAATCTAGACATAGAACTAATCTTGTCTATCTATTGAGCTTCTATACTCTATGATTCTAACAGGTGTTCAAGCTTTTGTGCTCAGTAATCACTATGTAGCATCCCTGTGCATACACTTGCCCACATTCATTGTTTATCAATAGTTTCCTATTTATAAACAATTAGGTAACCGCTTAATCTCCTTGATCACATTTCCCATGATCAATCATAGCCATCAAATTTTCCATCTTGTCTAGGTTCAATGCATCTTTCGATTTGAAAACATTTTACCCCGCCTTGGAACTTGCATAATAGTCTTGGAACTTGTGCCAAGGTATTGCGGTTCAATCTGAGCTGTAGATCTTCATGTCGACTTCCCATTGCCTTAGATTCATTAACAAACTTCTTCCATGGCTCACCAATCATTTGATCCGCTCGAGCTCATCGGCATCCTTCATTAAATACCGCATGTAAACATTTAATGCATTCTGTTATAGCTCGGTTACAACTCGGTAACAACTCGGTGAATACTAAACTTCACTCAGTAGACATTCCGCCTTCATTAATCGATAGCAATAACCTTAGGGTTTACTGACTAGAATCCCTAGGGTTTACCGACTAGGTTCTTTGGTTGATAAAATATTATAGTATTAACCTTTACAATTTACAACATATGTATGATGTTAAAACAATCTAAAACATCATGATCTCATCATTGTCTGACTCGGTAGTAGTTGCTCATTGAATACCTTATTCATCCCCTTATTCATCATATTCTTTCCTGTGTCTTTCACCAACATCTTTATAATCTTCATATCATACTTTTCAAGATATGGCAACATCATACTGAATTAGAAAATCAATTTCTTGACATCAATGACAAAATAATAATATCAAGATAGTAAAACATCTTTAATCAGTTATATCCATAATCATCAACAACCTTCTCAATATCCTTAAGAAATGCCAACAAATGCAATATTTCCAACACCCTTACCATTAGCGTAGTCTGCCTGGCAGCAAACTAAGCTAGCAGAGCACTCTCTAGTGAGATGACAGTCACAGCCTGCTGAAACTATTCTCACCCCTTAAAATATCACCACCAACATTAACACTATTATAAACTTCTTTGCAAATGCATCACTCTTGATTTTCTTGCACCCATTTTTGTTCCCAGAGTGATTGAATGTGTATGCTTTGTTGAATAAGTACAGGAAAAACATATCCAGATAGAATTATGATAAGAGTTGTTAAGAAGATAATAGAAATTTCTAATTTAGTCTTATCTTGTAAAATAACAGTTTTTTTTTTGGGAGCAATTTTCTAATTTCTTTTATGGAATTAAGATAAGGAGAAAATGCACCCATTTTTGTTCCGAGAGTGATTGAATGCGTATGTTGTGCTTGAATAAGTGCAAGACAAACATATAGAGATAGAATTATGATAAGAGTTGTTAAAAAGATAATAGAAATTTCTAATTTAGTCTTATCTTGTAAAATAACAGTTTTTTTTTGGGAGCAATTTTCTAATTTCTTTTATGGAATTAAGATAAGGAGAACATGTGGAAATGTTCCTTAAGGAGGTTATTTCTATATTTGGTGTTGATTCTAATTTATTCTATACATGCAATTATGAGCAATTTCTTAATTTTTTATGGAATTAAGAAAATGAGATCATAAATGTTCTTAGTGTAACGCAAAAAATTTTGCTATGAAAATTTGAACTATTTTTTTTTCTTTTAAAATAAAGTAAGGTTACCATTTCAAATAAAATTACCAAACTTCTATAAAGACATATTTACTTGTTTATTTTATTTACTAAAAACCTTAATATTCTCTTGTCAATTATTACTCTTAGAAAAAATAACTTAAAATAGTGAACCACTAATTTGTTGAAATAACATAAGATGAACTTGATTATATTAAATGATAACAAATCATACTAAGATATGGAAATGATTGTATTATTATTTCTTATCCATTTTATATCTATTCAAACCAACATTCTTTCTATTTTTGTGACATGTATTGATTTCTTGCGGCCCTGCAGGTGATTTATCCATGATGGAGCTTGTTCATTGCATTCCCCCTGACTTAGCATGCTTATAATTGGAAGAGTTGGAAGTACACACAAAATTACAAAGCTTCATTAATTGGTGTCAAATAATTTTTGTTTGGTTGTCTTTGCGTATTTGATTCTTTTCTTACGATGGCAGTCATGCACAACAAATGTCTTTTCATCCCCATGTGTCATGCTTGAGAGTGTATCTAGTGCCGCCATTGTTTTCTAGTTGTACATACTAATGTTGAGAAACTAATGATTACATTGTTGGGATGTGAAGCCCAATGGTCATGACCTTTCATCTTCTCCAGACTCTTCATTCAAAATCTGAATGTGAATTTATATATAGATGTGTACAGTCATGTATTGTAGAGAGTTGTATTGCGTTATTGATTAATAGAAGGACTCCCTACATTTTTGGTAGACGTAGCCACTTAGTGGTGAACCACGTGAAACTTGTGTTTTGTGTTTATGGTATTGGCTTTATGTTGTTTTGTATTAATTTCTTTGCTCATTTATAACTAACAATTGGTATCTGAGCTATGGTGAAATGTTGAGCAGAGATGGGATCTGATTGGATAATTGATCCTAGATATGGGTGCTTTATCTTGGATATGGGTGTTGTTACTTTGTGTTTGATCCCGACGCTGGGTTCTTTTATGTTATTGACAAACAGGCTGAAGATTCAGATGATGAAGCTATTTCAGATGATGAAGTCAAATCAATCATCGAAAAAATTCTTGCCAGTCTAGACTTAGTAGAGAGTGACGTCCAAGTGGAGGTTGAAACCAAAGGACATTGGTGGGATGGCTAGGAAAAGGAGGGGACTTCACCTGAAGAAGAAGAAGGTTTGTTGTATTCATTATTTGAAGAAGAAGAGACTGGTTTGTTTGCCTTCCAAGATGAGGAAGATGCCTCCCAGGGTGAGGAGGGTGCAATCCCGGAACTGGCGAATGAAGATGACCCTGAAGAACGTGAGACCTATAGCTTGAAAGATTACCTATATGAACAAATTGAGAAACTGTAGAGGAAAATTTTATTCTCGCAAAGTGAATATGCCATATGGAAGATGAAATGGTAGAATTGAAAAAGAAATTTACAAAAGAGTGGGAGTTTTCTGTAGGAAAAAAAAATGAAGAGCTGAAAAAGGAATTGGCTGCCCTCAATACAATTTTTGCAAAGATGATTTTGCCCATATCACAAACAAATATGTACAAGCCTAGGAAGCTCGTTCTATTGAACGATGAGAGGCTGGGCTACAGGTGGCGTGAGGGGATGCTCGCGGATGGCCCAGAACATGAAGAGTTTTTTGCGAAGTTTTTTGTTTTAGAGTCAACTAATGTTTCTCTTCATCATGGATTAATGTGCAAGTTTGTGCCTGCAAGAGTAATATGCATTGATTTTTTTGAATGCGATTTGGTTTGGAGATGACTAATGCATGCAGTCTGTGAGCAAAATCTGATGAATATGAAGTCTTTGATGTGCCTGATTTCAAGGTGAAGAATTGGAAATGCACGGAATGTTGTGGCATGGCTGTGTCGATTGAGCTTCGAGTGGGAGATTGTTGGGATGTGAAGCTCAATGGTCATGACCTTTCATCTTCTACAGACTCTTCATTCCAAACCTGAATGTGAAGTGTACAATCATGTATTGTAGAGAGTTGTTTCTCCTAGCACTTGCAGTATTTGTTAGATCACATTCTCCTACAATTAAGATCTTTTTCTACTTTCTGTATCTCTCATTGTTTTAGAGAGATTAATATCTTTGCGGATTTTCTAGCAAATAAGGCTATTGCTGAGGGTGCTGACCTTATAAAAGTTGCCCCTTCGGATATTCTTGTTTCTTGCATGAAGCTTCTTTCATAGCAGATCTTCCATTCAGATACCTCCTTCATACCCTATACTTGATATGGTTGTTCTTTCGTAAGTGCCTATAGGGAAGGTGTTGGTCTTTGGGGCAATATCTTTGCTGTTGTCATTTACTCAGAAAATTTCCTCATTAAGTAGAGATTTTGTTGTGAGTTCCACTATTTGGATTGAGTTTCCCTTTATTCGATTGTCCTCTTCCTTCTACTTGTTTTTTGTTGTTTTTACTTCCTTATATGGCTATAGGGGGGATGTTGTCGTGCCTTATGGCAACATCTCTGTTGTAGCTATTTTTGGTAGTAGCTCCTCATCAAGTATGGATGATGGAAGGGCAATTTAGGCTTGGCTGGCTTTTTTAGTAGTGAATAGGACTTTGGGTTGGGTTTTTATGTTGGTCTATGTGGCAACATTTTTTGGATATCTCTGTTGATGGATAACTTCATTTTCATTAGATTTTTAAGAGATTGTTTTGGTTCTGGCCTTTCTTTATGCTTTCCATTGGCATTTTGACTTGTGTTTGGATTGGTATTGCCTTGTCCTATGTGGCTACATGATTGGTTTATGCGGGTATCTCTGTAAAGAGATATCTCAGTTTCCATTGGGTATCTTGGGGTCAGCTTTTCTTGCTAATCATTAGTTTTCATGGTAGGGGTCTGTTAAATTATATTGGCTTTGATCCTCTTCTTTTTTGCTATTCATATCTCTTTACGGTTTCAAGTAGGAGATTTTGCTCTGAGGTCTCGTTTTCATAATGTTTGGAATTGGTCCTTCTATTGAATCATTTCGCTTTGTGGGTGATCTGCTATCTCGGAAGTTGTTTTAATAATTGGTTTTGCTGTGAGATATGTTGGTGTGAAGCTTCTTGCTCAACATTTTCTCTTATGATAACAAGGTAATCATGATCTGGTTATCCTATTCGTTGTTATATTCCAGATGGTGTGCAAATATGGCATTTATTCAATCTTTGAGTTTTCTTTTATTTCAAAATGCTCTGCATTGTTTGGAGAGTTCTTGGCAAAATCAGTGGTTGGTGGCTTTTTTTGAGAAATTGGAAAGTACAGTTGCTATGTTGGAGCAGATGGCTTCTTATCCTATTATAATTATGGTGGTTCTTGCTATGGACTATTCTGTGGATTGGTCTCATCCTGATTCCTGAGAGTTCTCATCATCCTTCTTTGCTTCTTATATGGATGGGCATATGTTTGCTAACCATTATTATGCTGGCAGGATTGCTCTTTCTTGGTTCCCTTTTGGCGTCACATTTTGTTCTTTGCAGAGCCTTGGATTCATGTGGTGCATATACAGATTGGTTTTTTGGGTGATGGCATTGATTATGTTCAGGCAGTGGCGACTTTATTTTGGGACGATATCTTCTCTACTGGTTCTTACAAGCTTCTCACAAGCTTCCTTTATATCTAATGCAATTGGCTATGTAATTGGGGGGATTTATTTGGGATGCCTATGGACTTTTGTAATGGGTAGATAGGCTTTTGTTCTCTTGAGCAATACTGAAAGGTTTTTTTACTGATTCTTTCCCTTTAGTACTCATTGAACCAGACACCATGTAAAAAATTATAAAGATCTAAAATAATTTTAGTGGTTTATCCACTTTTATCAAAAAAAATTTTAAAAAAAAAATGTCAATATAATGATGTCTACATATAAACTGTGTTATTTATTCTACCAAACCTACATGTAAAAGTTAACAAAACCACTATTAATAGAAATTTCCATCTCCTGAAATTTCCACCAGATTCCTCTTCGAAACACCATAGAAGGAAATAAAGCCAAATAATCAGGCAGGGAATAAAATCAAATAGTCACGCTTGCCGGCCTTAAAGATCTACAATAAGATATTAGGAGACAACTATTTTATCTTGTAACTCAATTTCGATAGATAGATAAATCAGTTGTCAATATTTAGCCTACAGTGGAACATTATCATTATCTTCCCAATGTAAACCGCCGGCACTGTGGGTAATATATGCTAAGCGAACACAAAGAACCAACCAGTGCACAAGGACGAGATTAGTAATTCATATATTTGTCCCACCTTTTCTTGAACATAACGTCCCAACACTTATTTAAGCACAGCCTACACTGTTATTCAATCACTCGCCAAACAAAAATGGGTGCAAAGAAGTTTTTAATACTATTGATGTTGGTTGTGATATTTGAAGGGGTGCGAATGGTTTCAGCACTGTGCGAGTGTTTTGCCGATAAGGACTGTCCTTCTGGCGCCTCTTGCTGTGCACTTTTACCCTGCAATAATGGTGCAGGCAATTGTAAACCTGGTTCCTGTAGTTCATCGTAAAGTCTGTATTTCCATTCTCAATAAAAACTATCTTGATTGCCTGTCATTGGAGAGGGGTTATATATGGGCAGTTATGATGAACAAATTAAGTGGTAATTTTAAGTAGTATATATTTTAGACAATGATAATCTTAAGTATGGTCATTAACATTTCAATACATTCATACGAGGACTAACTTACATATGGTTGGTTTGTAGTGCCAAATGCTATATTTTATCAGAAATCAATTGATTTTCATAGATCAAATTTTTGAATCATAATTTGACACAAATATAAAAACCATAGCTTATTTATTTTCAACAACCAAATTAATGAAGTATCATCATGACAATAACACCATATCAGCACAAAAAAATGTTAAGATCTTGATTTTTACCTAGGTAATTTGCACACATAAACCTAAATATTGAGGGATCAATAATGATGACCCTACCTACATATCCTTTTATAAATTACAACCTTCACAGTTTATACATCAAAGGAAAAGAGATTTCGTCCTTGCATGTATTGTATGAGATAGATGATCTATCTTTAAAATATTGACTATTAATAAATATAAGAATTCAATTTAGTCTAATTATAGTAAAATGATAATGATTTCTCTTCAAGTACTAATTGCATACACGATATTAGTTTATAAACACAAAAATAAATAGGAGTCATATGGTTTCATAATCCCAACATAACATAGTTATTGGATCAAGCATATATCACTAATATGTTGAACACTACCTGATGTTGAGAGGGTGGGTGAATCAACATATACAAAAAACTTGAATAGATTTAATTTCTTACTTTATCATTCATTTCATCAACCATATGCATGAAAATAAATAATTGAAACTACTAAACTAAATACATATGAACACCAAGATTTTTGTGTGAAAAACCCAAGTCAGGAAAAACCATGGTGAGAATCAAGCTCACAATATATATTACTAATTACATAGTTTAGGCCAAGGGCCAGGGAGCTAACTGCTTTGAAAGATGACTTGCAAGACAATATGTGCAACCTTATGGCAAGATACAATATTTACTTGCACACACTGAAGATCTCTTCAAGGCAAGATATAATTCTTCTAATACAATAATATGAACAAGATTTAATTGTTAAGTATGCCTCACACTTTTATTAGAATTACCTTCTTTCTTAAGTTTATGGAATCTTTATATTTAGTTTCTCATAGTTATCTTATGGATAGATGGTGGATAGGTATAATTAGTATGTTTAGTTATGATGATATGATGATTTTCCATTACTTTTGAGAAAGGTTGGTGTTATTTTTAGTTCTCTAGCTATTTGATGCCAAAATTTGTGGTGCTACTCCCTAATTTTTCTATTTTGTAAGGGTTTAGGGACCCCTTCCTCCTAACATAATAATAAAAAGACTGGAATATAGAGAAAGCATCTACCAAAATGCCAATAAAAATTCACAATTTTGAACACATCTGAAATAGTCTGCATCTCTACTCTGCTATGCATCCAAACCTCTAAACCTTATCATAATGACTTCACACACTATATTCACATAATTTATTTGTCAATACAACAATTTATTTTTTAAATATCAGTTGCATCCTCAATAAAATCCACTAGATAAACCTAATAAGATGAAACATGTTCATTAAAAATCATCAGCCCAAAACAATCTTTAAGGAAAATGTGAATGGCAAATGAAATGTCTGAAGGATCGCACCATGTCAACACACCTTCTAGGATACTCCCAAAATAGCTCCCATGCAACCACACACTACCGCATGGACCACAAATGCATAAGTCAGCCCAAAAGATGAAACAATTAACTTATGTCAATGCAACAAACTCAAATTTCAATCCAGAACACTAACAAGACTTGAAAATGAGCAAAGAAGAAACATAATATATTAAGAAACCTTATTCAACCATCTGCAACATTTCATCAACTATTAGCTTAGGAATGCAATGCATTCCTCCACTCCACTATACTGCAATTGTATGAATCAGTCCTCAAACTTAATAATCTTAAAGTAAAGATCAACTATCCTTTTGAAAACCTAGAAATAATGAGAAATTTAATCCACAAAAAATTATCTAAAACCACATAACTCTCTAATGCATATCTACCACATGCTAAATCAAACTGTATGAGATACTGTTCACTAGAATATTCAGACATCATACCAACATACATATAATACCAATAGAGCTCTAAAAATATCATCACACACCATAATATGCCACCAACTCATACACATACTCTGTACAGCCACATGTCTTTTGCGCTCAACATATACTAACTTCTCAATTCATAACCATCTCTAGACCTAGAGAGAGCTACAAAGTATCCCTTCAAGACCAATAAGTTTAACATAAATGACAACCAGAACTCATAATTAATTTTCAAACCTAATTCATTTAAAAGTTGTAATAAACTTCACACCCTTTGTGCATCGATATGTTTGATGATAACAACAAGCTTTTTTACCTCTTTATTGACTTTCCTTACTGTTGGTTAAAAGATTTGTCTCTAAAAACTAAGAAATATTTTGAACTATGTCACCCTTTTAAAAGATCATATCTAGAACCAGCAGTTGGGTAAATTGTATACAATTTCCCTCTGAATTAAAGGTACATCCCCCTTTATGATTTTCAAGGAATGAGTTAAATAGAAAATAAATTTTCAAATATACTTTTAACCATAAAGTACTAAAGGCAAGCTACCATTCACACATAAACATGTCATGAATTTATTCTAATAAAATTGATCTCACTTTAACAAAGAGCACAAACTAAACTTACTGCTCATAACTTTAAATAGAAAGAACCCACAAATCAACCAATTCCATTTGAATAAAATATGATGAATTGCATAAGAAAAGATAGTTATCAAGGTGAGAATAAATTTGCACAAAAATTTACTAACATAAACTTAAACACACTGATTTAAGTCTATAAGAACTACTTTTTTATTTCATTCACAGATCAATTGTCTTCTTGCAAAATATCAAAAATCAAAATCAAAATCAAAACATATAGCAAAACTATGAGTTCTTCCACAAAAACTAGAACCTTTCCAAAGTCTTTTAAAAACATATATAGCCAAAATGGCTAACCATCTTTTGGAAACCAGAGTTACTTAACTCTATCATGAAGTAAAATTTAGTTTAAATGTAACTAAACTGTTCTAGAGGATGCCTAAAAATATTGAAAAGAAAACTATAATCTTGTAGCATGATAAGGGATGGTGTTGTGATGTGGAACTGTCAGGTTGGGTCTAAGTAGTTGCACATTTTTATTCCAGATGGGTTGCAGAGAAATTTTGGATGACTACAAAGTTAGGGAGCCTGATGTGAGTGATCCATTGCTTCTAGAATTATTTATCCCGCTTAAAATGTGCCACTTTATCCGCATGATTATTTTAGCCATTGGTATAGAGGTTTAGTAGAGATTCTATCTTAGCAGTTCTACAGAGGCCTTGAGTTATCAATATTTTTGCATCCTTTACATAAT
The DNA here is from genome assembly GCF_030272615.1 of Cryptomeria japonica. NCBI lineage: Eukaryota > Viridiplantae > Streptophyta > Pinopsida > Cupressales > Cupressaceae > Cryptomeria > Cryptomeria japonica. The sequence goes on from NC_081415.1 coordinate 38,950,644, forward strand.
TGATCTTTTCTCTAAAAGATTGAATTATGTAATCTAAAGTATCCCAGTTTTTTGCATCCCCCTTTAAGCATTTGACACCAATGGAACTCAGATCATTTCTCATTGACAAAGTGAGCTATAGTAAATCATTCAATAATTTGTCAAATTCTTCATATGCCTATTTCACAATTGAGTTTCACCACTCTATAATCATCCAACATACATACAACACATTGTCATCCAATCTGGGCACTGCCTTCTTTGTTAGAAATTTCATTACACCAAATTTTTGAACCTCACCCATTTGAGTGACCACTGTTAACCATTTTGCTTCTTCTTTCCTCCACAATACTATCTTTGTTTCCAAATATATAATCACCGCTATAGTATCATCATATACTTTACTTAGGTATTTAATATAGCTTGAACCTGCTTGAATTATTCCCTCTAACTAGTCCAAAAATATTTTGGTAATCATTTTGCTCCTCTATATCTAGCTTAGCATTTTCTGGTTGATTGGATATTTAGGATCGAAAGATGTAGGAAATTGATAAATTGGTTGACGACTAGGATTGTGAATAGAATTAATATATATGGCTATCAACCTAACTGTCTACTTCAATTCCTATCTTTCTTTCTCATCCTTCTAGGTTCTTGTGATGATCTTTTTCGTGGAAGACAAATGATGCACATCAGTGGCTCTTGTAGCAGTTCCAATATTAATCTTTTTAATGGTAATGTCCTTGGATATGGGATTTTCAACCTCCTCATTAGTCATAGGATGAGCCACTTCTGTTGTCAAATTCCCTATATTAGGATCAAAATCCTTTTTTGAGATAGTTTTTAGTTTCTTAGACTTAGGAGTCTTACCCACACACTTTCACACCATGCCCTTTATTGGCAATGAAGCTGACACTACATTCCTCTCTTTGTTGATGACAGAGGTTTCCAACCATTGGGGGGTACTAACTATTGCACTTTGCTACACATGAACCTGTTATTGCATCACATTCATCACTATTGTTGTATTGGTAGGATCTACATCATCTTCTAATGGCTTTTGTGGATCAATAATTTCAACAGCGGGTATTCCTTGATTCAGCTCTACCATTATACTTTCACTTCCCTGAGGTTCCTCTAGATCAACAACCACCATCTTTTCTTGATTTCCCCTACCTTTACTTCTAGTTCTGGACCAAGTGGTTCAAGTAGGTAACTGGCTTACAAGGGATTTCTTCAATTTACTGCTAGTTGCAACTACACCTCAAGATTGAACAAATTTTTCAAATGAAACAATTGGAACTTGTTAAGAAAGGTCTTGGATAGTTGCTTTTCCAACTCTTTGTTCTCTCAATAATTTCTCATTCCTTGAAATTACAAGGAATGATCTATTTCAGAGTTGATCCTCTTCTTCCTTTTCCTAATCTACCTCTGGAATTGGATGACCTTAAACTTTCTCTGCATATTGTGGGCCCATTATATCATTTCCTTCTTCTTCTGTAATTCTAGAAATGTTCATTTCTAAATTCATAATAACAATCTGGTCCACTATAAATCTTGACCACATTCTCCTCTTGACTTCGAATTTATCATAACAATCATCTCAAAAGTCCTCTAATTGAGGGATATGAGTGTAACCAGAACTAAGGGTTAGATGTGTTTGTGCAAAAATTTAACTGTCAAAATTTGTATGGGATACATAGCACTGCAAGTTAATCTTCTTAAAATCCACTTCCAAGTTTAATGCATCAGAAGTAGTTTTGCACATATAATGTCCTAATTCAATAGGAAAATAAAATCCTAAACTTTGCTTTGCTATTGTCTTCTTGTCAATTTAAGTTGACTTCCTAGAGATCTCTATTAATACAAAGAAATCCAATGCATACCACGACAGTTTAAATAGTTCAGCTTCAAACGCTCCTACTCTTATGTAGGTGAATTGAGGAAACTCAATAAAGTAGCTGCCATAGGTGCTTATCAATTGCATGGCTTCATCTGATGCCTTTGGTTTATATTCCCCTAAAATTTGTCTACATGTGAACACATCATTCACCATCCTAAATTTTTCTTAACATCTTTGTAACTGTAGGTGGAGATGATAATAAAAAAAAATCATTCCTTCAACCCAAGGTTCAAGATATAGCCCCAACCAAGGTCATATACAAGCTAGACAATAAAATATATAAGAAGACATATAAAAACTCTTGTTCCCATGGTAGTTGCTTATATATTTATGAAGAATTTCTGCAATTAGTTTTGCTCAATATAAGTAGTGGTCACCAATTAAAAGTACTTGAATAAATAAATACATCCAGTCCTTCGAAAAGAATACCTTTTGGCTTCTCTTTTTCCTATGTAACAGGATTACAATATCCCTAACTTCTCTAATTAGACGTTCTCTTGTTAATGGTTTGGACAGTGTGAAACCTCCCTTCTAAAACATCAAAAAACAATTCCTAGCAATGACACTTCTACAATGATAACATTAAGAACCCCCCCCCTCAAAGAAAGATATAAAATATTGGCGAATTTTTATTTATTTTGGATAAAGATAATACTTTTTATTGGCGAATCTTTCATTTTTGAAAAGAAAAATATTAATTTTATTGGCGAATTTATTTACATCAAAATTTTTTGGTAGAAAATCTTGGTGAACCTTAGAAAATAATATAAGTATGCATTAATTACTACTACAAAAAATTTCATTTAAAAAAATAATTTCTTATAGAAAAGTGGAGGCCTAAGGTGGAAATCATTAATGAGTTTAAAGGGTAAATACTACTATATTTAGTTACTCGCATTAATTTAAATTAATCTAGTACAATAGCCCTCTTTGTATTTCGTCAAATAAAATGTACTTAAAATTAAATAACCCTAAAATGTACTTAAAATTCATATAACCCTAAAGTAACTAATAATTATGATGCATTATTCGCGAAATAATTTAATTTTTTACAATAAATTATAAAATCTTGGCGAATCTAATCCAACTATGTAGCGAATATTTTGGCAAATCTTTAAGTTAAAAAATTTAATAAAATAAATTATCTGGCGATTCAAATAAAGATTGAAATAAAATTTTGTAAAAATGTGGCAATTTAGGTCACCTTAAAACTTGAACTATTAGCCAAATTTTAATTTCCAAATTTTAAAAAATAGCCAATTGATGAATATTAGCCACTAAAAAAATTACTAGTTACGAAAACTTCCCTTTCAAAATTATTAATCCCCAATATTTTAGAAATATTTCATTTTCCCTCAACTTTTGTTTCCATTCTTTACCCACCAGTTATCTACTTGCTCCATGTACTTTGAACCAAGATAAAAAGATTCAACGGTTCGGGTTCACTTTCCACTTAGATTTTCCCGCATGCTTCAAACATGATTAAAAAATGACTCTATACATACATACATAGGATGAACCAATGAACCTATGAATTAATATATGTGTTCAAGTAGGGAGTTCAAAAGGATACTTCGACCTACAAAGGTTTAGATAGGAGGGAATTAAAACTAAACAATAATGTAATATGAATATAATGGTTGTTTTAAAGGGAAATTTATGAAAATTTTAACATGTGCAGACATAAGTGTAACACTTACTTAATGAAATGATTCATACACATTTTCTATTTTTAAATTAGTGTTTGGAGAGGTCTTATAAACTTTGAAGTTTTGGGTTATAATATTTCTATTACCAAGATCTATTCTCATACTATTCTCTTTGAAGGAGGTTAGGAAATTGAATAAAAGCATTGACCAAGTAAATTTTTCTTTACTATTGGCAATTGAGGAGAAGTTGTTAAGTTTAATAATTGACTTCACAAGTGCACTCCCTAGCTATCGAAGAATTTTATTTAACTATACAATAAACTTAAATAGTATTTGGTATTACATTTAGGGATGTTTAATTTGTCTAATCAATCCACAAGACTAGGACTGAGGCACTTTAATTGAAAACAAATGGTATTCAATCTTCAATTGCATGTGTACTTGACTAGCACATAATGGATCCAATATAAAAGTTGAAATTTTGTGTAGTTCAAAATAGGGGCAACAAGTACTAGAACCATAACCCTAATTAAATTATAATTCTAAATTTACTATAATTGTAATTCCATAGTAACACTAACCTTAATCCTAAGCCTTCTCACATTTTCCTTTCCTTGCTATTTAAGTTGGCAAGATTTAAATTTTGTTGGTGCCACCTACCATTGTATTCCTCAGACCTGTCGCTTTCTCAACTTGACTTCATCTTCTATGGATATGGGTGGTGATTTCAATCAGATTAAAACCAATGAATGTTTAGAATTCAGGAATAATGGGGAGATTCGATGTAGTAAGGTGATAGGAAATTTGGATATTTATGTGGATAATATGACTAGCCACGAGCTTGAGTTATCTACTGCATTTGTTTAGGCTTGGGATGATGGTACTTCTCAAATTGGGAATGTTTCCTTTGCGGTTTGTATGGAGGCCATCACGAAGGTGATTGGGTTGACCCTTGAGGGCATTTCAATCCCCCAAAATCCCAAAGAGAATTATAAAAGAGGACTTTCATCATTTCTTTGAATCTAGGGAAGGGTTTCCAGGCTTGAAAGTGGTTATAACAAAGAAGAAATTCCTACAATCTAGAAGGAGGTGACCCTATTTTTCATGAAGTACTTCACCTTAGACGAAAGGAAAAGGAGGTTCCATCTATAGATTTTCCCCATGTAAAATCATCTTCACCATGGGGTAAGAATGAATTTTCCCTTATGGGTGATTTCCTCTTTGTCTTAGTTTGTTTGTAAAGACATTTTTAAGGGTAAACCCCCTCTCCATTATGACCTCATTCATAGATATATAATTTTATTGAGATTGGGTCCACTATGACCCCATTTAATATTTGGATCTTATTGTTACTCCTTTGAATTATAAGGAAGTGTCTCATTAGGGTTTTAAAATTCCCAATAGGAAAAAACCCTATGAGAATGGCCAAATTTAAGGCCATTCCCACCACTTAAAAGTATCAAGGTTTGGTTACCCAACATAAGACACAATAGAATATGAAAATTGTTGAAGATTTTTTCTCTAAGTCTCTCTCCTTGAAGTATTAAAACTCTTCATCTAACATGGGGTCATATTTGTCCCCTACTAAAAATTGTGGTAACCCTAGCCCTTCCCCCTTAAATCCTCCACCCTTTGCTAATAACAATGCCCCAAACTCTACCTTAGTTTTTATTAAAATTGCGAAGGACCCGCCTGAGGACATGCAAAGACATGATGACCTATTAAAATGGTATTTTTCATCGATCAATGTGGCCATCAAAAATATTAATTGTAGGTGGAGGAAGTGATTAAGGTAGAAGCCAGGGCTAACACTTGGGTGTATGATTTAGATGAGGGTAGAGTATGGAAAACTACCAATCACCTTGTTGTCTTCATGGGTCAATGGTATAAGTTGCATAGGAATATTGATAATATAGTCTTCAAGATAAAGATGGCAGGAACCAAGATTGAGTTGGAGGGATTTAAAAAATCCAAAGAGGCCATCGAGAAGGAAATTGAGGAGGTTCACATTGGTTATAGGAATGTGGATAGTAAGAGAAATTGCTAAAGCTATAGGGTATTTAGGTTGAGATTGAAAAGAAAAGGGTGAAGAAAATAAAATACATGGAGTCCTTAGCTATGGCTTCTAGCCCCATGATGTCTTTGGTTAAAGCTACTCGTGATTCCATACTGGTCTCTTTTGTCTTTGGGATTGGGTCGAGCAATAAAGTTCTTAGTTTGTACTAGGGTTAGTGGGAAAAAAGGTACCCCCATGTAGTACATACCATCTCTTTGTGTCTGTGTTAGGTGGTTGTTCTATGTTCTGTGGTTGTTTTGGTTCTTCTTTGGTTTTTTGGCCTTTTAGTTTAGTTGTTGGCTCTCTGCTCGTGCTATTGGGTTTATGTTATGTTTTGGTGGGGATTTTTTGTTACCACTAATCCTAAAACTAATACTAACCCCAACCCTAATTAAACTATAATTTTAACCCTCTTATTGTAATTGAAAACTAGCCTTAGTTAAACTCTAACCAAAATATAATTAAAACCTAATTGAAAATTAATTAAATTGTAACTCTAAATTAATCCTATACCTAACCATAAATAAACAAACCTTAATTAAACATTAATATAACACCACCAAACCCAGTTGAAGAAAAACCTAGTTCTACTACTAACCCTAAACCCAACCTTAATTAATGACTAACCCTAAATGAACCCTAACACTAGCCCTATATGAATAATGAACCTAATTGAATACTATTCCTAACTCTAATTATAACCTAAGTCTAGTCCTAATTGAAATTTAAATCTAACCATACTTAAACCCTTACCCTTAGTGATCTTTTGGCTTTATTCTAGAACAATCTAAATAGTCGTTATCATATCTTCTTGGAGCAAAGTATTGGCAAGTACTTGGAGTCATATGTGAAGTAATAAAGCTTTAAATAATCTTCGGCATATAAATAACCATTATGAGAAACCGGTGACAATTAAAGTGTATGAAAGATAGTAAAGGTTCCTAGTATATATGGGGGCTCAAAAATATTGTCTCATTGCCACTATCAAGTACTTATCACCTGCTTGTAAATTAGTTTTGAAATTCATCATCTCATATTTCTGTTCTAGATTGGAGTGTTTAGGTAGTTACACAAATTAAAGAATAATGAGAATTATTAAAATTAAAATTTAAAAATACAATTAGTTTGTGTTATTTTACTTTTCCATATAGAATAATTGTCCCTGTATCCATCCCTACCCTTCATTTGTCTATAAATATATTATTTTCATAATTTTTAAGAAAATGTAATATAATACTATATTTGTTCTTCTTAGAATTTTTCTCCTTCATTACTGCAATAAGTAACTTACCTTGTTGTATAATTATTACAAAATAGATATATAAAAATTTATTAATATAAATAATTTATGAAACTAGTTTGAAAAACATACAATAATATCTCACAGAAATTTAATACTTTAAACATTCTATGTCAACCACATAAAACAAATTGATTACAACATCTATAACAAAACGGTAAAATTGAAAATATTCTATATAAATTTATTATTATATAAATAATTAAAAATACACAACTTAAAACTACCATTTAAAACATATTTAATTAGTTATGTAACTTTTTTTCCGCATGATTCCTTGACTTTCGATCCATCTATTACATGCCAATTGAGAGTCATGTCGTCTGAAAAAACTCATGTGGCATTGGATTGATTTGGGTAGTCATAGAATCGGTTTCATGAATGCCAAGCTAGTTCATTTAGAATTCCTACAAAACACCATAACAACATCAACATTGTTCATTTGGCTATTTTTTTATAATAATATTGATCTAGTCTCATGCTTATTTATCAGTACAACTGTCTAACCAATTTTTCAGTAATGAATTATCACACTTATTAATTTTATTTAATTCATATATTTATGTGCTCATGAAAGTAAATTACATAAACCTTCATGTATACAATGCATGAAAACATGATGTCTAAATAGAACATATGCAATAAGACATTGAATCACCACACTCTTATACAAGTAAAATTCTTTGAAGTTTGAAACAAATAAATAATATTAGATTGTTCAGTTAAATGAATTATAATTAATTATTAAGTCAATTTATAATAATAAATTAATAAGATATCTTACTATTAAGATAAACTAATGAAAGTAGTGAACTTGAATAAACCATAATAGTTAAAACGTGAATAATAATACATGTCACTAATAGAAACCTATTCCCATACTAGGTTGGTATTGCATGTCCACTAAGTCACAATGCATCCTCAATTTAACTTAAAATACATAAGATTATAGAAGCATGTTTGCACCATTCTTCGTGTGTAGTGAAACCATACTCAAGACATAGTAATAAACAAAATTGTCTATATTGTTTGATTCAAGTAAGGAATATCTCAAGGTAACATCAACATGAAGTGTCAATGCTCATATATATATGTGGGGTCTCAGAACATGTTTGAAAATCTATGAGACTTTACAGATGCATGATTCTCATTTTCATATGATGATTGATATAGTAGTTAATACTAGTACATATTTTATCTAAATCAGATTTAGAAAGCTTACATTGAAAACAACTATTCTCTATTGTACTCTACATTCAAAATATAATTTTATGCTTCGATAAAATGGGTTAAAAGAGAACATCAACTAGTGTGGTCTTCTCCTCATAAGGCAAGTAAATGTTGATGTCGACATTTGACAGAGTTGCATGGGCAATAACATAGAGTAACATTTCTATGTCTATCTAGCAGTCAAAATCCTGACAAATTGTAAATTATATTCAGGGAAACTTAAAAAATAAAAAAAATAAAATCAAGTAGGTATGGTTGTCCTATAATGTAAGGCTTTTTCCCTATTTTTCCTTGCAAAATAAATAGTAAAGTTTATATAAGGATATAAATTAAGGATTTTAGTACAATTACAATTTAGAAAAAAAGGTGCAACTTAGGGTTAGTGTTAAAGTTAGGTTTACGTTAGGGTTACGGTTATTGTTGGAAATATAATTATGATTAGGATTATAGTTAGTGATACAAGTATGGATAAAATGTCAAATGAATTAGAGTTATAGTTAGAGATATAATAAGTGTTCGGGTTAGTGTTAGGATTAGAGGTAGAGCTAGAATTAATAGCATGGTTAGGGTTGGTGTTACAAATATAATTAGGGATGGAATTATAATTAGGGTTAGCCATAGCATTATGGATAATGTTAGGTAATTTTAGGGTTAGCATTAGATAAATAATTTGTGTTAGGAATAGGGCTATGTTTAAGATTAAGATAACAATTTCTTTTAGGGTTAGGGTTTGGACCAAAGATATTGTTGGGGATAAGGTTAGGGCTAAGGTTAGGGTTCACATTGATGTTAGAGTTTAAAAATATAGTTAGGATTTGGGATAATTAGGGTAAGAGTTAGAGATAATATATGGATTATCATTTGAGTTTTGGTTGAGATAAGGGACATGGTGAGGGTTAGAGAATTTTTTTTTACTAAGGTTAGAGTTAGAGGTAGAATTAGGGTTAATAATAGTGTTAAGATTAGGGTAATAAAAAAGTTTGTCTTCAATATTATGTTTGGGTTAGCTCTAGAGATAAAATAAAGGTTAGATATAGAATTAATCAAGGTTAGAGTTAGGATTAGGATTATTTCTATAAGGTTAGGATTAAGGTTATATATAGAATTAAGACTAATAATATAGTTATAGTTAGGATTATGATTAGGGTTATGGTTGGGTATATGGTTAGGATTAAGGCTATATATAGAAATAACATTAACAATAGATTTATAGTTAGAATAATGATTAAGGTTATGGTTAGGGATAAGATTAGTGTTGTTATTGGGTATAAGGTTAGGATTAGGGTTAGGGCTAGAAATAAAGTTTATGTTACAAATATTTTTAGGGTTAGGTTTAGAGTAAGACTTAGGACTCATAGTATGGTCAGGGTTTGATAAATGAGTCCTAAGCCTAACATATATGTAATAATAACCCTAACCATAATAATAATACTAGCCCTAACATATTTGTAATAATGATCCTAATTATAATACTAACCGTAACCCTAGATAAAACCTCATAGTAATATTTACACTAACAATAACTAAGAATAACCCTAACCATAAAGCTAACTATAACAATAATTGAACCCGAACCTAACCCTAACCAACCATAACCCTAATTATGCCCTAACTCTTATTGAGATATAATATTTGCCCTAATTGAGCCATCACCTTAATTACACCCTGACCCTAATTTAATACTAGTGCTAACTCTAACCTCAATACTAACCTATGCCTAATACGATTTGAAGCCTAACCCTAATAGTAACTAGAGCCAATTCTAATATTAACCCTAAATGTACCTTAACCCTTACCCAAGTTCTGACTAAAGACTAACCCTAATTGAATTCATGTTCTATCCCTAATAAAGACCTATGTCTAAGAACAATGGTTCAATCCCTACTTAAACCCTATCCCTAAGTGATTACTTGGGTTTATTCAATAGTAGTTTAAATAGTTATTATCATATCTTCTATTGAAGGAATGTATGGGGAAGTAAATGTAGTCATACATGAAGTAATATAGATTTAAATAATATAGGGCATATAGGTAGGCATTATGAGAAACAAATGACAAATAGAGTGTATGAAGGATAGTGAAGATTCTTATTAGCTAAGGCAGCTCCCGAAAAAGGTGGTTCATTGTCACTCATTATTGAGAGGTGTAGAATAATGAGATATTGGTAGTTGATTTTTACTTATGATAACCTTGTAAATTTGTTTTAAAATTGATCATCTCATATTTGTGTTTTAGATTGGAGTGTTTTGGTAGTTACACAAATTAAAGAATAACGAGCATTATTAAAATTAGAATTTAAAAATACACTTAGTTTGTGTTATTTTACTTTTCAATATAGAATAATTGTCCTTGTATCCATCCCAACCCTTCATTTATCTATAAATATTTTCTTATAATACTTTTTAAGAAAATACAATTTATAATTACTGGACATTGTTGCTACTAGGAACTCTTGTTCCCATGGTAGTTGCTTAGATATTTATGAAGCCTTTCTGCAATTAGTTCTGCTCAATATAAGTAGTGGTCACATATTAAAACCACTTGAATAAATAGATACATCCAAGCCTCCTAGAAGAATGCCTTTTGGCTTCCCTTTTCCCTATGTAACAGGATTACAATATCCCTGAATTCTCTTATCAAATGTTGTCTTGTTAATGGTTTGGACAGTGTGGAACCTCCCTTCTAAAACTTCCAAAATCAATTCCTAGCAATGACACTTCTATATGTGGCCGTTTTCTAAGAGAAAAATCGATAGCATGAGCTTATCATCCAATCTTCATAGGGTTCCTTTGGAGGAATTTTCATTACACCATAATAGTTTCCCTATTGATATTCAATAACACACTTCCATCTATAGATATGATACACCTATATTCTGGGTCAGATCTATTCATGCACTCTAACACCAATTATGGGCACTACACAACTACGAGAAAAGTAGCTGCTTCTATTAACCCATTGTTTACAATCTTATCCATTATTGGGGAATCCTTTGGGTTCTTAGATCTCTCTAAGAGTTCCTCCAAATCAGCCTGAGCTAATGAGGTATCCCCAAACAAAGGTAAAGAGAACATAATACTTGAACTCAACCCCAATTTAGGACATGTAGACCTCATTGTGATGATTTATACAAATAAAATGCAAGAGATGAACCCTACTAAAGAGTGGTGGAAATTCAACCAATTCCTTCTCTCGAGATAATGAAAGTATAGAGGAAACAAGAAACTTGGGAACTCACTTTTCATACAACTGAAACCCTACTGATCTTGACAAGTGAAGCTAAAAAAATGTTTAAAATCCGGCTTTAGGGTTGCCATACCTCAAACATCAAATCCACATGTGCAAGGATTATCTCAAAATGACACAAATCTGAAACTTTGATTAATTACACATCACTCCTCTCCAAGCACTTATCATATAATGATTATTTCTATTTACAGAAGCTTCCCTTTCAAAAAATTTAATCCCCAAGATTTCAGCAATATTTCATTTTCCCTCAACTTTTTTTTCCATTCTTTACCTGCCATTTATCTTCCTGCTCTATGTACTTTGAACTTGTGAATCTTTGAACCAAGATAAAAAGATTCAATGGTTCGGGTTCACTTTCCACTCAGATTTTCCTGCATGCTTCAAACTTGATTAAACAATGACTCTATACATACATACATAGGATGAACCAATGAACCTATGAACTAATATATACGTTCAAGTAGGGAGTTCAAAAGGACACTTCAACCTATGCAGGGTTAGATAGGAGGGAATTAAAACTAAACAAGAATGGAACATGAATAAAATAATCATTTAAAAGGGAAATTTATGAAAATTTTAACATGTGCAGACATAAGTGTAACAATTACTTAATGAAATGATTCATCCTCATTTTCTAGTTTTGAATTAGTGTTTGGAGAGGTTTTATAAACTTTGAAGTTTTTGTTTATAATATTTCTATTACCAATATCTATTCTCATACTAGTCTCTTTGAAGGAGGTTAGGAAATTGAATAAAACCATTGACCAAGTAAATTTTTCTTTACTATTGGAAATTGAGGAGAAGTTGTTAAGTTTAATAATTGACTTCACAAGTGCACTCCCTAGCTACCCAAGAATTTTATTCAACTATACAATAAACTTAAATAGTATTTGGTATTACATTTAGAGATGTTGAATTTGTCTAATGAATCTACAAGACTAGGACTAAGGTACTTTAATTGAAAACAAATGGTATTCAATCTTCAATTGCATGTGTACTTGACTAGCCACATAATGGATCCAATATAAAAGTTGAAATTTTGTGTAGTTCAAAATAGGGGCAACAAGTACTAGAACTGTAACCCTAATTAAATTATAATTCTAAATTTACTTGGGATAATGGTACTTCTCAAATTGGGAGTGTCGCCTTTGTGGTTTCTATGGAGCCCATCGTGGAGGCGATTGGGTTGACCCTTGAGGGCATTTCATGTTGGCATTTTGGATATGTTGATATGGTTTTGTCATTGATGTCAACACTTGTCATCGCTTGTCAAAGTCAGCGGTATTTGGTTCACCGGCAAATTATGTTGTTCACCGACACTTGGAATGGCTCGGAGACTACTTGGGTATGTTGAAGACATTATTCAGTCACTTGGTTTTGGCAATTTGGTTAATTATTTATTCGGGTTTGCATATTTGTTGTTACCAGAAAATAGGTCCAGGATAAGTATCGGCAGGTATATCTATTCCAGGTTAGCACAACATGTTATTGAGATGATTTATTATTATTTTAAATGCATTGATCTGACATCATGCATCAGATATTGATTTACTTGTAATTGATTTTATTGTAATATCTTTTAGTGAGATGACCTATTCAATTGGTCTTAGGTTATGGTATAAATGTAAGATCTCATTTGTGAGATTAATATGTGAATGCGAAAAGGATTGCAATAAGGTATATGTGAAAATAAGCAGAGCTATACATGCAGACATCATTTGAAGGTTGAAGGAAGGATGTTGTGGAGGCAATCAAAACTAAACTGGTACTAAATTCAGCATATGAAGATGCTATTTTATGCAGTACATTATCATTGGATTTAACCATCCAATTGTAGTCAGTGTGACTCTCATTTTGTGATTGAGCACTGAGCTCTAGGCAGCTAGCCTTTCTACATATGCAGAATCCATATTATACACACACACTATCTGCAGTAGTATCATTTGATTGTGGGTAAGGCTTCCCATCGTGGTTTTTCCCCTTACAAGGTTTCCACGTAAAAATAATTGTGTTATGTGTTGTGGATGTTATTGTCTTTCTGTTTCATGCATTAATCTTTACCGGTACTGCAATTAACTGTTAAGACTATCTACCAGCATAAAGTTTGGTTTACCGGTATTAAGCATTAAGTTTTGGTTAAGTTAATTTTGGTTGAATTTATTGGACAACTGACTCACCCCCCCCCCCCCTCTCAATTTTCTTCAGGACCTAACAATTGGTATCAGAGCCTAGTCCTCTTTTTGTAGAAGTTGAACACCTTGAGGAGATCCAATGTCTTCTAACTATTTCAGGAAGAACAGTCCAAAACTTGATGCAACTAATTATGGCATATGGAAGATTAGGATGTTGACACATTTGAATTGCATTGGAAAGGACATATGCGATGTTACAAAGAATGGCTATACTACTCCTACTCAAGGTCAACCTAATCCACCTAACTTGGCTAAAGATGAGGAAACTGATTCCAAAGCAGGAGAAGCACTTTTGAGCGTATTGTCAGATAGATCTATTGCTAAAGCTATTTGGGACAAATTGGAAACATTGAATGAAGGAGATTCCACAGTCAAAATTTGAGCTTAAGGAATTTGGTCATGTCACTACTATCAAGACAGATCTAGCTTTTAAGGCATCATCATCAACTACAACATAATCATCATCACATGATAAATCTCTTTGGAAAGCCTTCTATGCAAGAGAACTTGAAGAAAGTAGGAGAGAAAATGAAGAACTTGAAGCACTATTTGCAAGGAAAATGCCTAAAGGTCCAATTGGAAGTAAGTATGAAGGTAAAGTGCCCTTTAAATGTTTTAACTATAATAATATTGGTCATGTGACTTCTAGATGTCCTGATAGACATGCAAGATTAAGAGAATAAGCTAAAAGAACATATAAGCCTAACCCTGACTATCAGAAATACAAGTTTCAGAAGAATAGAGACAAATCTTTCTATTATGCTGATGAAGGAGTTACTGATGATTCTGATAAGGATCCGACAGACAATGGATGGGCTTTTGTTGCTATAACAAAAGATCAACTGGTAGAGTAGGCCCTAGAAGCTAAAGTTAAAGATAAGGATGAATGGATTATTGATTCAGGATTTTCACATCATATGACTAGAGATAAGAGTAAATTCTTAACCTTTCAGGATTACAATAGAGGTCTAGTAAGATTTAGAGATGATAAATCTTGCTTGATCAAAGGAAAAGTCACTATATATTTTGATGGTAAGAACAATACTGATAATGTTTACTATGTTGAAGGTTTGATGCATAATCTTTTGAGTGTTGGTCAATTAGTTGAGAAAGGATTTCAGTTACAATTCAAGAATGGTAAATGCAAATCTCAAACAGAGCTGGTTTGGAAATCACAACTAGTAATCAGACTAGAGGTAATATCTTAAACAGAGATGGGTGGCAAGGTGTAGTAATTTAAATATTTTCATAAGTGAAAATGTTTTTTATGAAATAGAAGTAGTTTTATTTGGTGAAAATATTTCATCTAAGTAAAAGTGGTCAGGGAGAACAAATGTGTTTAGTTACAAAGTAATATGTAAAAAAAAAAATTTTGTAATGTGAAATGTGATCCAGCAGAAGATGTCAAGTAACATGCAAAATAAGAAAAAAGAAAATAAAATTCATTTGCAAAGGGGAGCATGTAAAAAAAAGATTGAAGCATATTCTTTACTCAACATCATAAATTGAAAAACATCAAGAATCTACCAAGGCAAATTAGTAGGAAAAATATGATAAAAAATTTAAGGTAATTTATGAAAAAAGACAAAGACAGGTTAAAAAATTTTGACAATTTTTGTCATTTATCAAAGCAAGAGCTAGAACACAGCATGGATATAATTTCTATTACCAACCATGCCAACATTGGTAATTCCCATAGGGTCAAGCACACACCAGTCCTTGCTCTGTCAAGATGGTCACCTAGATAGGTACTTGTACAACCAAGATTTAGAAGCTAGTATCACTCTGCGAGAAACACCCACACCACCACAACCAAGAAAACCACTGCCTCCTCAAAGAAAGCCAATGTCACTACTTAATCATAAGAATGTGTCCCAAATTTCTTACCTTGAATTAAATTTTTCATTCTTTCTCGAGTGCAATGCAACGAGGTTGGAAAAAGTGAGAGGCTCCATAATGGACTCTACTCCATGGAATATCGTTTCATGTATTACCATCTGGTATGACCATTTCTCAAATTGTTTGCAAAATTTAAAATTCCTAATAAATAGTTATATTTAAGTCTTCTAAAAATGAATTAGTTGCAAGGGTTGAAGCGAGTGCTTGAACACTAGTTCCCTTTACATTTGACAATGGGAAGCACCTTGAGATATGAGAAAATTCAAATGGAGATCCATTTTGTGAGAATTGTCACATATATTAATCACTCTTATCACTTAAAATATAAGAAATGGCATATAGACAATTGTAAGCTCTTTCTATTAAGTTATTAACCATAAACTTTAAAAGTGAGAAAAATTAAATATGATCTTTAATTTTGTTAGGTCAATTGGAGTTTCCATAGTTGTTTTTAGTCACATATTAAACTTTAACATTCCAATCTAATTGTTGTACATGTCGTGAGTGTGAAGTAGGGTACCTGCAACTGCAACACAAACACTCAATAGATCATTACAAGCATGGTTAGAAAATTGAAATCAAATGGAAGATAAACCATGGCAAAGTGACCTATCATCTCCTAAGAGATGTGAGTGTGGGTTTTCTCTCAGATCTAGATGAGCAATCCCATTGACTTGAATACACCAAGATAGGTGATTTAAAATGATATGATATGTAGGCTAGATGATTGCATGATTAAGATAGATTGATCCAAGAAGATAATTATGCTAATGATATGCATGAGTATGCTAAATGATAGATGCAATTAAGCTAGATGGGAGATTGATTATGCTATATGATTAAGCAATTATGCTAGAAGATAATCAAATTAAGCTAGATGTAAGATGCAATAAATGATAACAATGCTAAACTAGAATGCTAGAAATGATATGCCTATAATAATCATGCTTGAGATGGGATCCATTGTGCTCCAAAATGGGGGATATTTATAGGATTTTGAAGGCCAAGGGTGGGGTGGCAAGAATCAACGATCAAGATTGAATCTGAAGATATCAAGGGTCAAATTGGAGGAGGTTGGAGAAGAGATTGGAGGGAGGGACACTTGTCATCTCTGTGGTGACAAGCGTCAAGGAATCTTGCTCAGATCATGGCAAGTGTCCAAGGGAGGAGACATGTGGCATAAGTGTCATGTGTCTCAAGGGGAGAATATCCAACCCATAGAAGGTTAAGATAAGCAGGTAAGGATGTGCAAGAGGATAGGGTTAGCTAAACCTAGGATTAGGTGGAATTGGTTAGGTTAGGGGGTGGTTAGAAGTTAGGAGGCATGTGGTGAATTTGAATTTAAAAATTCAAATAATAGGAAAAGGGTAATTAACTTTCAACAAATGCATAAAATGATTTGTTTTAATTAATTAGGGGATTACAAGAATCAATTAAATGGGGGGTGGATTAATTAATTTAGATTAATTAATCGAAGGGCACTTTTGAAAATGACTTATTAAATAAATCCTTAGATTTATTAATAAGTAGATGAATGGGAAATTTAATCAAATTGCTAATAAATTCAATTAAATTGAGAAGGGGGATTAATTAAATAATTGCTTTTTTAATTGATTATCTTTAGACCATTTTTTAGTGTATGCATTTTGCCCCTCTTTGAAGCGAGGTATGATGACACATTGATTCAAAGAATAATCTCAATTTGATGATTTTGATGTGATATTGGTTCGATAGGATGCCCTTGACATTGATTGCTAAATTGTGATACGATGATGCCCCTCGGGAGATCAATTTAGATAATTGACATTTGGAGTGTTTGAATTCTTGCGAAATTGATTTACTGATTATAAATGATTTGACTTCTGCGACATTGATTGATGGAAGTGCGAGTTCTTTGATCACCATAGTGTGCTTCTTGATGTGATGATTGATACAGTTTGATTGAATTGATAGGATTGATTATATTGATAAGATTGAGATCAAGTCTGGTTTTAGGAATGACACCTCCTATATAAGACAAAGATGATCAAAGCGTCTAGTTTGAGGAAGGATACATCTTGTATAAGACATGATAGAATAGATCAGATGAGATGGATTGATAGAATTGATAAGATTGATTAGAAAAAGAACTGACATTTTATTGATATCCTGTTGTAGGAAGATTCAGATGTGTTGATGTTGGTACATTTGAGGGAGTAGCATAAGATCCGTGTTGGGTTGACAACATCTGGAGAGAGATGAGGCATCGTTTTGATTGTCTACACACCTATGATGCTACATTGATAATTCTTGTGAGAGATTTGGCCTTGGATAAGATAAGATTTTTGTGACACTATGCAAGAATGAAATGCAAGCTAAATTCAAAGCTGTGAACGGACCAATCACTAGGTTATTGCTTTGTGTCATCATTGAGCTTTTTAAAATGTGGAAAGTGAGTGCAAACATCGATGGTATAATTGAACCATGATGACTTGAGAACTACTTTCCTGGATTTTGATATTGCAAGTTATCACAAGCATCAAGGTATAATTGAACCAAGATGACCCGAGTGTTGCTTGCATAAAATAGGTAGTATTAATCATTTCTATATGCAAATCAGAAATGTCTTCAATGATACTCCAATGATCACGTCCTGAGACAAGTTTGCACATATTAAATTAATTTACAGAGAACAGACAAGAAAAATATCATGTTCCTTCCTTGTTCCTCTAGTCAAAGACATCCTGGAGTCACTCAGAAATCATGATAGCAAAAATCAAGATAGATAAGTTGAACCAAAGTGTTAAAATCATTACTCAAAAGAGATCATCCATTGATATGTGTGTGATGTGCTTAGAATGACATGTGATAGTTTGATGGTTGACAAAGTGATCTTGTGTTTAATGTTGGATGTGTCTCAGTTTTCGCTTGGAAAGTGTTGGCTAACTATTGTTCTACCTATTTGATGAAGCTCTAAACAATGGAAAATTTTGCCCCCACCTAGGTGTAGGATTTTGTGCCAAGCCTAGAAACAAATTTACTATGATATACCCAATGATCCAAACCATAGTTAGAAATCACCTGCGATGCCTACGTATGTACAAAGGCCTTATTATGGATATGAACAATGCTGATGGAAAATGAAATGCAAGCAGAAGGATGCATAAACTAATAGATGGAAGAGCTAGCTGATAGATAACGCCTGTTGCTAGGTTTTCACCATCTATTATTATTGCACTTTTTCTCATATTTGATTTTTTTTCTCTGCTTTCATTGTTTTTGCTGTTTTTGTATTTTTTTATTTTCCATTATTTTTTATTTTTCTACGTTTTCACTATTTTTGGATTTTTCTACATTTGCACTGTTTTTGATTTTCTGCTTTTGCACTATTTTTTATTTTTTCTACTTTTTCACTTTTTTTAATTTTCTATTTTTTCAGTTTTTTAATTTTATTTTTCTGCATTTTCAGACATAAAACTTCTTCAGATGCATGCTATTGATGGGTTCATCGAGCAGATCCTTGTCCTATGTTGATAGCTAATATGCTCTTGACCCAAATATTATTGTGACCACAAACGGACCCAACCAGTTTGGTTCAAACTTCCCTTTCTTTTCTTGAATCTGCCTAGTTGCGTGGATTTTCCTTTTGTGCTAGTTCTCCTACTTGAAAGGATGTTTGTTTGACCTTGTGATTATAACTTTGGCATATTCTTTATTGATACACCTTTAACTGACAAAAGGCATTTTTTCGTTTCTCATGGATCAATTCTAACTCTTATAGTCTAGATACTCGTTGTTCTTCATCTGGGATAAGGCCTTTTAGTGATACTCTTAGAGAAGGTATATCTACTTCTATTGGTAGTATTTCTTCTGATCCATAGACAAGAGAGAAAGGTGTGGCCCCTGTTGGAGTGTGGATACTGGTATAGTAGGCCCATAGAGTAGGGTTCAATTGAATATGCCAATCTCTGCCATCATCATTCATTGTCTTTTTGAATATTTTCAAAATAGTTTTGTTTGATTCTTCTACTTGCCCATTCCCTTGTGGATAGTAGGGTGTAGAGAATATGTCTTGGATCTTGAATTTCTCACATAGCTCTTGTACATCCGGGTTCTTGAATGGTCGCCCATTATAAGTGATAATGGTCATGGGTATGCCATAGTGACATATGATGTAGTTCAAGATAAATGCAGCAATTATTTTTCCTGTGATATTTGTTAGAGGTATTGCCTCATTCCATTTTGTGAAATATTTTGTAGTTACAAGGATGAATTTGTGACCATTGGATGAAGGAGGATGTATCTTTCCTACTAGATAAAGACCCGATTGGCAGAAAGGTGAAGAGATTGCCAAAACATGAAGTTCTTGTGCTGGTGCATGAATTAAATTTCCATGGATCTGATATTGTTTGCATGTTTTATCTATCTAAAAAGAATCTCATTCCATAGCTGGCCAATAATAGCCCAAGCATATGAGTTTTTCCGAAAGGGTAAGACCACTTGAATGAGTGCCACAAAAGTTGTTATGGACTTTATTTAAGGCCTTCTCATATTGTTCTTGCTTGAGACATATTAAAAGAGTACCATCTAGACCTCGTTTAAAAAGGGTATCTGCATCAAGAGTATAATAGGAGGATTGGCGAATAAAGTTTCTCTTTTGGTTCTTTGACAAGTCAGGAGGGAGGATAGTATCTTTCAAGTATGTATAAGTTTGTCCATAGCAGGAGGAATCATGCCCAACAAGGTGACAAATAGTTTGGCAATAAGGACCATTATGAGTAGGGTAAAACAACTCTTCCACCAGCAATTCGTAACGCTCTTGATTTTCCTATGTTTGAAGTAGAGAAGAAAGTGTTGCCATGACATCTACTGATTTGTTGTCATTCCTTGAAATCTGCTCAAAAGTTCTTTCAACAAAATATTTCTTGACATTTAAGTGATGCATAATAAGATCTGGATCCAACCCTGGCATGTCTGCATATGACCAAGCAAAATTGATTTGTCGTCTTTTAAAGAATTCCATATATTGTTGCATTTCTTGTTCTGATAGAGAGGTTGCTGGATGTAGAATCTTTGGTTTCTCTATTGGTTCGATCAATATGGATGACCTTTCTTGATAGTATTCAAGTAAGGTGTCAAATCTCCCATCCTCCGGAGCCTCGAGGAGGTTTTCACCATTGGATAAGTCCTTTCTTTTTACTTTTTCTTGGTCTAATATTGCCAATAAATGGTTTTCAACATTAGATCTATTATTTTTTTCTTTATTTTCACTTTTGTGACTAGGAGATTTGGCACCCACTTGACTGGAAGATGTGTTGTTTAAATCCTTGGTGAAATTTGTTGCGGGTTCGATTGCATTAAGATATAAGGATATGACATGATCATTAGGAAAGCTATCGATGGTGGTACGTCTTTCATTTTCTCAGTCAATAAGCTCAGGATGGACTAGAGGTAAGGGGTCCTCTGGTTGAGATGCTTCAAAGGTATTAAGGGTCATGATAGAGATGTCAAAGTTTCTAAGATGTATTTCAATGTCTAGAATGATACTCTCATCAGAATGACCTCTCATGAGTAGCTCCTGATTGTCCTCGATCAAGTCCAAGTCAACCGAATGTGATTCTAATTCAAGTGGGCTAGTTTCTAACATTTGTCCTACATACACATGAACTACATCAACACCTACATCTTATTCAAAGAAATTTTCTTTAGTTGATTATTCAGAATGATAGGAATCTCATTCCCATTCATTAGAATATGTCTCACTTGCAGCTTGCAATCTACAGATTTGTTCATATAGCGTTTGATTTATTTCTTCTATTTTTCTTGCTATATCATTTCTTCTCTTGTATTCATCTTTCTTTGGGTTGATATTGAGTTCAGGAAACCTTTCTATCAGCTCTCCTTGATTTGTACCAGCTTCTTGTCTATTTTGATTAGGAGTTAACTTTTCTTGGGAAGTGCCTTTAGCTTGGTTTTCCTATTGATTAAAAGCTTCCTTCTTTTTCCATTTCATGTTTGTTTGTTCTCATTGTTTGACATATGTTTCTTCCTTTTCAATTGCAAGTTTCTTTTGTTTGTTATCATGTTCATCTTTTTGTTGCCTAGAAGATGTGTCCTCTGGTAGAGTAACTTGTCCATGCCCTAAGCCTGATTTGTTTGTAGCCTATTGAGTATGACATTGTATTGGTTCTGAGATACCTTCTTTTATTTTTCCTACAAGACCCATTCCAGTGTATCCCATTTTCTGAAGGATGTTAAATCCTTTTCCATATTTTTCTGTAGGTAATCTGACATTATTGATCTTTTGTTGGACTTCTTCATCCTTGTATAACCATTGTAGAACATCTTTGTCCTCTGTTTCCTCTAATAAGGTCCTAGCACTAACAAATGCTCCATCAAATATTGGAAGATGTTTCAGACTTGTTTTTTGTTTAGGGTTTGATGGTTTTCCATAGGATTTAGGAGAAAGTGGTAATTTTGATAGTGGATATTCTTCATTCCCTCGATCTCTTAGCTACATTTGTTTTTCCATACTTGACAAAATTGAGGCAAATGATTTTTCTTTGGATTGTGTGTTTGTAGACAATGTGTCTCTGTTATGAGGAACAATGACCTCTTGAGCTAGTTTTAGATTACTACAGTATTGGAATGGATTTGAGTATGCTGAGATTGTGATTTCCTACCCATTGTATGGAAATTTCAGGCACGGATGATATGTTGATGGAATAGCTTATATTTCATGTATACATGGTCTTCCCAAAAGTATGTTGTATGATAAGTCCAAGTCTATAATTTGGCATGATGTGTCTTTTTGCAAAGGTCCCACTCTGATGGGTAATACTAGAATTCCTTTGGAGGAAAACTCTTCTTCATCATATGCATTGATTGTGTTTTTTTTATAGGGATCAACTATATCTTCAGAATAACCTAGATCACGAACAAGACTTAATGAGAAAATATTTAAGCTAGTTCCCCCATCTATTAGGACACGTTTAACGTGCATCTTATGAATAAGGACCTCAATATGCTACAGAGCATTATGGGGACATTGCAAGGACATGTCATCTTCTTTGGTGAATGATAAGTAGTGAGGGGTTGTGAGGTGTCCCACCATGTTTTGGAATTGATCTACATCAAGATCTTTGGACATAGTTGTATCTACTAATGCTCTTTCTAGAATTTCTTTGTGTGTACATGAAAGCCTTAAAAGTTATAAGATGGATATTTGTGCGGGAGTTTTCCGTAGTTGATCCACTAGAATGTATTGTTTTGAGGTGGATGGGATGTTAGTTGTAGGACCTAGTAAAACAACTTTGGCTTTGCTTCTTGTGATAGCATGAGTAGGATCTTGATGTTGTTTCTCTTTAACCACAATCATATTTACCACATTGTCATATGCATGAGCATAGTTCACCTTTGGTTTACCTTTACTATTATGCACTGCTGATGATTCACCCTTCTCATAGTTAGGAAGTGGAGATTTGAAAGTTGTATGTGATTCATTTTTCATATGTCTATCCACTATTATCACTCCATTATTAATGAAATCTTGGAAGACATGTTTCAACTGCTGATAATTATCCATTTGGTGTCCCTTGTTTTGATGAAAATCACAATAATGGTTGTCGTTCCACCAAGAGGGTTTCACTTGAGGTTCAAAGTTTCTTCCTTCTAGAAATATAATTAACTTATTTGTGAGAAGCGTCTTTAATACTGACCCCAGAGGTTCACCAATGTTTATAAATTTTCTTCGAAAGAAATTGTTGAAAGCTGATTTTTGGTGATTGTTGTTAAGTTGGACTGCAACTGAGTGATTGGATAAATTGAAAACTAGTTTCTTTGGTTTTATATTGTTTTTATCCACTATCCCATCATTGACAATATTTCAATTTTTATTCCTAAATGTGGCCTTATCATTGTTGTTGTTAGCATTGTTATTAGGAGTATGAACTCCTTCTTTGTATAGCTTCAACTCACCCTTCTTTACCATAGCTTTTTCCATTCTAATTCCATTATCAATCATCTTTTCAAAATTTTGATGACATTGCATTTTTAGATGATAACTCATTTGTCTTTTTAGATTATCGATGAATACGTCTATTTTCTCATATTCTGACACTATACGAGGATATCGTGAAGGTAACCATCTCCATCTTCGTAGAAAAGTCATAAAAGGTTCTCCACTCTTTTGTTTAGTATTACATAGGTCTAGTATTGTGACCTTATTTTGTATGTTGTAAGAGTATTGTGAAAAAAACTTATCAACCAATTCTGTGAATAATCTAATTTTGGGTGGAAGTTTGGAGAACCATTCCATAGCAAGTCCACTTAATCTCTTTGGAAATAATCTCATCAGGTATGTATCCTCATGTGAAAACTTCATAATCATCATGAAAATATATCATATATGATCCTAGGGATCAGTGCTTCCATTATATTTATCATATCTAGGAGTTTCACAACCTGTAGGAAATGGTATCATGTTTATATTTCTATCGAATGGGTAAGGACATATTTCTTGAAGTGAATATCTTCTAACAGTTCCTCTCTACATATCTTGAACCTATGTTTGCAGCATTTGCATTTGTTGTGTAAGAGTTGTGAGAGGATTATCAAGATGATTTATCCTTGCATAACCATGAGTTTGTGTTCTGGTATGATGTTGATCTCTTCTTATATCATCTCGACTCTTTCTTGTGTCCTTATTAGATTTTGTGTTGTTGAGAATTTCTACGTCATCCTTTTTGGGAATGAAACTTTCCTCATTAGTTCTTATGTTATTAGGAATTGATGTGTCATCCTTTTTGTGACTGGAATTATCCTCATGTCATTTGTTATCATGGAAAGGGTCACTTCTCCTTTCTCCTAAATTGCTCACATCAAAATCTTGGGGGGGTGTAGCACTAGATTTTGCTCATTAGGAAGTATCTTTCTTTTTCTCCATCTAATATTTTCTCCATAAATTTATCAAATTTAGGATCTTGTTTGATTTATTTGATATGTTGATCTGTTATGTCCTCTTCTTGTAATTCTCTTTGGTATGCCACATTCCTATGATCTTTTTTTATTTCAAATGATTCTATTTCTATTTCTGCGATCTTACGCCTCTATGCTCTAGTTAAAATGGGCATACATGTGTGTTGAATATTATACAAGGACTTGATTGTCTAAAAGGTGTTTTGATAAGTGACTGACTGTCAATGTAGATGTGATAGAGTGATATGACATGAAAAGATAATTCAAGTATTTGTAAGTTTGTAAGTATTTTGATCTTAGGTTGGAGTGCAATGATAATGATTTTGATAAGACCAAGTCCAATAGGAATGATATATCCTATGATATGGGATGAGGTTATCTTGATCACATGTTGTAGTTTAGTGATAAAGGATGATAGCTCTTGATGAGAAACTATGTTTTGAGTGATCATTTTATCAAAGAATGTGATGATACACTTTGAGATGTTAGATCTTAAACTTGTTGAAGATGAATACTTGAAAATATTGGGGTGTCTAGTTCTAGAATCCATTCTGACAGAAGATTACTCAACCGAGTGAACCAAGAAGACAACCTAACAACATAATGACTTATATCAGGTGTATACGCTCACTGTAAATTCACCAAGCAAACATGATAGATCTGGAAAAGACATGTAATAAGACAGCTCTGGACTGATAATTTAGATAGTCCCATAAAACAAACTAGGAATCATGTACAACAATTTATAGAACACCATACAACAAATTGATAACAAATAACTTCTATTTATCTGACTCATATGACAATTTAGACAGAACAAAATGATGAACTAGCTTTCTTATATGACTTAGGACAGAGAAGAGACAAATTTTTGACTTCGAAAGATTTTTGACCAATGATGTTTAATGTTTTGATTATGTTTTCCAATTTTAATGTTTCTATTTCAATGCCATGGATGAAAACACAACAAACATGCGATGTGATAAGTGACCTCAAGAAGTTGGCTGAGAGAGAAAACCTTTGCTTGCAAACTTAGGTACACACCCAATAGATAATCAGAATAAGACTACTGAGTCTCACACAATGGATTCTCAACATTGTATTGTCTGAATCCAAACTCTAATGGGGGCACGATATGGCAAGTGTCTTGGGAGAGTTACTATCTCTCTTGCACAAAGATTATCCTCCTTTCAGAGGTGAATTGGGTATCTTCAATCTTAGGATTGATAGTAAGGATTTCTATTTGGAACTACCCCTTGCAGTCATGCAAGCACGATTTAGACACATAACCAAATAAGGTACTAAAACAAGAAGTAGTCATGCAAGCATTATTGAGACCGCGAGGCCCTACTAAATGTCCAATATGAGAGATCTCAAAAGAGAAAACTCAAATAATCCTATCCTCCGAGACTTTAATCCTGAGATGCCTAATTTTTAGAGTGAGTCAGAGAGCTTAGGTCTAGTTGTAATCACTTGGGTCATTCTCACAGGGTGATTACTTTTTCCCACTATGACAGGCCCGCTAAAGGTATTCAAATCTCAAACATAGAAGCGCTTCAAGGGTCAATATTTCTGACTGTCCATACAGACAAGAGCATACTCTCCTACCTTTTAGACAACTTCTCAAGCATAGAAAACAAGATTATTCATTTACCATTAGCAAATTAAGTGCACCTAGAAAACTTTAAGAAGACACAAAGTTTGGTTGACTTCCCTTAGGCAACCAGCAAAACCAATACATTAGTAATCACATTTGTTTTGAGTAATTGATTCTTTGGCCTGTGTAATCTTGGACAAACATTTTGCAAAAAACCAATTAGGTTGCTAGAAAACTCACAAACAAACTAGGGTTACCATTAGTAATAGCCAAATTTAAGTATAAAAACCCTAAAATGAACTTTTTTAATGAAAAGAGAGAAACAAAAAATCGTACGATTTTAATCACTTAGCAGTATGAGTATTCCAACATACCCATATGAGTGCCCAAAGAAACTCATATAGTATTGCAAAGGTACTCATATGAGATTCTAAAGATAGTACGGAAAAAGATCTGTGAAATTCAAGATTTGAAGATGCAAGAGGCCAAGAAATGAGATTTTCCACCCCATGGTGGGTGCCAAAATGTCATGAGTGTGAAGTAGGGTACCTTCAATTATAACACAAACACTCAATAGATCATTACCAACATGGCTAGCAAATTGAAATAAAATGAAAGATAAACCATGGAAAAGTGACCTATTACCTCCTAAGAGATGCGAGTGTCAATTTTCTCTCAGATCTAGATGAGCAATCCCAATGACTTGACTACACTAGGATGGAGAATTTAAAATTATATGATGTTCAAGCTAGATAAATGTATGATTAAGCTATATTTATCCAAGAAGCTAATTCTTTTAATGATATGCATGATTGAGCTAAATGATAGATGAAAATTAAGATAGATGAGAGATTGATTATGCTATATGATTGAGCAAATATACTAGAAGATGATCAAATTAAGCTAGATCTAATATGCAATAAATGATAACAATGCTAAACTAAAATTCTAGAAATGATATGCCTATAATAACCATGCTTGAGTTGGGATTCATTGTGCTCCAAAATGGGGGATATTTATAGGATTTCCAAGGCCAGGGGTGAGGTGGCAAGAATCAACAGTCAAGATTGAATATGAAGATATCAAGGTTAAAATTGGAGGAGCTTGGAGAAGAGGTTGGAGGGAGGGACACTTGTCATCTCTGTGGTGACAAGTGTCAAGGAATCTTGCTCACAAGAGGGCAAGTGTCCAAGGGAGGAGACATGTGGCATAAGTGTCATGTGTCTCAAGGGGAGAATATGCAACCCATAGGAGGTTAGGATAAGGAGGTTAGGATGCGCAAGAGGATAGGGTTAGCTAAACCAGGCATTAGGTGTAATGGGTTAGGTTAGGGGGGTGGTTAGGTTAGGTGTTTAGAAGTTAGGAGGCATGTAGGAAATTTGAATTAAAAAATTCAAATAATAGGAAAAGGGTAATTAACTTTCAACAAACTCATAAATTGATTTGTTTTAATTAATTAGGGTATGAGAAGAAACGAATTAAATGGGGGGATGATTAATTAATTTTGATTAATTAATCAAAGGGGACTATTGAAATGAACTTATTAAATAAATCCTTAGATTTATTAATAAGTAGATGAATGGGGAATTTAATCAAATTGCTAATGAATTGAATTAAATTGGAAAGGAGGATTAATTAAATAATTGCTTATTTAATTAATTATCTTCAGACCATTTTTAGGTGTATATAGTACCAACCTTCTATGGTATCTCTAACACAAGACTTACAATCTACTTAATTCATAACTGATTTATAACCTCTAAAATTTAGAGTTTGCAAATCCATAATCATGAGCTATCATAGTATGCTACTTGAATTGAAATGGTAGTTATTATCAAAAGGTATTTGTGGAACAAATAGGAAATGGACATGATGCAAATAAAATGAATCCTGTAAAGACGACTCCAATTTTAACCTTCCTATATAACAATATTGTTCAAGGTAATTGTATTTAGCATCAAATTTTGATGGCTTGATGCTTAAGTTTTACAGTAGGCATCACATAAGAAAGAGAAAAAAAGGTACTTGAAATAATATACAAATTAGAAACACAATGAATCCGGCCAAAAAAATAGGTCTCAGAAAGTTGAAATTGTAGCCTTTCCTTGCAACCCAGAAAGTATACGCAGTCAATTTATCACTACCACAATCATTAAAAATTGCAGTATCTTTTCTTGCACCTATAAAATCTGAAAGGTACATAATAAATTTCCAGATACATTAACAATAATAAGAAATAAATAATAAAAAATACAGCCACAAACATGTAATTAAAATTATAAGAAGAAAATATTAGGGAAAACCATAAGGATGTCATGAACACAGAGTTGGCAACAACAATGAAGGAAAGTTGAGACAGGGGGGGGTTTGAACCAATTTTCACCGGATTAAACAAATTAACCACAATCTCAGATCTAATCAACAACAATAATAATAAAGATAAGCACAATAACAAGAACACATAGAAAACCAAGATTTTGACATGGAAAACCCGATTAAGGGAAAAACAACAGTGGGAACATACCCACAATAAGATGATACATTGTTGTAGTATGTGTAAATATTACAATGGAGAATGTACATGCATTTAGGAACACTACCTAGAGCTCACTGCACAAAAGAAGATGACCTAGAAGACTCCAACCCTCAGGGAAGATTCACTACCTTACAATAATATTCAGACTACAATCTGGATTACGTGCACTGCAAATATTATATTTGCTAATGCATGATAATAGCTATAGTTAAGCTCATTTGTCTACCCTACAATAATCTCTTCTCAATAAACCACATCGAGAGATGAATTCATTTGTTCACTCATAAACCACTCTTTGATAATGCAGACACCACATTGACACCCAAATTACATGAATATGACACCTATTTATATAATTTATCAACCTTGACTACAAGGTCAGTGAAACCCTCAACCCTCAATTACAAAATTACATCACACAATACATAGGTCAACCACCAGACTAATACAATGCAATAGGCGACATAGAATGGGCCTAAATCAAATCCTCAAACACAAAACACCACCAGAAATATCTCCAAGATCAACCACAACACGGTAAACCACCTAAAATACCACATAACATGAAGATATCATTGGACCCATAAGATCTTCAAGAACGCACACCACGATCAATGATGACCACAAAAACAAATAGGACATGATCAGGAAACACCAACAAGAACATTAGAAGCATCTGTAATATCTGCACCAAAACCACTTAATCAAATCTTCATCAATTAACATGCTAACACACAAGAACACTTAACGATAACAACTCGGACAAGAAAGATAGCTTATGGAGCACCAAATCATGAACCATCTAAAATGAAGATACACATGAGCATCACAAACACTCATCCAAATATGAAACCAAAGATATGATCATACCAGAGCACAATGGATCAAATACTAGATTTTGCCAACCATTGAACACAGAAAACAAATCTCCATACCAGAATCCTAAACTCGACCAAATCACTACATAGCATCATGAAATCAATAAAGAATAAAATATTTGTAGTGGATCTATTATCCCAAATAGATAAACCAACCGAATCAACTCATTGCAATCACCAGAACAACAAATAGCTCTCTGCACATACCAAAGAATGGGAATATGTTGACATCAATGACAGCAACATATCCTAGCAGCAACAATATCCAACAATCTCCCCCTTTGGTATTGATGGCAACATATGAATGTGAAAAAAAATCAAAGGAAAGGAATAAAAAATCTCCAACAAGCTCCTCTTAATATCATGTACACAAATATTTAAGGGTAAGGCAGTTTTTCACATGCTTCTCTCCCCCTTTGACAACAATGCCAAAGACAAAATGCGAATCATGCTAGTCTCCCAAAATAAAAAAATCTCTCCCTCTAAGAAGGAAAATTTATCCCCCTTAGGATAACCTCACAACTGGACATCTGAACCAATCACTGACTACTCCGATTGAGTAGCAACACCAAATCATCAACCTAGATAGGAAGATAAGACTCTAAAATCCATTGGATTGATGCATCTCAATACATCTAGTTCTCACCAGGAGGGGCAGTGACCCCTAACTTATCTCTCAAATAGACAAATGTATCTGCAAGCAAAGTCTTAGTGAAAATACTAGTAAATTAATCCAATGTAGTTACATACTCCAATTTGACTTCTTCATCACTGACTTTATCCCTCAAGAAATGATACTTGATTGATACATGCTTTGTTTTAGAATGGAGTACCAGATTCTTTGAAATATTCATAGTACTTAAATTATCATAGTATATAACAATAGGCTCATCATACACAACTCTAATGTCCTTCAACATTTGCTTCATCCAAACTACTTAAGTATAGTTGCTAGCAACAACAATGTATTAAGCTTCTGCAATACACAGAAAAACAACATCTTGCTTCTTACTGGACCATGAAACCAACTTCTTTCCTAGAAAAAAAGCACCACCGTAAGAACCTTCCAGGAGTCATCATTCTTTGGATACCATAAACCATAATCAACTATCCCCTTCAAGTTTATGAAAATCCTCTTCACAGCAGTAACATGAGTCTCTTTAGGATCAGCGTGAAATCTAGCACAAAGACAAACAACATGCATAATGTCTAGTCTAGTCAGAGTTAAGTACAATAATCCGCCAACCATAGATCTATAAAAAGTTTGATTAACTTTCTGAGATTCATCATTCTTAGACAACTTGCATCTAGTCACAATAGGAGTTCCAATAGGTTTAGAGTCATTTAACCCAACTTCTTTAACAATTCCCTCACATACTTAGATTGAGAAATGAAAATACCTTTACCGATTTGAGTAATATGCAACCCTATGAATATTTTCATTTTACCAAATCATAGACATCTCAAATTTGTTTTGCATATCATCAACGAACTTCATGCTCAAGTCATCGTCTCCAAAAATAATATCATCAACAAACACTTCAACAATCAAAATGTTATCATTATCAACCTTAAAGTATAAATTACTATTACGAGTGCCTTTACAAAATCTGAGTATCATCAAATACTTTTCTAATCTAGCATACCAGGCTTTAGGGGCTTGCTTTAGTCCATATAGTGCTTTCTTGAATTTCAATACCATGTCTCCTTCATTTGATAATGAAAATCCATCTTGTTGCTCAATGTAGACTTCCTCTTCCAAATCACCATTCAAAATGGCTGACTTGATATCCATCTCATATACCTTGAAATTCTTGTAAGCAACATATGCAAGCAGTAATCTAATAGCTTCAATTCTACCTACAGGAGCAAAAGTCTCCTCATAATCAATTCCTTCCATTTGTGAACACCCTTTACATACCAATCTTGCTTTGTTTTTAACCACTTCACCAACCTCATTCAGTTTATTCTGAAACACCCATTTAGTACCAATTACATTCTTGTCTTTAGGTTTCAGAACAAGCTCCCAAGTATTTTTCTTCTCAATCGGATTCAACTCTTCTTCCATAGCTTTTATCCAATTCTTATATTTACATGCTTTTGCAACATCTTTAGGTTCAATCTTGGAAATCAAACATATCTCTTTAGCAACAATCCTTCTTCTAGTCATCACACCTTTATTTTTATCATGAATAATCTGATTTTCTAAATGATTTAGTCTTACATACCTCAGAGTCTTTTGATTGTTTTGGTTCTTAGGCTCTAGAACTTCTTCACCTGTAGTAGTAATATCTTGATTAACTGTCTCTAGCAGATCTTTCTGCTTTCAAATCTCAATCTGCACAAGCTTTGGAATAACATCTTCATCATCAAACTCATAACTACATGCTCTAATTTTCTTTCCAAGATATTCATCTACCTTCACATTTTCACTCGCTATTATCTTTCACAATCTCTTTTTGTAACACCAACTGACCTTTCTCTTAGTAGAATATCCTCAGAAGATTCCTTCATCACATATTGCATAAAACTTTCATATATCCTCATCTCTTTTATAATAACATTTTCTTCCAAAAACACTAAAATATCTAATTGTAGGAACATGACCATGTGTGTGTAAAATTTGGAATCTGTATCTAAAACACAAACACTCAATAAGTCATTGCATGCATGGTTAGTTGATCAAAATCAATGAATGTAAAGTCATAACAAATTGACCTATTGCCTCCTAAAAGATGCGAGTATAGATTTTTTCTCAGATTTATCTAAGCAATACCGATGACTAGACTACACCAAGACAAAGGATTTAATCTATATGAATGCAAGATTAAGCTATATGAAATATAGATGCTAACATGATTAAGCTAATATTCAATAAAATAAGATGAAATATTCTCAATGAATCTACAGCAAAACCAGTATGATAATATTAAAATATATAGCCTTTTTGATTGAGAGATGAGAGCTTGAATTTATAGATAATCTAGACAGAAATCGATGGTCGAGATTGATTATTGATGAATGGTCAAGATTCTCCCAGAAGTAGCACAATCTAGGTGATTTGATGTGATTGGCTACTTTATTTAGATTTGAAGGAGATAAAAATGAGCTAAAATTGAGATAAAATAAAAAAAATTATTTATTCTATTTTTCTTTCTTAAAGCAAGCTTTTTTTCGTTTATTCCCTTTTATTCAATTTTAAAATTTAATTGATTTAATTACCTTTCTGAGATTTCTCAAGTTATCTCAAATTAGATTTTCAAACTATCTCAAGTTAATTTCTTTTCTCAAATTAATTATTTTTTGATGATTTAATGGCAAATTGATTTATTAATTAAATATGCTAGGATATTTAATTAAATAAATAGGATATTTGATGAAAGAGATTTGATGATTTATTTGATTCAAGTGATTAATTTTTCATGACATTTATGAATTAGGAATTAATTAATTAGGTGCTCAAGATTGATTTAATTGCCTTTGGTGATGTAGTCGAGATTAGGGGCCCATGGTTTAGATGACCATTTTTAGGGTATTATATTTGACCCTATTTGAATTCATCTGCGAGCAGTGCATTGATTCAAAGAATAGTTGATGTCGAAGAGATACTGGTTCTAAACTTGATGGATCATGAATAGATGAAGACTGAGATATTCAGCTTGATTTAAGGTGATGAAATTGAATAAATTGATAAAAGTGATATTGATACCGAACTTGATTGAACTAGGACTGATGAAGAGTGAAGATACCTATATTGAGCTTGATGGATTAAGAAGTGGGTACTGATCTAGAACTTGATTGAACTAGAATCAATTGAGCGAAGAGATAATACTGATTTTGAACTTGACTAAGCAAGAACTGATTAGAGAAACAAAATATCTAGCTTAATTTGATGCGATGAAATTGAATGTCTATTTTGATTGAGTGTGTGATCACTGTCAAAAATACTCTTTAAACCCTTGATTAGGTTTAAATGAATAACCAGCTTGATGAGGTGTGATCAAACTGAACGCCTATTTGGATTGAGCGTATGATCACTGTCAAAATAACTTTAAACCCTTGATTAGGTTTAAATGAATAACTAGCTTGATGAGGTGCGATGAAACTAATTACCATTAAGAGACTGATTTAGATGAAAACAATATCATCTTGATTTGGTGTGATGAATCTAATATGCCCCTAGAGATTGATATGATTTGAAGAAGCTCAACTAGATATGATGCGATTAATTTGAGATGCCCCTAGCAATGAGGTCTTGTTTGATGAGATTTGATTGATGTTAGATTAATCTTTGATTGAAAAGATTTGCTAGTTGACTTTTGATGATGTAATAAGTATGCCCCCTTGGGAGAGAAATAGAAATATGGTGATATACCATAGTGATTGGAGGCAATTCGAGTGATAAAAAGATTTAGTGATGAATATTTGAGCATGGAGAATGATTTAAGAATTTATTTGACTATAAAAGTGATGTTAAATTTTGATTTCGATCCCGAAAATGAACTCAGGATGGTCAATTTTACTAGGGGTACAAATTTTGTGCCAATTGAAGCAAGTTTGAAAATTAGGGTTTCGCTTATAAAAGGGGTTGAAGGAGTCATTTTCAATTCATTTTTACCTCTCAAATTCAAAAGTTAAAAAAAAAGTAAAGTTATCATGCTGATATTTCTTGAAATGCACAAAGCTTAGTATGAATGCAACCTAAGACTTTAGTCACTGGATTTTTTATGCTATTTATCATCACTGAGCATTTTAAAATGTTGGAGATAGGCAGAAGCACCAAGGCACAAAAAGCCAAGATGACCTCACTATCAAGTCTTTTTGATTTAGCAAGCAGACATAAGCACCAAGGCATAAAGAGAGAGGATGACCTGAATATTGCTTACATACAAACAAACAAGACAATGTAGAGTTCCTTTTTCTTACTATGCAATAGTGATTATCTTGTCCACAATGACCCTTTTATCGTTCATATCCTAGGACAGAATAAGCATGAATTCAGATTGCATAATAAAGAAAGTTACTCAAAGTAGGCAAGGAAATAGTTCCAACCTCCCTATAGCATACAAATAAATGAAGTCAAGGAAAGTGTTGCAATTTCACCTTGATGTGAAGGCACTTATCACAGACACCCAGTTTATGAGATGTTTCTAGATCATCAGAATCATTCCTACAAGCAAAAACCAAAGAAAAATATTATGCCCCCAGTCCTTGTTTCTCTTAGTCAAGATAGACTTCCTTGAGTTACTCAGAGGGAATAATAAGCAAAAACCAATTTAAAAGACAATGTACAAAGAAAATTTTAATCATAGCTCAAATGGTTTTAGCAATTGTTTTCTTTGTTCTTGCTTTGTGTGTTTGATGAGATGTCAATGGAAAAATCCTGTAGTGGTTAGGAGACAGGTAATTGACACAGATTTGATGACGCCGTACTACTGACATAAATATGACTTGGTTAAACTACTTAGGACATTTAGATTGATCAGTCAATTTCCCTAAGACTACGATGTTGATCGGTTACAAGCCATGAGGGTTCCAAGAAGAACCAAGGTGTCACAAAAGCGATTGAAGGATATGTACAAGCTAAAGAAAAAATGTAGGAAAGTAGGAAATAAAGAAGGAAATGCTATATTTGCATTGATAAATGGAGAACTTTAGTACAAGAGGCACCTCTTTACTAGGTTTTTGCCTTCTTGGCAGAGATTTTTTTTTTTTTTTTTGAAGACTTTTTATGATTTTTAGGATTTTTTTCAGGACATTTTAGTTGTATAGGTTACTGGAGTAGAGAATGATAAGTGTATAATTTATTCAAGTGGATGGTGTTGATTGGTTCACGAAGCTATTCTCCTTCCGATGTTGAGTTGGTAAGTGCTAGAGCCAAAGACTGCAGTAACAATGTAGGGACCCAACTAGTTGGGTTCAAAGTTCCCTTTTTGTTCCCAATATTGTTGATTTTTAGGATTCTCTCTCAACCCTAATTTGAGGGGAAGCCTAATAATTAAGAGAACTGCAGATACATCAAATGTGGAAGCTTTAAAATTAACTATGGATGCAGCCAAATTGGCCCATGAGACCGCTAAGAGAGAAAAGATAGAGAAGCAAGAACTTATGAAGAAGTTTGAACATATTTTTGGTGAATATAACAAGGTACAACAGAGATGTATTGAGTTCCAATATAAGGTTAAAATTATGGAACAAAAACAATTGGAAGCATCCCATGTTGCCCCTATAACTACTTCAACACCTTCAATATCAAGATCTCTTCCTATTACCCTTGTTGATGTAGAAATTCAATGTTCTTCATCGGAGCCATTTGTTGAAGACCCAACAAGGTCAACTGATCCAACAAAGGCTCAAATGTTGGAGAAGATCACAAAATTGGAGAATAATCTAAAGGAATCAAAGGATCAATCTTCCTTAGAACAAAGGCAAATAGTTATCTCCGTGTTAACTCATTTGAATAAAAAATTTGACAGAAGGTTGAATAGTATTCATTCTTAATATTTTTTTTGTTTAATATTCAAGGTCTTGATTAGGATAAAGAGGTGGCAATACCTCTATTTACCAAATGGTTACTAAGGCCAAATTCTCTTACACTAATGTCAATGGCTTCTAAATATCATGCTAATAGACCACCTACACTTCATCCAGCCTATTTGTTGGTGAAGTCAATGCAAGAAGATCAAATACAACCAGAAAGAATAGAGAGAAAAATAAGAGAGTTGATCAGGAGTTTCAATGAATTAAATGATACACTTATGCTAGGGATTTTGGATGAGAATGGAGTTGTCAATCCTTTGCAACTATGGAAGGAAGAGGCAGAGAGAATCATCAACACTCAAATGGAACTAATTTGATAGGATTTGGATACTGATTTGCTGGAGAACACTATAGATAAAATTATATACACACAGACATTCTTTGAGTCTTTTGAAAAAGAAGCAAATCAAGTTGTTGTAAAGTATACTCCATATAGGGAAAAAGTTGATGAAGTCATGAGTTTTAGGTGGCCATCTAATCAAGAATACAATAAATGGAGCAAGACATATTTGAACAAGGAATAAACACTGCAAATAGTTAGCTAGCCAACTTATTGATGTGATAGTTTTGTAAACAGTTTTGTCTTCTTGTGGTGGTTACCTTTTTGAACATGAGCAACAACAAGGTGGGCCTGTATTAGGATCTTTTTCGGTAATAACAAAAAAGACAAAGTGCCTGAAGTGTTATGATGAAGCAGTTAAAGATATTTGGTCTTGTTTGTGACATTCCTCAAAGGAATATTTTGTAATAAGAATCATGTATGTCCGATCTTTTTAATGACACGTGTCTCCTCTAGCTAGAATCTTGTTTGCTCCCTTATTTTCTATTAAAAAAGAATTCAATGCCAAGAGAAGGGGCTCCTGTTCCAACTCTATACCAAGTTTTCTAAATCAGAGTCATAGGTTAGATTAGCTGGTTTTAGGTGAAAATGAGAAAAGTGTAAAGTCTTTTTTACTGACAAAAATAAGAATGAGTCTTATGTCACATTTTGTGTAGGTTTTGAAGGACTGAATTGTATGTGGTCTTATGACAGATATAGAATTTGAGTTAATTAAATAGAATCCAAACCTATGTCTCTCCATTGTATGATTCTAAAATGTTTTGAATGAATTATAATCAAGGGTTTCTTTAATTCATTGCATTGTTGTGATGTATGTGATTTGTCATTTTGTTGTGATCTAAGGGATCAATTAAATGCTTGAACATAATTGCAGAGTGGTAAGGCTTGTGCAGGGATTTTGATAAGTAGTTCAAGTTTGGGTCATAGTTGAGATATATTGTAATGAAATATGTTCTTAGTTCAACATACTATCAGATAAATTATGTTGTAATTTATCTTAGATTTCATGAATTTGACTCCCCAATGGAATAAGGCACTATTTATAGCTTATCTTAGTCTTTACAATCATTTTTGTGCTCCATTCATCTATATTTTCTATAAGTTATTGATTATCATAATATATTTTATTTCATGTCTATTATTATATTTTTTCTCCATCTCATTCTCCAATAGGTTGAGGATCACTAAAGAATTCGCCATTCTTGAGAATTCGCCCTCTTTGTTAAGCCTGCATATGAAATTATCTGCTTTGTTTTAGTGTAATTTGTGACTATGGCGTAGAGATTATAAATTCAGCAAGGGATCATCCTCCTGGGTCTTGCAGAGCCTAAAGTATAGAAGGATCTATTAAATCCTTGTTAGTTGGTTCAAGTTCTAGACGATATTGATAGTTGGAGTTGGCGTCTGCATAGATATTTGAAGAATCATCTTGGTTTCTGCCTTTTGTAGTGTAAACCCTTTGGAGATCCAACACACCACATTCAATTTATATATCAATCCTTTAAATCGATAAATACCATAACATACCAATAATTTTTATTTATCATATATTAAGCTCCATTCATTTACTAGAATGAATCTAATTTACTAACAATTCTCCTTCATAAATCCCAAGCATTCAAAAAAATATTAACCTTAACCCATAAATCAATACACAAATTTTTATAATACTCAAGATTATTTGAGCTTTAGAGTATTTCATGTCTCTTCTATATTTAGAGAATAATGTATACTTCTTATGTCTTATTTGTTTGTTATTTATTTTAACATATAATCCTAGAGATAAGCCATTACTTGACACAAATCATTCTGTTGTTGGCACACCCTGCTTCCACATGCCCTTGACCTACCACCTTACCACTAGCATTTGTGATACCCTCATCCAGTGCACCATTGGCTTGACTTTGTAGCACCTCATGGCCATAGGTGGCCGAAGTATTTTGGCAAAGCAATGCAGCATTGGCTGGACTTGGCTCACATTGAAATTTTGGCTGACCAATGTACCATTGCCCGAACTCTACTCACGTCAATATTATATGCTTGTGAAGTGTTGGTTGTAAAGTGTGTTGTTCACCACAAATCCAATAGGCATACTATTGTACTCTCTTTAGAAAGCGCTCATTTGTGCCTTTGTTTGGCTTAGTTCATGCTCTCCTTCTATAAACTGCCAAATAAAGGGGAAAAACAATAATCAAGGGGGATGTTGTATGTGCTCTATGTTTCATACTTCCTCAAAGAAGTGCTTCTATGTGTTGTGTTATTCATTCACTTCACCCTTGTATAAATTTCTAAGGTTCATTTACTCATTCTACAAAAGAAACAATTTAAGTCTAGTAGCATGGATTCTAATGTTCCTATACAACCTCTAACACCTTTCAATTATCATGATTGGAAGTTGAAAGTAGTTCTTTTACATAACAATAAAGGATTTTTAAGGGTAACAATGGGAACAAAAAATGGTTTACCTTAATAAAAAATAACGGGAACAAAAAAAGGACCTAATGTACCTAAGGACAAAGAAAAGTATTTCAATAAGTGTTACCAAGCTTTTGGTTTCTTGTGTTTAAATATATCTCCTGAATTAGTTTTTCATGTTGAGAACTTGAAAACACCCAACGAAGTTTGGGAAGCTCTAAAAAATATTTTTGAGACAATTGATGAACTAAGAAGTCATGAGTTGGAAAATCAACTCTAAGGTCTATTTCCTAGAAGTTTTGCTACTTTAGAGAATTTTTTCACTAAATTCAAATCTTTAAAGTTGCAATTAAAAGATTGTGGAATTGACAAGAAAAAGGATCAATTAATCCTTTGTGTACTTTCCAAACTAGGTCCTGATTTTTTTGTGTTTGTCTCTACTTTTTATTACTAGACTTATAAAGCACTGAGAGGGGGGGTTGAATCAGTGACAACAAAAAAAATACTACTTTAAACACTGACTGATAGAGATACTTAACAAGTATACTAAACACTATGCATGCAATCAAGAATGATATTAAAGCATCCACAATAAGTAAAACATCCACCATAGCACAATTGTTTATATGTGGAAAACCAAAATGGGAAAAACCACAGTGAGATGGGACTCACAAGTTAACTATCTGTAGTAATAGGTAACTGACTAGTTAAGGTCTACAAAATTTCTCTACTAGGAGCGAATCCTATTAAAGATCCCAAAGCTATGTTAGGAGATATACCCTGTTAAAGGTAGTACCATGTTAGGAGCAACCTCAGTAGAGGATTTATGAATCTAAACTAATGGATCACCTTGTTAAAATATTTCTAGAATGAAGCTTGTTGGAGCTTACCTGGTTAGGGGATTTGACTATTGTACTGATTAGAAAACAATAGTTGGTGTGATCTATAAGTAGAACAACTTGCTTTAATATATCCTCTTTTGCTCACTCAAAACTACATCACCAACATATTCTGCAATGCCTTCAACAACTTAACACTTCTATCTTCGCATCATATCATATCTTCAAAATAATTCATCATAATGTCATTAAATAGACATTAGATTTCATGTCGGCTTAGAAATCATATCACATTTTCCTAGGTGCAGTATATCTGGACAATCTATCATAAATCATCACAAATTACTGCCAAAATTTGTCCGTTAGGGGTAACTCATCACGACCAGTGATAACTCATCACGACCGGTGATAACTCATCACACAATCAATGAATATCAGTTGGAACATTGATATCGGTTAAGAGTTAACCATTTTCAATACATAAATTGATTGTCCTCCATTTCCTTCTTTGATGGTCTCCGCTAAATCTCCAAGTTGGTGTCAAGTCATTCCTACATATATCGGTTGTCTACATGTACCAGTTTGACACTTTTTAAACCATCATAAACTAAACATCCAATACTTGTTGCAATATAAGTAACTTTAGAAGTATTACCAGTTTGTCTAAGATTGCAATGACAGTGTGAACATATGTGTGTGTGTACATGTTCCATCAATGACAACACATGAAGTCATTCATTACAATCATCATCAAGCCAACAATCTCCCCCTTTGGTATTGATGGCAACACTTAGAAAATTTTATAATTTTACAACTAAGTGTGCTTACAACAATTGTACAACCTTATTTATACTCCCCCTTTGACAAAAATACCAAATTGAAAAGTAAAATATATATATATATATATATACATATAGAAAAATTTGCATCAAAAGTTTACATATACAAAAATTTAAAAGTCCTTATTAAGGAGTTTTCACTTCAATTTTCAAGAAAATATTACTATAATTAAGCCTCATTTAAGAAAAATCATTTTCCCATGTTTCTAGTAAGGTTTCAGTGATCTCGATGGCGGTCATAACTTGTGCAGAAAATTATTCCATTGCATCAACTGTACTCATCTCTGGAGTAGCCAAAATCACTTCAGCATTCTTATAAGCTCATTGCAAGATGTCCACTTTAGGTCTGAATAAGTTCTTTAACTCCTTCAGGTATCAAAGTCTCTTAGCATGTTCAAAATCATACATATCTAATTGATTTTGCAAATCATCAACTAATTTGCCAAAAGATAAGACTGGATCTTGTAAAGGTATGTAGGCAATACATATCTTTTCCAATTCATGTTTTGTCTCTTCTTTCCTCTTAAATAAATCAGTATATAAAAATGAAACATTGGATGTGTAGGCTAGAATTATGCCCCCTGTCTCAATAGATTTTCTCAAAAGATCTTTATTTGGGGATAAAGCAATCTTTCATTATATGTTCACCTCTTTTCTTTTTGTAGTTTTCTCAGTGAAAGTCTGAGCAGCTTCCTCAAGGGACTTGAGTTGGTCAGAGGCATCAACAACCAACTGGCCAAGCTTGCCAATAGGAGTTGACAAGTTCCCTATATCAGTCTTCGGTAGAAAACTAGACAAAACCTCTGCAACAGTTTGGATAGTTTCTAATTCCTTCCTTTGTTCCTTAAGTCTCTTCTTCTAAGCCCCGGATTGCATCACAATTGCAATCTCTTTAAGTTTCGATGCACTCATATTATCTACATCTATAGGCCCTTTGATGCCTAATGAGTCATCATCATCATCATTATGCTCCTTGACTAATGCCTTTTCTTGTTTAGGAGACTTCTTCTCCTTGGTTTTCTCTTACTCTTGTTCCTTTGCTTGTTCAGAGGGCTTCTCTCCAACTTTTTCTATAGGATTCTCTAGAGTATCCTATAAAACCAGTGGTTATTGTATTTGCATTTGTTGTTCTTTTACTGGTGGGGGTGGAAAATCCATACTTGGTTGA
Source organism: Cryptomeria japonica (assembly GCF_030272615.1). Classification (NCBI taxonomy): domain Eukaryota; kingdom Viridiplantae; phylum Streptophyta; class Pinopsida; order Cupressales; family Cupressaceae; genus Cryptomeria; species Cryptomeria japonica. The sequence continues at coordinate 38,992,208 of NC_081415.1, forward strand.
GTTGCTAGTATTTCCACTGTTTTAACCTGTGAAATAGTAATAACCAGTTGCTATTGTGATAGCTTATCTGGTTCAGTAATATTCCCACATAGATCAATAGTATCCTATATTTCATTAAAAAAATCACTGGTTGGGAAGTAGTGTCATCCTCTTTCTTGATAGGATAGACAATATCAGCTTGCACCATTTCTTCCTCATCTTCGGTCGTACTTCAGGCTCCGTTTGATCATCATTATAAGACTTCATATGCTTATGCATCCATTAAACGTTTCGAGCTATCTGATGAGTTTCAACTTCAATAGATTGAGATTTACCATTTAATAACTTCAATCTTCTTGCCTTAGAAATGAATTGTCCTTTGTAATTATCAAGTAATGAAACTAATTCATCTCTAGATAATTAAGAAAAAAATTGAATAAATACATTATCAATAATTTCTTCATCTTGGTCAACAACTTTTTGCCACTTATTTGCAAGAATGGAGTACAAAGAATTGGAAATATCATCTTTAAGGCCTTGAGGTAATCGATTGTATTGACATAAGTATCTATTACCTATTGAATAATTTGTTCCTTCTGGTCTTCATCAAAATAATCAAAACATTTTTTGACATTATCAAATCTATTCCTCCCTAATATTTTCAATGTCTTCTCAAAATCAATCATAGGCTTGTAAGATAAAACATTAATAGGAACACTTGCCTTTGACACTTCTTCTAATGGTTTAGATACTTTACCAGTTGCTTTCCTTGGGTTCCTCCTCAGTGTCAGTATCATCAGATTCTTCTTGAAGAATCAGGTGTCTACCTCTCTTCTTTGTTGCAGTCTGCTTTGTATCATTCACTTTGGGTACCTATTCCTTTTTGACTTGAAAACTTTGTGTCACTTTTGTATTAGTAGGTACAAAAGATGTTGAGAGTGCTTTCTCAACCTTCTTCTTCTTTCCTTTAACACTACTGGGTTGAGCACTACTAGTTTGAGCTTCTGTAGTTTGCTCCTAAAAAATATCCAGTCTTTTCTTTTTCTTATCCACTGGAGTTGCCAACTGGTTATCTAGTCTTTTCTTCTTCAATAAGTCATAATTGACTTCATAGCTCATGTCTTCCATTTCATCCTCCTTGGGTTCAATAACTTCCATTAGACAGAAATCAGTGGTGACTGTGAAAATGATGTCCATAGCAAAGTTTTTCAACACATCTTTAGGTAGGCTTACCTTCATACTCATTTTCTTTTGAAATTCATTGAAGTACATGTTAATTGCAGCAGAGAAAGTGTTCTTAACATCTTTAATCTTGTTTTTGATCTGGGCAGTTACCGGTAGGTCTTTTGATCATTCAATGTCACCAATTCTTGGTAGGAAATTTTGAAAGTAAAAGAATAAACCAATCAATAACTGACCAAATTTGAACTTATGACTGTTATCCTTCTTAATTGACTGTAAATTCAATATCAATTGAATCCTTCTGGCCTAGCATAGGTCATAATTGATAGTTCTGATACTTAATGTTAAGTACAGATGCCAAGCTAATAAGATGAGAGGGGGGGATGAATCATACAAACTTAATCTTCCACAAAAACAACAGATTCAACCTCAGTAACATATACTTCAGTAATATAACCAAAATTGCTAACACTCATAACACCAGATTTAATGTGGAAACCCAAATAGGGAAAAACCCCTGTGGGATTTCGGACCCACTAAGAAATATACTCTTCTAGAGTATGCTCGGTTAAAAGCAAATCCTGTTAAAGATTACAAACACATTGCTAGATGTGACCCGCTTAAGGGATTTCCCTCAGATTTGTTAGGATCTTCACCTTGTTAGAAGTGACCTTGTTAAAGGATTTCAAACACTCAATCAGAATGTCACCTTGCTAGAGAGTTTTACAAATAAGACTGTTAAGTCACTCGGTTAAGAGATTTTCTGTCACTTTACAAAATAATAGTAATAAAAATCTATCTGCAACTTCACATCTAAAATGCTAAAGCATATTCTTATTTGCTCAATACAATAGGACTTATCTTGTCCATCTACTGGGCTCTATACACTGTTATTCAAACAGGTCTTCAAGCTTCAATGCTCGATAATCACTATGTAGCATCCCTGTGCATACACTTGCCCGCGTACATTGTTTATCAACAGTTCCTTATTTATAAACAATTTTCCAACCACTTAATCTCCTTGATCACATATCCCATGATCAATCACAGCCATCAGATCTTCAAACTTGACTAGGTTCAATGTATCCTTTGATCTGAAAATGTTTTACCCCACCTTGGAACTTGCATACATTTCTTGGAACTTGTGCTAGGGTATTGCGGTTCAATCTGAGCTATAGATCTTCCTGTCGATTTTCCTTTACCATAGATTCTTTAACAAACTTCATGCATGACATACCAATCATTTAATCAGTTCCAGCTCATTAGCATCCTTCATTAAATAATGCTTTTATTCATTCAATACATTCTGTTACTACTCGGTTGCAACTCGGTAAATACTAAACTTCACTCCATAGACATTCTACCTTCATTAACCGATAACGATAACCTTAGGGTTTACCGACTAGGTTCTTTGCTCGGTAACATAGTATAGTATTAACCTTACAATCAACAACATATGTAGGATATTAAAACAATCTAAACATCATGATCTCATCATTATCTAACTCGGTAAGAGTTGCCCATTGAATAAGTTATTCCTCCCCTTATTCAACATTCTTTCTGTGTCTTTTACCGACATCTTTATACTCATCAAATCATACTTCTTAAGATATGGCAACATCATATTGAATTAGAAAATCAATTTCTTGACATAAATGACAAAATAATAATATTAAGACAATAAAACATCCTTAATTAGTTATATCCATAATCATCAACAACCTTCTCAATATCCTTATTGAGATACCAACAATCTCTCCTTGTCTGTTATAATGCCAACACATAATATGCACTGCTGCAGATGGCACACCGTTCATTCTACTGGAATAGAATATTTTGTAGCCTATAACCATGGTAGCCAATCTAATCATTGGGTCCTTAATGTTGTTAACTGAGAAAGCACGCCCATCAAAGATAGACCGAGTTAATGTCGGTACAGTCTCTTTAGAAATTTGCCTCACCTTGGGATCTTCACCGGTTGACAAAAAACCAGTCACAGCATGAATAGACTCCTTAGTTATAGTATGTGATATTTCCAGATACAAATTTTCTTAATGAACTCGACTAAGAATGATTCTAAAATGTTCCTCTTCAAAATCCTCAAGAAAATAAGTTGCATTATGAAAACCCTTCTCATAAACCCTAATATACTTGGGTTTGATCTTTAAGCTCTTATCACATAGGGATTTCAATTGAGAGTATATTGACAATGATCCTAAATCTTCAATTTTGCAGTCAATATAACTAGACAAATCACCTTTTACAATAACACCGTCAGGAACTTGAGACAAAGCATTGTATGGCATAATTTGTTCAAATTCCATAACCTCCATAGGTTCAAATGTGATCACAAGTCTCTCTACTTTCTTAGATGACAATGCCATTATGATAAAACTCAATTTTGAAAGGGATTTACAAATAAATACCTTAATTCCCTCATGCTACCTTGATTTTTGGTTGATTACTCAAATGCACACCAGTTCCACCTTCACTAATATTTGAATTAGCTTTAATCACACAATTCACAACACAAATTCGTCCACACCCAGCTAGCAATTTTGTTTTCGCTCTGCAAGTGCATAAGAATTCTCTTTTGAATGCATTTAGGGTAAAAGAAACATAGTAAAACTCACTTTTATCATCTTTACCTACTACACTAATTGCTCGACTGCTAGGGTTACAAACCCTAATACACGACTTAAAGGTATATGTAATATTAATAGGTGTAAAACCGATTGACAGTCTTTTGAAAAACTGATAAAAAATGATATAAAGATTTCACACATATCAAGTAAAAAATTCAAAACTTTCCTACCACGCATCTTTCAAGGGGTCTGAAAGTAGATTTACCGCTATGCTCCCCTTAGCCCTGTTGAAAATGATTAATTCACCGGTGCATGATTCTCCACACAGGGTGAAGGATTAGGTTTTTCTGTAGGCATATCATCACTCTTCTTTTTCCAGATTTAGTTCATCTCTTCTCTGGTTTCCTCAACATTTACCTTCTGCTTACCTTTCTGGTCTACTGAATGATTAGTCAGTTTGTTCTTTCTGGTTCTACAGAACTTCGCCATGTGTCCCAGTTTGTGACAATGATAGAAGGCCATTCTAGATGATCTCCAAGGTCCTGCATTGCCTCTTCTAGTTCTCCTTCTACAATTCATAGCCACATGACCATAATTGTTACAAATGATGCAAATGTCATTAGTTACCTTTTCCATCTCAAATAGACTAAACCGGTTGACATGGGGTTTCTGCCAATTCATATTACCTTCATTGTCATAGGTTCTCCTTTTGTTACCATTAAGTCTTGGATTCATGTGAGGTACTAGATTATTTGCTCCATATCTGTATTCAACTCATCTATGTCCATACATGTTGCATGTAAAACAATGACCTAGTATTTGCATTGTAGCTTATATTCTCATTGGGTCTGTTTCTACACACATATGTAGTATCTCTAGGTTTATGACAGACAAAGAAAATATGTTTAAAAACTCTCTTACCGGTAGGCTTGTTAGCCTTAGGAGAATTTTTGTCCTTGTGAATGTTTCTCTTTTGTTAGCCTTAGGAGAATTTTTGTCCTTGTGAATGTTGCTCTTTTTACCAAAAGACTCTCCTTTCTGAGATGTATTAAAGCCTAGTCTAGATGTATCACCTTTCATCCTCTGAGATTGGATTTTCTCATCTAGCATAGAAGAACTCTTATTGAACTTTTCCATCTTTCCATTGGCATCAGTGAGTTCTCTAGTAAGGTCTTTATTGTGTTTTGTAAGATTCTCTCTTAGGGATGATACCATTTCAAGATCTAGCCACAAAGCCTCTTTTTATTCTTTTTTTGCATGCCAATTCTCATGCAAAGTTGCGTTCTCTTGTTTTATCTTAGCAATCTCATGATCTCTTTCTTTGACAACGTCTTCAAATTCCCTCCTAGCTTCCAACTCTTGACTCATGCGGATAGTTAGGGCTTCTAACTCTCTTCTCAGATTTAGATTCTCATTGTTTAGTTTTTCAACTTCTTCAACTAATGCATCAATGTTAGCTTCATCTGAAGAGCTATTATCAGATATTTCCAATAGTTGTTCAGACAGCTCTCTCTATTTGAGTTGTGAAGCTTTAAATCTAACCCTTAGGGTTTCAAGCTCTTCCTTGGTAGCTTCAACCATTCTAGCCATCTCAAAGTAGCTCATATACCCCATGGTGGCTTTAGGGTTTCCTTCCAAGCAATTAAGCCTTAAGGAAGTTTGGCTCTGATACCAATTGATAGACTTATAAATCACTGAAAGGTGGGGAGGTGAATCAGTGACAACAAAAAAAATACTACTTTAAACACTGATTGGTAGAGATACTTAACAAGTTTACTAAACAATATTCATGCAATCCACAATGATATTAAAGCATCCACAATAAATAAAACATCTACCATAACACATGTTTATACATAGAAAACCCAAATGGGAAAAACCACATTGAGATGGGACTCACAAGTTAACTATCTGTAGTAATAGATAACTGACCAGTTAAGGTCTACAAAAGTGCTCTGCTAGGAGTGAACCCTATTAAAGATCCCAAAGCTCTGTTAGGAGCTATACCCTGTTAAAGGTAGTTCCCTGTTAGGAGTAACCTCAGTAGAGTATTTCTAAATCCAAACTAATGGATTACCTTGTTAAAGGATTTCTACAATGAAGCTTGTTAGAGATTACCCGGTTAGGGGATTTGACTGTTGTAGTGATTAGAAAACAACACGTGGTGTGATCTAGAAGTAGCACAGCTTGCTTGAATAGATCCTCTTCTACTCACTCAAAACTGCATCACCAACATATTCTGCAATGCCTTCAATAACTTAACACTTATATCTTTTCATCATATCATATATTCAAAATAGTTCATCATAATGTAATTATATAGACATTAGATTTCATGTCGGCTTAGAAATCATATCACAATTTCCTAGGTGTAGTGTATCTGGATAATCTATCATAACTCATCACAAATTACTGCCAAAATTTTTCGGTTAGGCGTAACTCATAACGATAGGTGATAACTCAGCATACAATCAATGAATACCAGTTGGAACACTGATACCGGTTAAGAGTTAACCACTTTCAATACATAAACCAATTGTCCTCCATTTTCTTCTTTTATGGTCTTCACTGAATCTCCAAGTTGGTGTCAAGTCATTTCTGCATCTACCAGTTGTCTACATGTACCGGTTTGACACTCTCTAAACCATCATAAACTAAACATCCAATACTAGTTGCAATACAAGTAACTTTACAAGTATTACCGTTTTGTCTAAGATTACAATGAAAATGTGAACATATGTGTGTGTGTACATGTTCCATCAATGACAACATATGAAGTCGTTCATTACAATCATCATAAAGCCAACATTTATTGTACTAAAAGAGCTCCTGGTAGCTCATGGAAAATATCCACACTAGATGACTTCATTTATGATCTATCAAATGGGCACGGAAAGTTAATTTAAATGGGTGATTTGAAATCTACTAAGCCTCAAGCTCTAATTGTAGGAAATGAAAATAAACAAAATGCTAAAGGGAGCAAGAAGAACACTGAAAAGGAAAATGAAGGGAAGAAAGAAGATAAAATTGACAACTTAAAAAAGGATCTCTTCTCAATAATATAAATCAACTATTAAGAAAGTTAAATGTTCTTTCTGTAAGAAAACTAGTCATGAAGAACATTAGTGCATCAAAAAGAAAATTGAGCATGTCACTTTTCTACTAAAAAAGAATAATATTGGGGTAACTGATTATGTTAAAGCATCTTCTTGAAATTAGGAAAATAATAAGGACAAAGAGAAATTAAAAGGCAAGGCATTAGTTGCTACATTATCATCATCTTTATCTCCATGGATTATAGATTTTGGTGCTACACAATATATGGGATCTCAAAACGTTGAGTTTTCATCCTTAGAAGAAATCAATATGTCTTCAATCACCATCGGGGATGATACTCCAACATTGGTCAAAGGGAGAGGGTCTATTGAAGTTGAAGAAGGAACATTTTCAAATATTCTAAGTGTGTCTTCACTATACTAATCTCCTTTCAGTGTATCAAATAAATGAATCTAGGAAAAGGCATGAGAGTTCATTTCTCTCCAAATTCAATTGAGATAAGAGATATCCATGTAGAGACAACTTGGTAGCAATAGGGGAGGCAAATAACCAATATAGATTATATACCTTCTCTAAATTTTTCACATATATTCCTCAAAAAGCTTTACTAACTCATTCAAATGAAGTTAGTAAATTGTGGCATGAGCGATTTGGCCACCTTAACTACCTCTATCTTGAGAAACCATGTCAAAATAATATGGTCAAGGGTTTACCTAAGGTTAAGTTTTCTAAAGGACTTTATGAAGGTTGTGCACTTGGAAAACATCCAAAAATAAAATTTGACAAAGGAAAATCATGGAGGGCAACACAAGTCTTGGAACTTGTTCATAGTGATGTTACAAGGGCTTTTCCCTATCCATATTTTACACAGGCTAGTTATGTTCTCACCCTTATTAATAATTTCTAATGTTATACATAGGTCTACTTTCTTAGGCAAAAATCAGAAGTGTTTGAATCTTTTAAAGATTACAAATCTCTTGTTCAAAAATAAACAGGAAAGTTTATCAAGGTTCTAAGAATAGATAATGGTTGTATGTTAACAACCATTTTGAGCAGTTTTGCATATCAGAGGGGATAGATCTACAACACATAGTTCTATATTCTCCTCAACAAAATGGTGTTATAGAATGTAAAAATAGATCTTTAAAAGAGATGGACAACTATATGATTCACTCTAAGGGTCTCACACCATCATATTGGGCTGAAGCAATCAATTGTACATGCTATATTCAAAATAGAGTTCCTCGTAAAGCCTTGAGCAGTATCACTCCCTTTGAAGCTTGGAAAGGTTGGAAACAAATACTTGATCATTTCAGAGTATTCGGATCTCAAGCCATGGCCTGCATTCCAAAATAATGTTGCAAAGCTATGGATCCACAATCCAAACCTCTCATCTTTGTGGGATATCCAGATGGTGTAAAAGGATATCGTCTACTCTACCATACCACACAAAAGTTGTTTATAGAGAGATGTTTTAAGTTTCAAGAAAAACCTCTTGGTACTATACTTGACACTTCTCACCATACTGGGGACTCTTCAAATCTAGATTACAATACTAGTGACTCAGATCATTCAAAGTAGATTCTGAGTATTGCATCTTCTTCTTCTAATTCTCACAATGATGAAAGTGATGAGGGTTCATCTTTATCCAGTTCAATGATTGCATTAGAGGTTGATATTTTCACACCCACATCTCATGCTCCACATAGGACAAATCATGGGTATAGGATTTAGTAGATGATAGATAGATTCAGTAAGTTTTTTATGAGGAGCCACATGCCTTTCTTGTTTCAGTTTTTGATCCTTAGACATTTAGAGAGGAATTAGGCATACCAAAGTGGGATATTTCTATGGATGAAGAATATAATTCCTTAATTATAAATCATACTTGGGATTTGACTTCACTTCCTAAGGGAAGGAAAATAGTTTGATGTAGATAGATATAAAACTAAATTTATAGTAGATGGGTTAGTTGATAATTACAAAGCACAATTAGTTGCCAAAGGTTTTTCACAAGTTGCAAGAATTGAATACACAAAAACATTTGCACGAGTTGCTAAGATGACTTCTATTAGACTCACACTCACTATAGTCATAGCACATTCATGGGAAGTACATGACATGGATGTGAAGAATGCATTTCTTCATGGAGATCTACATGAGAAAATCTACATGGACCAACCACCTTGAAATCTACATGGAGATCTAGAGGAGGAAATCTACATGAAAATCTCTCTATAGCCTCAAACAAGCTCCTAGAGCTTGGTATTCCAAGATGGATTCCTACTTCCTATCTTTAGGTTTTACTAGATGCCATTTAGATTATAATGTGTATCTATTGTGGTAGGATGATTCACTTTTGATATTGGTTCTATATGCTGATGATCTTTTGATCACTACAAGTACTTCATTTGTCATTGCAGTAGTGAAGACATCACTCCACAACCACAATAGGTTTTATATGACAGACTTGAGTTTATTGTATTACTTGGTATTGAGATTTCACAGTCACTTTCAAGGATTACACTTTCTCAACCTAAGTATACTCTTGATTTACTAGCTTGATTTCACATGAGTACTTGTAAACCATCTCCAATTCTCTTTCTATTTAGAGTCAAGGTTGAGACTTCTTGTACTACATCATTGTTTGATGCTACCTTGTATCGACAACTTGTTATTAGTCTTATTTACTTGAGTCATATGTGGGAACCTCATGAGCTACATTGGAAATTGGTTAAAGGATCCTTCGTTATCTTAATAGTATTCTTGGGTTTGGGATTCACTACAGAGTTGGTTCATCTATTGACTTGGTTGGTTTTATAGATTCATATTGGGTAGGCGATATAGAGTATCGCAAGTCCACTTCAGGTTAAATTTTTTCAGTTGGTTCAGGTCCTATTAGTTGGTCTAGAAAAAATCAAAATGCTATTGCTATATCATCCACAGAGGCAAACCTCAAGGGGGTTGTTAACTCAGCTACGGAAGCAATATGGGTTCAACGCATTCTTTCTAAATTTGGTATACCTTTTAGCTCACCTACAGTCATTTATTAAGATAACCAAGGCACCATACAGATATGCACAGATCAGGTTTAGCATTAGCAAACCAAACACATAGAGATTCATATGCATTACATTCGTGAGCTTATTCATGGGCAGATCAAAGACTTAGCCTTTTGCTAGTCTTCAGAACAGGTTGCTGACATTTTCACCAAAACCTTCACAGAGAGCAACTTCATCCATCTATGAGCTCTTCTTATTGTGTGGTCTATATCAGCATCATCATCATCATCATCCTTGGGAAGGGCCTTCTAGGCTTCTTCTCTTCTTATCTCCTTTTTGGAGGATAATTTTTTTCCCACTTGGTTTTCTATCTTTCTCCACTTATGAGAGATTTCATTATAAATGGGTACCTCACCAGGCTAGTAGCTGGGGCCCATTTTTCTTATTTTCATCCTAAGTTATACTTAAAGAGAGGTGTTAGTGTTTTTATTTGATTTATTTACACTTAGGCTTACTTAATCCTACTTAGTCGTCCATATCTAGTTGACACTTGTTCATGCAAGTTGTCAATATCATTTAGGAGGTTATTAGAGGTGTCAATTTAGTTTCAACACCTCATGCTAGTTTAGTGGGAGGCAAGTCGCCACCACTCATTGAGTGTTGGGTTCAACTTCTGATTCGACCAAATCACTCTATCTATATGTACTCTCCTTCTACATCTTATTACCTGGTTGACTTTTGCTCATAATCTTGTTCTTATTGTGCTTGTGATTTATCTTCATTAGATATTGGTGTTTTCAAAAATTAATTATAAAATTAGAAGTAATTATTATTGAAGATAGAAAAAATCAGAATATTAATATTGACAAATTAATTTATGTAGCTCATTGTTGCAATAGTTTGGAGAGATTTGATGATTCAAAGAAAAATATAATGCAACCATAAACACATCAAATCCAAATAATACATCAATCATTGAAAAAGATAAATATCCGAACCTTCCATTTTCTTGTATTTATCATGTATAAATTTCAACTAATTTATAGTAATTTGAATTCAATTTGCTTTATTTCAATCATCTAATCATAGAAAATGTTCTTGCAAAATATTTTTTAACACATAATCTAATTGATAAAATAATCAATATTTACAATTAAGTAAGGTTTCTTTTTTTAACTTAACTTTTAATTTTTTTATATAAATACTTGTAATTATATAATTGATTTTTTATACAAAATTATGCTAAAAATAGTTCTATAAAGAATGCATCAAATATATATAAAATCATTATTAATATCTTCTTCAAATAATTGTTATATAATAATATTATAACTACCAAAAATTTGTTTTTACCTTCATGAATGTAACAGATTATTTGTTAACATTTGCATATTCAATAAAAATATATTTTAGAGAGAAAAATTTAAAACTCGCTGAATTTGCCAAACAAGTTTTCCTCGATAAATCGCAAGCATTTACAACAAATTCACTTCAACCCAGAAATGAATACATAAATTTCTGCAATATTCGAAAGCCATGAAGTCTGAGTGTAATACATAGTGGCTGCGAAATATTTGATTATAATGTCTGCGAATATATAATCCCTCTCCATTGACAAGCAATGAAGACAGTTCTTATTTAGAATGGAAATATGACTTATCCTAGTTCGAATCTAACTAACTAAGAAGATTGCCCTGATAAATCCCAAGCATTCAAATGATACTCACCTCAACCGACAAATGAATACATAAATCTTCTACAATATTCAACAGTCTTGGAGGCTGAGACTATTTCATGGCTCTTCTATATTTAGCTAGAGACTAATACATACTCCTTGTTTATTATATCTGCGAATATATAATCTCTCTCCACTGATAAGCAATGAAGATAGAGATCTCCAGTAGTTTTTATTTTTACTGGAAATATGATATCGTGGTCAGGCACAGTTTTTTGCACAACTGCCTGCACCATCAGGGCAGCGTGAAACCTCCCAAGGGCAGCAACCTTCGCCAGAAGGACAGTCATCGGGGCTATAACACTTGGTGTCATGCTCGCACTGCTCTTCAGCTATTCTCACCCCTTCAACTATCACCACCAACATTAATAGTATTATAAACATCTTCGCAAACTGCATGACTGCTAATTTCTTTGCACCCATTTTTGGTTGGCGAGTGATTGAATAACAGTGTATGCTGTGCTTAAATAAGTGAATTGGGACATTGCGACGTTTTGTTTGGGTCTGCTTAGCATAAATAACCGGCACTCTTTGGTTATTCAGGTTGGCAGGTCTGGTTTTGTGTGAGGTGGTTAAAGAGGAATTTTAATCGGCGATGCAAATTAAAAGAGATGGACATTGGAAGTAGAATAATGATACGATGTTTTTTTTGAAGTTTATGTCGGAAATGGTATCATCGGTTTTCACAGAAAATTTCTGTGACCTCTTCATTATCTCACACTCCCACGTCGGGGGATTCAAGTTTAGTTTTGTCTGTGTTTGGAAGAGGAATTTTAATTGGTGATGGAAATTAAGAGAGATGGACATTGGATATTATATTGGTTTTGGAGTTTATGTCAGAAATGGTGTCGTCGTCGGTTTTGACAGAAAACTTCCGCGAACACTCCTATAAATGGGAAATTCATGCGAGAACTTCGATTCTCTATCCTGAATTAAGTTCGGCCAGGGATCCAAAAGTGAATTGCGTTAATTTGAGATAAAATAAAACTTGTCTATTATCTTAAAGAATGTCAATTATTGTCTTAAAAATTTGTCTTTATTTCATTAGATAATACCATTTTCATTTTGTATTTTTGTATTTCTGTATTGAACAACTTTTCATTGCCTTGAAAATAAAACGATACTCATCTCAACCGACAAATGAATACATAAATTTTCTACAATATTCAACAGTCTTGGATGCTGAGACTATTTCAGGGCTCTTCTATATTTAGCTAGAGACTAATACATACTACTTGTTTATTATATCTGCGAATACATAATCTCTCTTCACTGATAAGCAATGAAGATAGAGATCTGCAGAAGTTTTTATTTTTAGTGGAAATATGATATGATATGGTGGGCAGCGTGAAAACACTTGGTGTCATGCTCGCACTGCTCTTCAGCTATTCTCACCCTTTCAAATATCGCAAACTGCATGACTGCTAAGTGAAATGGGACATTGCGACGTTTTTGTTCAAGAAAAGGTAGGACAAATATATGAAATAATAATAATCTCCTCTTGTTTGGGTCTGGTTAGCATAAATAACCGGCACTGTTTGGTTATTCAGGTTGGCAGGTCCGGTTTTGTCTGTGTTTGGCAATTTAATTGGCGATGGAAATTAAGAGAGATGGACATTAGATATTATGTTGGTTTTAGAGTTTATGTCAGAAATGGTCTCGTCGGTTTTGACAGAAAACTTCCGTGAACACTCCCATTAATGGGAAATTCATGTGAGAACCTCGATTCAAGTTTTCTATAGGGAATTAAGTCCGTGAGGGACCCAAAAGTGAATTGTCCTAATTTGAAACAAAATAAAATTTGTGTATTGTATATAAATATTCTTATTAGATAGAATACCATTTTTGTATCTGAAGAGATGATATAAAACAATTAATTTTGAAAAATAGCTCATTATTTTGATAAATCAATATTTTTAATAAATTACAATATCATTGATTAATTCATGTTAGGGGACGATGGATTTGAACCACCAAATTCTTGGTTTTAAATCAGGTGCTCTTCCATTGAGCTAGCACCCTTTAAAAATAATTTTACCCTTCAAAATCTTCGGTATCAAAACACTTGTGACCATTGCTGGTCATTTTGTGTTTTTGTATTGAACAAATTTCTGTTGCCTTGAAAATAAAACATCTATGCCTTTTAGACACCTTACAATCAATGATAACTTTAAGAAACCTTCTCTCAAAAAATTGTATAAAATCTTGGCAAATATTTAATTTTTTTAAAGAATAATAATTATTTTAATTAGTGAATCTTTCCTTCTTTTAAAGAAAAAATTTAATTTTATTGGCGAATTTTTTAATATCAATTGTTTTGATAGAAAATATTGGCGAATCTTGGAAAATAATAAGAGTGCATTAAAAATCTTTTCATTTAAAAATTTAGTTTTTTTATAGAAAAGTAAAGGCTTTGTATTTTGTGAGATAAAATATACAAACAATTTGTAATACTCATGGGGCCAAACATTGCTTTTAGACGATTGATTTTTGTTGATATAACCCTAAAGTAACTAATAAATATGGTAAATTATTGGCGAATTAATTTAGATTTCTACAATAAATTTAAAATGTTGGTGAATAGTATCGAATATTGTGGTGAACCTTTTAGTATAAAAAAACAAAAAAAAAAATTATATGGCAATTTAAATAACACTAAAATAAAAATTTGTAAAAATGTGGCGATTCAGGCCACCTCAAAAGTTGAACTTATTAGCTAAATCTTGATTCCCAAATTTCAAAAAATAGCCAATTGACGAATGTTAGCCACTAAAATTTTCATTGCTTTCAATATCTATCTAGCTCTAACAACACAAAGAGAATATGCAAAAATTTTGAATGATACATTTGTGTTTGTGTATTGACACCTACATACTCTCATTCTAATCCTCAGTGTGAATCTGTTTAATGCAAAACAAGTGTAAATCATCAATCTGCAAATTCAAACTATCCTCTTGCTAACTAAATTTCATTAAACATTTAGAATGGATTCTAAAATCAACTCTTTCCAATATTTAGAATGGATTCTAAAATCATATAGGCCAATGTTTCAATTCACAACTCCTAATAGTCAGTTCATCCAAACCTGAAAAACAATTCCAAACAAATCAAAATCATATATGCCAATCTTTCAATTCACTACTCCTAGTAATCATTTCATCCATCATTTCAACATCATCGATATACCTATTCATGTCTTCCAATATATCTGGAATATCAAGATTGCTCTCCCATATTTTCCAAAGAAGAGAAATCAAAATATAAACATATATATGAGAGATTCCAATACTAAAGAGTAAGTAATGAAGAGTAGGTAAAAAATTACATTGATGTAAAATTTTGACAGGTAAGGCAATTACACTCAAAGTCAATGGCAGGGTATTGTTCATTTCTATTTGTTGAAACTCTTAACGCATATTTGCATAAATCTCTCTCAAACTAGCTTGTTGTTCAATAGTTTTTCTTAGCACCAACTTATAACTCAATCAAGAGTGCTTCACGCATCTCCAAAATTAATTTCTATAGGCACAACAATGAGAAGAAGTACTACAATGTAGAATATAGGATAGAGGCTAGTTGGGGACACCAATAAAATATTTTAGTTAGAGATAACAAAAGTGACTCTATTTATAAACAAGGTCTAGAAAAAAAGAGAGAATTAGATTAGAAAATTGTCTTTTAGAGAAGCAAGACTCTTTATGTGTATTGGAGATTGTGGAAAGACACCGTTTGATGAAGGAATTCAAACCAATCCACACATTAATACCTGCAATCAAGAAACTCAGATCTTTCATATATTAAAAAATATACTCATAATATAAGATACAAATATAAAACAACAAGTGGAGATTGAAACTTAAGTCAGGAAAAAGGTCAAGCAAAACCATGATGCCCAATACAAGTAAATTATAGTGGTAAGCTAACAGATTTCTCAAATTGAACTCTTTTTATTGAGCTAATTGAGCTACTACAATGTGATCAAAGAAGTAAAACCCTTCTATCATAATAGCGGGGATAAATGCAACTAGAATATATTGTGTTGGTATCTTATGCATATCTTGCCAAAATAAGTTGTTAGAAGAATCACTAGTGAAAAACCTTCAAATGGATGGTTACAATTGATACTAAATAAATTGAAAACTTGGTGGTTTGTGAATCTCTCAGAGAAAAGAGGACTCTTCACCTACCTTAACCACATTCCAATTTGATGAAGCTCTGAGAGCCCAGGGATTTGGGTTATTAAGCCTTCTAGGAATACCTACAGACACACTATCATATGCACTCTATTAGATTGTTGTTCACAAAACAATCGATACGGGTACTCCATAATTTTCTAAGAAACTCCTCAACAATCCTATTTAAAAAAACAATCGATTTATTTCAATTGAGTTGCTTAAAATCAGCTCTCATAAAAAATGATTTAGTTTTGCCATAATTCTCTCCCTTTGACTGTTTCCCTTTATGAAAGGTGGCATCGATAAAAAAAGAAAACTCTTCTAGAAAATGTTAAAGATGAAAAATCAAGAGTTGAGCATAACATTTGTGGCCAACCCCATTTCAATTCAAAATACAACTTAAAGTAAACTATGCTATAATAACTTATGGTATAAATGCAGAGTGATCAAATGACATTTGAAGATGAATGTCAACCATAGGAGCTAACACAATAATCAAAAGAAAGCAAATGTTTAAATGTAAATACTCCAACAAGAGCAAGTACAAGGCACATAGTTCAGTAGACAAGTGTAAAGAAAGATTAGGTTTCCAAAGGAAATGCACATAAGAAATTCAGACCGGCGATACTTTTGATCAATTGGTAAGGTAGATAGAGCCACACTATGGGAAACACGTCAAATAGATGTTAAAAGCGTGGTGACGGGTTTGGAATTTGAAGAAGAAAAAAAAATAACATCAAATTTTTTGCATAATATTCGTAAATATGAGTTGCAAATAGACTCACCAATTGATAAACAAGAAGTCAATTTAAATGCGATGCCAGAGGACAATGTTGATGCACATTCCGATTTAAAAGATCAGAAAAAGATAATTGTTGTTGGTGCAAGTCCAGTTGGACTAGCAACAACATGACATTTGAAGCAAATAAACTTTAATGTGACTATTTTAGAGGCATAGGTTGACATCATTATAATTTGGAGCAAAATTCTCAGCACCACAAGGGCAGATATCAATTGCATGTTTGGGATTCAAAAGCAACAGTAACAAATAGATCAACATAAAAAAGAATAGAAGGATATACATGAACATAAAGATATACTTTCAAATTGGGATGAGCAGCTATTTTTGGACAACATAAAAAGAAATCAGCAATGTAATTGTCATTGACTAAAGAAGTATTCAATAAGTGGTAGTTGGAGCAGCATGTTTAAGCAATATGGTTGAGACTTTGAGAGAAGAGCTGAAAAAGTAGGATTAAAGCTGAAATAGAAGAACTTAAGAATTAAGATTTAGAAACAATATTATATTGTGATAATCAAACCACAATTCATGTTAACAAATATCCAATATTCATGCAAGTGGGGAGAACACTGAATATCATTTTCAAAAAAAAGAAATCTTATTAAGATTATATTTTTATATTTCATTTGTTATAGATCAAAGCCCAGATTACAGATATTTCCATCAATGCCTTGAACAAAAATAACTTGAAAATTTATTTGTTATAATTGACTGCTATGACTTTTTCATTTAGTCTTTTTATGCTTGATTGGGTACTTAAGCTGTAACTTATATAGAGCTCAATGATTGGTGCAAGATCTGTATATTAAAGCAACACCTACAGTTCACGCAAGAGAAACCTCTTGGTAAGAAATATCACAACATTTCAGAATCAAAATAGATGACAATAATATTAGAGTAATTAGGTCTTTACTTGATTAATTAATCAATATTTTTTTAATTATTTAAGTTCCCTATTATATTTTTACACTTAAGCTAACATTAGGTGCATAATAATTAATTCTTTTATTAATTATTATGTGCAAGCCTAGGGTTTTCCCTTTTAGGGTTTTTTGACCTATTAAAGGTTAATTTTCTTTTCTTTATATTATTATCTCATTACACTTTTGGTGAATATTGAGCTCTCCTCTTTTGAGCATATTTTCCTGTGTTTTTGTTCTTCAAATTATTTTGCTTCATTGCTTCTCCTTGTAACAGATTGTTTTAGCTTGTAGAAGATATTTAGGCTCCTCTGGTATTGTATTTCTCAACTCTCACATGGTATCAAAGCTTCAGATCTGTAGCTATCTATTCTTGTTTTGAGAGTTTTTGCATTGGAAGCAGATTGGGATTTTAGGAAGTTTTGTTTTGTACTTAGTGATAAGCCCCTTTTTTAGCACTTTGCGCCTAAACAGACCTCACCATCATGCTTAGAAGGCCCAAAAATCCCTATAGTCATATAAAACTTGCCAAGTTTTCACTCCTGAGCATCTTGGGGTGATTTTTTCTCCAACACCGGGCCCTACAGCTCTTGCATGCAAATCAAGAAAAAATTTCAAAATTTTTTTTTGCCTTTTTACGGCATGTTGGCCAGATTTTTTATTTTTAATTTTTAATTTTTAAATCAAAAAATCAAAAAAAAGGTGAACAAAGTAAGTTTTTTTCAAAAAAAAAAAATTTGGGGTTTTGGATTGCGTAGTGTACCAGACTGACAGTTTGGCCGTCGTACGGTGACCGACCCTCCTAGTCTAGCCCACCTACAGGCCCTGACCCTCAGAGTACCCCCTCCAACCCCTACCGACACTAGCCCTCGACCCCTCGCCAGCCCCGCCTTCTGGCAACCGTCGGCCCTCCGGCACCACCCTGCGGCCCCTGCCGCTCCTCCCGCCTCCTGGCCGCAGCGCCACCCCACCTCCACCAGCAGTGCCACTGCCGCCTAGCTCCACCACCACCTCCGCTCGGCCTCCTCCTCCTTCACCCGCCGCTCATCCTCGGAGCACTGCCGGAGTGCCACCGGAGCGCCATATCCTCTTGGCTCCTCCACTGGACCACCACCCTCTAGCCTTTTTGGGGGAGGTTTTCATTTTTTGGCCATATCTTGAGCATCGAGAGTCATTTTTTAGAAAACAAATAGGCATCAGAAAGCTAGTTCTAAGCCGCAGCTCGCAGTGCTAGATTTATTTTATGAATCTACTGTTTGACTGTAATTTTTTCTAGTCAAAGTAGGGCCTCTTTTCTGAATCTCTCAGGCCATAGAATGTGCAAATGGACTTAGTTTTTCAAAAATGAATAGGTGTTGGAAATCTCTCATCATGCTCTTTTCAGATTTGTGATCTTTTTTTTCAAAATTTTTGTCAGATACATGAGATATTAGTTTGAAGTTTTTTTGCTTATGCACTAATTCCTTCTCATCAATATGTACTAGGGTTTGAGTTTATCTATTATGGGGGGGTTTTTTTTCTTGCTTTCTGTCATTTATATCAGAAATCAAGAACACCAAAACTCTCAAAACAAACAAACCCTTATGTAGCTTCTGTCTATTCTGAAAGATCACATAATAAAACAAACTAGCAAGCAGGTGCAGGTGCTGAGTTTTGTTCTCATGGCAGATCCTTCAGTTGAGTTGTTGACTTCACACAACTATCACACCTGGAAGCCCCACATCATGAGGATTCTTTATGCATGAGCATTGTGGTCTTGTTTGGATGAAGTTTAGCCTGTATTGCAGCATCCTTATGAGCTTCTTTAGCATAGGAAGAAGATGGATGAGGTCATGGGTTTTCTCTCTTTGCATGTCTCTGATAGTCTTTTGTTTCACCTTGATGAGTTTCTCACTCCTTGGGCTATGTGGTTGAAGTTTGATTCTCTCTTTGGGAGGGTTAATGAGATTCAGGCATTACAGATTGAGGCAAAGTTAGTTTCTTTGTCACCTAATTCCTTTCCCACAATTGAGGATTTTTTGAACAACTTCAAGACTACAAGATCTATTCTTCAAGGATGTGGCAAGATCAAGACAGGCACAGAGTGCATTCACTTGATTCTTTCGAAGCTTCGGGGTCACTTTTAGTTTTTCGCCTCTACTTTCTACTCCACCATGGATGGCTTGGGTGCTCATTTCAACATGCCTACCTTTGATGTCTTTTGTGAGCATTTGTCTCATGAGCAGTCTCATCTTTCTCAGCTAGATAAGCTCTCTGGCTCCAAGAACAAAGCATTGGTTGATCAATCCTCTAAGGAGAAGGAGAAGAAAAAGTAGAAACCGAAGCCCAAGAAGCATTCTGCCGGTAGTGAGTCTTCCTCCAAGACTAAAGAAATCAAGTGACACTTGCAGTTTTTGTGGCAAGGAAGGACATCTCGTTTCCAAGTGTTGGAAACATTTAGAGGCTTTAGAGGAAGCCATGCAACAACATCACATCTCCTCACCTCAGGCATCTTCTCCTTCCATAGGGAAAGTCATGCTCTCACTGCTTGAGCTTTGACCTATAGGTCCACATGGATACTAGATCTGGTGCTTCTCACCATATGACACACACTCAGCAGCTGGTTACTTCTCTTGCCTCTTGTGGTATTTCATAGATTGCAGTGGGTGACTCAGTCTCGAGTTTAGGTTCTGTCTCTTTGGATGGGGGTACTCTGCAAGATGTTCTGGTTGTCCCTAACATCTCGACGAACCTCCTATCCATTTATCATATTTACCACTCTGGCTCTAGTAAGATAGTTGATTTCTCACCACATGATGTGGTTATTCGAGACCTCCATGACCCTAATTTGGTTGTGGCTACTGGGAGTGTTGATACTGCATCTCATTTTTATAGATTTGATGAATTTAAGCCCCCTTTAGGTACTGGTTCATCTCTTATAGCACATGCAGATCTAGTGAGTAAACTTTGTCATGAGCACTTGGGCCATGTCAATTATAGATATCTTCAACAGATGAGTACACAGGCACTTCTTCTTGGGCTCCCCTAGATTTCCTATACTGATGGTGTTTGTCATGGTTGTGTGCTTGGCAAGCATCATAGAGATCCCTTTTTGGAGGGAAAAGCCTCTTGTGTGTTGGCAACCTTGGAGTTGATTCACAGTGATCTCATGTCATTTCCCACTCCTTCTTTTTCTATGGTGAAGTATGTACTCACTTTCATTGATGACTCTCCATACACACATGGGTGTACTTTCTTAAGTACAAGTCTGGTGTCTTTGATTCCTTTCGAATCTTCAAGACATTTGTAGAGAAGCAGTCTAGCTATTCTATTTGGTGGATACGTACAGATAATGGGGTGGAGTATTGGAATCAGGCTTTTAGAGATTTTTGCATTGAGCATGGTTTGTAGCATTAGTTTACTATTCCCTACACCCCTCAGCAAAATGGTGTTGTTGAATGCAAGAACAAAACTTTATGAGAAATGGCAAATTGTATGATTTAGTCCAAGTCCATGGATTCATCCTTTTGGGTTGAGGCTGTCAACTATGTCAACTATATTCAGAATCGAATGCCTCACAAGGTGATTCAACATATGACTCTTGAGGAGACTTGGTCTCATGACAAGCCTGATGTTTCTTTTTTCTGAGTGTTTGGCAGTCAGGCATGGGCTTTTATTCCTAATGCTCAAAGGAAAGCCATGGAATGAAAGAGTCAACCACTCATTTTTGTTGGCTACTATGAGGATGTTAAGGAGTACAGGTTATTTGATCCTGATTCCAGAGAGGTCCTATTTCGACAGGATGTTCAGTTTGATGAGTGCCTTCCTACAGTGGATACCCCAACTCCAATGTCTATTCATCTTCCTACTCCTTCCATTGCATCTCTTTAGGATCTTTTTTCTGATGATTCTAATGATGGTGTTGATGATCCACCATTTCCACCTCCCGCTGCTCCACCTCAGATGCCCAAGTGGGCTCGCCTTATTGTTGAGGCAGCAGGTCCTATGGCCGGTGATCCTTCAGATACTCATCGCACCCATTCTCATATTGTGGGTTCTAGTCTTTTGAGTCATGCTATTTCAAACGATCCTCAAAAAATTTCAGAGGCTACCGGACACCCGGAGTGGGATTGTGCTAAGGAGGAGGAGTATTCTTCTTTGATGAGGAATCATACTTGGGATCTCTATCCTCTTCCTAAGGGCAGAAAGATGGTTAGATGCCGCTAGTTTTATAACACTAAGTATGTTGTTGATGGTTCCAATGATAAGTACAAATCGCATCTTGTTGCGAAGGGTTTCTCACAGGTTGAGGGTATTGATTACTTCGAGACTTTTTCCCCTGTCATCAAGATGAACTCTATTTGCTTTCTACTATCTCTTGCAGCTTCTAGGGGATGGCCCATTTCTCAGATGGATATGAAGAGTGCCTTCATGCATGGGGACCTACAGGAGGAAATCTACATGGAGCAGCCTCAGGGATTTGTGCAGGATAGTTCTTTGGTTTGCAGACTTTGGCATTCATTGTATGGTCTCAAACAGGCCCCTCAGGCTTGGTATGAGAAGATGAATTCTTTCTTGCTCTCCATTGGGTTCACCCGCAATCATTTTGATCACACAATGTACATTCAGCTTCTTGAGGGTGAGATCCTAATTCTTGTGCTATATGTTGATGATCTCCTCCTCACAGGTAGCTCATCCTCTATGATTCAGCATATTCAGAGAGCCTTGATGGATCAATTTGAGATGATAGATCTTTGTCTTCTGCACTATTTCCTTGGTCTTCAAGTGATTAAGTCTTCTGATGGGCTTTCCTTTTACCAGCAGACGTATGCTCTTGACTTGCTTCAGCGCTTTGGCATGCTTGATTGCAAGCCTTCTCCCACTCCTTTTTAGTAAGGTGTTGTTTTGGTTACTGCTTGTCCCACTCCTTTAGTAGATTCTACACTTTACAGATAGTTGGTTGGTAGTTTGTTGTACCTGACTCACACCCATCTTGATATTTCCTTTGCGGTTGGCCTTATCTCTCGATTGTCCCATGATCCTCATGAGAGTCATTGGCAAGCTGCCAAATGTATTTTGTGGTACATTCGAGGCTCTACTTCTCATAGCATTCACTACACATCAGGGGAACCTCACATTTTTGGCTACACTAACTCAAATTGGGCTTCTGATGTCACTGATCGGAGGTCTACTTCTGGCTTTATTTTCTGTCTTGGCTCTGGTCCTATCACATGGTCTTGCATGAAGCAAATTTCTCCTGCATTATCATCTACAGAGGCTAAGTACCACACTGTTGTGATCATCAGTCAGGAGATCTTATGGCTACAATAGGTTATGACAGAGTTTGGTTTTCCTCCTGATAGTCCCACTATTCTTTGGTGTGACAATCAAAGTTCCATTCATATTTCCCGCAATCCAGTAGAGCATTAGCGGATGAAGCACATTGAGCTTCACATGCATTTTATCCACCATTTGATTCAGGATGGTGTTCTCATTGTGGAGTGCATTCCCACTTCCGAGAAGGTTGCAGACATCTTCACAAAACCTTTTGCATCACCGTGCTATCTTCAGTTTCACTCTATGCTTGGGGTGAAGGAAGTTGTCCTTGGGGGGTCTTTATGAGGCCTTCCTTATTTCTTCTTCTTCTTTCAACATATTCTTTTATCTCTTTTTGGAGAGGAATTTTTTTCCCACTAGGTTTTCTCCTTTGTCTCCGTTTCATAGAGATTTCATTGTATTTGGGTACTTGATCAGGCGTTGTTACCAGGACCCATCTTTCCTACTTTTAGTAGTTGTTTTTGGTTTTAGCTTCTCCCTATGTCTAGCTTAAGGGGGGTATTAGATTAATTGGATCTTTATTTGATTAATTAAATAATATTTGTTTAATTCTTTAAGTTCCCAATTATCTTTTTACACTTAAGCTAACATTAGGTGCATAATAATTAATTCTTTTATTAATTATTATGTGTAAGCCTAAGGTTTTCCCTTTTAGGGTTTCTTGACCTATTAAAGGTTAGTTTTCTTTTCTTTGTATTATTATCTCATTACACCTTTGGTGAATATTGAGCTCTCCTCTTTTGAGCATATTTTCTTGTGTTTTTGTTCTTCAAATTATTTTGCTTCATTGTTTCTCCTTGTAACAGATTATTTTAGCTTGCAGAAGATCTTTAGGATTTTGACTCTTAATAGCCAAAATGAAAAATCCTTGTGTAGTCAGCCAGTGGTTCAGATAGGCTTTTAAATATTTTTAAGTGCAATAATCTCACCAAATTATGGTATAGTTTCTATATTGTTACATACACATCAATCACACACATTTACTATTTATAACATGATTGGTAAAGAAATGACACTAAAAAATTTATATATTAAGTACTTCAAAAAATCAAACATTTGATGTGAAGGATGGATGCCAAATAGGACTAGGATCAGTGCCAAATATATCAGGGAGAGTGATGCCAAGCCTAGCCTCAATGCCAGAGATGCTTAGGGTAATGTCCACCCTAATTTTTTTTTGTGTTAAAAAAATTTTGATCGTGAACATGCATTTAGTTTACTATAGTCGCTAGTCTGGTATTCATTTCTATTTGCATTGGACTGTTATTGCAATTTATTTGGAAGATAGCATACTGAAACAATAATTCAATATATTAAGATGCTTACATATGAATTCCAACATAACATACGTTAAATAAGGATGATCAGTCATCTGTTTTAGGTCTTCTAATATGCCAATATGCACTACCGTAGGCAATAGAGCATGAATAACTCGGCCAAAAATTTTAACTCCCAAGCAACAGTAACCAAGAAGCTAAAATGATCTAGAAATTGCTCCAAAATCCTTGCACCAAACCAATTCTGGAGACAATTATGAACAACATGGGTCTGATATGCCCAATTCAAACATTGTGTTCAGGTCTGAGACGCTTATCTGAGTGATAGCAGATTTGAGAAAGGATTGTTACTCTTCCAATCATCAGAGAGGACCACTAATAACAAAATCTAGTCAACTTTAACTTACTTCTTTGTAAAGGATTAGGTCTATTATGTAGATCTAACCAATGAACATGTCTGCAAATGGTCTGGTACATTCTTCAACAGCAAAGGTAAATCTTTGTCATCAAATTCCAACTTCACCTCAGACACCCTACCAATGGACACAAACATCTTATACACTCCCAGCTTGTTTAGCAACCTCCAAATGAAAGGAAAAAGGTCAAACACAGCTATGAAAACATCTTTCAGGCATACCCAACTTATTTATAGGCACTAGGAGAAGGTAAACAACTTGGAACCAAGTTAAGTCACCTTCAAAACTCTAAACATTCAATTCCCAAGGGTTTCAAACAACAGAGGATACATAGATACCACACTACTCTAGCTTATAACCTTCAAATAACAACAGAATGCAAACCTTCGAGAGTTCAAACTCTTAACAAATAACCTCAAGCACTGAATAGTGGTGATTTTGAATTAATTAATATCTTCACCAAACCATAAGTTTCCAAAATACAGTATGTTGAAATGGTTAATAACTTACTAGGCATCACTTTAGGAGGTGGAAAAAGCCTTCAAACTAAGCTGACTAGGCCTTAAAAACTCTTGCCTTGCTAAAGAACACATTGTAAGGCCTGTAGGAACATGTACAAAACACTTCCAAACGGGTAAACACCTAAAAAAGTGTCATAAAATTTTCCCCTAGCTACTTGGAACCATTTGCAACTAGTTTTGCAACCACTAATCCTTAATCTCACCTCCAAATGTAGACGTGTATGGTTCAGCCCAGCAAGGGCATCACCAGGACAAATGTAGACGTGTATGGTTCAGCCCATCAAGGGCATCACCAGGACAAAACAAAGCAGTTGGACCAGCAATGGAAAGACCCAAAAATCCCTTCAAAACTCAACTAAATATTTTCCCACCTCCCACAATACCACAATACCAAGATACCAAAATATTGAAACAGACAATATCAGCTCCCACCTCCCACAATATCAATAGATTCTAGTGTTTGGTTACAATTTTAGAAGTGGTCTCAATTTAAAATATCAAAGAGACTTTCATATCTTTGCAAACTGATTGTTGTAATTATTTTATATGAAATCTCTATGGTGCTCTGTCTGATCATGCTTCATCAAATATGGAGGCCATTTATAAGAACAGTCGTTGTGGTGATTGGAAAGATATGAATGGTAATGATATGAGACTTGCATATTAGTGAATGGTTCATGTGGAGATTATTCATTACATATAGAGGGGCCTTGTGTATGAGCATCAAGGGTCTGGCAGTAATAAATTCATTGAAGATTTTTCTGTTTGTGTCGCAAGCAGGAATAAGATTATGGGCCACGTGTTTGATAAGTTAGGAAATTTGGTACAATATTGGTGTACATTTTATGGACCAAATAAAATTTTCCAGCAGTGCTGAGAGACTTCTAAATATTTGTGATAATAAGGATGGGTAAAATATGCAACAAATGAAACTGAAAAGGATAATGTGTGATCATATATTCTCGCGTAAGTGAAATTTATTTCATGAATGGTGCAAGACTAAAACGCAAGTGAATATATTTATTTTATTCAAAAGGACTAAAACGCAAGTGAATATATTTTATTTTCACTTAAGTGAGAATTTATTTGACTGAGAAAGAGAGAAATAATTTTGAAAGAAAAATATGATTTCATTGACATGGAGTGCAAAGTGTGAAAAGACTACGATGTAGATGGAAATTTGCTAATATTAAAAATTAAAATACATAATGAGTGGATGCATTTTACCCCAAAGTTATGTGAGAATTATATGAAGGTAAAGTGACTTTACGTGGGTATTAAAGAAACAAAATAATAAAAAATGTAGCAGACGGCGGTGAAGTTTTGTACTGAGGTTAAAAAAAAATTTCATAAACTTTGATCAAGACGGCGGTGAGGGGTAGTGATTTAAATATTTTCATAAGTGAAAATGGTTTTAAGAAATAGAAGTAGTTTTATTTGGCGAAAATATTTTCTATCAAATGTGAAATGTTATCCATCAAAGAGGTCAAGTAACATGCAAAATAAAAAAAAAGAAAACAAGTATAACATAATGGCTAGTACTTGCCTTGTTTTTAGTATAGCTTTAATAATAATTATGATTTAATTTTAATAATGATTATATTTTGAAAATTATAATAATTAAGTTAAAAAAATTAAACATAATTAGTTCATAATAATTAAAATTTTACTAGAAAAAATAATATAAATTAAAGAAATCCTAATAAATTTTTAATTTCACAAAATAAAGTTAAATAATTGAAATAGTTTTAGATTTAAATCTACTTTAAAAACTAAAATATAATAAACAAAAATGTGAAAACAAAACTATATAAAAAATTAAATATTAAGAAAAATTAAAATTAATAATAAATAACAATAATCTTGACAGATAATAATTTTATTAAGTCAAATTAATTAAATAAAAATAGTAATTTATTTTATTATAACATCACAATTTTATACTTTTATTATTTGATTTGATTATAGATCTATTTATGTAGGCATAAAAAAAGTTCTTTATGCACATAAAATATGATTTATAAGCACATCATTCATAGAAAAGTTATTTCTCAAAAAAGATTGAAGCATATTCTTTACTCAACATCATAAATATAAAAACATCAAGAAGCTACCAAGGAAAATTAGTAAGAAAAACATGACAAAAAATTTAAGATAATTTATGAAAAAAGACAAAGAGAGGTTTAAAATTTGACAAATTTTTGTCATTTATTAAAGCAAGAGATATAATTTCTATTACTAACCATGGCAACACAGGTAATTCCCACACGGTCAAGCATGCACCAGTCCTTGCTCTGTCAAGATGGTCAACTAAATAGGTACATGTACAACCAAGATTTAGAAGCCAGTATCACTCTGTAGAGAAACACCCACACAACCACAACCAAGAATACCACTGCCTCCTCGAAGAAAGCCACTATCACTACTCAATCAGAAGAATGTGTCTCCCAAATTTCTTACAGTGAATTAAATTTGTCATTCTTGCTCGAGTGCAATGCAGCGAGGTTGGAAAAAGTGATAGACTCTATAATTGACTCTACTCCATGGACTACCCTTCCATGTATTACCATCTGGTATGACCATTTCTCAAATTGTTTGCAAAATTTAAACTTCTTAATATATAGTTATATTTAAGTCTTCTAAAAACGAATCAGTTGCAAGGGTTCAAGCGAGTGCTTGAACACCAGTTCCCTTTACATTTGACAATGGGAAGCTCCTTGAGATATGAGAAAATTCAAATGGTGATGCATTTTGTGAGAATTGTCACATATATTAATCTCTCTTATCACTTAAAATATAAGAAATGGCATATAGACAATTGTAAGCTCTTTCTATGAAGTTATTAACCATAAACTTTTAAAGTGAGAAAAATTAAATATGATTGTTTATTTTGTTAGGTCAATTGGAGCTTGCATAGTTGTTTTTGATCACATATTAAACTTTAACATTCCAATCTAACTGTGGTACCAACCTTCTATGGTAACTCTAACACAAGACCAACAACCTGCTTAATTCATAACAGATTTATAACCTCTCAAATTTAGAGTCTACAAATCCAGAATTCTGAGCTATCATAGTATGCTACTTGAATTCAAATGGTAGTTATTATCGAAAGGTATTTAAAAAAACAAATATGAAATGGACATGATGCAAATAAAATGAATCCTGCAAAGACGACTCCAATTTTAACCTTCCTATATAACAATATTGTTTAAGGTAATTATAAGAAAGAGAAAAAAAGGTACTTGAAATAATATGCAAACTAGAAACACAATGAATCCGGCCAAAAATATGGGTCTCAAAAAGCTGAAACTTTAGCCTTTGCTTGAAACCCAGAAAGTATATGCAGTCAATTTATCATTACCACAATCGTTAAAAATCGCAGTATCACTTTTCTTGCCGCAAAATCTGAAAGGTACTTAATAAATTTTAAGATACATTAACCATAATAAGAAATCAAAAATAAAAAAATAACCACAAACACATAATTAACATTATAAGAAAAAAAATATTAGGGAAAACCATAAGGCTATCATGTACATAGTGTTGGCAACAACAATGAAGGAAAACTGAGAGGGGGTGAATCAGTTTTTATCAGATTAAACAAATTAACCACAATCTCAATCTAATCAACAACAACACACATGACACTAAGATTTTGACATGAAAAACTTGATTAAGGGAAAAACAATGGTGGGAACCTACCCAAAATAAGATGATACTCTGTTGTAGTATGTGTAAATATTACAATGGAGAAAGCACATGCATTCAGGAACACTGCCTAGAGCTCACTGCTCAAAATAAAATGACCCAGAAGGCTCCAACCCTCAGGGAAGGTTCACTACCTTACAATAATATTTAGACTACAATCTCAATTACATGAACTCGAAAGATTGCATCTGCTAATGCCTGGTAATAGTTCTAGTTAAGCTCATTTGTCTTCTCTGCAATAATCTCTACTCAATGCATCTCACCAAGAGATGAGTTCATTTGTTCACTCATACACCACTCTCAGATAATGCAGATACAACACTGACACCCAAATTACATGAATATAACGCCTATTTATACAATTCATCAACCTTGACTACAAGGTCAGCCAAACCCTCAACCTTTAATTACAAAATTACATTATACGATACATAGATCAACCATTGGATAAATACAATGCCATAAATGACATAGCATGGACCTAAATCAAATCCTCAAACACACTACACCGCCAGAAATATCTCCAAGATCAATTGCAACATCCTAAACCACCTAAAATATTGCATAACATGAATAATATCACTCGACCCATAAGATCTTCAAGAACGCGCACCATGATCAATGTTAACCACCAAAACAAATAGGACATGATTAGGAAACACCAATAAGAATGTTAGAAGTGTTGGCCCTATGATGGAGTTGATTATGTGTTGCATTGATGTTTTGTTATTGATGTCAACATTGGTTGTTATGGTTGTTTACCGACTTGTGGTAGAAGGATTGGATTGGGAAAATTATCAATTGACTGTCACCGGTATGATTTGGATGATGGAATAAGTTTGTATGGATGGTTCATATGCTTCTGAAGTATGTTTTAGTCAGTTGGTATTGACTTGATGATCTGATGCTATCTCATGTTCTAGTAAGCATTCTTTATTGAAGATCTTTGATGTAATGCATAAGTGGTGCTAGTGCAGCTTTTAGAATGGATTCTGAATGCTGATGGTGATTGTGTTCATGCCTCAACTAATTGGTGTCATTAATTTGGCATATGAAAATCTAATTTAGGTCCAGTGCTATCTAGGTTATGGACTCATTTTCATGTAACGTGTTGGTGGATCCTCCGATGCACTTTCAGAATGTTTTATTGAGTGGATGATGTTTGTTTGGTTTTAGGCCAACATGTTTTATGATTTTATTTCAGGTTATGCAATGGATCTATTGAATTATTATTTGGGTGGCCGACCTAATTGGTTAGGTCCCTAGTTTGTATAAATATATGTAAGATCTCATTGTAGATTATTTATAAATGGGCAAGGAGTGAATAATGTAATAATCATTTGTGCAGAGGATTTGGTTGATCATAGGTGATCGAGTTGGGTTTATGCAAGAGGTTTTAGACCTCTGGTATTGAGCTTAACCAGAATTGTAATCTAGCATGTTTGATGCTATCAATGATAGTTCTTCTTTTGAGATTGTTGTCCAAATATCCTTAGGTGGTTAGCCTCTTTTGTAGTCAGTGAGACTCCATTGTGATTAGTAGTGTGCTCTAGGAAGTCTGCCTTCCTGCATGTGTAGACCCCTATTGAAATTATATACTTGCTACAAAAGTATCATCTGATTGTGGGTAGGGTTTTCGACTGTGGTTTTTCCCTCTACCGGTTTTTCACATACAAATCATGGTGTTATGTGTTATGGTTGTATGGTATTGATTCTCTGGTTTTCAATTATGCTTTAATGATTTATCAGTTATTCTGATATAAGGTTTTAAGTGCTTTAATTTACATAAATTGTTAACAATTGATTTACCCCCCCCCCCCTAAGTTGTTCACCGGTTATCCTAACAATTGGTATCAGAGCCTGGTCCTATTATTGTAGAATCTTAACCACTTGAGGAAGATCCTATGGAAACTAATAGTTAAACTACTATTTTTCGGAAGGATAGCCCTAGGCTTGATGGAACAAACTATGGAGTATGGAAGATTTAGATGAAGACTCATTTAAGATGCATTGGAAAGGAAATTTGGGAAATAACTCAGAAAGGTTACACTCCTCATGGTCCAACATCTGACAATCCTGCACCAGAAGACTTGGAATAGAACATTGAAAATGATTCTAGAGCTAGGGAAGCCCTCTTAATCACCTTATTAGATCAAAAAATCATGAGACTATCAGATAAATCATTGACAAAAGCTATATGGGAAAAGTTGGAGACTTCGAATGAAGGTGATCCCACTATTAAAATTGCAAAACTTGAATGTTACCGAGTAAGATACGAAAGCTTGAAGATGGAGGAAGATGAAAGAATTTCTGCATTCATGGAAAAGGTAAATGAAATTGTATTAGGAATTCAATGTTGTGGTGGATCTTTGAGCCAGGAAGATATTGTTTCAAAAGTGTTAAGGTTTTTGCCACCGGCATATAAGATGAAGGTAACTGCAATTAATGAGCTAAGAACCATGCCTAATTTTTCTATCAATAGAGATACTCTTGTTGGGAAGATATCTTCTTTTGAGCTTGAAGAATTTGATCCTCTAGGAGTTGCAAAGATTGATACTGCATTTAAGGTATCTACATCATCAACTGGCGAGCAAGATTGCATGAAGAGATTGAGTAACTTGAAGCCCTATTTTCTATAAGGATATGTAAAGGTCCGACAGGAAGTAAGTATGAAAGAAAATCTCCTTTCAAATTTTTTCCATGTAATAAGGTAGATCATTTTGCATCTAGATGTCGTAAAAGGAATTCAAAATTGGAAGAAAGACCAAGAAGATATTTTAAGCCTAACCCTCAATATCAGATCAAGCATAAGTACAAGAGAAACAAAAATAAATCATGATACTATGCTAATGAGGAAGGAGTAACTGATGACTCAAAAAAAGAACCGACAGTAGATTCAACTAGTGGATCCGACAATGGAAAAGACTGGGTATTTTATGCTATGAAGGAAGATGATCCAGAAGCAATTATTATAAATGAGGAAAAGGCCCTTGTAGCAAAAGTTGAAGACAAAGATGAATGCGTAATAGACCGTGGATTTTCTCATCATATGATAGGAGACAAAACAAAGTTTCTAACCCTGTAAGAATTTCATGGTGGTCAAGTTAGATTTGGTAATAGAAAGGCATGCATGATCAAAGGAAGATGGACTATTTCATTGGATGGTAAGAATAACACTAATAATGTCTATTATGTTGAAGGTCTGAAGCATAATCTTTTGAGTGTAGGATTAGAGATTGCAATCGGTACATAGACAAAAGGTAACATCTTTCATTTGAACTCCAGTGAAATGACATATTTGATTGCACATATTGATGAAAGTTGGCTATGGCATAAGAGGTTGTGTCATGTAAATTTTGATTGTATTATAAAGATCAGTTCAACTAAGGTAGTTAGATATCTACCTAAGATTGTGAAGCCTCATAATCTGGTATGTAAGGAATGTTAAATGGGTAAGCAAATCAGAACTTCTTTTAAGAGCATACCTAGTAAATCTAATGATATTCTTGATCTGATTCATATTGACCTATGTGGTCTTGCTAATGCATGAATCTTTCAACAAGATAGATATTTCGTGTTAATCATTGATGACTATTCTAGAATGATGTGGGTTGCTTTTCTAAGGGAGAAATTTGAAGCCTTTGAGAAATTCAAGATCTTTAAAGCTATGGTTGAGATAGAGAAAGGGATGAAAATCAAGTGTCTAAGATCAGATCAACATTGTGAATTTACATTTGGTGAGTTCAACGGCTATTGTGAGAAAAATAACATTAGGAGATAGTTGTCTGCACCTTGGACACCTCAGCAGAATGGCATAGTAGAAATAAAGAACATAACTGTTTTGGATGCAGCCAGAAGCATGATGGTGGAAGATAATTTGCCTCATAACTACTAGAGAGAAGCAGTAAGTACAATGGTTTATACATTCAACAGAGTTCATATTAAAGGAGATACCGGTAAGACACCTTATGAATTATGGTTTGGTCATTCCCATACTCTTAAGTATTTCAGAATCTTTGGAAGTAAGTGTTATATCAAAAGAGATGATTCCATTGGTAAGTTTGACCCTAGATGTGATGAAGGAATATTTCTTGGTTATTCAACTAAGAGAAAAGCATATAGATGTTATAACAAAATATTTTAGAAAATTGTGGAGAGCACTAATGTGAAAGTGGATGAGAAGTACAAAGACCAAGCTAAATCTTATGATAGTGAACCGACAATGGAAATAATCATAAATGATTTGGTAATGCCTGTACCGGATTAGAATACTGAACTAGTTACCCCAATATCATCATAAAACTCAATTATAACTTAAGAGCAGCACATAGAACCTCAAAATTAGAAAACACCAAGGTATGTAAGGCTAAATAATTTTGAAAATCAGATCATTGGAGATAAAAACAAGGGAGTTATAACAACGAGAAGATTGGAAAATCAAGAGGTATGTTTCATTTTTTAGATTGAATCGACATCAGTAATTGAAGCTTGTAAAGATGAATGTTGGATGAAATCTATGGAAGATGAATTAGATCACATAGAGAAGAACAATACTTGGACTTTGGTTCCCCGGCCTAAATATAAGAAGATTATTGGAACTAAATGAGTTTTTAGAAACAAACTGAATGAGGATGGACAAGTTGTAAGAAACATGACAAGATTGGTTTGCAAAGGATATTCTCCAAAGGAAGGAATTGATTATGGTGAAAATTTTGCATCGAGCTAGAATTGAAGTTGTTAGACTATATCCTGCTTATGCAGCCATTAAGAACTACAAGGTCTAGCAAATGGATGTTAAGTCTTGATTTATGAATGGATAACTTGAAGAGGAAGTCTTTATTGAGAAACCTAATGGATTTTTATTGACAGATGACAAAAATATGGTTTGCAGATTAACGAAAGCACTATATGGATTAAAACAGGCTCCTAGAGCTTGGTATGGAAAGTTGTATAAGTATATTTTGAAGATTGATTTTATAAAAGGTAATGCTAAAAGTAACCTATATTATAAGATCGCTAATGATGATATTCTAATTATTTAAGTATTTCTTGATGATATCATTTTTGGAGGTGAAGAAAAATTGTGTGTGGAATTCTCTGATAATATGCAGAGTGAATTTGAAATGTCTATGACTGGAGAAATACGATTTTTTCTCGGTTTGCAGATTACTCAGACTGACAAAGGCATCTTTATCTGTCAAACTAATTATCTAAGGGAATTATTGAAGAAATTTGGTATGGAATATTCCAAACCGGTTAGTACTCCTATGGTTAAAAGTGAAAAATTGTCAATTAAAGATGTATCCCCTCCAGTAAATTATACAAGATATAAATCCATGATTGGTGGTTTTCTATATTTAACTATGACTAGACCAGATATAATGAATAAAATCAGTATTGTATCAATATTTCAAACTAATCCAAGAGAAAATCATGAAAGTGCAATAAAAAGGATATTTTGGTATTTGCAAGGAAAAACTCAATATGGTTTATGGTACCCTAAAGATGATGACTTTACTTTATGTGCATATACAGACGCAGATTGGGTAGGTGATGTTGATCACCTGAAGAGCACATCTGGTGAGCATTCTTTCTTGGGAATAAGTTGGTTTCATTGATCAATAAGAAGCAGTCATGGATTTCTTTATCTACTACTGAAGCTAAATATGTTGCAACCGCAACCAATTGTACTCAAGTTCTATGGATGAAGCAGATGTTGAAGGATATACAAGTGAGTTGTAATGCGCTGATTATTATTCATTGTGATAACTCTGTAGCTATTGACAAATTGAGTAATTCACTGTTTCACTCCAAGACTAAGCACATATCAATCAAGTATAACTTTTTGAAGGAAAAGGTGGAAGCAAAAGAAGTCAGATTGATTTATGTGAACACTAAAGAATAGATAGCAGACATCTTTGTTGGTATTATGGATGTGTTGCATTGGTTTTGTCATTGATGTCAACATTTATCAACACTTATCCTTCCAGAGGTCTTTGGTTATGTTCATCGGCAAGTTCAGTGACTTATGCACAGTCACCAGTATTTGGTTCACCGACAGGTTATATTGTTCACTGACACTGAGGATGATTTGTTATCATCTAGAGATCACTTGATTATATCGAAGACATGGTTTGGACACTTAATTTTGGTATTTTGGTTATTGGTCTTGTATGTGGGGAAAGTGGGTTGATGAATCTTAAAATGTGAAAAATTATGTTCAAAGGGCTTGTCCACACACCCACGAGACTTCTTAGTGCAAGTTATGGAGTCATGAAGAATGACTCAACTTCCCAAGGTAGGTTCCTTGGATCTCTATCTCACAAGGTCCCTCAAGCCAATGCCTTTGCTCTCAAATCACTGAGCAAAGTGACTTAGGGATGACTAATGCAAGAATGAGGGATGCTTTTAGATTGATTATAACATGAAATGCATCCTATCTATGCATGATTCTACAAAATGAGTTAAAGTAGATTATAAGATGACAAGGTTAGTAAAAATACTATCCTAGCATGATATAGTAGTTAATGATTTAAGCTAATGATAAAGGAAATATTCTAAAATGCTATATTAGATTAATTCCTATTGCAAAGAAAGACTAGATATATTGATAAAATTGAGCATAAATGAGATACTAAAAGCTTGGATGATCTTTGAAATGGAGGAAGGAGAGCTCTATTTATAGTGAAAATAGGGCAATGGAGGGTCAAGATTGGAGGAGTTATCAAGGGTCAGGATTGAAAGTTATCAATCCATGTTTACAATTTTCACCAATGAAATGGTGACAATTGTCAACATAAGACTGCTTGAGAGGATAGGTAGGAAGCATTAAATGCTTGAGGGGACGTGATGGTTACCCTAGGGGGTTGGGTTAGGGTTAGGTTAAAGGATATTCCTTTTATCCAAGGGATAAATGAATGTGCAAGGGTTAAAGGGATAACCATGGTCAAAGCAATGAATGCTTGATGAGACCCTTGGGTTAGATGAGGGTTAAGTTAGTCAAAAAGTCTCTAACCATGCAAGAGGGTTGAGTTAACCATTAAAGGTTTGGAATACTTTCAAGGTTAAGTTGATGGTCTTTAAAGACTTTGAAATTTTGAGAAGTGACTTCCCTTTGCTTAGGGATGTGACAATGATTAGGATAGGATTATGCTAATTAGAAGGAGCTAGAAGAATCTAGAAGGGATTAGGCATGCAAGTGGACTTTGTAGGAGAATGCAAGTGGGAGGAATTTTTGGATTTTCAATTAAAATAAAGTCATTTATTTCAATTAAATGGTGTAATTTGCACTTGGATAAATATTTAAATAAATATTAATTTATTTAAATGTGAATGTGAATTTTAGATTTAAATAAATCTTAATTTATTTATATGAGAAAAAGGAAGATAAAGCATTAAATGCTTGAAGACTTTGAGGGAAACCATTAAAGGCTTAAGAAGACTCTAGAAAGAAGCCATTAAGTTTGAAGACTTTAAGGGAAACCATTAAAGGCTTAAGAAGACTCTAGAAGGAAGCCATTAAGTTTAAAGACTTTAAGGGAAACCATTAAAGGTTTCAAGTGGGTGAGGATAAATAGGATTTTAAATAAATAATTTATTTATTTAAAATAGTTGTGCAACTTGCATTTGTAGGAAAATACAAGTGGGTGGAGGATAAAGGATTAATTAAAATAAATTGTTTTATTTCAATTTGGTTTCAAGTTGGAGAGATTTAAATAAATTAGATTTATTTAATTGGGGTAAACTATTTAATTCAACGTAAATTTAATTAAAAGTAGAGAGAAGGGGTTTAATTAAATAAAATTATTTATTCAATTAAATGATATAAAGGGCTTAAGTGAATTTAAAATAATAAATTGAATAATTTATTTAATTAAATAGAAGAATGTGGTGATTTAATTAAATTAGATTTAACTAAAATAGAGGAATGAGAATAAAATGAACATTAAATATTCATTTAGGAATATGGTCATTTGTCACAACCCTCCTTTATCACCTTTTTTGTTTTAAATTACAAAACTCTACTTATATTCTTTGGATGAATTATTGAATGAATATTGTAAGGGAATAAAAAAATAATAATAATAATAAACCCCACACACATGGAAAATGCATATATATTTTAAATTAGTTATTTAATTTCCCTCACCTTAAGGCACATGTTGTAGGAGGAATAAGAAGCTTCTAGAGGCTTCTCCACCTCCTTGCATGTAACTCCTCCCACTAAGCCCAATTAATTTGCATGGAGGCCAAATTGGGAGAGAATCTCATTTTTTTTAATTTAAAATTAGGTAGTGGGAATTTGAAATTTGCTTTATAAAATAGGTACAAGTTTCAAAAGAAAAGCTAGCTATTCCATAAGAAAATTCTGAAATTTCTCCTTTGTAGTCCATTTTTCATTTGCAGCCAAGGTTTTGTTGGGAGGATTTCTCTTCAATTTGGAGGATCAAGGAAGACTCTACACCATTTTTGCAAGCATCCAGGTTCCTTCAAGCTTAGTTTGTGCATCTTGTTCTTGTTGTAGATTAGATTAGATTATTTTATGGAAATGAAATTCATTCGTGAAATTAGTTTCAGACTTTGATAAGAATTAGATTAAAATGTTTTAAATTGTTTATTCATTGTTTGGATTCTTGATTTTGGAAAATAAATTGTTGATTCATTATTCAGATTTTGATAAAATTTAGTTCAGATTTGGAGTAGATTAAAATGTTTGATAGAAAGAAAAATAAATTTGTTGATTCATTGTTTCAAACTTTGATAAAATTTAGTTTTAAATTTTGGAGTAGAATAGAACAAATTGTTGATTATTAGTTTCAGATTCTTGATAAGGAAGTAGATTAAATTTGCTTGACAAAGAATTAGATTCACTGTTTTTTTTTTAAAAAAAATAATGTAATATTAAATCTAGATCCAGATTTAAATTGTTCCTCTTATTCTTTTTGATTCTTGCTAAGAAGAACCATCTTTCATCTCTCTGGTTATTGTTATCCAAATCTCATTTAAGGAGTATTCTTATTATTATTTTCTTTTTGAAAACTCTCTGTGGATTGAATAAAGAGCTCACTGAAATTACCAGTTGAATAAATCCTCCTGGACTCTGAGAATAACCCTGGAAACAAACCAATTTCCTGAGAAGTCTGAGAACAACTCCCTTCCTGTAATGGCTGGATAAATCTTTCTCTCTCTCTTTCTGTCATTCTGATTTAAAAAAAAAAATATATATACATACATTAAAGGTCTGGTTTCTGTAAGGAGACAAACCAAGAATTACTCAGTTATTTTACCTGTTCTTACCTTCTTGAATAAAAATTATCCTGTAAAGAATTTGAAACCATATATATATTTATATATATATATATATATACAAATATATATATATATATATATATACATATATAGATTATATAACCCCATTGTCAATTTGCAATTTAAATGATACATTATCAATCACTGCATACGCACAGACCCCAAAATAACCGCACGTACGCACAGACCCCGAAAATAACCATACGAGTGCAGAAAGGCGTTACCGTAAGCCGGCAGGGTTAGTGGTACCCCCACTACCCTGCGGTCACTGCAAGTGGCCGCAGGGGAGTGGAGGGGACCACGTGGCCCCGTCAACCCCTACGGGCCTGCACATGCAGGACCGTAGGGAGTGACGGGACCCGTGGTCCCCACCCCCGGTTCTATATACAATAATTAAAACGAGATTGCCATAGGAAATTTCGATGGAAGTTTAACATTCGATTTAACATTTAAGTATTTTTTTTTGTGTATCGTTTTAAATTAAAATTAAATTAATTTATTTTTCATGTACATTTGTTTAGCTAAATTTAATTTCCTTAAAATTAACAAGAGTTGAATTCAATGTATTATTTCAAATCCTTAGAGAAATGAATGGATTATTTGACCCATAACTTTTGAGATTAGTAAAGTCTCATTATTATTCAAATTGGTCACTCATGAGAAATTTGTAACCTTATAACTAATTAAGTCTTGCGATAGAGAAAAACATTTCTGCATTTTGAATATAAATGACGTTACTTTTGCATTGCATTATGATTATTTCGTATTCCTTAATTTTCATGCGATTACTCGTAAGTTCACAATTATCATTACCATGCCAATACATGTATTAATCTAATTAATTGTAGAATAATGATATTCCTTGTTCAAATAGTATTTAAAGTTTAAAATTATGTACATCCATTTCATAATTATATTCAAGTATGATGTTAGTTTAGAAAACTAAACAAATGGAGTTGGAAAACTAAAACTAGCAGCGTTCGGTATATACGGTGCCTCTGGGTCACGCTTACGGGTAATGCCGTCGTGTTGAACTACTGCACTTAACGCCTAATAAAGTTGCATTAACGACGTCTGTGGCATCGTCCCTATAAATCGTCGGGGAGTAATAAGGGACATTTGGAAGTTAAAAATCCAAGGGGCGGGTAATCCCTCTTGGATCGATAATTTAATAAGATAACTTTTAATTGAATTCCACATCCGTTGAGATAAACCATAGTAAACCCCTCTTAGGGATGGTCAATTTAAGAGCTCTCGTGAAATTTACTTATTTATTATTTAATTATTCACCTCGAAGGGATATTGGTGATTTGCAATTGGGTGACGCTCATGATAAGTATTAGGTTCTAGTTATTTTGTTTAGGCCACCAGCAATAGGCCATCTTGAGCCTTCGCTTAAGTGCTACCTTCGTGGGTAGCAACCGCAGAGAAACTGTCTGGGACACTGACCCTAGAAAGGGTTGCGTACCCACAAAAATCAGTTTACATCAAACCATAGATTAGAAAATAGAACTACATACTTTACGCCTTGATCCCGTGCCGAAGCGGGTATGTAGGCAGTCTTGGGACAGAGTTGTCCCTCGTACTCAGGCGTTCGTGGGTGGGGTCTAGGCTTGGTTGAGTAAGAATCCTAATTGAAAGATAAGATAATCAAACTTAATTCGATGCATACTCGGAAGGAATCCCATATGGATTCGCTTGACTTCCCGAGGCTTTAAGCCAAATTCCGAGGCGGAATTCAAGCTTGTATTATTTTCTTATTACTCCTAAGGACGGCGACCTCGGTGCATTCTTGTTAGAAGAATGTAGTACTTAGTGAGTGGCTCAGGACCCGAATGGCCCCGATGAGTCTAAGTCTCTGGCCAGAGCATCTCCTATCCCGTTTGGATGGATGCCTACCCTGCATGGGTAGATGCCTATCCCGTATTGGATAGATGGAATTTACGTCCCGTATGGACAATTGCCTAACCCGTATGGTTAGAAGCTCATCCTGAATGGATGAATGCCCAATCCTATTTGGATGGATGCCTAGAGTATGCAATTGAATAAAACATAACAAAAAAAAAATATACTCAATTTTTGTTGGATGAATCATGGTGGGTTGTTACATGTGGTATCAGAGCAAAGGTTCAAATCTAGGCCTTGTGCTCACTTCAATTTATTCAGCTAAGGGAATGTTTTACAATAATAGGAAATTAAATTTTATTCTGCAAAAAAAAAAGAAACTAACTACACAATTTAACTTTCAGGTAAAACCTAGAATGGCAAGAGGAAGAGGAAGAGGAAGAGGAAGAGGAAGAGGAAGGGGTAATGGGAGACGTACCAGGAGTCAAAGGGAGGAAAACCATGAGGAAAACCATGTGGAAAACCATGAGGAAAACCATGAGGAGAACCATGAAGGAAACCATGAGGAAGATCATGAAGAGGATCGACACAACCTAGGGAATAACGGAGATGGGGTTCAAGCTATAATCGACCTTCTAACCGAACAAAGAGATAAAATCAACTTCCTGGAACAATCACTACAGGATCTTAGGGAAAGGCAGAATGATTATGAGAATAGAAGCGGTACCGAGAATGGAAACCCTGGTAGCAATCAAGGAAATGTGATGGGTAAAGGAAAGGAAAATAAAATATTAGAACTCTCCAAGGATTTGAAGAAAATCACCCCTCCTAAGTTCGATGGGAGGCAGATTGGTGAAGGGGCTGAGAATTGGCTAAATGAAATGGAGAAATATTTTGAGCTAAGAGATTTCAGCGAAACAACTAAGGCTTTATGGGGCTCCTATCAACTCACAGGGGAGGCGGCTAGTTGGTGGACCAACACCAAGGAAAAAAATGGGTATAACAGGGATACAATCACATGGGATCAATTTGTTCACCATTTTCGAGATAGGTGGCTCCCCCAATTGTTCTTTGATGAGAAAGTGACAAAATTCCATAATCTACGTCAAGGGTCCCTATCCGTTCAACAATATTGGGATAAGTTCGCCAAGTTGCTTAAGTATGTGCCTATGTACCAAAGGGATGAAGAAGGCCAAGCAAGGAAGTTCATTTTGGGGCTGAATACCAACATAGGGGCAGAGGTTGATATGCATGGACCCAGAAACATGAATGAAGTTCTTGAAAAGTCTCTAAGGCAAGAGAGGAAGATTCAAACACTAGCAGGACAAAACTATAATGGGAACCACTCATTTAAAAGGAAGCAAGAATTCAATGGAAACACTAATTTCAACCCTCCTTTATCACCTTTTTTGTTTTAAATTACAAAACTCTACTTATATTCTTTGGATGAATTATTGAATGAATATTGTAAGGGAATAAAAAAATAATAATAATAATAAACCCCACACACATGGAAAATGCATATATATTTTAAATTAGTTATTTAATTTCCCTCACCTTAAGGCACATGTTGTAGGAGGAATAAGAAGCTTCTAGAGGCTTCTCCACCTCCTTGCATGTAACTCCTCCCACTAAGCCCAATTAATTTGCATGGAGGCCAAATTGGGAGAGAATCTCATTTTTTTTAATTTAAAATTAGGTAGTGGGAATTTGAAATTTGCTTTATAAAATAGGTACAAGTTTCGAAAGAAAAGCTAGCTATTCCATAAGAAAATTCTGCAATTTCTCCTTTGTAGTCCATTTTTCATTTGCAGCCAAGGTTTTGTTGGGAGGATTTCTCTTCAATTTGGAGGATCAAGGAAGACTCTACACCATTTTTGCAAGCATCCAAGTTCCTTCAAGCTTAGTTTGTGCATCTTGTTCTTGTTGTAGATTAGATTAGATTATTTTATGGAAATGAAATTCATTCGTGAAATTAGTTTCAGACTTTGATAAGAATTAGATTAAAATGTTTTAAATTGTTTATTCATTGTTTGGATTCTTGATTTTGGAAAATAAATTGTTGATTCATTATTCAGATTTTGATAAAATTTAGTTCAGATTTGGAGTAGATTAAAATGTTTGATAGAAAGAAAAATAAATTTGTTGATTCATTGTTTCAAACTTTGATAAAATTTAGTTTTAAATTTTGGAGTAGAATAGAACAAATTGTTGATTATTAGTTTCAGATTCTTGATAAGGAAGTAGATTAAATTTGCTTGACAAAGAATTAGATTCACTGTTTTTTTTAAAAAAAAAATAATGTAATATTAAATCTAGATCCAGATTTAAATTGTTCCTCTTATTCTTTTTGATTCTTGCTAAGAAGAACCATCTTTCATCTCTCTGGTTATTGTTATCCAAATCTCATTTAAGGAGTATTCTTATTATTATTTTCTTTTTGAAAACTCTCTGTGGATTGAATAAAGAGCTCACTGAAATTACTAGTTGAATAAATCCTCCTGGACTCTGAGAATAACCCTGGAAACAAACCAATTTCCTGAGAAGTCTAAGAACAACTCCCTTCCTGTAATGGCTGGATAAATCTTTCTCTCTCTCTTTCTGTGATTCTGATTTAAAAAAAAAAAAATATATACATACATTAAAGGTCTGGTTTCTGTAAGGAGACAAACCAAGAATTACTCAGTTATTTTACCTGTTCTTACCTTCTTGAATAAAAATTATCCTGTAAAGAATTTGAAACCATATATATATTTATATATATATATATATATACAAATATATATATATATATATATATATATATATATATATATATATACATATATAGATTATATAACCCCATTGTCAATTTGCAATTTAAATGATACATTATCAATCACTGTGTACGCATAGACCCCAAAATAACCGCACGTACGCACAGACCCCGAAAATAACCATACGAGCGCAGAAAGGCGTTACCGTAAGCCGGCAGGGTTAGTGGTACCCCCACTACCCTACGGTCACTGCAAGTGGCCGCAGGGGAGTGGAGGGGACCACGTGGCCCCGTCAACCCCTACGGGCCTGCACATGCAGGACCGTAGGGAGTGGCGGGACCCGTGGTCCCCACCCCCGGTTCTATATACAATAATTAAAACGAGATTGACATAGGAAATTTCGATGGAAGTTTAACATTCGATTTAACATTTAAGTATTTTTTTTTGTGTATCGTTTTAAATTAAAATTAAATTAATTTCTTTTTCATGTACATTTGTTTAGCTAAATTTAATTTCCTTAAAATTAACAAGAGTTGAATTCAATGTATTATTTCAAATCCTTAGAGAAATGAATGGATTATTTGACCCATAACTTTTGAGATTAGTAAAGTCTCATTATTATTCAAATTGGTCACTCATGAGAAATTTGTAACCTTATAACTAATTAAGTCTTGCGATAGAGAAAAACATTTCTGCATTTTGAATATAAATGACGTTACTTTTGCATTGCATTATGATTATTTCGTATTCCTTAATTTTCATGCGATTACTCGTAAGTTCACAATTATCATTACCAAGCCAATACATGTATTAATCTAATTAATTGTAGAATAATGATATTCCTTGTTCAAATAGTATTTAAAGTTTAAAATTATGTACATCCATTTCATAATTATATTCAAGTATGATGTTAGTTTAGAAAACTAAACAAATGGAGTTGGAAAACTAAAACTAGCAGCGTTCGGTATATACGGTGCCTCTGGGTCACGCTTATGGGTAATGTCGTCGTGTTGAACTACTGCACTTAACGCCTAATAAAGCTGCATTAACGACGTCTGTGGCATCATCCCTATAAATCGTCGGGGAGTAATAAGGGACATTTGGAAGTTAAAAATCCAAGGGGCGGGTAATCCCTCTTGGATCGATAATTTAATAAGATAACTTTTAATTGAATTCCACATCCGTTGAGATAAACCATAGTAAACCCCTCTTAGGGATGGTCAAGTTAAGAGCTCTCGTGAAATTTACTTATTTATTATTTAATTATTCACCTCGAAGGGATATTGGTGATTTGCAATTGGGTGACGCTCATGATAAGTATTAGGTTCTAGTTATTTTGTTTAGGCCACCAGCAATAGGCCATCTTGAGCCTTCGCTTAAGTGCTACCTTCGTGGGTAGCAACCGCAGAGAAACTGTCTGGGACACTGACCCTAGAAAGGGTTGCGTACCCACAAAAATCAGTTTACATCAAACCATAGATTAGAAATTAGAACTACATACTTTACGCCTTGATCCCGTGCCGAAGCGGGTATGTAGGCAGTCTTGGGACGGAGTTGTCCCTCGTACTCAGGCGTTCGTGGGTGGGGTCTAGGCTTGGTTGAGTAAGAATCCTAATTGAAAGATAAGATAATCAAACTTAATTCGATGCATACTCGGAAGGAATCCCATATGGATTCGCTTGACTTCCCGAGGCTTTAAGCCAAATTCCGAGGCGGAATTCAAGCTTGTATTATTTTCTTATTACTCCTAAGGACGGCGACCTCGGTGCATTCTTGTTAGAAGAATGTAGTACTTAGTGAGTGGCTCAGGACCCGAATGGCCCCGATG
Organism: Cryptomeria japonica; assembly: GCF_030272615.1. Taxonomy (NCBI): domain Eukaryota; kingdom Viridiplantae; phylum Streptophyta; class Pinopsida; order Cupressales; family Cupressaceae; genus Cryptomeria; species Cryptomeria japonica. The sequence continues at coordinate 39,036,624 of NC_081415.1, forward strand.
AGTCTAAGTCTCTGGCCAAAGCATCTCCTATCCCGTTTGGATGGATGCCTACCCTGCATGGGTAGATGCCTATCCTGTATTGGATAGATGGAATTTACGTCCCGTATGGACAATTGCCTAACCCGTATGGTTAGAAGCTCATCCCGAATGGATGAATGCCCAATCCTATTTGGATGGATGCCTAGAGTATGCAATTGAATAAAACATAACAAAAAAAAAATATACTCAATTTTTGTTGGATGAATCATGGTGGGTTGTTACATCATTTTTATACGTCTATATTTTGCTCCTCTTTGAAGTGACATGTGTGCACATGTTGATTCAAATAAAATGATGTATCATCCTCATTTGGTTGTGATCAGTGTGATGTCTTCTCGAGATGTTCATGTTGTGCCCCAGATTTGATAAACGATGTTGATAATGCCCCCTCAGGAGATGAATCAAAATTTTAAAAATTTGATGTGTTTTGATTTCATTGTAAATTTTTGTCTATGTTGAATGTGAGAAGTTGATTCATCTCCCGATAATGATGTTTGCGAGGGTTTGATATGAGACCACGAGCAATTTACGTGTTTGTCCATGCAACCCTAATTTTCATTTACCCTATAAAAGGGAAAAAGTGAGTTATTTTGTCTCATTTGTGCTTGCTGACTTTGGAGAAAGTGACACTTGGAGAAAAGACAAAATGCTGATTTCATTTGCTTCTCATCGATTCGAGCACATTTAGAGGTATCAGAGGCCTGCCACATATGGACCACCTGTATGTCATCATTATTGACCCCTTTTTTTATTTTTCTTTTGTCATTTTTGATCATGTTTTTGAATTTTTCCACGTGAATTTAACGGTTTAGCACATCTAGGTTAAATCATAGTGCATACAATAGGTTGCTTAGCACATAGAGTTTAACGAAGTAGGCTAGCATCCAGGTAGATTAGGATAGTGCAGCGGTGGGCTAGGGTAGCACATCGGGGATACAGGGTAGTGCATAGGAGAAAATGGGTAGCGCGTAGGAGAGAACTAGCGCATAGGGTTAGCCGGGGTTCGCAAGGGTAGTGTAGGATAGCGCGTAGGTATATCCTAGCGTGTAGGGTTAGGTTTGCAATGTAGGGCTAGGATAAGATAGCGCATATGTGGTTGTAGTGCTTAGGGTAGTGTAGGTGGCGTGTCATAGGATAGGGTAGCGCATAGGATAAAGTCAACAACACATTGAGAGGACAGGGTAGCGCATAAGTGCAGGCTAGCGCGTAGGTAAGACTTTTTAGTGCATGAGTGAAAAATGTTGGGTAAAGTGGGATTTCAGATGAAGAAAAATAGGTATGTTTTTTCCAGTTTTCCAGGGATAAGTATGAAATGTTAGTCTGCGTGTTTGCTGTCATTGTTTTTGATAAGTTGTCCAATATGAGTTCCGATATGGCTTTTGGATAGATAACTTGATTTGATTTTCAATATTTCAAGTTGATATATATGTGGAACTTGAGTTGTTTTATAAGTTGATATTGTTGTGGAACTTGAGTTGTTTTACAAGTTGATATGGTTGTGGAACTTGAGTTGTTTTACAAGTTGATATGGTTGTGGAACTTGAGTTGTTTTATAAGTTGATATGGTTGTGGTACTTGAGTTGTTTTACAAGCTGATATGAATGTGAAACTTGAGTTGTTTTACAAGTTGCTATGATTGTGGAACTTGATTAGACTTTCAATGTTTCAAGTTGATATGAATCTGATTTGCGATATGAGTTGATTGATGAAGAAACTGATATTGGACTTGTTTTGTTTTTTATAGGAGCGAATTGGAGTTGTTTAGTCATGAGAGTGATTTCCGAGACCATGGTCATTGATACCATGATTGATGCACATTGATAAGGATATCATTGAGAGGTGTGGCTCGAGCAGAGACTTTGGAGAGAGCGGTGCTAGGTGGCTTGATGAGAGACACCCTGAGGGAGTTGGCTATGAGAGCCAAGGAGGTGGAGTACTACCAGAGGCATTATGAGGATGTGGTTCCCAGGGAGCACCAAGTTCTGAGTTTCAAATCTTGGAGATCCAGTTGATCTAGGGAGACTGGGTCGAGGACAGAGAGTAGAGGCATGACAGGGCCTGTTCGTTAGGATCCACCTCGGGATCCTGGTGCTGGTACATCTATGGCGAGACCATCACCCTCGGGAGATAGTCATACTTGAGAGACGTTGTCTCTATTGTATTTGATCATTTTGTTGTATTTGGCACAGACATGACTGTAGACACTCAAAATTGTCATGTCTAATTAAATAAATATTTTATTTATTTAATTATCTAAGCCTAATTCTTCTATTAATTAAATAAATCCTTATTTATTTAATTAATTCATTTATCCTCTTCTAGCCTTATTTCTCATTTAAATAAATACATTTATTTATTTAAATTATCCCTTTCCTAAATTAAATAAATATTTTATTTATTTAATTGTCCTACTTCTTCTATTAATTAAATAAATCTTTATTTATTTAATTAATTCATTATCTTTTTCTACACATGACACATGTCATTCATCTCTTAATTCATACACTACCTACCTCTTTCATTATTTTACTATTTCTTTTACCTACCCTCTAATCCTAGCCGACCTCTCTTTTTACACCTCTCAATCTTAACCCTCCATTTCTTATTGTGTCTTCTATTTAAGGAGATGCTTTCTTCATTGTCAAACCCTAATGACATATCCTAATGACATATCCTAATGACACATCCTAATGACTGATTTTGGAGTACTTGGCTACACTACAATTCCACTTGCAACCACATTCCGTTCTTTGTTGAGCTCTTGTGCATATAAAAATCTGAGAGCAAATATATCAAGCAAGATCAATGGAGATAGGAAGAACGGAGATCAAAACCCTATTGGACATGTGATGGTATAATATTTATGATTTTGAGTTATTTGCATTGTCTTAGGTAATCTTCATATGTTATGGTGGATCTTTGTTCATTGTTAGGCTAGGGTTTAGTGGTTGAATTCATTTAGCCTTTCAATATTGTTGTTTATTGTTATCCATTTTCACCATACACATTTTGGCACGCCCGGTGGGAAATGGATTTTTTTTAGATCTATGTTTTTTGCAGATTTTTCTAACCCTATATTGTTATTTTGTAAAACAATTTGGAGAATAACCTTGTGCAGCTAGGGTTTTGGACACAAAATCAAGATCTTGGAGAGATTCGATCATATCTCATAAACGGCTTAGAAATTTTGCACCAAATTTTTTTTGCAGGTTGAAGAAAGTATCAGGAGCTCTCAATCCAAAATTTAGAATTTTTGGAGCAAATTTTCAATTTTTAGGAATTTTTTATGATTTTTCATAAAAAATTTATTTTGAGAGCAAATGAGAGAATTTTTCGGATTTTCTTACATTTTTGGAAATCTCTCATAATTATACATAGGATCTGTTCTTTGTGAATTTAATTTTGATGCAAAATATTTCCCTAAAAATCAGATCTTTAAAAATTAGGGTTTTTATTTATTTTGATTAGATCTCACAAACAGCTTCGACTTTTACCATAAAACGTTTTTTGTAGGTCGGGAACCGTATTAGAAAGATTCAGTAAAAATTTCAGATTTTTTGGATCGATTTTGCATTTTATATGAATTTTTTATGATTTTTCATAAAAAATTAATTTTGAGAGAAAATTAGCGAATGTTTTGGATTTTCTTACATTTTTGGAAATATCTCAGAATTATACATAGGATCTGTTCTTTGTGATTTTAAATTTGATGCAAAATCATTCTTCAAAAATCAGATCTTTGAAAATTAGGGTTTTGCATTATTTTATTCATATCTCACAAATTGCTTGGATTTGTTGCAGGAAATTTTTTCTGCAGGTTTGGAAGACCATCAAAACTCTCCAGTATAAATTTCAGATTTTTTGGATCGATTTTGCAGTTTATATGAATTTTTTATGATTTTTCATAAAAAATTAATTTTTGGAGCAAAGTAACAAATTTTTTGGATTTTCTTACATTTTTGGAAATGTCTTAAAATTTTACATGTGGAATTTTTTTATGATGAATCAGGTCTTTGAATTGGTCAACAAAACGCATTGTTGAAGGCCCCTATTTCACAAAGTCTTTTGGATCTAAAATTTACCTAACTTGTGTGCTTGCAGGAAGGGGTGATCATTTGAAACAATCCAAACTACTAATAAATCTTTGTTGCAGGTCCTTGGCAAGGGTTTTTGGATTTTTATTGTGTGCTTTGTTTTCATAGACTAGCAGACACTTCAATTGGTGCACTAAAATTGAATCATTGTCTTTTGTGTCTTGAGCAATAGGCTCTTTTTGTTTAATCTTTAGAGGGCCTGTCTTCCCGTGTCGTCATTAGGACTACTAGTGAGAAGAGAACAACCCAAGTGGTAGCGAGGAAAACCCACCTCATCCAAACCACTATAATCAAATGTATTCATGGTGAAAACTATGAATAACGTGTGCTGATTAGTTCATACCGACACTATGTCTCCCCATAAACCCGTTTGATCAAATTTATTTGATCATTTGTAGGGCTTAACCCCTACCGGCTGGGAGCCTTCTGTATTTACAGAGCTGAAAGTGCCGCATGTATGGCCACACGAGCGGATGCCCTTACTAGCACCTTTTTATTTTAGAAGCCCAAATCCTTCTAGTTGTTGGGGCAGGAGGTCGGACCTCTGGTAGCGGCCCACACACATACGGTTCTTAGTAGAGATACAAAGTTCGCCATGGGGAGTTTTCATGGGGACTGATGCTTGGCTGACCCGAGAAGTGAGTGCCGAGGGTGGAGCCAGTGAGGTCAAGCATCTAAGTATCCGCTCTGAATAGCGTAGCCTCGGGGGTAAAACCCCATGTGGGATCAACAACTATTGTCTTGGCCAGCCATAAGAATTGTGCTTGACTTATGTTAAACATTCAAACAATCAAGACCAAACAGCAAAACATTGTGTCTTTTGTGTCTTCAAGTGTATGCAAAACAATTTTACATCAAACAACACACTTTTCTTGGAGTCATTGTCAGTCTAAACACTTGCAAACACTGAGTCCTCATCAACATTATGTCCTCTTGTCACGAAAAATAGTCAAACATTCAGATTTGGTCACAACCAAAAACTTCACAAATTGGAAAAATTTCACAGTCCAACAAACAAAAGAAATCAGTTTCAGCATACTTGAGCTTCCTAGGTTGTCTCTTCAGATTTCATCTAGCATTCAACCTGTCCTTGGGTCTCACATAGTCCATCATTGCTTCACATCTCATTTTACATTCACAATTGTCTAAACTTGAGTCAAAAGGTCACTTGTTTGTCCTCATCATACTTTGTCAACACACTACATACAACTACACTTTGCTAAGTGGTCCCTCATCAAGGTTTCTTACCTTTGGGTCTCATTTGGTCTTACTTAGAGTCAAGGTCAGCTTACCTCATCAAGAGAAACGATCGTCTCTTTGGAAGTCACACCTACTCTACTACTTACATACTTGGTCTTACACTTTGGACATTGCAAGTACACCTCAAGATTCATTTACACTCCATACAACTCTTGGTCTTCCATACTCTTTTCATATTTTTCATCTAGTCTCTCACATATTGGTCAAACACCTAGTTCATGGTTGAAACCCGCCTTCAAAAATCTAGGAGAATAGCTAAAGAAGCTCAAGAATCCGCAAACATGAGTTCTTATGAGTATGACAATGATCTATTCTACAATCCTGCGCACACTACATTACCAGACATGAATGTTTATAAAAACAATCCAAATGTGGAAAGCGCAAATGCTATAAACAACAATACTACACACAATGACAATGTTGACAACTCTTCAATATTATCAGCAGACATACAAGAATCCATAATGGATCCTCAATTCAATAGATTGGTTGAAGAGATAATGAGGAGAGATCGTCAATACTTTTTAAACATGATGGCACAAAGTGGAGCTAAAATACCACATGATTTTGACTTATCTCAACTTATGGAAAGTCGACCCTCACAACAAACTCAATCCAACATGGATCAAAGGAGACCAAATAGTGGAGGAAATAGAGGACCGAATATGATGCCTGAGTCACCATCAGTTTTGCTTCAAAAACCAGTAATCCCACATACACAAGCTCAAACATACGATACTTACATTCAAAGACCATCATGGAGGCCTTATGCTCAAACACATGCTCAAGGTATGGATCAATCGAGACAAGTGGATACTCAAGGACATCCTCAAAATTTTGACACAAGGAGACCTCATGTCAAAATTGGGGGCAACACAATGGAAAATGAAAGGCCTATTGAATATGGTTTATATACACAAAACAGATATGGGGTCCCTCAACAAGAAGTTATGCCAAGTGCTCCATATATGCCACATCAATGTAGACCTCCATATGGACATGTCTACGATCAGTATCATCCATACATGCAACAAGTTCCTCCTCAAATGGGTGTTACAAACATGGGGTATGCTACAAGAAATCAATCTCCTCCCAAAAATAATTTGGAGCAACAAATTAGAGATCTACAAAAGAAAGTGGAGGACATGAGTACATCCAAACCTACATACACTATGAGAGATATATGCCCTTATCCCTTCGATAAGAGCATTCCAATGCCTCCATTTCCTCCGCACTTTGTAACACCAAAATTTGACAAATATAGAGGGAGAGGAGACCCCAAGGCACATATAAGACAATTCTTCATAGCTTGCATTGAGGTAGCGATAGAAGAAACATACTTGATGAGGTTGTTCCCACAGAGCTTAGGTGACCAAGCTATGGAATGGTTTTCTCAATTACCTCCCGGTATTAAGTCATGGGGCGACTTAGCAGAGGCATTCATTCAGCATTTCTCTTACAACATTGAAACAGATGTCTCAGTTACTACCTTGTGCAATACGAAACAAAAGGAAGGAGAATCTTTCGCAACATTCTTACAGAGATGGAGAAACCTAGCTAGCAGATGCTCTTGCGAAATTCCGCAAAAACAAATGGTGGAGATGTTCACACAAAATGTTAATAAGGCTATTGGCTATGATCTCAGAAAAGCTTGTTTGTCTACATTCAAGGATGTCATTGAAAAGGGCCTAGCAACAGAAAGAGTCTTAAGTGAACAAGGAGTTATCAAACTATTCAAAGAAAACAAAGAGGACTTCAAAGGAAAGGACAAACCAAAATTTTGGAACAAGAACAAGAACACAGTTAATGATGGTGTTGTTGATGCCAACACAGTGAGACACAAGGTCGTCTTTTCTGGATCAAGTTCTACCAACAATCAAGTGAACAATCAAACAACTTCTAAACCACGAAGGAAGTACACTCCATTGGGAGAACCACTTGAATCAGTATTCAAAAAGCTTGTAGCAAACAAAGTGATCACGGTCCCAGATTTTCCTCCATATGAACCAAAGGTAAAACCGAATTGGTGGAATGATGATGAGTTTTGTGAGTTTCATAAGAGCAAGGGTCATAAGACAAGTAATTGCCATCGATTGAAAAACATTGTGCAAGATCTCATTGACAGAGGTGATATAGAGATTGAGGGACATTCATCTAACCAAGAGCATGAGGTGTTTAAGGAACCATTCCCAAAACATGACAAAGGAAAAGGCAAAGTCACAGATGATCAAGCCAATTACACAAGAGCACCTTACAATTATGATTCTACCATCAATCACATCTCAATGGACAATCATATCTCTACTATTACCATCAAGAACAAAAACCCTGAGAATCCTCCTCAGAGACCCAAGATTGTCCTAAGAGGTGTTGGATCTTCTTCCGAACATACCTCTGAATGTCATGTTACAACTCATCGAGGTAAAATTACGTTGCCAGGTGCCTCCACTAAAAATACCACTTCTTCATCAACCAAGCCTGAGTATGACCTTGTAGAACAGTTAGGGAAGACACCCGCGCTCATTTCCATCCTTGAGCTCTTACGCATATCCCCCGCTCATAAAGCTATTCTTGACAAAATCTTGAGAGACACTGCTGTTCCTACTGATCTGAACGTGGACCAGTTTCAAACCATGGTGGGTTACCTTTCTGTTCCACACTCCCTTACATTCACAGAAGTCGATGACGCCTCCGTAAGTCAGCCACATAATGCACCATTACATGTTGAAGCCTTCATACACAAACATCGAATAAAGCGAGTCCTGATAGATGGAGGAGCTAGTCTAAACATTTGTACATTGAGCACCATTAAACAATTGGGATATTCTGAAAAAGCTATGAATTCTACAAACAAAATTACCATCAAGGCATATGATGATGAAGAACGTTCATCCAAGGGTACAGTCACCTTACCTCTTAGAGTTGGGCCAGTTACAAAGGATGTGGTTTTTCAAGTACTTGATCTGGATCTCACATACAACATATTGCTAGGATGTCCTTGGATTCATGAAATGAGGGCAGTCCCATCTACATATCATCGATGTATCAAGTTTCCACACAATGGAGTTGAAGTGACTATCAAAGCAGATCCAAATCCATTCATATATTGCAACAATCTGCAACCTAGATCCAAAATAACAATACCAGCCAATCGAGAAGCTATTCCTTCATCAGCATATGTGGATCCAGAATCATTGAAAGCTTCTACATCAAAACAAACAGAGCTCAAAGAAAAATTCAAGGTTAAAGACATGGGATGTGGTGAATATATCTTCCATGTTGATCAACTCCCACTATCTCCTAAGGCATTCAGTCGATAGGAACAACCTACAAACAATTTTCAATGCCAAGGAATTGGGTGTGAACCACCTAGTGTTGTGGCTACTAAGTCTGAATGCAAATCTCCTCTAGTGGTGCAAGCATCTCTTGATATCAATAGTCCTAAGAATGGTTCCAACAAAGAATCTATTGAGCGTATCACCAACCCTCTTGGGGACTCACATAGCTTTACCATATCATCCACTCATTCCATTTCCACTCCACTTCCAGACTTGTATCAACAAGAATTACAAAAGCCCTTACTCATTGGGGATCAAAAATCAAGCTTTGAAAAGAAAAATCTAAAAGTCAAAAATAAAGAAAATTCCTTCAGTCCAAATCAAAATCAAAAGCTATTGGACTCAGCAAAAATCAAAGTCAAGGATAAAAATCCTATGAAGCAAAAAGAGAAAGAGTTGATCTCCCCTAATACCAAAATAACTGGGGGCAAAAGTTCTAAAATTTCAAGTAAAAAAGAACACTTGTTGATCCTAAGTCTCCATCATGCTATCCTACTTTCACTTCTTTTCACAATCATAAGCCTTCATAACTCATCCACTTGTTCTGCACATCCTTTTCCTTCTGGTGATACATCATGGACCTTTAATGGAGCTTCCTCAAAGGACTTTGCTATCAAAGATGCCCAAACTTCTTTAGGTGACATGCATATGGGCCTATGTAGTCCACACACTAGTAATTCTATCTCAGTTCCTTTATCAAGGAAGACAGTCACTCAAGCTACACATCATTCAGTCAAGGAACAATTCAGCTACAATCACAAGGTCAAGCCTCGCACATTTGAGGTAGGCGACTTGGTTCTCAGAGAAAACCCCAAGAATCAGCAAGACAGAGAGAAGAAGGGCAAGTTCGAACCAAACTGGCTTGGTCCTTACATCATTACAACAGCATATGGATCTGGGGCATATCAGCTCTCAACTACAGAAGGTGAACCCTTGGAGGATCCTATCAACAGCATGCACCTTCGCAGGTTCTACACATAAGCTCTTCGGAACATCCTAATTCAAAAATACAAAAAAAATCAAAAATTTTCAAAAATACAAAAAAAAAAAAATTATAAAACAAAAAAATCATTACTTGGTGAAAACCTGGCAAACAGGCGCCTTGTGACAACAAAAAAATTGAAAAATCAAAAAAAAGTAAAGAGAAATAATTTCGTCCAACGGTGAAAACCACTTCGGTGGCGCCCTGGGCAAGTACCATGGTGAAAACTGGGTCACCAGCGCCATGCGTAGAGACATTGCTCCTCTCTCCTTTAGGATTCTCTTTCATCCTTTCACTTTGCACACACTCACAACCTATTCACTCACAATAAACTTACCCATTCCCATCATGGCTTGTTATTGATCTACCCAAGATTGGTTAGCCATTCATAATAAACCCTCCCTTTTCACTCCCTTTCCGTCCATAATAAATCAGCTCCTATCTGTGACTAAGGCAATTCCTACGTCTAGTGATGGGTGTGGAACTAAGAACATCACATGTTTCGAGGAGTATAGTTTTGCCAACTTCCTTCAGTCTATCTACGCACACTCTGCAATAAAGAAACATTTGCATCACAGATCCGCAATAAAATTCTGCCTTCTCCGCAATAAAGTATCAGTTTCATGGATTCAGTCAGTTTCAGATGAGACACAGCAGCAACAATGAGCTTCAACAAAATCAAATCTTTCAACAAACTCAGACAACATATGGTTCAGTGCTATCTATCCTTTTTGTGAAAGTGAACATTGTGACCACAATCGAATAAGACTTAAACAAGTGATAAGAGACACTAAACTTGAGGACTACAGTGGATGTTGGTGTCGAGTCTTGGTTTTCTTTTGATTTTATCTTTTTGGTGACATGTCTTTTAGCTTTTCCAGGATGTCTTTGACTAGAGATTCTATCTCCAGGATGTCTTTGACTAGAAAGGCGAGGATGGGGTATCGTCACCTATTTGCATTTGCTGTCTATGGATTGTCTTTTAGTAATGCTATGACTTGTCCAAGGATATGAGGACACTGTGAGTCTAGTATGAACTGGGGCATTCCTTGTTTGTGACTGTCTTATCTCCATGCAAACAGGTACAATGACTTTCTGGGCCGAACAAATGCCTCGATTGTCATAACCTATTTTGCCATAATAAATCTCAATGATGATAACACACAAGAAGCTCTTTCACGTTCATATCTTCTGTCTTCCATCCCCCTTCTTGATTGACTTCCATTGTCCTTCTCGAGTCCATGTAGCCCGCTATCACATGACTGAGTATAATGACACACCAAAAACATTTGCATTTCATATAGTTACACCTACATCACCACATATAAGCATTTCATACATACATATAGATATCACAATTGCATCACATCCTGCATACAACACATGTTAGCACATCTCACATTGTCATTATATAAATAATCATTTGCATTATCATATTCATTTGCATTACATACATTCACATTTGCATCATGCATCACATATACAACATAAAAGAACAAAAATATATTGCATTGCATCATATAAGAATCCATATCATAAAACATGTATCACATAAGAACATTTCATCACATAAGGTACACATGCATATAGCTGCCACAAAAATGGATCATCTCTCATATATAATCAAAAGTGTCATGATACAATGATGTTAAAAGAATCATATGGCTACAAAATCATCCGCAGGTGTCTACAATACAAAAATAGTACAATACTGATACATAGGGAGCCCTCTAAGGCTATGATGAACTCCCTCCCTCGGAGCCGCCTGGCCTCGATGGAGTTTGAGCCCTAGAAGCACCCACCCCAAGATCAACTCTCCTAGCCCCTGTGTCCCCTGCAGTCACCCCTCGTGTCATCCTATCCAGACAGAGGAACCCACTGATAACTCCTGTCAACACTATTGGTAGTGCTAATCCTGTCCATGTCATGGTATCCCATGCCACATGTCCCACCCTCATCCATAGTCCTGGATCCTAGAACACTCATCTCGGTGCATCCCTATCTCCATCTCGATCATAGGGTACTAACTCCCCATCGATTGGTATCCGTAGAATCCTATATACATCCTCCAAGGTGACTGTCATCTCACCCATCGGCAAATGCAAACTACAAGTCTTTGAGTGCCATCTCTCAGCCAGTGCAGTCAACAATCCCATGTTCACCCGAAACTCAGGCACATACAAAATGTATCTCAATCCCATAACCTCAATTGCAGCTCAGTCCTCGGTGACAACTCAGATCGCAACCTCTGAGTCGATGGGAATCTCTCCCGTGACTCCAGCATCTGCAAGTACTCCTGCAGTCAAGCAAATCAAATCATGTCAGTCATAGTGGCATTCACTGTTTATCACAAAATGCTACTCGCTATCTAAATGCACATAGCTATTTATCATAGTGACACTCACTGTTCATCACAAAGTGTTGCTATCTATCCTAGTAGTACTCCCTATTCATCACAAAGTACTACGTATGTGACACTCACTGTTCATCACAAAGTGTTACTCACATTTGCACTCCCTGTTCATCACAAAGTGCTGCTCATATTTTAGTACTCCCTGTTCATCTTGGTGCTCCCTGTTCATCACAAAGTGCCTTGATCTATCCTAGTCTTCCTCAAGGACCTGCTTGAGTGTATCCTCTTAGTAGCTTATCCAATCGACAGCATATGTTCATCACAGAATTGCCGATTTGACCTGGAAGACACAAATTCGCATTTTTGGACACAAACACATTTTCTTGACATAAATGCGCATTTATTACATTACCTAGTATGCATTAATGACAACAATAAATGCATCAAAGTACAAGGAGGTTTTGTGGCACTTACTGGCTCTCCTGCCTCCGTTGGTCGCTGGAATCGGCGAACACGGTCAAATCTATGAACCAAAGCCATCGCTGCTGACTGTTGCTGCTCTTCTCTCGCTCTGCACTGTGATCTCGTAAGGGTGTGGATGACAATGAGGATGTCTTTTCCCCCATGGTCTATCTTATAGACTGCCCTAGCTCTCATTTCCCAAGTCAATCTTCCTTATCCCGTGACTTTGTCACTTTATCTGATCAGTCCATTCTATCCCGTCTTTCTTATCGAGAGATTGTCTGCAATCTTTTCAGACGTTTTCATCCAATCTCTCGAGAGTTGATCTAGGGCGATTGGGTCGAGGACAGAGAGTAGAGGCATGACAGGGCCTGTTCGTTAGGATCCACCTCGGGATCCTGGTGCTGGTACATCTATGGCGAGACCATCACCCTCGGGAGATAGTCATACTTGAGAGACGTTGTCTCTATTGTATTTGATCATTTTGTTGTATTTGGCACAGACATGACATATTTGGCATATTGATCATTTTTTAGATATATATGACACCATTTTCTTTGATCCTCATATGATGTGTTATGGATGATGCTTTCTATATGATTTTGTTGCTTCTATGATGATGATGCAATGCTTAGATAGATGCATGTGATTTGATATGTGATGAATATGATGTGATAATGTATGATGTATAAAATGTATCTTCTATAATATGATTTGATGTGAGATGTATCTTAAAAATGAGATGTATGATAATAATATGTTGTGAGATGTATCGTGAAAATGAGATGTATAATAATGATATGTTGTGAGATGTATCTTGAAGATGATATATATGGTAATGATATATTGTGCGCAACTAATTGTAAAATGATATGAAACTAATTGTAAAATGATATGCAACTAATTGTAAGATGATATGCAACTAATTTGAGCATCCCTATTCTGCGTTTGTCATCCCTGTATAGTCTCATGTTTTTGGCTTCTTTGTAGGTATCATCATTGAGCATTGATTTGTTTGGGATATGTTGAAAATTTATACAAGAATAATGGTATAATTGAACCATAATGGCCTGAGAAAAATTTACATGATTTTTGATTTTGCAAGATGGCACAAGTATCAAGGTATAACTGAACTAGGATGACCCGAGTGTGGATTGCATATAAACAGACAATATTAAACTATTTGTATGTGCAAAGAGGATTCATGTCTTCAGTGATATGCTTTGAATCATGTGTTGAGACAAGTATTTGCACAGTACAAATGATCGCCTCATAGATAGAAAACTAAAAAGATATTAGAGGCTCCATGACTTTCTCTAGCTCGATGCATCGTTGAGAAAATGTAGAGAATCCAATAGTTCAAAAAGAGTTCAACTGACAAAATAGTAAGAACTTCATGCAAGATGCAAACATTTGATACTTCAGAAAATCATCCATAATGTGTTATGAATCTGTTAAGTGTATCCGTGTTTGGTTCTCTTCATGTTTTGTTGAATGTTTGTCTTAACATGATTCTCTTGGTTCACTGTAAGTTCTTGATTTATTGATAGGAGAGGATGTAGATCAATGTTGCCCCTGGCTAGATTTACCACTTGACATGGATATGTATAGTGATTACGAAGCCATGGTGGGATATGATGAAATAAATTGTGGATAGGCCAGGATAGTGACTACGCTAAGTATGTCTTGGATAATGCTTAGTTTGATAAAGGTGTTGGGCAATGGCCATTAGTACTTGGATTTATGGATATATAACAGGCTTGAGAATAAAGATAGATAGAGGAGTTGTCCTCTCACAATAGCACCTATTTTATAGGTTTTCATCAGTTGTTTTTTATTGTATCTTTTTTTATTTGCTTTTTCTGATTTTTTTTATTTTTTTGTATTTTTCACTTTTTCCATGCATTAGACTATTCAAGTGTACTATTTCTTCAAATGAATGTTTTTGGTTGGTTCATCGAGCACATCGCCTTCTTAGGTAGTTAGCTGATAGGCACCTGATCCATAGACTGATATGATGACATAGGGACCCAACCAGTTAGGTTCAAACTTCCCTTTCTTCTTTTGATCCTGTTGATCCTAGGATTTTCTTTGAGTACTAGATCACCTATTTTGAAGATTCTAGGTATGACCTTGTGGTTGTAGCTTCTACACATGCATTGTTGGTATGCTTTAAGGTGAGTATAGGCATGTTGTCATTTTTCATCCAGAAGTTCTAATTTGTGCAATTTGTTGACTCGATACTCTTCATCTAGAATGAGACCTTTCAAAGATACTCTGAGAGATGGGATTTCTACCTCTAGGGGTAAAATTTCTTCGGATCCATATACCAATGCATATGGTGTAGCTCCTGTTGGTGTGTGAATGCTAGTTCTATATGCCCAAAGTACTAGACTGAGTTGTACATGCCAATTTTTTCCTGCATCATTCACTGTTTTCTTTAGGATTTTCAGTATTGTTTTGTTGGATGCTTCGGCCTGACCATTCCCTTGTGGGTAGTAAGGTGTAGAGAAATGATGTTGGATTTTGAATTTTTCACATAGTTCTCGTACATCTTGGTTTTTAAAAGGTCATCCATTATCTGTGATGATGGAACTTGGAATACCATATCTACAGATCAAATAATTAAGGATAAAAGAGGCAATTTGTTTCCCAGTTATTGTGGTCATGGGGACCGCTTCAATCCATTTGGTAAAATATTTGGTTGCGGTTATAATGAACTTATGTCCATTTGAAGATGAAGGATGAATTTTTTCGACTAAGTCTAGTACCCACTGGCAAAAGAGCCAGGATGTTGTGAATGACTACAGTTCATGTGCTGGTGCATGTATAAGATTGCCATGGATTTGGTATTTAGGACACTTTTTTGCAAAATGATAAGAATATTTTTCCATTGTTGGCCAATAATATCCCATTCTTAGAATTTTTTTAGCAAGAGTAGGACCACTTGAATGTGTGCCACAAATACCTTCGTGAAGCTCTTGTGAAGGGGAATCAAATTCATTACGATCAAGGCAACGAAGAAGAGTACCATCTAGACCTCGATGGTACAAAGTATCAGTAGTAAGAGTATATCAGGCTGCTTGCCGGATAAAATTGCATTTTTTATTTTGAGATAGGTCAATGGGTAGGATATTGCTTTTTAGATAGTCATATATGGGTCTGTATAACGGAGAGCCAGAACCGATCAAGACATAGATAACATGGGATTCAGAATGGTCATAGGCTGGGGAGAACAGTTGCTCTACCATAAACTCGTAACAACTCTATTGCTCTGGAATTTCTAGTAGTGAAGTGATAGTAGCCAATGCATTAGCTACTCTATTGTCCAACCTTGGTATTTGTTCAAAGGTGATGTGTACAAAATACTGTTTAAAGTCATCCACCATTCTTTTGTAGGGTAGTAGCTTATCATCCTTCATCTGATAGTCATTGTTGATCTGATTGATGACTAGTTGTGAATCTTCATAGACTTTTAGTTTTGTGATTCTCCATTCTACTGCCATTTTGATGCCTATGACTAGTGCCTCATATTCAGCAACGTTATTTGTGTATGGAAACATGAGCCTATATGATCTTGGTATGGTGTGTCTTTCAGGAGTGATGAACAAAATGCCATCACCTGATCCATGTTGATTATATAATCCATCAAAGTATAGGGTCCATTGTTGTGTGTAAATAGTAAGAACATCCATGTCTGGAAATTCAATCTCCATTGGTTGTTTTCCAGGTAACGGTGCTTCAGCTAGTTGATTTGCAATTGCTTGTCCTTTGATGGCTCGTCGCTCTATGTAATGGATATCAAATTCATTAAGAATTATGACCCATTTATCCAATCTGCCTGTAAGAGCTTTTTTGCTAAGTAAATATTTAAGAGGATCAATTTTTGCTATGAGCTTGATGGTGTGAGCTAGCATGTAATGCCAGAAGTTTTAAGAGGAAAATACCACTATTAGAAAAGCCTTCTCAATTAATGTATAGTTGAGTTCATATCCATTTAATGTCCTGCTGATGTAATATATAGCTTATTCCATGCCTTATTGATCTTCTTGTGCTAATAATGCCCCTAGTGATATGTCTATTGTTGATATATAGAGAATGAGTGGCTTCCCTACTATCGGTGGTACTAGAACTAGTGGGTTCATCAGATATTGCTTGATTTGATAAAATTATTCTGCACATTTCGCTGCCCATCTGAATGGTACATTTTTATGTAGCAAATGATTGAATGGTAGAATTTTATTTGCTACTTGACCTTTAAATCGCCTGATTGAGTGGAGCCGTCCTTGTAGAGATTTGAGTTGGCTGATGTTCTTTGGTGGTGGCATTTCCATAATGGCTTGTACCTTTGTTGGGTTTACTTCAATGCCCTTAGCTGAAACTATGTAGCCTAGTAACTTGCCTGATGTAACCCCGAAGACACACTTCTTAGGGTTGAGCCTGACTTGGAATTCCTCCAATCTGTCAAATATTTTCTCTAGTATGTCTAGATGTTCTGCCCGAGTAAATGATTTAGCCAGTAAATCATCCACATGGTCCTCTATGAAGGTATGCATCATGTCATGAAAGATTGTTGTCATGGCTCACTTATAAGTTGCCCTTGCATTCTTTAGGCCAAAAGGCATGACATTCCAACAGTATGTTCCCCAAGGATAGGTAAATGTTGTTCTATCTTAATCCTCTGGGGCTATCTTGATTTGATTATAGCCTGAAAAACCGTCCATTGGTGATAGCATTGCATGGCCTGCTGTAAGGTCTACAATTATGTCAATACTAGGAAAAGGAAAGTCACCCTTTGGACAAGCTTTATTGACATCTCTAAAATCAGTGCATATTTTGATGCTGCCATTTGGTTTGGAAACTGGTACGATATGGGAAATCCATTCAGCATAGTCGATAGGTCGGATAAATCCGATGTCTAATAGTTTCTTTAACTCGTCTTTGACCATGAGTGCTACATGTGGATTCATCTTTCTCAGTTTTTGCTTGACTGGCTTAGCTCTTGGAGGAATGGACAAGTGATGCATGATTAATTGTGGATAAATCACGGGCATATCAACATATGACCAAGCAAAGTTGATTTGCTTTTCTTTGAAAAATTTGATAAACTCTGATCTTTCTTCCTCTGTCAAAGATTCTGCAAGGTGTATGTTTTTGGCTGCTTCTGTTGTACCAATGTTGACTGATTGAGTGGGTTCAATCAATATAGGTGATCACTCATGATAATGCTCAGGAAGACTGTCAAGTCTCTCATTTTTAGGTGCCTTAGAAAGGTTTTCACCCTCAGATGCATCCTTTATTTTTACTTTTTTGTGATCTATTGCTGCCATTGACTGGTTTTCAGCAGTAGATCCTTTGTTTTGTTCATTTTTGCGACTGAGAGACTTGGCACTCCCATGGTTGCAGACATCGTTACTTTGTTCACTAGTAGAGTATGTTTCCTAGTTAACGGTACACAAGTAATGGATAATGGATTCATCGTTTGGGAAAATTGGTATGTCATGGTTTTTCAGTTCGTCCTAGTCTATGAGGTCAGGAAAGACAAGTGGTAAGGAGTCATTAAGTGGATCAAGTTTAGCTGCTGTAAGTGTCAGGATGGAGGTATTATCGTGGTTGGCCGAGGTATTAAGGATTTCATCGAGGTCTTCGATGGTATCATCTTCTATGTAAACCTACTCGTAATGTCGCTGCTCACCTTCCTTGGCGTCATAGATATTTTGTGGACCAAATTCAAGTAGTCTAGATTCCATCCCATGTTCTTCTTGAGAGATGGGTGTATAATTGTTATTTTTAGCAACATCTTCAGTAATATTGGAACAGCTACCCCATTCATATTAATTTGAATTAGTCTCTGAGGTATTATCCTAGATTCTTTCAGTGTTGTGTACTAGTATGTTGTAGGGTGAAAACTAGTCTTTGATGATTGATACAAGTCTGATAGTTTTCTCTTATTCGGCATTAGATCCTGCCTCCACTCTTTGCATTTGTTCATAATTGTCTCTCCCCGGGGAGGAATGATGTTTTCAAGAGGTGATTCTTCTTTGTTGGCCATTGGTTATTGAATATGGTGTACTTTTGTATTAGATGCTTCTATCTTTTGATTGATGGGCTTCTCTTGATGTTGCATTCATTCTTGGCATTCCTACTCTTTGCGTATTGTTTCTGCCGACTCAAACAGTGCCTCCTGCCAGGAGTCCTCCTTGTATTTCTTCTTTGCTTTCCACTTAGGTTTTTGGTATTTGCTTGGTGTCTTCCTTGGTGGTAGAATGTGTTCATATCCCAATCCTATTTTTTCTTTACTGAACTATGAATGAGGATCTATTGGTTCTGTGACGCCTTCCTTACATTTTCCAATAGGTCCTTTGCCATTGTATCCCATTTGTTGCATTATTAAGTAACCTTTTTCTATACATGTGTGTTGGTATAGCTACTTCCATAGTAGCTTCTCTATCATTGTCTTCCTCATCCTTGTATAGCCAACTAAGGATGTCTTTTTCTTCTGATTCATGTGCTAGAGTGCCTAGTTGGATAAATTTGCCATCAAACTTGGTGATGGGTTGTGTTGCTTGATGTGTTGATGTTGTAGGTAATCCATGAGATTTAGGCGATGTTGGTAAGTTCGTTAAACACAAAGGTTCCAAAGAGTATTCACCCATGCCTTGCTCTTTAATTTTCATTTTCTGCTTGAAATCCATAGATAATGATTTACACTTTTCTAGTTGAAGATCTGGTGCTAAGGAATTTTGTTTTTCTCTGTTAGGTGGAACCAGGCTGTCTTGGGTTGCCCCCATAGCATTACAATATTGTAAAGGGTTATGATCTGCTAATATAGAAATCTCCTACCCATTGTAGGGGAACTTAACACACTGATGGTAAGTAGAAGGCATTGCTTGCATTTCATGTATCCAAGGTTGACCCAATAAGATATTATATATGAGGTCTATGTCTAGGACTTGGCACATAGTGTCCCTTTGTATCGGTCCTAGTTGAATCGGCAACATTACCGTTCCTTTAGATGATCTTTCCTCATCATCATATGCTTTGATAGTGATCTTTTTGCGTGGATCAATAGACTCCTCAGAGAAGCCTAATGCATGGATAAGTTTCAAGGTATAGATATTGAGTCCAGCTCCTCCATCTATTAATACTCTTTTAACTTGGTGTTTATAGACCATGACTTCAATATGGAGTGGAGTATTGTGTGGATGGATTAATGAGATATTATCATGCTCTGAGAAGGTAAGGTTATGAGACCCTGTCATGTGAGCCACCATGGCTTGGAATTTGTCAGCATCCAGATCTTGAGGTACATTTGTTTCCAATAATGCTTGCTCCAATATGTCCTTATGTTTTGGCAAAGTTTTAACAACTCCAGTATAGATATTTGAGCAAGAATTTTGCATAGTTGACTGACTAGATCATATTGAATTTTGGGTATGGTGTTTTACGTTGACGTATGCCCCTTCAAGACATATTTTTGAGCCTTGGTGGTTACATTGACAGATTCATGTTCACGCTTGTCTTTGATTGTGATGGCATTTACTTTATTGTCTTTAGCTGATATATAATTGATGGTGTTATTGTAGATGTGATTGATACAAGCTCCACATGCATCGTTTGAGGTTGAAGCTCCATCTTTGTTATAGTTTGGAAGAGGATTCTTAAAGGCTCCATGGTCACTATTTGTCTTTAGACCATCGACTGTTAAATCACCTCTACCAATCATGTCTTGAACAATATTTTTCAGTCTCATGCAATCATTTGTTTGATGACCTTTATTGCGATGAAAATCACAAAAGTGTGTCATTCCACCAAGGTGGTTTGATTTGTGGTTCAAATTTGTTGATCGCTAGTAAGGAGATAATTTTGTTTGCCAAGAGTTCTCTGAATGCTGACTCCAATGATTGCCCCATTGGTGTGTAAATGAGTTTTGGAAAGTTATTGTTGTTACCTCGTGAATTTGTATTAGGTCCCTAATTGGTGTTATTGCTTTGGGTATTGTTGGTGTTGTTTGTGTTGAGTTGATCTTGATTGGTATTTGGTGCATAAGTGTTAGTGCCTTGGTTAGAACCTTTTGGATTCTTTGTAGCTTGAGGATTACCTGATAATTCTAGCATTGGTTTCTTGGATTTTGTATCATTTGATTCATTTCCACCTTCATTTCCAGCGTTTTTGTTTCTGGTCCATAATCTAGATTTGTCTAAGTTGTTGTTTTGATTGTTGTAGTTTGATGAATTTGTTCCTTCTTTGATGAATGTCAATGTTCCTTTATTGATACATGCCTCCTCTACTTGGATGCCATTTTCAATTAATTTGGCAAAATATGGTATGCATTGTAGCTTGAGTATGTAATTCATCTCACTATTCAAGTCGTCAATGAAAATTTCCATTTTTTCTTTTTCGGGCACATCATGAGGATATCTCGAAACCATATGATGCCAACGTTGAAGGAATACCATGAATGTTTCATTGTTTTTCTGCTTGGTGTTACAGACATCTAGCATAGTGATAGCATGTTGAATGTTGTAGGAATATTGAGTTATGAATTTGTTGACTAATTCATCAAATGATCTGACAGGAGGTGTGATTTTGGATGACCATTCCATTGTTTTTCCTCCCAAGCTTCTTGGGCATAACCTCATTAAATAGGTGTCATCATGAGCAAATTCAAGACTCATGGTATGAAATTCCCAAACATGATCACGGGGATCGCTTTTCCCATCATATTTGTCAAATTTGGGAATATCTGAGTTTGGGGGAAAAGGTACCATGTTTATCCGTCTTTCAAAAGGATAAGGAGAAATTTCATTTAAGGAATACCGCACTATTGATCCTTGTTGCATGTCTTGCATTTGTCTTTGTAACAGTTGCATTTATTGAGTGAGAGAAACCAAGGGTGCATTCGGTTGCCAAGGGAAGAGTTCTTCTCTTCTAATGGTTCTAAATTGGTATGGCGTGTGTAGCGGTATGTTTTGCTCTAGGATGTTTTGCTTGGGTATATTCTGCTTTGGTATGTTTTGCTCGAGTATGTTTTTCTCAGTGTAACCTAGGTCTTCTTCTCTGTGTTCTTCTTGATAAGTGTAGAGGTTAGATCTCATTCTAAAGGTGTTGAAATCAAAGTCTTTTGGAATCCTAACTCCTTTGCTCATGAGCACGAGTAAATATTTTTTTTTGTCAACCTCTATAAGTCTTTCCACGAGTCTTTGGAACGAGCCACTTTCTTGGCATTCTTGAATGAGTTATTCAATGATCTCTGTATATTCTAGATTTTGAAATTCGAAAGGATTTGATAATCTTCGCTCCATGCTGAACTCTGGCTCTATTTCCTTTTGTTTGTTTCGTTGAGAGCGAGTAACATCGGGCATCGAGTAGAAGCTTTCAGTGACAAAAGGAACAAACTCTTCTTCGATGTTTTGTGCAAGAGTTAGTGGTTCAAATCATGGTATATTGTAAGTGATGCACTCTTCAAGAAAGAAAGCTGGATTGATCTTTCTTCCTTGATTTAGGCGTTGACTAAATGCTGATTTTTGACAAAATGCTATACTCCTTAATGGTTCCTTGTCAAATTCATTGGTTTTTTTTTGAAGGTAAAAGTGGATATAATGAAGGAATGTTCGATGAGATCTGAAGAGTTGGTGATTGATGTATAAAAATTTATTCTATTTGGCAAGTTTTAGAGAATTGGGTTGTTGTTTCCTTAACTTAGTGTTATGATAAATACTCTTTCTTTTCAGAATATGAGGATTAGTCATGCACAAGTGATCAATGGTTTCCTTTGATTTTTTTTTGGATTAAGTTTTCTTGTTTTTGGAAACTCAAGTTTTACTTTATCAAATGAAGGTTTAGATGCCCCCTCATGACAAAGTGTGTCAAATGATATGGAAAATGAGCTTTCTTGATATGAAACCCCAATTTGACAACTTGGAGTTTTAAAACAAGTGTTTTTGGATAGAAATCATTTTGATTTTAAGGACCTATTTGATACTTGTGATGAGGTTTCCTGATTTTGATAGGAGAGATGTGTTATCTTGTGACTAGTTTTCAGATTTTGGCAAATTTGTTTTATGGAGAAATTGCTTTGAGAATAGGTTCCTAATACTCTATTTTGATTTTCTGTTTGACGAAGTTCAAGCTAAGGAAGGAAAACTCCCTAAAAAATTATGTTTTTAATATTTTTTTTCAAAAATGGCCTCTATTTTGACCCATGTTTTCTTGGTTTTTGTTATGCGCTAAAATAGAGATGCAATGCACTACAAGATTTCCTTAAAGCGCTATAGAAAAGACCCTACGCACTACGCTGCCCCCTATGACGCGCTAACTATATTGCTCTAATTTCATCTTGGTTCAAAAGGTTATGCACTAATATGGATCACCAAAGCGCTAACTACTGATCTCTAAGCGCTAAAGTTTGATCTCCACGTGCTACATTGATGCTTCAATGCGCGAGACTATTTTGACAAGGCGCTACTTCAATTTGCTAGCTTTGGACTTCTATGAAGTGCTACTGTTAAGACTTGATGTGCTAATTTGAAGGTTAAATATGCTAAAAGATGGTTTCTATGTGCTAAGATATTGTTCTTAAGTGCTAAACTACCCTGAAGTTTTGACTTGGTTGTTTTTCTATGATTTGGAACTTTGTTTTAGTTTTCAGTGATGATAGATGATTTTCTAAAGTAACAAATGAACGCACGACATAAAAGAAGCAACCATTTTACTTAATCTAAACAATGAGTGTATGTTATATGAGGATGTGTTAAAATCCCCATTGTTTTAACAGGTTTAGATACAACAAGCAATTCAGTTAGACTCTTTATTCAAGGGTCATAAGTAATATCATATCCCACTAGTCTCAATACTTCGTCAGCTCAAACAGCTGTGTCACCCCCTAGGTGACGCCGATTTTTTTGCCTTTTGCCAAAAATTAAGTCAAAGTGAATTGCTTCACAATTGAGTAGTTATCTTGGGATATATATGGTGAGTGATCTTGGGGGCGGATTCTTCCCCACCCTTGCACTATGATATTACAAATGTCTGGATACTGACTCGGCTAAAATTTTCTATGCTAAAGTTCATAATCAAGCTTCTGGTTTAGTCTTTAGTGATAAAATCCCTCGGGAGGCTTCCCAACCTTTAGAACAAAGTCTTTATGTATCTCAAGGATATTGGGGGAAGACTAATCGCTGAGAAAAACCATTGAAGGGACTTTCGTCAACCTCCACTTTTCATTATAGTGGGTTGGAACTCTTGGCAATAAAGTTGTTTCCCACTTAGGTTGTTCCCTTCAGATCACCCAAAGAATGGATTTAAGAGTTTTTCAACCCCTCAGGAAGGATGCTTGCTAAAGGATTTAAAATTCTTGAAGCACAAAAAGCATAAGAGTGGTCTAGCTTTTTGATCACCCAGTTAAGGGGAGAGCATATTCCTTCCACTTTCGAGACAAGGCAATCAAGTGTTGTTTTTAACTTTCCATTGCAATGATGTGTTCAGATCTATATGAAGATGTTGCTCCACAAAAACATAGTGTTTATTTTATCCCTTTAAAGCAATGATTTTCTAATCTAGGAAAAGAACTTGGTCAACAAAGCAAAACTTTGATGTTTTGGTCAACAAAAGAAATCGATCAAAACGGGAAGTTCTTCCCTCTTTAACTTGAAACAAAAATTTCAAGTGTGGTTCTTTTTCCTTGCAAAAATTTAAAATTGATCCTTTTATGCACCAAAGGATGGTGAAGTTCTTTTTAAACACCTTTGCTTTGCAAAATGGAAAAATTGTTTTGTTCTTTTTAGAGCCCAATTGAAAATTTCTCTCCTAAAAAAAATAAAAATGTTTTTGTGGTTCTTTTTATAGCCCAAATAAGGTGAGTTCAATTTTATTTAACAAGAATTAAAAAGACTTTATATTCTAACTAATTTAAACAAGTTAGTAAAAATTCAAACTATTTATAGTTCTAGAAATAACACTAAGCTCCTCCTTGCAATAAGATGTCAGAAATCCTATAAAAATACCCACCACAGTAATTAAAAAAATATAGGTTTTTGTGGACTTCAAAAAGTCTAACTTTAAACTTGGCTACAATTTTAATTTTTGCCTTCTGTCTGTGATACAAGGACTGTATGTGCTACAAAGCAACTGGGATTCACTATCGCACAGACCCAATGCACTGAACTATTTTTTTAATGTTGGCAAATGCACACTCCAATGAGAAATTATAGGTGATTGAAGGTTTTTTCATTGATGGCAATCTTGCAATCATATGATACCAGTAAGACAATATACCGACATCGACAATGATAGACTCTACACTAGCACACAGAACATTGACAACGAAAGGAAGGATACCAGCACCCTGGCTGATGGGAATTTTGTTTATAATGTATTTTATAATTAATTGTAAAATCATTATAAGCCGAAATAGCAAGTTGTAATATGACTCATATATGTATGAGATCATTGTAGAACATTTTGTAATAATGTGTTAGGTGAAATAAGGCAGACCTAATATGTGAATTATAAGTTAAGGGTTTATGTATGTAGCAAAGCTTAAACCGGTACTGGATTTGGCATAGCAGATGCTAATCTGAAGTAGTACAAGACATTGGATTAATATAATCCATTTTCGTAAGTCAGTGTGACTTCTTTTGTAATTGAGCAGTGAGCTCTAGGCACTTGGCCTTCCTACATGTACAGGCCCCTATTCTAAGAGTAATATTCACTTATTAGCCATTAAGAGAATATTGTGGGTCACAAATCCCATCGAGGTTTTTCCCACACTAGGTTTCCTCGTTAAAATATTATGTTATGGTGTGCTTCTAATGTGGTTGTTGTTATTCTTGTTTACTACATTATTTCTGGTTTACCTATATACAATATTGATATGCTTTACATGTTTTAAATCAATTAAATTCTATAATCGGTTAGATACTGATTCACCCCCCCCCCCCTTCTCTGTATCTTGGGGAATCCTAATAATTTTTATCAGAGCCTGGTCCTCTATTTTCAGAAACATAACAACTTGAGGAAGATCTTGCAACTAGTAGAGATGGATAACTTGAAGAAACAATTGGAAACAGCTCTTTCAGACTACGATAGAGAAAAAGTGAAGAATATCAAACTTGAAGATGATCTAAAAGCTGCTCAAGATATCATTCAAGCACTTCAAGAGAATTACACTATAGCAAGGAATAAAAGAAGAGAACTTTGTGAGAAGATGCAGAAAGAGGGAGATGAAAAGGAAACTCTAAATGATCTGGTAAATAAACTAAGACAAGAGATAAGTACAACACAGAATGAGATGCAGGATATGACTATGAGATTTTGCAAAAGAAATTGAAGATAAGCAGAAAAATGAAGAAGATCTGACTAGAAGATTGAATGATGCTGCAAATGAAAACACAAGACTTAGTTATGAAAATGATATGTTGAAGACAGATCTGATGCACACACAAAATGACTCAAATGAACTTATGAGACAGAAAGAAATCTTGGAAACAGAACTGGCTACTGCAAATCAGCACAAAGAAAAATTTAAGAAAAGCTCAGAAGAACTTGGTGACATACTGAAGAATTAGAAACCTAATGGTGACACTAATGGCCTTGGCTTTGAAGCTGGTGAAAGCTCGGGTACTACAAACATACATGATCATAGCAAACCGGTAAGATAACAAATTGCTTATAAATTAATGGCAAATACTTTAACTATAACAAGTATGGTCATAGAGAAAATCGACATTGATCTAGAAATTATCTGAACACCAATACACCCACTAGTTAGTGTTCTAAATGCAAAAAAGTTGGTCATAATTTAGAGAATTACAGAATGAATGTAAGATGTTATGTTTGTGGAAGATTTGGACACTTATCTAATCAATGCAGAACACAAACCGACATAGGATATGGGAAAGCAATTCAGAAAAACAATGTGACTTGTTATGCCTGTAACAAGATTGGACACATTGCTAAATATTTTAGAAGCAAGTCCTCACCGGCACATAACAAAGGGGCATGTGCACCAAGTTGTGGTACCAAAAAGGTTCTAGTTTTTATCTTTTCATAAAAACACGTCATTGACATGAAAAGGTCGTCCAAACCTTTGGGTTGGATGCCCAAGGAAAATCCAACCCAAAGGGTTGGTATTTTCCAATGCAAACTATTTGGCGAGCACCAAATATGGCGCTCGCCAAATTCAAAATTTTGAATTTTCACGTTTGGTGTGCACCAAATGTGAAAATTCAATTTTTTGCATTTGGCGCGCACCAAATGCTCTGCATTATCCAATTTTTCATTTTGGGAATTCATCTTGGGCACAAGTTATACCCACTCAGCAAGAGAATATATACATGAAATATAACATTTAAGTATAAGTCACATTTCAATATGTCTTTTTCCTTTCTTATACTTTAAGTTATATTTCATGTATATATTGGCAGGATGTTTGAGAGTGGTTTCAGCTCTATAGGAGTTATAATGTAGATTCTAGATTTTAGAGGATCATATAAAACTTCAGACTTAGTCAAATTTCAATAACCAGCATGCTCCTATTAGCATTTTTTATCTCTATATCTCTCTCCCGCTCTTATCTCTCTCACTTCTCTCTCTACTCTCTATGTATATCCCACCCTCTCTACCTTTCATTCCTTAATCACATTTCTATCCTTGACTCCTTCCTGTTCTCTTCTTCTCTGTCATTCTCTTAATATTATTTTCCCCTCCTTGTCCATTCTCTTGGTTAATGGCTATCCCTTCTATACTCTCTCTCCCCATATCTAGGTCTCACCCTCCCTCCCTCCTTATATTATTACCCACACATCTCTCCTCCTTTAGGTTTCTCACCTATCTAATTGTCTACCCTCTAGTTCTCTACTTCTATCTCCACCTTTCTCTCCCTCCCCGCTTACCCCTATCCATTTATGAACTCTCTCTCTCTCTCTCTCTCTCTCTCTCTCTCTCTCTCTCTCTCTCTCACACACACACACACACACACACACACACACCTATCTATCTCCTCATTCCCTATGTCTTTGACTCCCTCAATGTCTACCTATCCATCCATTCCCTCTTACTCATATCTTTACTCTTTTATCTATTCCCTCTCTCCATTGTCTAGGTCATCACCTCTCCCTCCTACTTTCACTCCCTCCCTCTCAAAAATTTCTAGGTTTCTCCCTCATTCTCTCTCCACCTCTCTACCTCTATATCTCTACATCTATGTCTCATTAGGCACCTATCTCTATGCCCCTCCATCTATCTCTCCCCTCTCTCTCCCATCTAGGTATTTAACCTCTCTCACCCTCTACATATCTCATCTCTTTATCTATTCCCTCTCTAGTTCTCTCCCTTCCTCTCCACCTCTCTCTCTCCATCGCATCTTACCCATCTCCCTTTATGAACTCTCTCCTTTGGTTATCTCTCTCATCACCTCTTTATCTCCCATAAACTCTATACCTATTACTCTCCCTCTCTTCTCTTTATTTGTTCTCTCTCTCTCTCCCCTCTCTAGGCCTCTCCTATACTCTCTCCCTCGCTCTCACCTTCCCTCCCTCCATCTCCCTTCTCCTCCTATTTCTTCTCTCCACTCTCTCTTTGTTCTCTTCATCACTACCTACCCCTCCTGACCTCTCTCTCCATACATATTTTTCTCCTTCCCTTCATCTTTACCTCTTTACCACTTCTTTGTATCATTACCCACCTCTCTCTCCCCCTCTCTCTCCCTCACCTCTATCTTTCCACCCTTGGTCTCTTAGCTCTCTCTTCCTAGCCTCTAGATCTCTCACCTCTATATCTCTCTCATCTCTAATTATTTCCTCTCCACCTGCTTACCCCTCTTTCTCTCTTTGTGAACTTATATATCTTATTTTCTTCTCTCTCTCTCCCTTACCTATCTACCTCTTCCCTCTCTCTTTCTCAATCACTCCCTACCCATCTCTCCCTCTCTTCTTAGCCCTCTCTTTCTCTTTATTCTTCCCTCTCTCCTCTTCTCTCTCCCTCCCCTCTCTAGGTCATCACATCTCCCTCCCCTTAGGATCCCATATGACCCCTAATGACACCATATGACCCCTTAGGACACCATATAACCCTTCAAGATACCATATGACCCCTTAAGACACCATATGAATCCTCAACATCATATGACCCCTTTTAACCTCCTAGTACATGACATGACCACTTAAGACACCATATGACCCCTTAGGACAATATGATGTCTTAAAGGGTCATATGGTGTCTTGAGGGGTCATATGGTATTCTAACACATATATGGTGGGTAATGATACAAAGAGGAGAGAGATCTAAAGGTGAGAGATCTAGAGCCTAGGAAGAGAGAGGTGAGAGACCAAGGGTGGAAAGATAGAGGTGAGGGAGATAGAGGGGGAGAGAGAGGTGGGTAATGATACAAAGAGGGAGTCGTAGAGAGGTAGAGATGTAAGGAAGGAGAAACATAAGGATGGAGAGAGAAGTTGGGAGGGAGAGTTAGTGATAAAGAGAACAAATAGAGATGGAGGGAGGTAAGGATAAATATGTTGATAAGGAGGGAAGGTGAGAGAGAGAAAGAGAGACTACATAGGAGAGACCCAGAGAGGGGAGAGAGAGGAGAAAGAGAGAGAAGAGAGGGAGTCATATGGGGTCATATGGTGTTCTAACACATGTGTGGCCCTTTACGACCCCAAATGACCCCTAACAACTCCATATGACCCCTTAGGACACCATATGACCTCTAATGATACCATATGACCTCTTAGGACACAATATGACCCTTAGGACACCATATGACCCCTTAGGACCCCACATGACCCCTCAAGACACCATATGACCCCTTAGGACACCATATGACCTCCTAAGACACCATATGACCCATTTTAATATACTAGTACATGACATGACCCCTTAGGACACCATATGACCCCTTAGGACACCATATGATCCCTCACGAAACCATATGACCCCTTAGGACACCATTTAACCCCTAACGACACTATATTATGTCTTGAGGGGTCATTTGGTGTCAAAAATAGCCATGTCATGTACTAGGATGTTAAAAGGGGTCATATGGTGTCCTAGGGGTCATAGAGCATTATATGACCCCTCAAGACACCATATCACCTCTTAGGACACCATATGGTGTTGTTAGGGGTCATATGGTGTCCTAAGGTGTCATATGGTGGCGTTAGGGGTCATATGGTATCCTAAGGTGTCACATGGTATTCTATGACCCATTAGGACACCATATGACCCCTAACGACACCATATGGTGTCGTTAGGGGTCATATGGTGTCCTAAGAGGTCATATGGTGTCATAAGGGGTCATATGGTGTCCTAAGGGGTGATATGGTGTCATAAGGGGTCATATGGTGTTATATGACCCCTTAGGACACCATATGACCCCTAAGAGCACCATATTGTGTCTTGAGGGGCATATGGTATCGGTAGGGGTCATATTGTGTCCTAATGGGTCATATGGTGTTCTATGACCCCATAGGACACCATATGACCACTAACAACACCATAGGGTGTCCTAAGGGGTCATATGGTGTCCTTAGGGGTCATATGGTGTTCTATGACCCCTTGAGACACTATATGACCCCTTAGAACATGTCACATGGTGTCATAAGGGGTCATATAGTGTCCTAAGGGGTCATATGGTGTCCTTAGGGGTCATACGGTGTTCTATGACCCCTTGAGACACTATATGACCCCTTAGAACATGTCACATGGTGTCATAAGGGGTCATATAGTGTTCTAAGGGGTCATATGATATTCATGACCCCTTAGGACACCATATGACCCCTAACATCACTATATGGTGTCCTAAGGGCTTATATGGTACTCTATGACCCCTTACAACACCATATGACACCATACAACACCATATAATCCCTAACGACACCATATGGTGTCCTAAGGAGTCATCTAGTGTTCTATGACCCTTGGGATACCATATGACCCCTAATGACAACATATGGTGTTCTATGACCCCTTGGGATTCAATATGAGCCCTCAGAATACCATATGACCCCTAAAAACACCATATGGTGTCCTAAGGGGTCATATGGTGTTCTATGTCCCATTATGACACCATATGACCCCATACAACACCATATGACCCCTCACGACACCATATGGTGTCGTAAGGGGTCATAGAAAAACATATGACTCCTTAGGATACCATATGACCCCTAACGACATCAAATGACCCCTTAGGACACCATATGGTGTCATTAGGGGTCATATGGTGTCCTAAGGGGTCATAGAACACCATGTGACCCCTTAGGACACCATATGACCCCTAACAACACCATATGACCCCTAACAACACCATATGACCCCTTAGGACACAATATAATGTCCTTAGGGGTCATATGGTCTCCTAAGGGGTTAGATGGTGTCCTAAGGGGCCAGATGGTGTCCTAAGGGGTCATAGAATACCATATGACCCCTTAGGATACCATATGATCACTAACGACACCATATGACATGTCCTAAGGGGTCATATGGTGTCTTAAGGGGTCATAGAACACCATATGACCCCTAAGGACACCATATGACTCCTTAGGACACAAATACGACCCCTAATGAAACCATATGACCCCTAATGACACCATATGACATGTCCTAAGGGGTCATATGGTGTCTTAAGGGGTCATAAAACACCATATGACCCCTAAGGACACCATATGACCCTAAAGGATGCCATATGACCCCTTAGGACACCATATGGTGTTGTTAGGAGTCATATGGTGTCCTAAGGGGTCATAGAACACCATATGATTCCTTAGGACATAATATGACCCCTAATGACACCATATGACCCCTAACCACATCATATGACCCCTTAGGACACTATATAGTGGTCTTAGGGATCCTATGGTTTCCTAAGGGGTTATAGAACAACATATGACCCCTTATGACACCATATGACCCCTTAGGACACTATATGACCCCTAACGACACCATATTATGTCATTAGGGGTCATATGGTATCATAAGGGGTCATATGGTATCCTAATGGGTCATAGAATATCATACGACCCCTTAAGACACTATATGATCCCTAACAACACCATATGACCCCTTAGGACACCATATGACCCCTTACGACACTATATGGTGTCCTAAGGGGTCATATGGTGTTCTACAACCCCCTAGGATACCATACGACCCCTTTTAACATCCTAGTACATGCCATGACCACTTGTGACACTATATGACTCCTCAAGACACAATATGGTGTCGTTAGGGGTCATATGATATTTTATGACCCATTAGGACACCATATGACCCCTTATGACACCATATGGCCCCTGACAACACCATATGGTGTCATTAGGGGTAATATGGTGTCCTAAGGGGTCATATGGTTTTGTTAGGGGTCATATGATGTTCTATGACCCCTTAGGACACCATATGACCCTTAATAACACCATATGGTGTCCTAAGGGGTCATGTGATGTTGTTAGGGGTAATATGGTCTCCTAATGAGTCATATGGTGTTCTATGACCCCTTAGGACACCATATGACCCCTTAGGACACCATATGGTGTCGTGAGGGTTTATATGGTGTCGTAAGGGATCATATTGTGTCTTAAGGGGATATAGATCATCATATGACCCCTTAGGACACCATATGATGGTTTTTAGGGGTTATATGGTGTCCTGAGGGCTCATATAGTGTCCCAAGGGGTAATATAACACTATATAACCCCTTAGGGCACAATATGATGTCATTAGGGGTCATATGGTGTCCTAAGGGGTCATAGAAAACCATATGACCCCTTAGGACACCATAAGTTATTGTTAGGGATTATATGGTGTTGTAAGGGTTCATATGGTGTCCTAAGCATCATATAACACCATATGACCCCTTGGGACACCATATGACTCCTTAGGAAATCATATGACCCCTTAGGATGCCATATGGTGATGTTAGGGGTCATATGGTATCCTAAGGGGTCATAGAAAACCATATGTCCTATGACCCCTTAGAATGTCATACAATATCATATGACCCCTTAGGACACAATATGACCCCTTAGGACACCTTATGTTGTCATTATGGGTCGTATGGTGTCCTAAGGGGTCATATGGTGTCTTAAGGGATCATAGGACACCATAGGACCATACTTACACCATATGGTGTACTAGGAGTCAAATAGTTTCCTAAGGGGTCATAAGACACTATACGAACCATACCGACACCATATGGTGTACTAAGGGGTCATATGGTTTCCTAAGGAGTCATAGGACACCATATGACCCCTTAGGACACAATATGACCCCTAACAACACCTAAGGGGTCATATGGTGTTGTTATGGGTCGTATGGTGTCCTAAGGGGTCATATGGTGTCCTAAGCACTTAGGACACCATATGGTGTTGTTATGGGTCATATGGTAACCTAAGAGCTCATATGGTGTCCTATGATCCCTTAGGTGTTGTTAGGGGTCATATTGTGTCCTAAGGGGTCATATGGTGTCCTATGACCCCTTAGAACACCATATGGTGCCGTTATGGGTCGTATGGTGCCTGAAGGGGTCATATGGTGTCCTATGACCCCTTAGGACACCATATGACCCATTACATGTCATTAGGGGTCATAATATATGGGGAAAGAGAGATTATAGACCTTGATGACAAGAGAGAGGATTGAGACAGATAGAGGGGGTGAGAGAGAGGTGAGTAATGATACTTGATGTAGAGGTAGATAGGTGGAGAAGAAGGAAGTAAGAAACCTAGAGAGGGGAGAGAGAAATTTGATGACATAGAATGTAGAGAGAGAATACAAGAGGAAGAGAGAATAAAAAAGGTGTGGGAGTGAGATATATGTGGGCATATGTATGGATGGGGAGATAGAGAGGGGGAGGGGAAGAAAGGAAGAGAGATACCTAGAGAGGGGAGGGAGGGAGAAGATAAGAGATAAAAGAAAAAAGAGAGGAGTAAGAGGGGACAGATGGAGAGGAAGACATGAAGTGAGAGACCTATGGAAGGAAGAGATGAGGAGGGATTTCATAAAGGGATAGGGTTAAGAAGGAGGGAGGGAGAGATGGAGAAGGATAGAGAGAACTATAGAAGGGACATATAGATAGGTGAGAGACCTAGATTATGAGAGAGGAGTGAGATAGATAGAGGGGGATAAAGACAGGTGGGTAACGAGACCTATATGTAAAGGTAGATAGGTGGAGAGGAAGGGAGGGAGAAACCTAGAGAGGGGAGAGAGGGCAGGTTGGAGAGTTAATGAACTAGACAATGGAGATAGAGAATAAGAGAAGAAGACAGATATTGAGAGAGCTGGGGAAGGAGATATAAATGGAAAGGGGAAGAAAGGAATGGAGAGATCTAGAGAGATAAGGGAGAGAGAAGAGAAGAGATAGAAGAACAAATAGATGAGTAAGAGGGGATATATGGAGAGGTAGAAATGGAGGGAGAGATAGACCTATAGAATGAGGAGATGGATCTACATTTGGAGAGAGAGAAGAGAGGGAGAGTGTTCATAAATAGATCGGGGCAAGGGAAAGGGAGAGAAAGGTGGAGAGGGAGGGAGAGAACTAGACGGTGGACAATTATATAAGTAAGAAAAATAGAGGGGGAGAGAGAGGTGGGTAATAAAATAGGGAGAGAGAGGTAGTCAGGTGAATAGGGAGGGAAGGAGAGCCCTAGAAATGGGGAGAGAGAGGATAGAAGGGATCGGTAGTGAACAAGAGAAATGAGTGGGAGGGGAGAGAAATAATAAGAGAGTGAGAGAGAAGAGAGAGGAAGGGATTCAATGATATAAATTAGGGTACAAGGAAGAGATTAAAGGTAGAGAGGGTGGGATATACCTACAGAGGGGAGAGAGCAGTGAGAGTGACAAGAGAGGGAGAGAGATAGGTGTAGAGTTTAGGGAACATAAAGATAGTGAGATACAGATCTAAAGAATGTTAATAGGAGCATGTTGATTACTGAAATTTGACTAAGTATGAAATTCAATATGATCCTATAAAAAATATAATCTAAATTATAACTCCTATAGAGTTGAAACCACTCTCAAACATCCTGCTAATATATACATGAAATATAACTTAAAGTGACTTATACTTAAATGATACATTTCATGTATATATTCTCCTCTCAGGATGGGTATAACTTGTGTCCAAGTTGAAAAAATTGCATCACAAAACCTTCAAATTGGACAATGCAAGACATTTGGCGCACGCCAAATTTGGCACTGGCCAAATGAAAAAAGTTGACTTTTCTCATTTGGCACACACCAAATTTGGTGCACGCCAAATTGGAAAAGTGAATTTTTTTCATTTGGCGAGCACCATATTTGGCGCTCGCCAAATTGCCTGCATTGGAAACCACCAACCCTTTGGGTTGGATTGTACTTGGGCATCCAATCCAAAGGGTTGGATGGCCATTTCAATCCTGAGACGTGTTTTTAATAGAAGATTATAAAAATTTCATATATTTTTGGTCGTGCTCTCCATCAGGTTTGCACGTGTTTGAATAAAACTAAAAAAAACCACCATAGAGACCTCGATCTCTCTCTTAGCTATCCAAGAATGTAATTATTTTCACATTTTTATTTCGTTAAGGCTTTCATTTATAATTTCTTTTGTTAGTGTGTCCATTTTTTGTCAAAAACCAACATGCACTATTTTGGGCATAGTTTTTTACACGTTCATCAGATTTTGAAGAAACTTACATTTTTAGAACCTAGACTCCATTCTACACAATTTTAGAAAAAAGAAAATTTGATTTTCAATTAGTTATCAATGATTTTAGGGGGGAGCATGCTTAAATTTCTATTTTTTAGAATGTGTGCACTTCGAAAATTAGTAAAAAATCATATACTCATTAAAAAATTAGCTGAAAAATCTGGCATAAACTACAAGGTGTTAGCTAATTTCTCACTGAAGCGATTTTAAAAATTGAAAAAAAAGTTAACATTTTAGGGGGGCCACAACATACGCTATGCTATGTTTTTTGTATAAAAATAGGACCACTTTTTGTGGCCCCATTTTTGAAGCCCTTAATCTCCACCATTTTAAAAAAAAATTAGTAGTTTAGAAAGTAGACTCAAAGCACTCTGACTCTTTTTCTTGTTGCATCTTCAAATTTGGAGTGTAACTATCTTCAATTTGTCATTGAAGTTCAGATTTTTTTTATTTATGAAAAAAGTGGCATCTTAAGACCCCCTTTTGGTACCACAATTTGGTGCACATACCCAAAGGTCCTAGTTTGAAAGGTAAAGAAAAGGTTGAAGAGGTAAAGAAAGAATTCTCAAAACAATAGATCAGAAAATCAGAACAAAATGTTGATGGGAATACTCCTCCACCGGCAGAACAAAGTAACACTCCACTGGCAGGAGACTCTTCATCTAATTGAAGGAAAATCCTTTTGAGGGTTTAGCAATTGAATGTAAAGCATGCTATTATTCCCTTAGTTGATGGTGAGAAGTTGAGATTACTTCTTTACCAGGAGATAAGTTTAGTTGGGACTTAACCAGCAAGCATTAAATGTGGCAGGTGAAGAAAATAACATTATAAAACAAGTATTTTTGTTTCATTTTCATTTCATCGAGCATTCAAATCTTCTAGAGTGCGAAAATCTTGAGAAAAGGCATTCCAAGAAAATAAGTGAAGCAATCTATCAAATCTTTCATCCCTAAGGAAAATTAAGGTATTTATAGCTATGGCATCCTCATCTACTCTTGAATTCATTGCAAACCCTACTGTTGTTGAAGTTATTAAATGCCCTAGACTCGTATTCCAGCTAGTTCCTGAAATTGCAAAGAAAGATGATAGTTTAGGTGCATTTTCTCAAATATCTAAAGGGGTAGTATATGGTGAAGACCCTAGAATGTATATACACTATCATATTGATGAACTAGGTGATGAGGAAATTAAGAATATGTATAAATCTATAATTTGTGATGAATCCAAAAATGTCAAAACTAAACACAAGATAATAGAAACCCTACGTTTTATAGAAAATCTTAGTATCCCAGATTTCCCCAAGGATATCGTAAGAATTGTGCTAAGAAGGGTTCATGGAGAATTCTTTTGGTTG
Organism: Cryptomeria japonica; assembly: GCF_030272615.1. NCBI lineage: Eukaryota > Viridiplantae > Streptophyta > Pinopsida > Cupressales > Cupressaceae > Cryptomeria > Cryptomeria japonica. The sequence continues at coordinate 39,073,190 of NC_081415.1, forward strand.
GACTCTATTCACAAGATTAGTAAAGAAGTAGTAAAGGCTGTGATAGGGTTACCCTCCACTGGCAACATACCTAACAAAACTAAGAAGGTCTCAAATGATTTAGTGACAAAACTAACCGGTGCAACATCTAACAAGAGATCATTAAGGGTAAATGATGTAATGGATATCAATGTCAAATTTATCAATATGATCTTAGGTTACAAGACTACAAATGCAAATAGGTTAAACTCAGTTTCTAGCCTATGCATTTAAAGTGCCTATCATATGGTAAATAATAATGCAAGGATAGACATATGTGAATGGCTTAAAGATGAACTGATTGGTAATTTGGGAAAGATAAAGAAAGACAAGAAAGGAACATTCAGATTTGGAAACCTCCTTGTTTGTCTGATGCTATATATAACCAAACAAGTACCTGGTATTGGCACCAAAGATTTTGGATATGATATACCGGTAGGAAAACAACTATCAGTATTGCTAAACATTATGGGAGAGAACAGGGAAATGAACTTAAATGAGTATTTTCAGGCATTGACAGCTCAAATAAAAATAAGAGTAAGGTTATCACAAGCTATTGTGGATAAGCACCAAAAGGAAATTTATTTTGTAATAAAGAAAGATTAAATTTGGATGGAGGTAGTTGTTCCTAGAACCATCTAGATCACTGAAATGGGGTATGAGACTGATGACAATATAATAAAAACCTATGGAAAAGCCCTCCTGGAAGCTCCTAAGGAACCTAAAGAAGAAGTATTTGGCAATTCTGAAACAATAGAAAGTCAAATTCAATAAAAGAAAAGAGTTATAAAGGTTGAGGCAACTATTAGAAAAGGAACCTGGTAGACAAAGTTATTAAAGAAGATGTGCTAAAGAAAACCGGTATAACTGAAGGTGAATTAGAAGCAATCCAACTGGAAACACACCTTTCACCGATGGGAACATCCTTAGAAAGTAACATACCTGCAGTATTCAAAAGAGTTGAGAGGAAGAGAAAATATTCACCGGCACCTTCTCCTACACCAAAAAGACAGAAGCAACAGGTAGTAAGGCCCCCAACAAAGAAATGAACTCCAAAGAAAAGGAAATTGACTCCTAAAAAGAAGTCAAAATAAACTATATCTCCTATTGATAAATTAATGGATGAAATTACTGAGGATGGCAAGTTGAAGAATATCAAAAAACTATATAACATACTATCCGCTAATGACAAGGAGAAAGTAGAGAACAATGTAATATTACACTTTGATATTTTCAAGAAATTTTTGATGCAAGTTGTTGATGAAATATCGGTAGATCTGTACAATAGACTAGAAGCTAGAAGAGTAGCTATTATTGAGCTTGATAAGAAAATAAAGATTGAAAAATTACTTGTTGTACACCCTGTTAACTCACCTGATGAGATAGATCAATTGATCTCTGAGGCTAACCGGTCTGTATTTTCAATTTCTCACCGACATATAGCACTAATGGCAGGGAGAGTGAATCAAATAACAAAGTAAACAAAAGATGCATGGGATATATTCCTAGTAGAAAAAGAAAAACAGGAAGAGTCTCAAAAAACTAATACCTTCAAGGTATATCAAAAGGATAGGGACAAAGGAAAAGGCAAGGTTGGCAGACCTCCTAGTATAAAGATAACAGACAACTTACCCCCACTGCCTTTAGATACTCCACTGGTAGACACTACTAAAAATCAACCAGCAATAGAGAGTATGAAGACAACACATGAGGATACAAATCCTGATTCTGAGGTGTTGTACATAATGAATATCGACACACAGGAACTCAACATTGTGGTTGATAAGGAAACAAGTGAGAAAAGAGATGCGCCAACTGAGCCACAGGTAGAAGACACAACAATTGAGACAAATGTTAAAGATAACAAACTAAATAGACAACAAATAAAATAAAAACTGATAGCACTAGTATTGAGCAACCAACTAAAAACATTTCAGGGGTAAGCACAAAGAAACCAGTAGACAATACAGAGTCACAAGCAGAAAAACTGGCAATGGATACCACTAAAAAATCATCAGAGGAACCATCAGAGAAACCATTAGTAGAGAGCACAAAGAAATAGGAAGAACAACAGGTTCATTCACAAGTACATTCAGAGACAATGCCACCAGCTACAACTGAAAAACCTAAACCTTTGGTAGTTGAAATGGAGACACAAACTGATCCTCTAGTAAAAGAGGAAAGCAATGCTATAATCACCACTGACAGATTACAAATTGTGAAGTCAGTTGGACAGACATCCAGAGCCTCCACGTCTGAATTCAGACCGAAAAATGTGACAGAGGTACTGCTAGATTCAATTAAGAAATTTTTTGGTATTTTGGTATGGTTTTGTCATTGATGTCAACACCTACTAAAGCACTAGCACTCTGGAGATCTAATAGCATTCACCGACAAATAAGTAACTATTGCACAGTTACTAGTATATGGTTCACCGGCAAGATATAATGATCGCCGACACTTGAAATAGCATGGAAGACACTTGATAATGTCAAAGACATCATGTGAACACTTTGTTTTGAAGAATTAATCATTGGTATAATCATATTTGCATATTTGCTTTTACCGGCAAATAGGTCCAGGGTTACCTAGGGTTACACCGACAGGTTTATCTTTTCCAGATCAGCATGGCACGCTATGGAGATAATTTATTATTGTTGTAAATGCTTTAAGCCGACATGTTTAATTGGTTATTGCATCGAATATTATATTGTTTGTAAAATGTTTTATTGTAATATCTTGTAGAGTCGACCTACTAAAATTGGTCTTAGGTTATAGTATATATGTAAGATCTAATTTGTAAGATCGAATGTGGGAATGCAAAAAAGAATTAAGTGAAGGTATATGTGAGATTAAGCAGAGCTATACACAAAGACATCATTTGAAGGAGAAGCTAGGTTTTTGTGGAAGCATATCAGCATTACACCTGTACTGAATCCAACATATGAAGATGCTATTTTGTGCAGTACATTTTTTTTGGATTTAACCATCCAACTGTAGTCAGTGTGAGTCCCATTTTGTGATTGAGTAGTGAGCTCTAGGCTGTTAGCCTTTTTGCATGTGCAGACCCCTTTTATGTACACTTACTATCTGCAGTAGTATCATCTGATTGTGGGTAAGGTTTCCCACCGTGGTTTTTTCCCTTACAGGGTTTCCACGTACAAATATTGGTGTTATGTGTTGTGGATGACTTTGTGTTTATGTTTCATGCATTAATCTTTACCGGTATAACAATTAACTATTAACACTGTCTACCGGCATACTTAACTGGTTTACAGATATTATACATTAAGTTGGTTGAGTTGTTTTTGGTTTGAATTTATTAGACAACTTATTCACCCCCCCTCTCAGTTGTCTCCGGGACCTAACAATTGGTATAAGAGCTTAGTCCTTTTTGGCAAAAGTTTAACAACTTGAGGAGATCCAATGACTACTAATTATTTCAAGAAGGATAGTCCTAAACTTGATGGAACCAACTATGGGATATGGAAGATCAGGATGGAGACACATCTGAATTGCATTGGTAAAGACATCTGGGAAGTTACAAAGAATGGTTATACTACTGCTATAGCTGGTTAGCTCACTCCAACTACCTTAGCTAAAGATGAGGAGAATGATTGCAAAGCAAGAGAAGCACTTTTGAGCGCTTTATCAAATCAACAAATCATGGGATTATCAGATAGGTCTACTGCTAAAGCTATTTGGGATCATTTGGAAACATTGAATGAAGGATATTCCATAGTCAAGATTGCAAAATTTGAAAGCTTCCGAGTTAGGTATGAACATCTGAAAATGGAAGAAGGTGAAAGGATTTCTGCTTTTATGGAAACAGTAAATGAAATTGTTTCAAAAATCTTAAGAGGATTTCCACCAACATATAAAATGAAGGTTACTACTGTAAATGAGTTGAGAACAATGCCTAATACATCAGTAACTAGGGATACATTAATTCGAAAAATTTCGGCCTTTGAAATTAAGGAATTTGGTCCTATTGCTACTATAAAGATAGATTTGGCCTTTAAAGCATCAACATCATCTGCTCCATCATTTGACAAATCAGATTGGAAAGCCTTTTATGCAAGAGAACTTGAAGAAACTAGGAAGGAGAATGAAGAACTTGAAGAACTTGAAGCACTATTTGCAAGGAAAATGCTAAAAGGTCTTGTTGGAAGTAAATATGAAGGTAAAGCACCCTTTAAATGTTTTAATTGCAATAAGATTGGTCATATGGCTTCGAGATGCCCTAATAGACATGCTAGACTAGGAGAAGAAGCTAGAATAACATACAAGCCTAATCCTGAATATTAGAGATACAGATTTAAGAAGAACAAAGACAAATCTTGTTACATTGCTGATGAAGGTGTAACTGATGATTCTGAAGAGGATCCAACAGACAATGGATGGGTTTTTGTTGCTATAATAGAAGATCAACCAACACCTACTGCTCAATCGGTAGAACAAGCCCTAGCAGCTAAAGTTGAAGTAAACGATGAATGGATCATTGACTCGGGATGCTCACATCATATGATAGGAGACAAAGGTAAATTCTTGAACTTTCAAGAATACAATGGAGGTTTAGTAAGATTTGGAGATGACAAATCCTGTTCAATCAAAGGTAAGAGTACAATATCTCTTGATGGTAAGCATAACATTGACAATGTCTACTATGTTGAAGGATTAAAACATAATCTTTTAAGTGTTGGTCAATTAGTTGAGAAAGGATTTCAGTTACAATTTAAGAATGGAAAATGCAAAATCATGAATAGAACTCATTTAGAAATTGCAACCAGTAATCAGACTAGAGGAAATATCTTTCATTTGAATAATAGTGAAAAGGCATGCTTGATTGCACATATAGATGAAAGTTGGTTATGGCATAAGAGACTCTATCATGTAAACTTTGATTGCTTGATAAAGATCAGTACTTCTAAGGTAGTTAGAGATCTACCTAAAATTGTGAAACCTCAGAATACAATATGTAAGGAATGCCAATTTGGAAAACAAGTTCGAGCTAGTTTCAACAGTATTCTAGAAAAATCCAATAATGCTCTTGATTTGATTCACACTGATTTATGTGGTCCAGCTAGAACTAAAAGCTTACAAGGTGACAGATATTTCATGCTAATTATTGATGATTATTCTAGAATGTGTTGGGTTACTTTCCTCAGAGAAAAATCAGAAGCACTTGGAAAGTTCAAACTGTTCAAAGCAATGGTTGAAAATGAAATCGATAAGAAAATCAAATGTTTAAGATCAGATCAAGGAGGAGAATTCACATCTAAGGACTTTAATACATTCTGTGAAGTAAATGGAATCAAAAGACAGCTATCAGCACCTTGGACACAACAACAAAATGGAGTTGTTGAAAGGAAAAACATAACTATCTTGGATGCAGGAAGAAGTATGTTATTTGAAGCAAATTTACCACATGTATATTGGAGAGAAGGAGTCAGTACAGCCGTCTATACATTCAACAAAGTTCACATCAAAGATGAAACCGGTAAGACCCCTCATGAACTATGGTTTGGTAAAACTCCTACTCTTAAGTATTTCAGAATTTTTGGAAGTAAATGTTATATTAGAAGAGATGAGTATATTGGAAAATTTGATCCTAGAAGTGATGAAGGAATATTTCTTGGTTATTCATCTAAGAGCAAGGCATATAGATGTTTTAATAAGAAATTGCAGAAAATTGTTGAGAGTACAAATGTAAAAATTGATGAACAATTCAGAGGAACTTCAAGGTATATAGACTCTGAACTGGCAACAGAAATTGTGACAAATGAACCTATACTAAATACACTAGTATAAAATGAAGATCCAGTTACCCCAGTACCATCAGAGGATTCCACAGTAATTGAAAAACAACAACAAACTAAGACACCCCGATATGTAAAATTGAATCATTCTGAAGATCAGATAATTGGAAGCAAATTTAAAGGAGTCATGACAAGAGTAAGATTGGCAAATGAAGAGGTATGTCTTATTTCTCAAATTGAACCGTCATCTGTTAATGAGGCATGTGAAGATAAATTTTGGATTAAAGCTAAGGAAGAAGAATTAGAACAAATTGAGAAAAATAATACTTGGACATTAAATCCCCGGCCTAAAGATAAAAATATAATTAGAACCAAATGGGTATTTAGAAACAAACTTAATGAAGATGGTAAGGTTGTCAAAAATAAAGAAAGACTAGTGTGTAAGGGATATTCTCAGAAAGAAGGAGTTGATTACAATGAAACCTTTGCATTGGTAGCTAGAATTAAGGCAGTCAGATTATTCTTGGCTTTTGTAGCTCACAAGAACTACAAAGTTTATCAAATGGATATTAAATGTGCATTCTTGAATGGTGATCTTGAAGAGGAATTCTATATTGAACAACCTGATGGATTTTCTTTTACAGATGACAATGATATGATTTGCAGGTTAAGAAAATCTCTGTATGGATTGAAACAAGCCCCAAGAGCTTGGTATGCAAGGTTGGATAAGTATCTTTTAAAGATTGGTTTTACTAAAGGAAATACAAACAACAATTTATATTACAAAATAACTAATGATGATATCTTGATTATAGAAGTATTCGTTGATGATATAATCTTTGGAGGAGAAGACGGATTATGTAAAGATTTTTCTATTAAAATGCAGCAAGAATTTGAAATGTCTATGATTGGACAAATAAAATTCTTTTTAGGATTGCAGATTTCACAAACTGACAAGGTATATTTTTGAGTCAATCCAAGTACTTGAAAGAGTTACTAAAGAAATTTGGGATGGAGAACTCTAAACTGGTAAGCACACCTATGACTACAAATGACAAATTATCTCAAAGAGATGAATCTACACCTGTTAATCCAACTAGATACAAATCTATGATAGGAGGTTTACTATATTTGACACAAACCAGGCCTGATATTATGAATGTAGTATGTATTGTTTCTAGATTTCAAATTAATCCTAGAGAAAATCATGAATAAGTAGTAAAAAGGATTTTTCGATACTTACAAGGCACTGCAAATCTTGGATTATGGTATCCTAGAGATAAATTTTTTGATCTATGTGCATACACAGATGCAAATTGGGCAGGAGATGTGGATTATAGAAAAAGCACCACCAACGAAGCATTCTTTCTTGGAAAGAGATTAGTCTCTTGGTTGAGTAAGAAATATAGTTGTACATCTTTATCAATAGTAGAATCAGAATATGTTGCAGCAGCAACTAACTGTACACAGGTACTATGGCTTAAGCAAATGTTGAAAGACATAAAGGTAAAATGCAAGGAACCTATTACCATATATTGTGATAACACTACAGCAATTGATATATCTAAGAATCTAGTATTACATTCTAAAACAAAACATATTTCTATCAAACTAAGTTTTCTAAGGGAAAAAGTTGAAGAAAAAGAGATAAAACTGGTTTATGTGAATACTAAAGAACACCTTGCAGATATTTTCACAAAACCTTTGCCTAAGGAGACTTTTGAATATCTCAAAGATTAGCTTGGAGTCATACCACCACCAGTAGAGACTTAGACAGTTGATGATTGTCATCAACCGACAGAATTAAAAGACAAATCTTTTACTCCGGTCTTTGATGAGGAAGCTACTTCTCAGGGGGAGTAGTTGGTATATTGAATTGATTAGTATTTTGTATATGAACTTGGTATTATTATAACTTTGGCATTTGATGTCAAAGGGGGAGAGATATCTATGGAAAAACACATTATATTTTAAGAGAACTTTGGATAACACATGTTGCTCCCAGGGGGAGAGATTGTTGTTTGAGATAGACTATTACTCTCTGTATTCTAGTTATAATCTTTTTGGAGAGATTGTTGGTTTTTGGTTTTTGGTATTTCTATTTTGGCACTTTGATGGTTTTTCTATCTTGTGTTGCCATCAATGCCAAAGGGGGAGATTGTTGGTATTATGGTATGGTCTTGTCATTGATGTCAAAACCTACTAAAGCACTAGCACTCTGGAGATCTAGCAGCATTCACTGGCAAACAAGTAACTATTGCACAGTTACTGGTATATGGTTCACTGACAGGATATAATGATCACCGACACTTGCAATGGTATGGAAGACACTTGGTAATATCGAAGACATCATGTGAACACTTTGTTTTGAAGAATTAATCATTGGTATAATCATATTTGCATATTTGCTTTTACCGGCAAATAGGTCCAGGGTTACCTAGGGTTACACCAACAGGTTTATCTTTTCCAAATCGGCGTGGCATGCTATGGAGATGATTTATTATTGTTGTAAATGCTTTAAGCCAACATGTTTAATTGGTTATTGCATCAGATATTATTCTATTTGTAAAATGTTTTATTGTAATATCTTGTAGAGCTAACCTACTAAAATTGGTCTTAGGTTATGGTATAAATGTAAGATCTTATTTGTAAGATCGAATGTGGGAATGCAAAAAATAATTAAGTGAAGGTATATGCGAGATTAAGTAGAGCTATACACGAAGACATCATTTGAAGGAGAAGCTAGGTTTTTGTGGAAGCATATCAACATTACACCGGTACTGAATCTAGCATATGAAGATGCTATTTTGTGTAGTACATTCTTATTGGATTTAACCATCCAACTGTAGTCAGTGTGACTCCCATTTTGTGATTGAGCAGTGAGCTCTAGGCTGTTGGCCTTTCTACATGTGCAGACCCCTTTTATGTACACTTACTATCTGCAGTATTATCATCTGATTGTGGGTAAGGTTTCCCACCGTGGTTTTTCCCCTTATAGGGTTTCCACGTACAAATATTGGTGTTGTGTTGTGGATGACTTTGTGTTTATGTTTCATGCATTAATCTTTACCGGTATAGCAATTAACTGTTAACACTATCTACCGACATACTTAACTGGTTTACCGATATTATGCATTAAGTTGGTTGAGTTGTTTTTGGTTTGAATTTATTAGACAACTGATTCACCCCCCCTCCCCCCCTCTTAGTTGTCTCCAGGACCTAACAAAAATAACAGATTGTAATGCGCTAGCATATAAGGATATTGATGACACCATACCAATTTTGAAGATGATAGCTCCAAAGTGTAACATAGACAACAAAGATTCTTTGAACCAATTAGAGACATTGTCTAAGTATATAACTGGTAACCTAATAACACTAGATGAAATAAATGAGGATACATTTAAGGAGAGATTGATAAAGGAAAAAGAAAAATTCTTTGAGGATATAGTTAAGAAGTACAAGGGAGAGATGGACACTCTTTTACTGGAACTCGATGAAATCATTTTTGAATTCAAGAAACTATACAGGGATACATGAAAAATGGATGTATTAACAGAAGATCTTGACAAACAAATTAGAAAGACACAGGATATGATTAAAAATATTGCTGACAATCTGAATGGGACATCAAATTAATTTTTGGAATTAGAAAATAAAATTGCAAAGCAAGAAGAGAAAATCAGGAAACTGGAAAATGAAAAACAAAGAATAAAGGACAAAGAAAAGGACTTAAAATGCCGACTTGGTCCAAGAATAGAGTATCTTATTTCTTTGAGAAAAGAAATATCTGAGGCTCTGGTTCTTGGACTAAAGACACCAGAAGAGAAAATGCACATACTCGCCGGTACAGTGCAGAGAACCCATGAGGCTATAAAAAATAGGTAAAACATTCAACAATGACATAAATTCAATTTTGATAGATATTTTTTAGAGTGTAACCCACCAGTTACAAGAAACCAGGAAGGACTCCACTGACAGCGAATGACAACCTTTGTCATTGATGTCAAAGGGGCAGTAGAGGCTATGAGAAAAATGATCAGCAAATGGCTCATCAGCTTAGGGGGAGCTCATATTTTTTTGGTAAGACAATTATGGCAGACTCATTTTTGGATGACACTTTTTGGATTTTTCTCATGAGTGTTGCCATCAATGCCAAAGGGGGAGATTGTTGGCAAATGCACACTCCAATGAGAAATTGTAGGTGATTAAAGGTTTTGTCATTGATGGTAATCTTGCAATCATATGATACCGGCAAGACAATATACTGATAACAACAGACTCTACACCGGCACACAAAACACTGACAGCGAAAGGAAGGATACCGCCAACCTGGCCAACAAGAATTTTGTTTATAATCTATTTTGTAATTAATTATAAAATCATTGTAAGCTGAGATGCCAAGTTATAATATGACTCATATATGTATGAGATCATTGTAGAACATTTTGTAATAATGTGATAGGTGAAATAAGGCAGACCTAATATGTGAATTATAGGTTAAGGGTTTATGTATGTAGCAGAGCTTAAACCAGTACTGGATCTGGCATAGCAGATGCTAATCTGAAGTAGTACAAGACATTGGATTAATATAATCTATTTTTGTAAGTCAGTGTGACTACTTTTGTAATTGAGTAGTGAGCTCTAGGCACTTGGCCTTCCTACATGTCTAGGCCCCTATTGTAAGAGTAATATTCACTTATTGTCCAGCAAGCGAATATTGTGGGTCACAAATCCCATCGAGGTTTTTCCCACACCGAGTTTCCTTGTTAAAATACTGTGTTATGGTGTGCTTCTCATGTGCTTGTTGTTATTCTTATTTACTGCATTATTTCTAGTTTACTGGTATACAGTATTGCTATGCTTTACATGTTTTAAATCAAGTAAATTCTATAACTAGTTAGATACTGATTCACCCCCCCACTCTCAGTATCTTTGAGAGTCCTAACGTTGAATGCGTTGCTCTATTGTTTTTCCCACGCCGAGACCTAGAGAATTTTTTTAATAAAGTTAATGCTTTAAGTTAAAGTCTGTACATGCTAAGGAATGAATCCCACATGCTAAACAATGAGCCAAATGCGCTATAATGTTGACCAAATGCACTAAGGGATGTTCCCGACGCGTTGATTCCTATTTCCCGCATACCTACAAAAGTGGTTAGATTCAAAAACCAATTTGATTAGTAGGATAGGGCCCCACGGTGGGCACAAGAAATGTATGCAGGGAAAGCAGGTTGATGAATCTTAAAATGTGAAAAATTATGTTTAAAGGGCTTGTCCACACACCCACGAGTCTTCTTGGTGCAAGTTATGGAGTCATGAAGAATGACTCAACTTCCCAAGGTAGGCTCCATGGTTATCTATCTCACAAGGTCCCTCAAGCCAATCCCTTTGCTCTTAGATCACTTAGCAAAGTGACTTAGGGATGACTAATGCAAGAACGAGGGATGCTTTTATATTGATTTTAACATGAAATGCATCCTATCTATGCATGATTCTACAAAATGAGTTAAACTAGATTATAAGATGACAAGGTTAGTATAAATATTATCCTAACATGATATACTAGTTAATGATGTAAGCTAATGATAAAGGAAATATTCTAAAATTCTATATTAGATTAATTCCTATTGCAAGGAGAGACTAGATGTATTGATAAAATTGAGCATAAATGAGATACTAAAAGCTTACATGATCTTTGAAATGGAGGAAGGAGAGCTCTATTTATAGTGAAAATAGGGCAATGGAGGGTAAAGATTGGAGGAGTTATCAAGGGTCAGGATTGAAAGTTATCAATCCATGTTTACAATTTTCACCAATGAAATGGTGACAATTGTCAACATAAGACTTGTTGAGAAGAGAGGTAGGAAGCATTGAATGCTTGAGGGGACATTAGGGTTACCCTAGGGGGCTGGGTTAGGGTTAGGTTAATGGGCATTCCTTTTATCCAAGGGATAAATGAATGTGCAAGGGCTAATGGGATAACCATGGTCAAAGCAATGAATACTTGATGAGACCCTTGGGTTAGATGAGGGTTAAGTTAGTCAAAAAGTCTCTAACCATGCAAGAGGGTTGAGTTAACCATTAATGGTTTGGAAGACTTTCAAGGTTAAGTTGTTGAAGACCTAAAGACTTTAATGGTTTTTAAAGACTTTGAAGGTTTGAAAAGTGACTTCCCTTTGCTTAGGGATGTCACAATGATTAGGATAGTATTAGGATAATTAGAAGGAGTTAGAAGAATCTATAAGGGATTTAGGCATGCAAGTGGATTTGTAGGAGAATGCAAGTGGGAGGAATTTTGGGATTTTCAATTAAAATAAAGTCATTTATTTCAATTAAATGGTGTAATTTGTATTTGGATAAATATTTAAATAAATATTAATTTATTTAAATGTGAATGTGAATTTTGGTTTTTGTGAGATTTTGTCAAGATCAAGGGAACAATGAAAAGTATAAAAATAGAGACAAAAGAATGACAAGAACAAACTATATTTTCATCAATATGAAAATGATCAACTAGATTCACCAATATAATGAATATAGGCCTTCTTACATAGGCAAGGCTATATGGATGTACGAGCACACAATCATGATATGTGGCTCAATGAGAAACAAGGGTAGGTAAGAAATACTAGGGGTAGGTAGGAGAAATAATATAATATTCCACAAGAGGTGGATGACCCACTGAATGTGGAGTGTAACAACAAAAGAAGACCACAAAAGGTAAAATTTCTCCTACAAGCTCTATCCCTATGTGCACACTTCCCTAAGTGTCTCAAATCCAAACTATGAAGAGATGCATTATCCTAAGTTAACTTAAGTAAAGTGTAATAATATCCATAATGAATATTTATTTACACCAACACCCCCCCTTAAGTGCAACTTAGGGGAATGAAGACTTAAGTCAACAATGCAAGATGGGTCCTGGCTACTAGGCCAGGATAGGTACCCATGTACAATATGCAAATGCAAGCAAAACCATGCAATGCAATCTCTCACAAACGGAGAAAAGGAGAAAACCTAGTGGGAAAAAACTACCCCCCAAAAAAGAGATGAAAGAACAAAAGACTCTCAAAGAATAAGGACAAAACCTCAAAGAGGAAAAAGTTTCCCCCATAAAAGAGGAAAGGGAAGTCAGCTAACCCCCCCTAATGACACATCTCGCACCCCCAAGAGAGCTTGCAACTGCTAGAACTTACTCTTGGTGAAACGTTTGGTGAATATGTTTGCAACCTGCTCCGCTGTAGGACAATATTGCAAATCAATGACCTGCTCCTGAATCAACTCTCAGATATAGTGCATATGGATCTCGATGTCTTTGGTCCATTGATGCTAGACCGGGTTCTTTGAGATAGCAATAGCACTCTGATTGTCATAATGTAGAACTATCAGTCATGGAGTGGTGAACCCAAACTTCGTGAGAATCTGCTGAAGCCAAATGGTCTCAGTTGCTGCATTAATAGTGCCTCGATACTCAACCTCAGTCGAAGAAAGATCAATAGCATGCTGCTTCTTGCTCTGCCAACAAATAGGGCTTGAACCAAGGTGAAAACTATAACCGGAAGTACACTTATGATCATCAAGATCGCCAACCTAATCGTAGTCTATGTAACCAACTAGGCGAAGTCCTGTACCTTTTGCATAGTGAATCCCATAGTGATGTGTACCCTGGATGTAATGAAGGATGTGTTTGGCGGATTTCCAATGAAGCTCATGTGGTTCCTGCATGAAGTGAGAAACCTTGCCAACTGCAAATGAAATATCACGGCATGTATTGGTCAAGTGGATGAGACTACCCACAAGTTGACGATACAAAGTGGCATCAACTAGTGGAGAAGAACAATGAGCCTCAAGCTTGACTCCTGAAAGAAAGGGAGTCAGGGCAGGCTTACAATTAGCCATATGAAAGCATGCAAGTAGATCAAGAGAAAAATTGGGTTGCGATAGTGTAATCCTGGAAGGTGACTATGAAATATCTATCCCGAGAAAGTAGTTCAAAGGACCCATGTCAGTCATGGCAAATATGTCATGCAAAGCAGATTTGACCCTGCTAATGATGGATGATGTACTCCCTGTAATGATCAAGTCATCAACATAGAGCACAAGTATCAAGTGAGAGTCATCCTATCACAAAATGTAGACATTCAGATTGGAATGACACCTGGTGAACCCTACGGATAGAAGAAAGGAATCCATCTTGGCATACCAAGCCCTGGGGGCTTGCTTAAGGCCATAGAGAGATTTCCTTAGTCTATAAACCAAGGAAGTATCCTAGATGAAACCCTGTGGCTGCTCCATATAAATCTCCTTATCAAGATCACCATGAAGAGAAGCACACTTCACATCCATCTTATGTACAACCCAACCATGAGCTGGAGCAATAGCAAGTATCAAGTGAATGGAGTTCATCTTGGCTACGGGTGCAAAGGTCTTAGTATAGTCAAAACCTGCTACCTAGGAGAAACCTTCCACAACAAGCCAAGCCTTGTACTTATCCACACTACCATCCACTACATACTTGGTTCGATAGATCCACTTACATCAAACCATCTTTCTCCCCTTAAGGAGATGGACTAAATCCCATGTGTTGTTCCTCATCAAGGAACTATACTCTTTCTCCATAGCTTGGTCCCACTCAGGAACCCTTGATACTTCCCAAAATGTTTGTGGATCGGAAGAAGTAGCAATGAATGCATGTGGAAGATCCCGATGTTGTGATCGAGTTCTCCATGTATCTGAAGGATCCCCAACAAGAGAACCAGCAAACTCAAGTGTCTATTGAGCCCAACGAGGTCTAGGGGGAGGTGGAGGATGAGGCTCCTCAAATGCAAGTGGACCCTATGGAGGTGTAACCCTGTGAGTCAGAGTTGAAGGAGTCACATCATCTGAATCACTAGCATCACTATCCATAATGGAGGAAGGTGGAGGAGGTAGAGAGGCTAAGCTAGGAGAGCTTTCCTCAAAGTGAACACTCCTCTCAATGAACACCTCATGTGTCTTAGGATCCATCAATCTATATGCCTTAACACCCTCAGGATATCCAATAAATATGCAAGGTCGACTCTGAGGTTCCAATGCCTTGCATTTCTGTGGAGGTATGTGAGCCCATGCTGGACACCCAAAGACTCTGAAATGTCTCACAATCGGTTTCCTACCAACCCAAGCCTCAAAAGGAGTAATACCTTGCAAAGCTTTGTGAGGAACCCAATTCTGGATATGTGTGGCACAATTGATAGCCTCTACCCAAAAGGCGGGATCAAGAGAACGTGCATGTATCATATAGCTAGCCATTTCTTTGAGAGTTCTATTCTTGTGTTCTGCAACTTCGTTCTACTGTGGAGTGTATGATACAGAATGCTAAAGATCAATCCCCTCAAATGTAGAAAAATCCTCAAGTCTCTTGTTCACATATTCCCTTCCATTATCTATACGAAGAATCTTCACCACTTTCCCAGATTGCTTCTCCACATGAGTCTTGAAGTCTTGAAATCTATCAAATACTTCACTCTTATGAATAAGAAAGTAGACCCTAGTGAAGTGGGAGTAGTCATCAATGAAGGTGAGGACATAGCGGGCCTTACCAAATGAAGCTACTGGAAATGGACCTACTACATCAATGTGAACAAGTTGAGGAACTTCCAAAGCTCTCCAAGCTTTCCCCTTATCAAAATTTTCCTCGGGATGCTTGCCCATGGAACAACCTGAACATACACCCTCTAAAAAACTAATTCGAGGTAGACCTGTGACCATGTCTTTAGTGCTGAGCTGCTGAAGATAGCAGTAGTTGAGGTGACCAAACCGCTCATGCCATAGCTTACTTTCTGAATTTGAATGAGTAAGCAAGGCCCTACAAGGTGAACTTGGAACAAAGTGGGAGGATGAATAAATCCTTGAGTTGTCATTTACTTGTCCCACTACTACCAAGGCATCATCATCAAGTTTCTTTACCACAACTGAAACTAGTGTAAACTCAACCTTTTTCCCATTCCCATAGTGAGTGATTTGGTAGATAGAGAGAAGGTTGGTAGACAAGTTAGGAACATAGAGAACATTCTCAAATGTTCCATCATCCATGTCAACTGAACCTTTCCCTTCAACCTCTACTTGTGTATCATCACCTATGTAAATGTGAGGTACCTTAGATGGCTTCAATGAAGAAAATTGCTCCTTTGTAGAACCCATGTGATATAAGACACCTGAGTCAAGTATCCACTGCTGTGAAGAACTTGTTGTAGCCACAAATGCTTGCCCTTTTCCCTTAGACTGTGAGGAAGAGGAAGGAGATGAATCCTTCTTTGTGTAGGCGGATGGCAAGTTGATGTTGTTTTTCTTAAGAAGATTAGTTGACTCATCAACTTGCTTTGTGTGGCATCAATGCTCATCATGACCATACTTCTTACAATATGCACAAGTTGGCTTATCATTCTTAGGTGGTGTCCCCTTCTTGGAAGACGATGAAAAATTGCCTTGTGATGGAGAGGATGATTGTTATTTTTCCTGCTTTGGCTATGACTTAGATTGCTTCTTCTTCTTGTTGGAATCTTTGCCTTGACTTCCTTGATTCCCTTGATTAGCCACCAAAGTCTTGGACTTTGAAGACTTGAGAAGCCCCATGTTCAACAGCTTAGATTGTTCCAATATCAACATTTTTGTGAAAGCATCAAATGAAGGCATAACATAGGAACTCCCCACTATCAAATGATGAGTTTGGAAGCTAGACACAAATCCTGCATATTCTGGTGCAAGCTTGTCCAACAAGTTGAATATCAACTGAGCATCCTTTTTGTCAATTCCACAATCCTTAAGCTTTGCTCTTAGCTCATTTGCTTTGGTGACATAATCTTGGATTGTATCAAAACTCTTGGGATCCAAGTTGTTGAGCTCATTGTCAATCTTATAACCTTTGATTTCATCAACTTGACCATACAATTTCTGAAACATATCCCAAGTATCTTTGATTGTAGTACACTTTTCAATATGAAAGATGAGGTCATCTGATACATACTTGCGCAAAGTTCCAAGAGCCATGCAATTCTTAGTGATCCATTCTAACTGAGAATTAGGATCAGCCTTAAAATCAGGTGGTGCTTCTATTGTTCCATCTATGTAATGCGTGAGACCTTTTTCCATTAATTTGCTCCATACTTTAATTTTCCATGATGCATAATTATGTGGAGTTAAAGGTGGAAATTTATGAGGACTCATTGCAACAAAAATGAAAGAGCACAAGGAAAGAGAGACACAATCACACAAGACAACCCCCCCCACCCTCCCAAATTCACTCAATCAAAGAACCCCCACAAAAGTGATGATTTGGCACTTTATACTTAGTGCATGTACCATGGGCCACTTGCAAAAAATGGCAAAGTGGACTTCTGATTTCAATTTTACAACTGCCTCAATAAGGACAAAAAAGACTCAAACTAACAATTTAAGAGATCTAAACTAAGATCCAAGCAATTTACAAGTACCAAATAGGCCAAATAAGACAAATATCTGAAAGTATAATTTTTACTAAAAATATCTAAAATCTAATCATAGATTATGAATGTAGATGAAGAAACATGCACTTTCAAAAAAAACAGCACCTGAAAAGGAGGTCGTATGAGCTCAAACGAGGCCTTTGAAGTTGCAGAATTGAGGATTGGACAGGTATAGATGAGAGAATCTGAAAATTTTGAAAACCCTATATACGAAAACCAAAAAATAACCACACCACTGTGAAGAGCACAAAAAATTAGACCAAATAAAAAAAAATTGCACCCAAAAAAAAGCAAAATTGAGCAAGTTATGGGCCTCCAAAGTTGACCCAAAAATCCAAATTGCTCAATAGAGAGGGGTCTAAAAATTTCCAAAGAAAATGCTGATTGGGTGCTAACTGTGCACTGCTGACTAGGCAGAATTTGACTAGGTAGAAGGTACGGATCCCAAAAATAATTTTCAAATTCTATTTTAGTTTATTTTATTTTTTTCAAAAAAAATTCAAACTGGAAAATAATTTTCAGAATTTTTTTTTTTTTTTTTTTTTGAAAAAATCTGAAAATTCCATACCGTACCGCCCGAATTGGGAAGAAAATTTCCTCCACACCCAAAAATCGATTTTCACCAAAATAGGTCAAATTTATACTCGATTTTTTATGAAAACGACCTCCCGAATGCAATGGTGAGGTTGAAAATGCTCTAAGATGCCTCCAAAAAATGCAATCCCTCAGATCCAAAAATAGAAGCCTTCCACGATGTCTCCAAAAACCAATCAATGAAGCCCCAAAAGCTCTAATACCGTGTGAGATTTTGCCAAGATCAAAGACACAATGAAAAGTATAAAAATAGAGACAAAAGAATCACAAGAACAAACTATATTCTCATCAATATGAAAATGATCAACTGGATTCACCAATACAATGAATATAGGCCTTCTTATATAGGCAAGGCCATATGGATGTACGAGCACACAATCATGACATGTGGCTCAATGAGAAACAAAGGTAGGTAAGAAATACTAGGGGTAGGTAGGAGAAATAATATAATATTCCACAAGAGGTGGATGACCCACCGAATGTGGAGTGTAACAACAAAAGAAGAGCACAAAAGGTGGAATTTCTCCTACAAGCTCTATCCCTATGTGCACACTTCCCTAAGTGTCTCAAATCCAAACTATGAAGAGATGCATTATCCTAAGTTAACTTAAGTAAAGTGTAATAATATCCATAATGAATATTTATTTACACCAATAGATTTAAATAAATCTTAATTTATTTACATGAAAAAAAGGAAGATAAAGAATTAAATGCTTGAAGACTTTGAGGGAAACCATTAGAGGCTTAAGAAGACTCTAGAAAGAAGCCATTACATTTGAAGACTTTAAGGGAAACCATTAAAGACTTAATAAGACTCTAGAAGGAAGCCATTAAGTTTGAAGACTTTAAGGAAAACCATTAAAGGTTTCAAGTGGGTTAGGATAAATAGGATTTTAAATAAATAATTTATTTATTTAAAATAGTTGTGCAACTTGCATTTGTAGGAAAATACAAGTGGGTGGAAGATAAAAAATTAATTAAAATAAATTGCTTTATTTCAATTTGGTTGCAAGTTGGAGATTTAAATAAAAATTAGATTTATTTAATTGGGGTAAACTATTTAATTAAATGTAAATTTAATTAAATGTAAATTTAATTAAAAGTAGAGAGAAGGGGTTTAATTAAATAAAATGATTTATTCAATTAAATGATATAAAGGGCTTAAGTGAATTTAAATAAATAAATTGAATAATTTATTTAATTCATTTGAAGAATGTGGTGATTTAATTAAATTAGATTTAACTAAAATAGAGGAATGAGAATAAAATGAACATTAAATATTCATTTATGAATATGGTCATTTTTATACGTCTACAAGGCTAATCGGGCTGACATATTTGTTGTTACCAGCAAATTGGTCAAGGTTATGGACCGACATGTATTATGTATTCTAGATAAGCACGAAACATTATGGAGATGATTTAATCATTTGGTTATTATTGTAATTGTATTGAGCTGACATGATGCATCGCATCTTGACTTATATGTAATTGTTTTAATTGTAATATTCTTAGTGAGCCGACCTACACATTTGGTCTTAGGTTTTGGTATATATGTAAGATCTCATTAATGAGATTAGGATATGGTATGTAAGCTTATGGTATTGTGACATGGTATGTGCGAATGTTGAAGATCATATGAGCAGACCATAGAGAAGATTCAAGGAAGGTTTGAAAGAGATTATTAGAGCTTAACCGGTACTGAATCCAGCATTGGAGATGCTACTTTGAGCAGTACATTATCATTGGATTTATTCATCCAGTCGTAGTCAGTGTGACTCCCATCTTGTGATTGAGCAGTGAGCTCTAGGTGATTGGCCTTTCTACATGTGCTGACCCCATTTGTACACACATGTTATCTGCAGTAGTATCATCTGATTGTGGGTAAGGTTTCCCACCATGGTTTTTCCCCTTATAGGTTTTCCACACACAAATATTTGTGTTATGTGTTGTGGATGTTGTTTCTCTTTTTGTTTCATGCATTAAGTTTCACTAGTATTAATATTAACTGTTAATCAGTCAACCGACATTAAGTTTGGTTTACCGGTATTAAGTATCAAGCTTGATTAAGTTATATTTGGGTTAAAATTAATTGACAACTGATTCACCCCCCCCTCTCAGTTGCCTCCAGGTCCTAAGAATTTATATCAAAGCTAAGTCCTCTTTTTGCAGAAGTTTAACAACTTGAGGAAGGACAGACCGAAACTTGATGGAACTAACTATGGTATATGGAAGATCAGAATAGAGACACATTTGAATTACATTGGAAAAGACATATGGGATGTTACACATAATGGCTATGTTGGTCCTACACCGGGTCAACCTAATCCACCTACATTGAGTAAGGATCAAGAGAATGATTGCAAAGCAAGAGAAGCATTTTTAAGCAGCTTGTCAGATTAGCAAATCATGGGATTATCAGACCGATATACTACTAAAGCTATTTGGGATAAATTAGAGACATTTAATGAAGGAGATACCACTATCAAAATTGCAAAACTCGAATGCTTCCGGGTTAGGTATAAAAATCAAAAAATGGAAGAAGATGAAATAATTTTTTCTTTTATGGAAAGGGTTAATGAAATGGTTTTGGGAATAAAATGTTGTGGAGGTTCCTTAAGTCAAGATAAAATTATTTTGAAAGTTTTAAGACCATTTCCACTGGCATACAAAATGAAAGTAAATGCTATTAATGAGTTGAGAACAATGCCTAATACATCAGTATCTAGAGATACCTTGGTTTGAAAACTTTCAGCATTTGAGCTTGAGAAATTTGGTGTTGTTGCTACAATTAAAATAGATTTAGCCTTCAAAGCATCATCATTAATAGCATCATCATCATCAGATAAAACTAATTGGAAATCACTTTATGCAAGAGAACTTGAAGATATCAGAAGGGAAAATGAAGAACTTGAAGAGCTTGAAGCACTATTTGCAAGGAAAATGCCTAAAGGTCCTATTGGAAGTAAGTATGAAGGTAAATCATCATTTAAATGTTTTAACTACAATAAAGTTTGTCATCTGGCATTTAGATGTCCTGATAGACATGCAATATTAAGAGAAGAAGCTAAAAGAACATACAAGCCTAACCCTGAATATGAGAGATACAAATTTAAGAAGAATAGAGACAAATCATGTTACTATGTTGATGAAGGAGTTACTGATGATTATGATGAAGAACCAACAAAAAATGGATGGGCTTTTGTTGCAATAATAGAAGATCAACTGACACCTACTAATCCATCGGTAGAGTAGGACCTGACAGCTAAAATTGAAAAAAGGATGAATGGATTATAGATTCTGGATGTTCACATCATATGACTTTACTTTATATGCATATATAGATGTAGATTGGGAAGGTGATGTTGATTATTGGAAGAGCACATCTGGTGGAGCATTCTTTATTGGGAAGAATTTGGTTTCATCGATAAACAAGAAGCAGTCATGCATTTGTTTATCTACTATTGAAGCTGAAAATATTGCAGTTGCAACCAATTATACTCAAGTTCTATGGATGAAGACGATGTTGAAGGATATACAAGTGATTTGTAATGATCCGATTGTTATTCATTGTGATAACTCTGCAGCTATTGACAAATCCAAGAATCTGGTATTTCACTCCAAGACTAAGCACATATCAATGAAGTATAACTTTTTGAAGGAAAAGGTGGAAGCAAAACAAGTCAGATTGATTTATGTGAACACTAAAGAATAGATAGCAGACATCTTCACTAAATATTTGTCCTGAGAATTATTTGAGTATTTGAGAGATAGATTGGAGGTTTCTACCCCTCCGATAGAGACTTAAATGATGCATATGTGCATCAGTCTAGTATGCATTATCAAAACTATCTTCTACTCTAGATTGATGAAATAATGCTACTACTCTAGGGGAGTAGTCAACTTTGAGATTTAGAGTTTTCATATTCTATTTGATATCTATGTCATATCATTGGCATTGCTATCAAAGGGGGAGGAATATATGTGAAAAACCATTGCTATTTATTTTTTCAGATTGATTGCACTCCTTAGGGGGAGTTTGGCGTTATTTGGTCTTTTGATTCAGATTTGGTTCAAAGCTTCATTTCTATATCATTTTATGGGAGATTGTTCATTGTCTTCCATAGGGGGAGACTTATTTGGCATTTATTGGCACTTGGATGTTTTTCACATCTAGTGTTTCCATCAATGTCAAAGGGGGAGATTGTTGGTCAGACGATGGAATCGATTATGTGTTGCATTGATATTTTGTCATTGATGTTAACACTAGTTGTTATGGTTGTTTCTTGGCTTTTGGTAGAAGGATTGGATTAGGAAGATTATCAGTTGACTATCACCGGTATGATCTAGATGATGGAATAAGTTTGCATGGATGGTTCATATGCTTTTGAAGTATGTTTCAGTCAGTTGGTATTGACCTGAGGATCAGATGCTATCTTATGTTCTAGTAAGCCTGTTTTATTGGTCTAGTAAGGGTTTCACCGACAAAACTTTATTGAATATCTTTAATGTAATACATAAGTGGTGTTAGTGAAGCTTCTAGAAGGGATTCAAGATGTTGATGGTGATTGTGTTTGTTTCTCGACTGATTGGTGTCATTTCTTTGGCATATGTATATCTAATTTAGATCTCGTGTTATCTAGGTTATGGACTACTTTTCATGTAAGGTGTTGGTGAATCCTTCGATGTGCTTATGGGATGTTTCATTGAGTGGATGATGTTTGTTTGGCCTTAGGCCGACATGTTTTATAATTTTATTTTAGGCATATGTAATGGATCTATTGAATTATCATTTGAGTGGCCGACCTAATTAGTTAGGTCCCGGGTTGGTATAAATATATGTAAGATTTCATCGTAGATCATGTATGAATGGACAAGGAGTGAATAATGTAATAATCATTTTTGCAAAGGATTTGGTTGATCACATGTGATCGAGTTGGGTTTATGTAAGAGGTTTTAGACCTCTAGGATTGAGCTTAACCAAAACTGTAATCTGGCATGCTTGATGCTATCACCGACAGTTGTTTTTGATTAAGTAAAAACAAGTTTTAAGGGACCCAAAACCCAATTACATTTGAAAGATATTTAGGAAGGAAACAAAACAAAACAGCTGCAAAAGACCAGCAAAAAAACCAACAGCAGAGAAAAGGACAGCAACAGGCCAGCAAGAAATTGACCCCAAGCCCAGCATTACAATAAAATTAAAAACTCTTCATGGTTTCCTCTACATTCTACACCAAGAGCATCATTACCTTGGCCGCTTCCCTCAATTCGGTGTTTTCCTAAACAATCTGACTCTCTTTCATTTTCGTGTCCTTCTCATTAGTAGTCTACCTGGTTCTATGCCTAGGGGTCTGGTGGGTTAGGCTGGAAGTTGGAGCATCTTCTGTAATTACCAGGTTCTTCTCTTGGTTTTTCTTTTCCAGATGATCCACCAGCGCATTCATATTTTGGGAGGAAACTTTAAGGACCTGGAGGCTATGGTTCATAAGGCTTTTCAATGCTTTCTCATTATGGGCCATCCGGGTGTTGATGTTGTCTTTGTCCTCCTCCACCTGTTCTTTCATGGTTTTAATAACGTCCTCCAAATGTTTCAGGTTGCCTTTTATTAAATCTTTCTCCAGCCAGTCCTCCATTTCCATTTCCTCCTCCACTTCATTTTTTTCCATCTCCTCGTTCTGTTTCCCAGAGCCAGACATCTCAATCAGCTTATTGATCTTATCTTCCAGCTCCGTTTGCTTACCCTACATGCTGGAGATGTTTTCAACAACCCACTTCTGAAAATTGAAGAATTCAAGGCTACAGTTGTGCATGGTGTCGAGGATGGTATCCACATAGTACTTTCTCTATTCAGTCTCCTCAGCATTAGGGTTATCACCCTCCTTAGGATTCAGAGCCTCATTCTCACTTTCCGAGCCCTTAGGGTTGGAGTGAAGATTCTCAGAATTTCCCCCTTCCTCCCCTTCACCATAATTCTCCTCCTTGTTAGGCTCCATTTCAGTATCAGTGTCCTTATCCTTTCCCTCTTCTTCATCACAATGCACATCCTTTTCTTCATGCTCAGTTTCAACCTTCCTTTTTTTATGGGTAGGGGTGTTGGGCTCCCCATTCAAATCAGAATCTATGCATTTCTCAGATATCTGAGGATTGATGATCAAAGGATCAACCTTGGTTGCACTAGCCTTATTCTTAATATGTTCATAAATAAGCAGAATGAGTCCCTAGTGCACTAAAGGATACGAGCTAGGATTTTTGGCATGGTTGGCAAGGCTCTCATTTAGAGAGGAGCCTAAATAGAAGGGCAAGGATATTTTAGCCCCATGGCAGAAGTGGTTCAGGATAGTGAAATGATAGTTATAAATTTTTGTAAATCTACCATCCATAGTCAAATATTCCATTAAAGCCCTAAGAACTTTTTGCTAGAAAGGTTTTACCTATTGGGGGGTGTAGTATGATATGTTGTCCTTCTTTGCCAGGTTGCCCTTCTTGTCCTCCATCTTCGGGAAATTTTTGAAAGCCTCAGCAACATACTTCCTATCCCTGTAGAATTTAGTTCCCTCCATCTTGAGTCCTGTGACCTCCGCAATCAAATTTTCATCGCTTTGCCAAATTTCCCCAAACAAGGTAGCCCTGTTGTTGCTCCAGCTTTTAGCGAAACTGTGAGACATAGAGTTTCTACTACCATGGAGATTCTCCATATAATCAGTGAAGCCGTGTCTGTGGAGCCTTCTCCAAACCTTTCTTTTTCTCTTCCAATTCTCACAACCTGAAGGCTCATTCCTGTTTAGGTTACCGCCCATTCTGGTTTCTAGGTAAAGATACCCTCTGTTGCAATTCTCAATCCATGGATAAAGCTCTGAAAACTTGTTATTTCTGGTTTCCCCGTGTAAAGACTCTTTCATAGTTTTGATATTGCTACTCATGTCCACACAAACCCAACTATTATTACTATTATCTTTCACACACATATGATCTTGGTTATGATGTCGAGAAACACTCATCATCTAACAATTAATCCGCCCCCAAAATTTGTCATTGGTACTCGTTCCCCATAAATAAATCATGATATTAGCTTGATACATTGAGGTGATCAAAGTATAATGGCTCCTTAATCTCTCGTTTGATGTGATTTTCTCCTATGTATTTGACATCCTTATCCAGATTGACCCCTTCATCGGCAAGGATATCCGCAACCTTATTGCCCTCTCTAAAGGTATGAGTTATAATAATTCTAACATAGTTATTTAGAATATCTTTAGCATTTTTAATAACATTGGCAATATTCCAGGAAATAGAACTAGTACCTTTAAGGGCTTGTATGATGTTTAAAGAGTCCCCTTCAAGCCAAATTTTTTTGAATTTGAATTCTTGAGCTAGCTGGAGGCTCTTTAGCATTGCCAGAGCTTTAGCCACATGGTTATTTTGGATTCCAAAAGGGGAAGCAAAAGCAGCAATGCAAATTCCTTGAGCATTTCTAATAACTCCCCCTCCACCAGCCTTTCTAGGGTTCCCTTTAGCTGCCCCATCAAAATTAACCTTTATCCAGTCATAATCAAGAAACCTCCATACAATGTTATCTCTCTTCTTATTATTGTCCGATCTGTAGACCTTATGTATTAGGTTCCATTCAGTAAGGATGTATTTTTCCATATCATTCATATCAGTAGTAGACCATTGTTGATTATTCTTGTGAGGAATGTTGATGTTCTCCTTTATAGCCCTGCATATTTTTTCAAACACCACCTGAGTATTACACTTAACTTCCCTAAATATCCTATTATTCCTTTCTTTCCAAATGCCCCAGCATATCATGGGGAGGGTCAAAGACCACAGGTTCTTGATGATTTGACATTTGGTTGGAAAATTCCATTGCCAGATGATATCCTTGATGCTCTTCTTCATGACCCAGTTAATTTTCCATTTTTCCCACATTTTGCACCAAATATCCCAGGTGAAGGAAAAATGAAAAAATAGGTGATCAACTGATTCCCCCTCCTTTTGACAAACCTCACATCTATTAGGGAATTTGAAACCCCTTCAGATTAAATTGTCAAGAGTAAGGGTGCTATTATGAGAAGCAAGCCAAAAGAAAATGTTGACTTTAGGGATCAGGATGTTGTTCCAAACTTTGCTCCAAATGGGATTGCTGGTTTGAGAGAAAGTGTTTTTATAGGCAGAAGCAATCGTAAGTTCACCTTTAGGATCACTTTTCCAGAGGAAAACATCATCATGGCTTTTGTTAGGGGAAAAGGATAGTAACTCCTTCTAGAGAGAGGAAAATCCAGAATGGAGGTCATCAAGTCTAACCCACTTATTCTCCTTCCAATAGTCACATACCATAAGCCCAAACCTGCTTTTACACTCTTCAATAATTTGACTATTGTTTTGATCATAAAGGGCTTCATTCTTCATCCAGGGGTCTTCCCAAAACCTTATTCTGTCACCTTTTCCAAGGACCCATCCAACCCCAGCTTTTGCCACTTTTATGGATTTGGTAATACTATTCCAGATGAAGGATCCAGCAGGGATATCTTCAGAGTTAAGGATCCCTTGGATAGTCTGATTCTGAATGTATTTTTCAAACCAAATTTGATTCCAATCTTTCTTAGTGTCATAGGCTCTCCATAACTGCTTGGCAAGAAGAGCTTTGTTAAAGGTTTTTATAACTTTAATCCCCAACCCTCATTTGTTCTTTGGTCTACACACTTTGTCCTAGGCACTCAAAGGTATTCTCTTTTTTTCTTCCACTCTTGACCATAAAAATCTCTTCTGGATTCTTTCCATAGCTTCAGCAAATTTAGCCAGAATACCAAACAGGCTGAGGGCATAAACAAGGAGATTTTGAAGAGTAGCTTGAAGGAGCTACATTTTCCCAGCCTGAGATAACATTGAGCCTTTCCATCCAGCAAGTCTCTTGTTAATTTTATCAATGAGCATATTCCAGAAGGAATTTGGGGGAGCTAACCCTAAAGGAAGGCCCAAATAGGTGGAAGGGAGCATTTCCACTTTGCACCCAATAATGTTAGCAATTTTTTGTTGTCTTGTGACCGGAGTATTGAGAAAGTACATAGTCAATTTGTCCCAATTAACTAGCTGACCAGTAGCCAAAGCATAGGAGTTAAGAGCTATTTTGAAGGCATCAGCCTCCTTGACTGAAGAATATCCCATGAGGATAGTGTCATCAAGAAACTATTGATGAGTGCAAAAAACATTAGCAGAGGAAGGTTGAAGACCTTTGATATTTTTTCTTTGTTTGAACTTATGAATCAATCTTCTCATACTTTCAGCCAAAATGATAAAAAGGATAGGAGATATGGGATCTCCTTGTCTTAGCCTTCTTGAAGTTTTAAGAAAATTTGTTGGAGATCCATTAACTAGGATAGAGAACATAGGAGTAGTGATTAGTTCTCTGATTATTTTGATAATCTTATTATCAAAACCAAAAGCCCCCATGATTTTAAAGAGAAAATCCCACTCAACTCTATCATAAGCCTTTGCCAGATCCAGCTTTATCAAGAAACCTTCTTTTTTAGCAGCACTGAGGGAATGAATGTTCTCATGAACAAGAATGACTTCAAGTCCAGGATCTGCCTACCAGGAACAAAGCCTTTCTTCTCCTCAGATATGATGAAAGGAAGCACCGCCAAAATTCTAGTGGTCAAAACTATTACCAACAGTTGTTGTTTCTAGATTTTTGTCCAAATATCTTGAGGTGGTTGTCCTCTTATATAGTGAGTGAGACTCCATTGTAATCAGGAGTATGCTCTAGGTAGTGTGTTTTCGTGCATGTGCAGACCCCTATTATAATCATATACTTGTTACAAAAGTACCATCTGATTATGGGGAGGGTTTCCCAATGTGATTTTTCCCTTTACCAGTTTTTCCATGTACAAATCATGGTGTTATGTGTTATGGTTGCATTCTCTAGTTTTCAATTATGTTTTAATTCTTTATCAGTTATTCTGGTATAAGGTTTTAAGTGCTTTAATTCACATAATCTATTAACAACTAATTCAGCCCCCCCCCTCTTAGTTGTTCACTGGTTATCCTAAAAAGAAGCATCTACAATAGCTGCACCAACACCACTTCATCAAATCTTTATCAATCAACCTGCTAACACACAAGAATGCTTAACGAAAATAACTCGGACAAGAAACATAGCTTATGGAGCACCAAATCATGAACCATCTAAAATGAAGATACACATGAATATCCCAAACACTCAACCCAATCCGCAACCAAAGATATCATACTAAAGCACAACGGATCAAATACTAGATTTTGCCAATTATTGAACATAGAAAACCAATCTCCATACCAGAATCCACAACTCGACCAAATCACCACATAGAATCATGAAATCAATAAAGAATGAAATATCTCTAGTTTATTTAGCATCCCAAACAGATAAAACAACTAGATCAACTCACTTCAATTGTTAGAACAACAAATAGTTCTCTCCACATACCAAAGAACAATAATATGTTGAAAACAATGACAACAACATATCCTAGCAGCAACAATATCCAACGATCTCCCCCTTTGGTATTGATGGCAATATATGAATGTGAAAAAATATCAAAGCAAAAGAAAAAAAATCTCCAACAAGATCCTCCTAAGATCATACACACAAATCTTTAAGGATAAGGCAGTTTTTCACATTCTTCTCTCCCCCTTTGACAACAATGCCAAAGACAAAATGCAAATCATGCTACTCTCCCCAAA